>NW_026891603.1:0-710699 GCF_015708825.2 Lethenteron reissneri
TGATCAATGAGTGAGCGAGCGAGTGGCTGAGCGAGTGAGTGGGTGAGCGAGCGAGCGAGTGATTGGCTGAGTGAGTGGGTGAGTGAGTGGGTGAGTGAGTGGGTGAGTGAGCAAGTGAGTGAGCGAGCGAGTGGTTGAGCGAGTGAGTGGGTGAGCGAGCGAGTGGATGAGTGTGCGGGTGTGTGGGTGAGTGAGTGAGCTCACCTCGTGCTGTGGCCGCCTGCGAGTGAATGAGTAGCGCAGGAACGTGGAGTGAAGCTGGTGAGTGAGTGGGTGAGCGAGTGAGTGAGTGGGTGAGTGAGTGAGTAGCGCAGGAACGTGGAGTGCAGCTGGTGAGTGAGTAAGTGGGTGAGTGAATGAGTGGGTGAGTGAGTAGCGCAGGAACGTGGAGTGAAGCTGGTGAGTGAGTGAGTGGGTGAGTGAGTGGGTGAGTGAGTGAGTGGGTGAGTGAGTGAGTGAGTAGCGCAGGAACGTGGAGTGAAGCTGGTGAGTGAGTGAGTGGGTGAGTGAGTGAGTAGCGCAGGAACGTGGAGTGAAGCTGGTGAGTGAGTGAGTGAGTGGGTGAGTGAGTGAGTGGGTGAGTGAGTGGCTGAGTGAGTGAGTGGGTCCGTGAGTGAGTGGGTGAGGGAGTGGGTGAGTGGGTGAGTGAGTGGGTGAGTGAGTGAGTAGCGCAGGAACGTGGAGTGAAGCTGCTCCTTGCTGAGCAGCGTCAACCAGAGACGACGCACCGGCAGCGCCCATCGGTGGTGGGACCTGGAGCCAACAGCATCATCATGATTAGCAGCAGCACCATCACCACCATCACCACCACCATCTCCATCATTACCATCATTACCACCACCATCACCACCACCACCACCACCCCCACCATCACCATCACCGCCCCCACCGCCACCACCACCGCCACCACCGCCCCCACTACCGCCACCACCACCCCCACCACCACCCCCACCACCCCCACCACCACCATCTCTCTGCTTGTGTGTCCGTCTGTGTGTCTCCGTGTCTGTGTTTTGTCTCTCTCTAAAATTTTATTCTACCTGATGACGGTTGCTTGTGTTGCAATCGCAACGTCGTACTCTATTATTTAATTTATTTTCTTTCTACGTGACTTTACAGAAAGAACCAGAGAGTAATTCCTGCAGTCACCAAAGCTTCAAATCAAGTTATAACCACATATAACCACAACCTTCTCAACCACAATCATAACCACAACCAAAAACACCAAAAGCACCACAACCAGAGCAACCACAATTACAACCAACACTACAACCACCTATACAACCAAAACTAAAGCCAAGATTATAACCGCAACCACAACAACAACCACCATAACTAAACAACAAAAACATTGATGCAGATACTACACAACCACTGCATAAAGGGTCTTTATCCCTCTGTGGGTGGGTGAGTGGGTGGGTGAATGGCTGAGTGTGAAATGGACTCGAACCTGCACCTCTGCATTGCAAGTGCAGTGAGCTGACGCCCCCCGCGTGTGGAGGGTAAAGTTGTGGGTACACCCACCTCGCTCCAACGGGTTTGGACCAGCGTGGAAGAGTAGACCAAATACCCCACATCGCGGCCTCTAGTGGAGGCCATTGCTGCCACGACAACAACTCCGTCCCTCCAGATACAAAACAACTAAATGTAACTCATCCCATCAGCCACAATCTGGCAGTGCCTCTCCTCAATAGCAGCAGCAGCAGGCCGCGCTCTGCTTGGAGCAGCGCCGTGAACTCAGCAGGCGCCCAGAGCGTAACGGCTGTGAGCCAGGCGCCTCCTCTGCCTCCCCTCTCCACCACCGCCACTGCTGATGTGTCCACACGGTGCAAGGTTCTCACCTTGTTCGGGCTGAGTCGATGTAGAGGAGGACCAGCCAGCGAGCCGCCGCTTCAGCAGCGACGGTGGCCGCGAGCGGGAATCCAAAACAGCCGCTCGCCACCCACAATGCACAGCGCTGCCTCCACTCGCCCCGGCCTCGGCGGGGGGAGGGGCGGGGGAGAGGGGGCGGGGCGAGGGGGGAGAGGGGGCGGGGCGAGGGGGTGGGCATGGGGGGGGCTCGGGTGAGGGGGCGGGGCTCCACGTCTCGGTGGGCGTGGTCACCTGGTACCGCCCCCTCGTCTCGAGCCACGCGCTTCCCCCTGGCAGTTTGTCCGTGAGAGAGGCGGGGAGAGACTCTGGCGAAGGTGAGGAGTGGATCCTCGCTGTGGGTGGGTGGTGCGGTGGTGTGAGTCTGTGTGTGTGGTGTGAGTCTGTGTTTGTGCGAGTCCGTGTGTGTTTGTATCCGTGTGTGAGTCTGTGTGTGTGTGGAGTGGTTAACGCGCTGTCAACACCAGTGACGATTATATGAACCGGTCCTGGGCCTCCCCTAGGTCGACTCAGCCTCAAATGAGTACCTAGTGTGGTGTGTAAATATCGCCACTCGGAGACAAAGGCGCGGTGTTGGCCACCCACGCCCTCGTGTGCTGTTCCGGCCTTCATAGGTGATGCTGGCTAACAGCACTTGCCCCAACAGTTTATTTCAGCTATAAGGGGGATCTTTATCTTTGTTGTTCGTGGTGGTGGTGTTGTTGGTGGTGTTGATGGTGGTGGTGTTGATGGTGGTGTTGTTGGTGTTGATGGTGGTGTTGATGGTGGTGCTATTGGTGTTGTTGGTGGTGGTGCTGTTGGTGTTGTTGGTGGTGCTGGTGACGGTGTTGATGATGGTGATATTCTTGTTGGTGGTGGTACTGGTGATGTTGGTGGTGATGTTTATGGTGTTAGTGGTGTTGGTGGTGGTTTCGGTGGTGGTTCCAACGATCCATCCTGGGTTTAACCTAGCTGGATTGTGTGAGGAGCTCACAGATCCTTGAAGGATCTGGACACATTCCCACCAGTAAGCGCCTCCGGCAGGCAAGGCTGCGTTGGCTGGGTCTTGCAGCCCGCATACCCAAGCAGTTTCTTTTTGGCCGCATAAAGGGGGCTAAACGGCCACGACATGGGCTGTCGAAAATATGGACTGATGCTGTATGGGAGGATGTTGAGTTGAGTGGACTTGTGAAAGACTGGTACCAGTGGTGTAAATCTCATCCTTCACGAGGAAGCTCATGAAGGAGGCTACTGGACAGTTGGAGGCAGTCTGCCTCCAACAACAACTGAGGGCAGAGGAGTGACGCTCACAACGAGTGGCGGATAAAATTCGGCAAGTTTGCACAGTTGGGCATACAGCTGGTGTATCTACCAAGCATCTCAGCCAACCTTTGGAACCTGGGTCTGTCCCGTGACGTCTTGTCAGCGAGCCTTCGACACTTCGCGTGGCCTGAAAGTGCACCTGGCCTGGCACAGGCGCCGTGGTGACATCATCGCTACTTAGTGGCGAATGTCGGTTGTTGTTTTTGTGTTTCGTGTTGTGAGTGATTGGTGACGATGTGAGTCTGTGTTGATGATGTGGGTTCATGGTGTGAGTCCGCATTGTGACTTGACTCGTGTTGAGATGTGGGTGCCGTCACACCCCCTCGACTCTATGTGATCCTCGGCTTCGTCTCCTGCTTCGCACGCAGAGACCTGGACTGCGCGAGAGACGCTGTTAGTTCTGTGCACCCTGCTCTGCAATTGGCCACCATGGAGGTACGTGTGGCTCTTCGACTCGTGTGGTGAAGTATTAATGGACGTGTGCTCTCCACTCCGCGTGTAGCTGTCACCTATCCATACACCTAAGTGTGCATCTGCTTGGCTGCCTGAGTGTGTGTGCATCTATCAGAGTATCTCCCCAAGATCCTCTCTGTGTACCTGCCTTTCTACGTTTTAATAATCTACTGTACTTTTATCTATCCACTACTGGATGAAGGCCTCCTTCCTTGAGACCCTGCTACCCCTCACGATCCTGCGATGGAATAATCCACCAAGAACCGATTTTGTCGCTCCATCTTTCTAGCAGCCGTCCTCTCAGACGTGTTCCGATACTTGGCTGCACCTCCGTTATTGTTCTCGACCATCAGCCATCGTTGTTCCTCGTGGCCGTGGCATGTCCTGGCCCAGCCCTACTTCTCTTAACAGTTTGAAGGATGCCATTAACCTGCGTGTGTCCTTTAAATACACACGTGTCTCATTGTTAATCCAAGTGTGACATCTGACATTGGCCAAATATCCGAACGCTGAGAACTGACATCTCAGCAGGACCCTCCTGAATGTGGAGCCCAGGATCTCAGAGATCCTGGCTCAGTGCTCGCCGCTTGCACTTTCCCCCACATCTTGCTAAAGCCTATGTGGTGGACCTTTGTCTTTGTGTGTGTGTAGATGAGCTAATCTGGAGAGGCGAGGAATAAGGGCGAATTTTGTACCACGTGGAGGGCGCTGTCCTCAGAGGGCACCGCCTCCATCTGCATCAAATCACCGCAAGGTAAGAACAGGAATGAGGGATGTCACAGAGGGCCATGGTGAATGGTGGAACATCCCGATGGCCATGTTGCATGGTGGATGTCACAGTGGCCATGATGCATTGAAGATTTCATAGCGGCCATGATACATGAGTGATATCTAGGTGGCCAAGTTGCATGGGGGACTTCATGTTGGCAGTGTTGTATGGGGGACTTAATGGTAGCCATGTTGCATGGTGGACTGCATCATGGTGGCCCTGTTGCATGGGGATGATTATTTGTGCTCTGGCCCCAGCACATCACACGCTTTCAGATGTGCTTCCGATATTAGGAAGCCACTGGAGCTATACACTTTTAAATCATCTAGATTGAAAACTAAATTCTTGAGAACTTATTTGGGACATCAAGTCCGATTTAGTTACATTTAATTTGTATCCCAAAGCACCTCCATATTCCGTCACTAAGGCCAGAACGGCGGGGAATGAGGCCTCCGAATTTGGGTGATGAACAGGCGTCGCCACCCCACGCCAGCAGGGGGCGGCATAAGGGTAGCCGGTTCGTGAAGACCCGGTCCACGCCGCCTGAGACCCCCCTCCCACCTTCTCGGAGCTCCGGACCCCAGCAAGCCTCCCGAGGAAGATGCTGAAGGAAAGCGCTGGTGCGTTCACGGAGGATCGCAGCTTCCCAGGTCCGCGCTGCCAGGGTCACCTTGTAGGGGAAGTGTGGCCACTGAATGGAGAACTTGGCAACTTGTGAGGAGACGGAGCATTGTAGGAGAGGAGCGCAGGGAGGGGGATGGATGCCTACGGGATGGAGGAGAGCACCGGCCTCGCTGAAACGGGGGCTTCCATGCAAAAGAATCGACGAGAATAAAAAAAAAACAAGGAAAAAAATCGAGCGTGTTGTGAGCATTGATAGACAGTGGAGAAGTATCAAGAGGCGTGATAAGGGAGGGTGGCTTGCTACAAGGGGGAGGAGTGGTCCCTTCATCGCGCCTTCTTCTCTCGTGATTAGACTGCTCTTTCTCTCCATCGCGACGCTCAATGTTTACTTTCAGCCGGAACGCTCCGGATCGCTTACACCGGGAATAATTTTGCGCTCGCACTTACCAGCGTGGTGAAATATGATCAAATGACCCCCATTGTTAACGCGATGTACGGGAGGGGCCTTCATCCGTTGTTGTGCTGAGAATGACTGGAATGGATTTTATTTTTGACGCATGCTGCAGTATCCTGCATTTGGGGAGTGGCGGTGCAGTGATTGGTGGTCTCAAGCTGCATTTCCAAGAGGGTCCTGAGGGCAGGAGCTGAATTGGTCGTCGTGTGTGGCAGGAAACTGGAGTGCCCGAACAAAGCCTACGTATATGGAGGGGATAACACCCAAGGAACTAATTTTATTTTTGTTCATCAGACAGCCCCAAAGACCCACACACACAAAACAGCCAGCAAAAAACATGACTATTAAAGGTGTCACCGATTAAGAGATAATAAGTGTCTTGAATCGAGCACGGTTATAGGAATATTGGAAATACAGGGGGTAAAGTTTACGTGTGTCTGTGCGTATATTGTCGTGTCGGATGTGTGAGGAATTCCACTTCAGCCTTTGCAGTCTGTCGCGAGAATGATAAAATGCACCACGTGACACCCAAGTGTTCAACAAAAGCTGGTAACCAGACAACGCACACATCTGCAGCCTTCTCTCTCAAGTGATATAATTTTGCTAAGTTCATTCCGAGCCTACGTTGATCCCCCATTGCGGTGTCTCCCAAGAACTTTAAACAACCCGCCGAGCCCTCCCAGCCACCGTCGTGTTCCGATCGAGCCTGGCGACACGTGGCTCGGCAACGCGAGCCTTCGATTGATAATGGGGCGCAGGAGCTCACTCAGCAGACTCCCTCGCGGCATCGCGGCGATGACTACAGCTCAAGCTAAACAAGCGCAGAACCTGCAGATCGCTGTGACATGGAAAGCGCAGTTCATTGTAAAGATGAAACCGTGGGAGCGCAGCGTGCGTTGTGCACATTTTCCTAGGAGTAGCCCTCGTTTACAGAAGAACATAACTAAGTGGAATGCACGTACAGGAGAACATACGTCCGTGTCACTCGACCACTTCGAGCATGCTGTTTAAGGAACTACCCTCCTCACGGTGTGTATTAATTTATAAATGTCAGGATAATTTTTCAACTGGTCTTGTGCACGAGTGGTTTTAGTCAAATCCATTGGTGCTAAACTAGTTTTGCGTTGCCAGACGTGACATGTTGCCTCCACCACGAGCAGCTTCCATTTGGGAAAGATGAGTGCACAGACACTCCTGGGTTTAAACACGTTTATGGCCAAGTAATGGCAGTGGTGCCTAAACGCGGAACAAAAACACAACATTAATTTATAATGCCGGTCCCTCCTTCATAGCGGGGATAGCCTGGTGGGACAGTGGGTTTTTGGATTATTAGATCAGCTGGTCGTGAGTCTGAGCCTAGCTGGCAAGGTTATAGGGTCATTTGGTGGATCAGTATTTTGGCAGTAAGTTACCAGGTTAGAGTGTTTATTGGATCAGTAGGTCAGCTGGTGATCCGGTGGATAGGCTCGAAGTCAAATGGGTCGATTGATGGGTCAGAGTTTCACCAAGTCGGTGTATTGTATTGGCCTCGGTGTCTTATAGAGTCAGAGGGTGGGCAAGTCGGGTGTCGGGTTCATATATATTGTTGCGAAAGTATTTTATTGGGTCATAGGATGGGGTGGCGAGTTATCAGTCTGTAAGTTATTTGGTCAGTGTGTCAGGATGATGCGTGTTGGGTCATTTACTCGGTGGGGGTACCCATGGGCTGGCGGTCAGGTGGGGGTCGTCCGTCGGGTTGGTGGTTTGGCCGTTCGGTGGCCGCGACGTCATCCGGCCATCCGTGCAAGCGTGGGTGGAGCAGCCCGTCGGCGAGACGGCTCTTCTCCTGCTCGTACCTCTGTACCAGCCGCCTGCCGGAGTTGACTAGAGCCTCGGCTCGCACTGCCATCTCCTCCTCGTAGCGCTCGCTCAAGCTGCGGAGAGACACCAGTGCCAGCGTCACAAGCGTGGTGGCACCAGCAGTACCCTGAACCGAGCAGAGCCCGGACTCGACACGCACTTGGGCCGACCAGACCAATAAACAAAACAAAACTAGCTTCGACCCTAACTGCACGATTGTTAATCACGCCACGCGATACGCACCTGATAAAAGCGCCAAGTTGCATGCGTGAGAAGTTATTATTTCCAAACGTTCAATATATTTGACATTTAGGCCCATGGTGGTGATGGTTAATGTGACACTGGTGTGGCAGGTTGGTTTGCTAGCCACCCCTACCACGCGAGACCGCAGCTAACAGAGCACACAAAACGTAATAAGTTATTACATTTCATCATTAAACGGAGAATAATTGAGAAACAATACGAATGATAACAAGACCATACAAATTATATGATCCGGAATCGAATAGTGGCCTCGCAATGAGAGTAGTTGAGTTGCTGGGGAGGGAGTGGGGTGGAATGCCGGCCCCTTGTGAGCACCACAAGAAGCCGAGGGCAGAATAAAAGCACGATACTGCCGTCGTTAGCGTCAGCGCAACAGACTTCACGACCAAGACCACATCTCATGGGGCTGCTTCCACTCGCTCAAGAGGATGCCGAGAGTTTCTTGACAGTCTAATTGGGGACAGTGAAAACACAGGGGTTGTCAGATATTGCCACACTCGGAATGAGGAAACTGAGAAGTGATGGGAGTGGAGGTGGAGGGCATTTGTTCCAAAGAGGACGTCGCCGATACGTTCCACGTCCTCATTGGGGTTTCCTTCTGGCTCCCCGTGCGCGACCGTGAGGCTGAGCTCGCCCGAGTCTTGGGCCATGCGACCCGCGCTCTGTGGTGGCGACATGTGGGCAGAGATCCGCGTCACTCAAACAATTGCTCGGTCACCAACTCAAGAGGACAGAGATCCCTCCCATCGCCTCAAGAGACCGCCGGGGCAAATGTTGCGAGCGAACATCTGTTAAGGCCGGGACGGCACATGAGGGGGTGAAGTGGCCAGCACGGAGTGGGTGGCCAGAACTAGGCCCGGCTCACTCTGTCTCCCCAGTGACCAACCCTTGCCTCCATTCGGACGAATGGCCAAGTGAGGGAACAGCTGATGGGAAGCAGGTGGCCAGGGTGGGTTGATGAACAGTCAGCTGGATGAGTTCTGAACATGTTGCAGGTTGGTGTGTAGAGACAAGGGTTAAAGGGTGACCGATAATAACAAAATGTGAAAGCTGCCTTCTGTTTACCCAGGAGAGCCCTACTGAGTCTTAAGACATTATCAGGAGGCTCCCGCTAAATTGGAATGTTTGGCCAATTGAATGGAGTGGTGCATGTGGGAAGAAACGGTACCAAGTAGAACGCCATGCATATGACAAGGATGCACCTCAATGATACGGATAGATGGAATCAAGAATCTATCGATGCACGCCTTCGACTAGTCATCTGGTGGCCTAAGCCCACAACACCCGGTATTCCCAGGGAGTCTCCCATCTAAGCACTAAGCCCAGGCCTGCTTACTCTCCCAGAGTCAATGAGATTGTGTGGTGTATTCAAAGCCATTGGGTTGAAGATAATCGACAGGCAGAGCGAGTGGTGGGCGCGTGGATGGCAGTACAAGCGGCTGATGTAGACCGCTCTGATTGGATAGAGGTGATCGAGCCAGATGATTGCGTAAGGAGTAGCGGAGTGGTACATCGTGGCCGTGATCACACATCGAGTCGTCAAGCAGGTATTGTGTGCAATGCAGTAGAAACCAGTTCTGAACTGTCACACCGGTGGTGAGAGGCTGCTGACTTGGGGATGTTTGCTCCAGCTCCAATTCGGAGTTGGGCCAACTGTAAGAAGGGAGGCCGCGCACTCGAACTTAGGCTGGCCATGACCATTTTACCAGTGGTCGAGATCCTCCCGCGAGCTCAGGGAGGCCGGCTCGGGGCGCTGGCACTGTAAGTCGGCCACGGCGAGGGTCTGGAAGTATGGGGATGTCCGCTGCGGGCGGCCGCCAGACGGGACGCCGGGTCGCTGTGCGGCAACGACGACGACGGGGAGGACGATGATGAGGGCGACGGGTGCGAGCAGCAGGGGCAACAACTACGACAGAAAAACTGATGAGGCATTGGCGCTCACATAGAGGATAGCGCACCACGTTCCGGACCTGGCGACCCGAGTTCGAGTCAATCTCACGGTTAAGAATGGCAACAGCAAACATCAGAACCGATTTCCCATCTTCCTGTGCGCTTCTCGTGATCACCTGGCTTATAATAGTTGCGCATTTACAAATGTACCAACTTACTTAGATTCAGATGAATACGAGAACCTGGTGTGGCATGTAGTGAACGTCAGCACGGGGGAGACGAAGGCAGCCGGCCATGGCTCTGGTCACACCACCTCCCTTGTGTGCAGTGCCGTTCTTCATAGGTGCGCACTTGACCTCATATTCTGTGTAGGCTACAAGTGTGCAAGTGTGTGCAAGTGTGTATATACAATGGAGTGTAGAGAGTGGGAAGTGGAGAGAGCTCCGGTTTGACAGCAGAGGTCTCACTCTGAATCAGTCAGGCAGCATTATATATTAATCGGCTGTCTACACTTGTGAAATGTGGACCCCTGTCATGGAACATCTGCGCTGGTTTGAAACATTTAGGCTGGCCTCTCTACAATCCATCCTGGGTTTAACCAGGCTGGATTGTGTGAGGGGCTCACAAATCCTTGAAAGATCTGGACACAGTCCCATCAATTAGCTCCTCCAGCAGGCAACGCTGCATTCGCTGGGTCATGTAGCCCTCATGCCCCACCACCGCATGCCCAAGCTGCTTCTGTTTGTCCAGTTAGAGGGCTAAAAGGGCAAGAAATGGGCTGGATTAGAGATGGACTGATGCATGACTGGAGGATGTGGAGCTGAGTGGACTTGCTGAAGACCGGTACCAGCTACCGCTGGTATCGGCCTCTGTGGAAGAGGCTCGTGAAGGACGCTATTGGGCAGTTGGAGGCAGTCGCCCTCCAGCAACAACGGAGCGCGGATTAGCGACGCTCACAACAACGAGCGGAGCGCTGGGTGGCTAAAGCACAGCAAGTTGGCACAGTAGAGGGCACAGGTGGTGCATCAGCCAGTCATCTCAGTCATCTCAGTCAGTCGACCCGTGGCACCTGGGTCTGCCCCGTGACCTCCTGCCAGCGGGCGTTCGACACTTCACGTGGCCTCAAGGTGCACACGGCCTGGCACAAGCGTCGTGGTGACGTCACCACCACTTAGTGGCGAATGGCGGTTGTTGTTGTTATTGTTGTGACTATGGATCTCTATGTAAATCTTCGTGACTCTATGGGTGTCTCTTGGAGGAGAGTGTAGGTCTACAATCTTGTCCCTGACATCCTTGGAGAGCTCTTTGGTCTTGGCCATGGTGGAGAGTTTGGAATCTGATTGATTTCTTCTGTGAACATGTATCTTTTATAAAGGTAACAAGCTGAGATTAGGAGCACTCCCTTTAAGAGTGTGCTCCTAATCTCAGCTCGTTACCTGTATAAAAGACACCTGGGAGCCAGAAATCTTTCTGATTGAGAGGGGGTCAAATACTTATTTCCCTCATTAAAATACAAATCAATTTATAACATTTTTCACATGCGTTTTTTTGGATTTTATTATTCTGTCTCTCACTGTTCAAATAAACCTACCATTAAAATTATAGACTGATCATTTCTTTGTCAGTGGGCAAACGTACAAAATCAGCAGGGGATAAAATATTTTTTCCCTCACTGTACATCAGCAACAATGAGGCCATTTGCTGAATTATAGGCTTCCCCATCCATTACCGTTCCCCCAGTCGTCCATTTGGCACTTCACCTCCAAAATGGTCAATGCATCTACATCTCCAAAGGAAATGCCTAACATCACCACCCTTATGGCGTTCTTGGTTTTGTGCCCAAGTGACCCATTTGCTGCCAACATGCTCTACCATTAAGGTCCCTCCTACTATACATGGACTGCTCAAATAAAATTGAAGCGACGTGCTGCTGACGGTGAATCGGATGCCTTAGGATGAGTCTACACAGTTCATTCCAACAATCAGCAGTGCTACTTTATCCCAATGCTTCTCCATTTTGCCAAAGGGCACAAATCTTTCCAAGACCTCTAAACAGTGGAAGGAGTTGTTTGTGAAACATACAGGGAAGCTTGCAATGTTCGTGCAATTCTTGCACATGATCACCATCTTCATATACCTATTACAGAAGCGTATGTTGGTCAATCCCCTTTCCAACTGAGATTGCTCCTCTGTATGAATCTTCAAGTTTGCAGCCCATCTAACCCCATGGGACTTAGTCAAAAATAGAAAGAGGGCATGAGTGAGGACATCCTCCACGGAGCTCAATGACAAAATACAAACCTCGACATCAACTTTTCTGATGTCATCTTCAAACAGGCCCTCATCCTCCTTCCAGAGAACCTCACGTCTATGAGACTACCAACACCCTACAGGGACAACCTGCATACCCTTGCTCAAGAGATCCTACGGGAAATATGCTATTATGCTTTACAGATTCTTAAATGTAGTTAGGAAAATTAACCAAAGCTGATGGATGCACAAATAGAAGCCTACACGGAAATCTTGGACATTGAGACTACAAATCGAGTCATTTTTTTATCCTTGATGTACCTGCCAGTACTGGGAAAACCTTTGATTTCAAACTGCTCCTCGCAAAGTCTCGCCAGAGAGAGACGATTTCTATAGCTGTGGCATCATCGGGGATTTCTGTGTAAGTCGATGTGTGTGTGTTTGAGTCCATGTGTGTGCGTTTAGGTCCATGTGTGTGTGTACGTCGATATGTGTGTAAGTCCAAGCGTGCATGTCAGTCTATATGTTAGTCCATGTGTACATGGCTTCATGTGAGTGTGTAAGTCACTGTGTGTGTGTGTCTATGCGTGTCAGTTGATGTGTACGTCGATGTGTTAGTCCATATGTGTGTAAGTCAATGTGTTTGTGTGAGTTGATGTGTGTGTGACTCCATGTGTGTGTGAGTCCGTATGTGTGTGTAGGTCAATGTGTGAGTCTATTTATGTGTGTGTGGGGAGCGATAGTGTAACGGTTAGCGCGCTGCACTATGAACTCGGCGACACGGATTCGATTCCTGATCATGGCCAACACCAGTGACGATTATCTGAACCGGTCCCGGGCCTCCTCTAGGTCGACGCAGCCTCAAATTATTACCTGGCGCGGTGTGTAAACATTGACACTAGGGAGACAAAGGCGGTCGGGCGTGGTGCTGGCCACCCACCCCCTCGTGTACCGTTCTGGCCTTCATAGGTGCTCGCTAACAGCACTTGCCCCAACAGTCTGCTCAGCCTATACGGGGGATCTTTATCTTTGTGTGTTTTGAATCCATGTGTGTGTAAGTCGATGTGTGTGCGTGGGTCCATGTTGTGTGTAAGTGCATGTGTGTGTCTCTTAGTCGATATGTGTAAGTCCATATGTGTGCTTAGATCCATGTGTGTGAGAGACTATGTATGTGTGTGTGAGTCGCTGTGTGTACGTCGATTTGTGTGAAACTCCATGTGTGTGTATCTAAAGTGGATGTCTGTGTAAGTCGATGTGTTTGTGTGTGTGGGTCGATGTCTGTGTGTGTCCAAGTCGATGTGTGTGTCTTTTTCGCCCGGGCAATGCTGGGTACTTCCCGCTAGTACTGTTATATAAGAGCACAACTTCATCTATCTGTGACGAACGCTGCACTTTCCGTCGTTTTCATGCAGGGGGCGCTGCAAACCTACGCGTCCCCTGTATGAACGATGGAGGCGCAGGGACAGACGTTCGATCACGTTGGAATTGATCTGCAGACGGCAGTCTTCTCGTACGACTAGCTGTGCCGCCTTATCTCGATCCCGCGATCCTAACAAGGTAAAAGTCCGCATTGAACCGAATCCCCAGCAAGGCCATCTACTTAACGACGAGAGAATATCCACACAATGTCATTTTCAATGAAGTCTTCCAGATGTAAAATGATACAAGCTTTAAATGAATAAATACAATTATCTAAAACACAATACAATTCAAAGTTGTTTCATTTTTAAACTTCAAAACGGAGCATCGGGAGCTTGCGTGGATGCGTCGCTCGTGTGCAATTTTCGTGACTTTCCTAGCCCATGGCCATAAATGGTTGTGAGGGGCACCACAGGCGTTCAGGCTTGCTTCAACCCATGGTTGTAAATATCCAGATGTTAATGGACAAGGAGCATTTGTCCTAGTTCACCAACATATAAGACGCTAAGCAAAATTTGAATGAGTGCTGTTGTGGAGAATGTATCTCCTAAATGTGCTCTGTCATGTAACCGAATATAAATCTTAACCAAAAATGCATTAAAAATGTGCTCTTAAAATTACCTCCTTGCTATGAAGCAGATCAGTAGACACCACATCTTTCATTTATCGATCTCTCCACGAAACAAAGGAATGTTTTACACAAACGATAACTAGCACAGCCTTCTGGGAGTGCATCATTCAGTGCAAACCACCTGTGGCCCTTATTGGTGCACAGCGTCTCAACAGCAGCCGGGCTTGCTTCAACCGATAGTTTCGAACATCCAGACGTTAATCAGCAAGGAGCATTTCTAGTCCTAGTTCGACAAAATCTACGTCAACACGCAAGATAAAATTATAATTCGTGTTCCTCCTTTTCGTGTAACTTTTGAGTGGTATGCCTTTTAACTGATGATCTGAGTGTGCTCCCTATTTCAAAGACAATGAGTTGCTCCAGAGGCAGATGCTTCCTGAAAACACAAAAATACCCTTTGACCTGTATCACAAGAACAACGGGTCTCACCCAAGTTCTGTACAGGTTGCTTCCAAAACACACATTTCGTCGTACCATCACTTATTCAATGTTTGACCCTCAGACAAAATGTTACATGTACGTACACAATCAGACAAGTATTAATTTTTAATTATTGACAATTATTAATAAAAATTAAATTACTGCACTTAAAATATACTGCATCAGGTTACATCGTAGTAACAAGATATAAAAAAAATACCACCGTCTGCTTAACAGTGTATGTACAACCATACTATTGCGCCATTCAAAACGAGTAGGCCATTGCATGCTGGCGTCTGGGTGAAAATGTAGCAAATTTTAAACATTACCTACAACCTACACAACTGGGATGCCACATCAACCATTGCCCCCTACGGACAGGCTCTTGTCCACATGCAGGCCGGTGCAGGGCCACCACACCTTGTGCCACACGAGGGCAGCTGCTACTTGGGGATGCTCTTCGAGTGTTTGAGACGATATACGCTACAAAACTCCGAATTGCCAAAGGCAATTTTGCAAGCACCATAAAAATGCAATTGATAACAGTGACTGCTTGGCAGCTTATGGACTCTCGCTCCTGGTTAGAGAGATCTACCCAACGCACAGGTCCACAAAAGACTGGCCGCTCTTAAACTGCAGGTTGAATCTAGGAATTGAGTGTTCAACTTAACATTCTTGGTTCAAGGCCTGTGACAAAGGTGCATCTATTGGAGCGACATCGTCTCAAGCTTACACATCTACCGGGTCTCCATTTGACTTTGTATTGTCTCGGAGGAAGTCCACCCACACCTCCACTTCCACAAACTGCTGGGAGTTGCATAGCTCTGCCTCGCAGTCAGAATTTTCCTCCTGCTTCACGTTGCCTCCATCGATTTGACGGTCCGATTTTGAATCTTCAGCTTCACATTTTACCTTCACTTCTTCGCTCTTAACCATCACTTCGTCACATTTCACCTTCACCTCTTCATATTTCACCTTGATACCTTTAAAAGTGTCCAAACCGGGATTTTCTTCCGGTTCTTGTTTGATGAGGGATGGGCTCGCGGCACTTGGACTTTCACAAGCTGATTTCAGACTCCACTCCTTGTGGATCTTCTGATGCTTGTGTGTTCTCTGGTGTCTTTGAAGATTTGGTGAAAGTGTAAATGCTTTCCTGCACGGAGTGCACCTGAAGGGTTTCTCTCCCGTGTGTGTTCTCTGGTGTTCTACAAGAGCAGATGAACGTGCAAACGCCTTCCCACACACACTGCACTTGAAGGGTTTCTCTCCTGTGTGTGTTCTCTGGTGTATTACAAGAGTAGATGAAAGTGTAAACGCCTTCCCACACACACTGCACGTGAAGGGTTTCTCTCCTGTGTGTGTTCTCTGGTGTATTACAAGAGCAGATGAACGTGCAAACGCCTTCCCACACACACTGCACTTGAAGGGTTTATCTCCCGTGTGTGTTCTCTGGTGTTTTTTAAGAGCAGATGACTGTGAAAACGCCTTCCTACACAGAGTGCATTTGAAGGGTTTCTCTCCCGTGTGTTTTCTCTGGTGTTCTCCAAGAGCAGATGAACGGGCAAATGCCTTCCCACACACACTGCACTTGAAGGGTTTCTCTCCCGTGTGTGTTCTCTGGTGTGCTACAAGAAGAGATGAATGTGCAAACGCCTTCCCACACACACTGCACCTGAAGGGTTTCTCTCCCGTGTGTGTTCTCTGGTGTGCTACAAGAGGAGATGAATGTGCAAACGCCTTCCCACACACACCGCACTTGAAGGGTTTCTCTCCCGTGTGTGTTCTCTGGTGTGCTACAAGAGCAGATGACTGTGCAAACGCCTTCCCACACACACTGCACTTGAAGGGTTTCTCTCCCGTGTGTGTTCTCTGGTGTGTTACAAGAGTAGATGAAAGTGTAAACACCTTCCCACACACACTACACTTGAAGGGTTTCTCTCCCGTGTGTGTTCTCTGGTGTTCTACAAGAGCAGATGACTGTGCAAACGCTTTCCCACACACACTGCACTTGAAGGGTTTCTCTCCCGTGTGTGTTCTCTGGTGTTTTTCAAGAGAAGATGACTGTGAAAATGCCTTCCCACACACACTGCACTTGAAGGGTTTCTCTCCCGTGTGTGTTCTCTGGTGCCGTGTCAAATTTCCAGGATGATCCGTGCTGTATGCACACCGGTTGCATTGTTGCCTTTTTGCACCGAGCTGTGCCGAGTGCCTTTGCTCCATCAGACAAATTCTGCAGAGGAAGCGACAGTTGCAGACAGAATTTTTTTCATATCCACACCATCTACACATCAGTATGATGCACAGAGGAATGCATATACACAGTAACACATGACTTACACGTCTATACTTATTCATATATTCATGATATAGTGAAAAAGTTTCCCAAATTCATCACCCAGGCTGTTATGGCACACAATGAGGGCAAATGGTCATAAACATGCCTGGAAGCCCTAGTATCTTCAAAATGAATGTTAACCCAAAACTCCGAGCACACAATTTCGGTTGTCTGGCTTCAAAAGGAATATCTATGAAAGCTAAATTCAGCTGACATAGCAAAGGGTGTTGAAAATAATACTATTTGTGTTATGCAGAAATGCATAAATTAATGTTCAAACGCAACTTAGAGGTGTGAAGCCAGGCACAGATGTCCTTGAATGCTGGGATGAACAGTTCGGAATTCAGCTGTACGTGTGCTGTGATAATGTCCCGACTCCATTTTTACAAAGAGTTCCAGAGGAAAACAAAAAACTACTACTTTGATACAACCTCCGTGCTCAATAGAGTTAATAGACTTTACTGCAAATACAAACTTGACACTGTCACACTCAGAGGAGGAGCCAGGATTTTCAGGTATGGAGGGCAACCCTTCCAGCAATCAAAAATGATAGTTGTTGTAAGGACTTGTCCCTTGCTTTTTAATCGACGCGTGTGATCGGTATCGCGCTCGCCGAAGGTGTTTGCCTTCAGGGAAGTCGTGTACTGTATACGCAACTGCGTACAATTCCACGAGTCGCTTGTAACTGCTTTGCCGTTACTTATTTCCAATTATGGATTCGGACTGTTGTTCTCTCATAGAGTTCCTGGCACGTAATAATATGCCACACGGTGGCAGTGGGGGTCGCAAAATGCCTATTTAGCTATATATATAAAAGGGAAATGTGTGGATATGTGTCTGTTCGAAATGTTTAGCATACTTCTCAACATGTTACACACTTGAAATTTGGCATGTGGGTAGGTTCCATACGGTACACAATGTAAAAAGTATAAAATTTGACTTCTGTATTTTTTTTGGGGGGGGGGTGGGGGCGGGATGACTACGAAGTGTGTGGCGTCAACCCACAACACTCCTGAGCTAAATGGTCTGCAATGCTTAGAGCTGTTCACAGCGTGCCGGGAGATTTTAGGTGGCGCTTCGCTTCTGGCCGATGAAGTCATTGGCTCCTCGGAGTTTCAATACATATTCGTGCAAATAACGGGTACAACTGCTATCTTAAACATAAAGCAGAAATTGCATATGTTTGTTTGTGTTTAGCAGCAAAAACTCTCCAACGCGGAGTTCTGGCGTCATGAAATTTACACAGCTCACGCTGTCTGGAATTTCTAAGTGAACGCGACTATTTTCAGCTCGCCATGTCATTCCCTTCCCGAGTGGCCAAAATCGACCTTACATAGAAGTGGGTTAAGTTTTAATTTCCTTGAGTGAAAACATCCGATTTAGGTAAATTTATTTGTTTCGGATTTTTTTCTTTCTTGCAAGCATCAATTTTTTTCAGGGGTTTTCAGTGAAATATGAGGGAATATGAAATTAATCCAAGACAAGAATCCAAGTCCTGGGCGAAGCCGGGTAGTGAAGCTAGTCTTATATATAAAAGTCTCCACGCGCTCCCGCTTGCGGGGGATTTGGCTCTCGAACGATGGGCTATATGTAGAAAAAAAATTGCCAGGCGGCACGCCCTAAGCCCCGCGGTGGGAATAGGCTCTTTAATTTTCCCATCCCTAAACTTTAAAGTAGTTTAATTAACAAATTTGTGCCGTTTCTATTATTAATTATTTACTTATTGCGCGACATCGACCGTACCAACTGACGCCAATTGCGTGGGGGGGGGGGGCGGACCCTACCAAGTGATGCGCATTCGCTCCACCTCACGGGACATTTACTTTTACGTGTTTAACAGCCAACATATACACACATGACGCTGCGGATATTTCTTCACAGTGTCATGTCCTCTTCGCCCCTCCCCCCCAACACAATGTGTCCAGTTTATACTACAGACTCCCTAGATAATAATATTTAACTGCTTACATACCATTATTCTTGCACAGGCGGGGGATGCTGGGTGGGGGGGTAGCGGCCCAGCCCCTAGCCTGGCAACGTGCCAACTCCGCCTCCTCGCCAATGTAGGCCAGGACGGGGGCTACGCATGGCACAAGGCCTCAACACGCCTATGGTAAGTACAAAGTTCCAAGTTTCTTACACTAACAAATCAAGTCCAATGTTTTCTATTATTAAACACATTAGTTGACAAACATTACAATAATAATGTTTGTGTGCACAAAACTCCTTATTTTTAGGTTGCTAAATTTTCCATTTTTTGCTGCGCTTTTATGACGCTGCGACGGTCTGCCTGTCTGTGATGTGGCCATGTACGCCCATGTGAATGTGTGTGTTAGTCTACATGTGTGTTAGTCCACATGTGTGTGTGTGTTAGTCCACATGTGTGTCAGTCCACATGTGTATGTAAGTCTATACATGTGTGTTACTCGATATGTGTGTGTAAGTCAATGCGTTTGTGCGAGTCCATATGTGTGTACATCCATGTCTGTGTATCTCAAGTATATGTCTGTGTGTCGTATGTGTGTAGGGCTGTGTGTGTATCAGTCTATCTATGTGTGTCTAAGTCCATGTGTGTGTGTCTTAGTCCACATGTGTGTGAGTAAGTACATGTGTGTTTATGTCAATGTGTGTGTGAGTCCATGTATGTCTGTGTGTGAGTCGCTGTATGTGTGTACATCGATATATGTGTGTAACTCCATGTGTGTATCTCTCAAGTGGATGTCTATGTGTGACAGTCTGTATGTGTGTGTACGGCAATGTGTGTGTCACTCTATGTATGTATGTGTGTGAGTCGCTGTATGTGTGTACGTCCATATGTGTGTGTAACTCCATGTGTGTGTATCTCAAGTGGATGTCTATGTGTGTGTGAGTCCATATGTGTGTGTGTCTGAGTGTTTGGGTAAAGAGAGACAGAGGCCTCGCATTGATTACTTTCTGCGAAAGCGATCAAATCAGTCGAATGAAGCACAGCAACTGGACGCAAACCATAGTTTGCAGTGCATCAGTACCACTGTCATGGAGGACGTAAACTCAAGCACCGAAGTAACAACTGAGGTGGAACCAACAACAGGAGTGGAACTCACCCAGCCTCCCAGACCTGCAGTCGAGAGGAGACTACCAGGGCACAGACCGTCTGTGAAGTGGCCTGGCACCAGTGACAAGAAGTTGTGGGAAACAGTGAATACTGACCTTACCTTGACCCTCGAGAAACTTCGAGGCACAGTGGAGAAGAAGTTGGAGAGGATGGGGGACATCATCTATGAGTACGGGGCAGAAAGTTTTGGAGTGCAAGAGGCAAAAGGCGGGAGAAAGGTTCCAACCCCACCAGTTTCCAGGAGGCAACAAGAAATCAAGCGCCTCGTTCAAGAAAGGAGACAGCTTAAGAAACAGTGGAAGAAAGCCTCGGAAGTGGAAAAGGAGGGCATAGAGGCACTTCAGGCTGACATCAAAACCCGGTTGGCATCCCTCCGTAGAGCAGAGAACCTACGGAAACGCAGAAGGAAGAAAGAACAAACTAGAACTCGATTCTATAAAGATCCCTTCAAGTTCCTTAAAAGTCTCTTCACGAAGGAAAAAAGTGGAGTTCTAAAAACAACAAAGAAAGACCTAGAAGAGCACCTGAGAACAACAAACTTTGACTCAAAGCGACATGAACATCTGGCCATCCCATCAGATATCCCACCCATTGAACTCCCGTAACATCATATTGAGACCAGCCCTCCGACATGGAAAGAGGTGGAAAACACAATTCGAAGGGCAAGAACAGCATCAGCCCCGGGGCCAAATGGAGTCCCGTACAAAGTGTATAAGAATGCACCAGACGTCCTGAGGTTCCTCTGGAGGCTTATGAGAACAGCTTGGCAAAAAAAAAATTATAATACCAAAAGTGTGGCGTAGGGCAGGCGGGGTCCTGATCCCTAAGGAGAAGGATGCAGTGAACATCAGCCAATTCCGCCCAATCTCCTTACTGAATGTCGAGGGTAAAATCTTCTTTAGGGTCATTGCCCGGAGGATGGCCGAGTACCTGCAAAGGAATGCGTACGTCGATACATCTGTACAGAAGGCAGGAATATCAGGGTTCTCTGGCTGCTTGGAACATTCCAGCATGATCTGGCACCAGATCCAAATGGCCAAGGTGGAGAAAAGGGACCTTCATGTAGTCTTCCTCGACCTCGCCAATGCATTTGGCTCTGTGCCCCATAAACTCCTGTGGTCTGCCTTCAGATTTTTCCACATACCGGTCACCATCACAACCCTGGTGAAGTCGTACTTTCAGGATCTGCAGTTCTGCTTCACCACCTCAGAGTTCACCACCTCATGGCAATGCCTGAATGTAGGTATAATGGCGGGATGTACCATTTCTCCATTGGCATTCATAATGACAATGGAGGTTATCAGATCCTCAAAATGGGTTGCTGGTGAACAGCGAGTCGACTCTGGTTTTCGCCTCCCTCCACTCAGAGCCTACATGGACGACATTACAACATTGACCACCACTGTCCCATGCACCAGGAGACTGCTCAGAAAACTCGAGGAGAACATCAGCTGGGCCCATATGCAGATTAAACCATCCAAGTCACGCAGCATCTCGATTGTGAAGGGAGTACTCTGTGACCTGAAATTCTTCATCAGAGATGACCAAATCCCAACAGTGTCTGAGCAGCCGGTAAAAAGCCTTGGAAGGTGGTATGATGCAAGCCTGAAGGACAAAAACCAGGTGCAACAGCTGCGCAAAGACATCAGTAGTAGCCTACAGTCCATCGACAACACCCAGCTACCTGGAAAGTTAAAGGCCTGGTGTCTGCAGTTTGGTCTCCTACCCCGAGTGTTGTGGCCCCTAGCAGTGTATGAGGTTCCAATCTCAACAGTGGAGAAGATGGAAAGAGGAGTCACGAGCTACTTAAAGAAGTGGCTCGGAGTTCCACGATGCCTTACCACCATAGGCCTCTATGGAGATGGTGTCCTCAAGCTGCCCCTCACCAGTCTAACCGAGGAATTCAAGTGTGCAAAAACCAGGCTCCAGATGACACTGAATTAATCTCGAGACCCAGTGGTGAGCAACAACGCGCCGACCTTGGCAACTGGGCGCAAATGGAGGCCAGGAAAAGCAGTCCAGGAGGCAACAGCAGCCCTCAGACATGCTGACATTGTGGGTCATGTTCAGCAAGGGAGAGGAGGCCTTGGGCTAACTAGCCGTGCTGCTTGGAGTAAGGCCACTGCACCAGAGCGGCGGAAGATGGTAGTGCAGGAAGTACGCCATCAGGAGGAGGCTGCAAGGTGGGCCAAGACAGTCTCTCTTGCCAAACAGGGACAGTGGACTCGATGGGACAGTGTGGAGAAGAGGAAGATCAGCTGGAAGGATCTGTGGGCCATGGAAGCGAGGCGGTTGAGCTTTTCCATCAGAGCAACATATGACGTCCTTCTAACACCAGTTAGTCTTCACCAATGGTATGGTGAAGATCCGGACTGTGCCCTCTGTTCCATACCAGCCAACCTCAGGCACATTCTCACAGGGTGTAAAACAAGCCTCACCCAAGGACGCTATACTTGGCGTCACAACCAAGTCCTTAAAAACCTTGCTTCCGCCCTGGAGGACAAGCGAGCTGCCACCAACTTCCTACCACCCCCAGCAGCATCACACCCCTTACGGACGACCTTTGTCCGCGAAGGGGCTAAACCACCGAAGAGCGGCTCTACACCAATAGAGCGAGACCAGCTGCGCTTGGCCCGCGACTGGAAAATGCTCGCTGACATTGGCCGGCAACTTGTGTTTCCTCCGGAGATCGCAACCACCACCCTAAGACCTGACATGGTGCTCTGGTCCCGTTCGCTCAAGAATGTCTTCATCATTGAGCTCACAGTACCCTGGGAGGACTCAGTAGATGAGGCTTATGAGCTAAAACATCTGCGCTATGCCGATCTAGCTGCCGAAGCACGGCATCATGGCTGGAACACAGAAGTCCGACCAGTGGAGGTGGGCTGCAAAGGTTTTGTGGCAACATCTACAACCAGACTGCTTAGAGACCTGGGAATTAAGGGCCAGAGCCAGCGTTCGGCAATCAGAGCTGTATCGGAGGCGGCAGAAGGCAGCAGTCAGTGGCTCTGGATGAAGAGGAAAGACCCCAGCTGGGCCCCAAAGTGAGAGGGCCAGGAGGTATGCAGTCAACAATGCTTGACTCAGGGAGGACGCCCCTGCCATGCATAGTCCCATGTGATGTTGGCTATCAACAACAAGGCAACTCCTATGACTAATTGGGAATGAGATGCAAGCGTAGGATTGATCACCCTGTCGCTGGCCGCCTTTGGGGAGGGTGTATAGTATGAAAGGCCGAAACACCCTAGGAACCAAAGGTTCACTACTGACGATGCGCTCCCCAAATTTCACCAGGCTCACTGTTCATGAACTCTTGGAAGTGCTTGCACAAAGGATAGTAACATCTCATCCTGTGTTCTTTGGAATCCGTGTGTGTTAGTTGCTGTGTGTGCATGCCTCCATGTTAGTCAGTGTAAGTCAATTTCTTTGCGTGTCTGTAGGCCCATGTGTGCGTCTTAGTCCATGTGTGTGCTTTATTGACCTGCTCAAGGCCTATGATACCATCAGTAGGTCTGGCCTCTGGGTTGTTCTTCGTGCTTTCCGAGTCCCTCACCCACTGCTCACCATCTGTAATGACCTTCATGATGGTGAGCGGCCCCGCGTCAAATTACGTGGCCGTGAGTCAGAGCCATTCTCTGTACACCTTGGGGTGCAACAAGGATGTCCTCTGGCTCCCACATTATTTTACATATATTTGGACCACGTAGTTCCTGAAGCCTTCAATGGCTGCACCGCTATAATTTCCATCTGGTACAGATACAATGGGAGGCTGATCGATGCCCGGGTGCGGTCAAGGGATGGCTCCCTATTGCTCAACCACGTTATGTATGCCGATGATCTGCTAATTGCTGCTCACTCGGAGGACGAGTTGGAGGTGCTGCTGCTGAACCTGGAGCTTGCCACCAAGAGGTGGGGACCTTACCATCAGCCCCACCAAAACTAATCACCTTCCTGGGTATTTTGTACCATCGGACAATCCATCCCCACAGCTCACAATTGGAAATGCAGCAGTTGTGTAGAGATTGGAGAGATTCCCATACCTGGCCAGTGTGCTCTTGACTGGCTCCGGTTTAACAGCAGAGGTCTCAATCCAAATCAGTCGAGCGCCATTATCTTTTCATCAGCTGCGTAACGCTGTGTGGAAGCTACCTGGTCTCTCGCTCCGCATGAAGCTCCAGGTCTTCTCGGCCACGGTAATTCCCTCCCTTCTCTACACTTGCGAAACGTGCACCCCCCTAATGGAACATCTTTGCCGGTTAGAAACATTTAGGCTGGCCTGATAACGATCCATTCTGGCTTTAACCATATGTGTGTGTGTGTCGAAGTCGATGTGTTTCTATGTGTGTGGGTCGATGTCTGTGTGGAAGTCCATGTGTGTGTCTGCCTTTTTTGCCCGGGCAACGCCGGGTACTAACCGCTAGTTATTAATAAATCCCAATGGTCCTATCAAAATTAGGGATTTCGATTGGATTGTTGGGGGGGGGTGGGGGCACGTGCCACCCCACTGGCTCCGCCACTGTCACACACTGGCATGGTTCACAGGTGGTGGTGTGTCCAGACTCACGCCTGGCTACCTTCACCTGCTCAGTATTAATGCTTCCTCACTCCACCAAGTAATTCATTGAGGATCAATCAACATCGCCGAGGCTGCCTGTCTCTCTCTCTCCCCGTGGTCGCGTGGATTTTCCTCCGGATTCCCCGGTTTCCCCTCCACATGTAGAGAGTGAACACCGCCATGCGTCCAGAGTGAACACCACCACGCTGTTGATAAGCCTCACCTTGTGTTGTGAGCAGGTCGCTTCTGAAAACAAGAGCGGTATAGCAGCTCAAGCGTTCTTGGCCTGGTATAAAAACCTGTACGAAGATTTAAAGTAAAACAAAGTTACAAAGTAGCGAGCCGTGTGAAGACAAATTAAACTTAAGCGACAGAATTGAAGCAAACGCGATCATACGAGGGCAGGAGGCAAGGCCCCGCGTTGTAAAGTTCCAACGTGGACATCGCTTCTATGCTCGCTGCTACTCAATTGGCATCCCTACGAGAGAGAGGCTCTACCTCGGTAAACAACCACCACCACAACAACCACCACCACAACAACCACCACCACCACAACAACCACCACAACAACAACCACCACAACAACCACCACCACAACAACAACCACCACAACAACCACCACCACCACAATCGCGATGAGAATTTCTCACCTTGGATTTCAGCGCACGAGCGGAGCGGCAGCTTCTTGTTACCTCGCGACGTCACGCGGCAGCAGGAGGTGACATGACGTCACTTGCGGGGTACGATAATACTCCCCTCCCACAACGAGCGGCTCTATAACTTAAATACATTATGTTAATGAGCCTGGCCCAAACGTGTGGTGTGTGTGTACGCGCGCACACGTGTGTGTGTGTACACTGTGTGTACAGTGTACACTGTCATAAAAACACGTGTACACACTGTGTGTGTACACGTTCCAATTTAGTGTAAAGTAAAGGTGCGGTATGGAAAAATTTAAATGGGTGATATCCCACGAATGTAACAAAACGATAGACGAAATTCAAGAAAGTCCAACGTATTTAGCAGTATAACATTAATCAGCATCGCAATCTAAACAATAGCAATGCATTGACGAAATACGCTGAAATAAGTGTACATTAAAGAACAGCAGTACGCACAGGTAAGTTGAGCAGCAGGCTACAGTCTAGATTATAGACTGCCAGTACGCGGACTCATTGACATTAAGCATTGCTACATTCAACATAAAAATCTGGCAATACGGGCAGCAGCTGAAAAGCAGGATGCAGTCGACATGAAAGGCTGGCAGTACACTGAGTAACGTAAATAAGCAGGAAACAGATTATAGACTGGCATACACTCATAATGCCCAAAAGCAAAATTAGCAGTGTAGATAATAGTGCCAGTACACTGACGTTAATTAATGAGCAGGCAGCAGGCAAATGCACAGACTGGCAGTACACCATCGCAGCGTCATAAAAACACAGCTAAAGAAAATATTTAGCAACCAAATAATGAAATATTAGTTTCTGCACACAAACATTATTATTGTAATATTTGCCAACTTATTTGTTCCATAATAGTAACAATAAACCTGAGTTCTTAGTGAAAGATTCAATAAAATTGTACTTTACATTGCCGTGGTGAGGCCTAGTCCCGTGCAGAGCCTGCGGCCTCGCCTAGATTGCCCAGCCGGAGGTGACATTGCCAGGCTGGGGGCTGGGCCGCTCTCCCCACCCGCGCTGCAATAATGCTATCTAAGTGCTCTAATATTAATATATACGAACTTTATAGCAGTAACTGCACGCATTGGGGTGGGGGGTTATAATACTGTGAAAAATGAACCTCAGCGTTGTGTATATTTTTTAAGCATTGTTAACGCGAATTAAAATTTTAGCGATCGTGTGTGCGTTGCTAGGGGCGCAATTGTGTGCTTTGTCCCGTGGCGGGCGGCAAAACTATATATGAATAAGTAACGAAATATCACACTAAATCACTAATTAAACTAATTTAAAGGCGACGGATGTGAAAATGAATAGTGCTTATGTTGTATATATAGGTCTTTTTCCAAAATTTATATTAAGAATAATTCTGCGAATATTTATTTTAATCAATCGCGGTGTCGCATGGGGCAAAAGGGGGTGATGCGAACCCCCCTCCCCTCACACAGCAGCTGCCTTTCACACTCGGGACCAGGCAGCCGGAGATCAGCCATAAAGGTAAAAAAAACAAAAGAGAAGGGGGGGGGGCTAATGAGATTTTGGGGAATCTCTACATGACTTCAAAAGGCCCCCTAAAAAGAGTACATACAGTAGGCGCCACGAATAAAAAAAAAATTCTTTTCTCTTAATACAACGGTGAAAGTTCAGAACTTAGTGACAAAAATAAGTCGACATCATAGTCTGCCAACATACTTACCCAGATTAAAACCAGACTGCAGTCACATTGGTGGCCTTGAATTATCACTTACCTTATTTTACTCTCATTCACCTCACATTGTTTCTTATTGTATCTTGATATCTACGTGACTTTACAAAAAAAAAACAAGGAATATTAATTCCAGCAGTCAAGAAAGCTTAAGTGAAAACTTAGCTATATCTCTAACCTCAGGACATCAAAATATAACGAGTAAAACAGCACAAATCCCTGGATACAGACAGACAACAAAGGTTAATAAAACCCTAGGAATATACGTGGTAATAACAATGCTAAATCACAAATCTTGGATAAACATAAACCAAATAATAATTATAAAGTAGTAGACCAAGGGTCACCCAGAAGAATAAAAAAAAAACAGGTCAATCACACATAATCAAGATAAAATGTATCCCAAAGAGAGCCTCCCAACCGCCTTCGTCTCCCAGCAGCACGTGATAGAAAAATTTGCATACGCATGCAGAGGGCATCTCCCCTTAAAAAGAAAACACCATGAAGGAACTCCAAACTACGATGTAAGTACTGTAAACACTGCTACAAACATACCTTGAGTCACTTACAGAATCAGAACTACAAAAGTGGTACGGTATCAAGCTATAAGAGGTAAAATAATATTTTTTTCAAACGGTACAAGAGAAACGACTTCAAAGGCCAGTGCCCCTCTCTGTGAGAGAGAAGAAAATATAACACCCCACCGCGAGAGAAGATGGGGGGGGGGGGAATGCGACCGGACAGGGGGAACCCCTCCCTCCAGAGTCATTATTACAAAATAATAAACTCAAAAGGGCAATTTGGAGCATCTTCAAAGTTCAAAAGTTCATTTATTAGGTATAGCCCTGTGAGCCATTCGGCTCTTGAATCAGGTGCAACCGCAACAAACAAAAAACAAAAACATGAACAAGAAAACATCTTAAAGTAACTATGTGCAAACAGAAAATCCAAGAAAAGACAGCAAAATATTGCAGAAAAATCACCGTACACCAACCCTGTGCAAATATCCCAGTGGGATGCAAGTCAAACAACAACAACAACCACAAGACAACTTAGATTAAGGCCATCAGTCTAACTCTGTACTACAACAAACAAACATGGCCAAACCAAAAAACTTTTCGAAAATCACCAAAATAAAGCCATAAAAGCAATGAAACATAGGAACTGTGACCGAATTTTCACAATAAACGACATAAACAACATGTGAGAAGGCGAGCAGAGAGGAGAGAATTTCAGATATAACCAGTGACACGAGACATCCAATTCAGTGCTGCGATCGGCAGGCTCCGGGAACCTGCCCCGTGACTGGCACATCGTCAACGAGCTGCATCAGCAGAAGCCACGAGTCTACAAAGTCAACGCAAAGACTTGAGTACTGCAAGCGGCAAGCTCCGGGGTGGGACTCTGCAATCAACCAAGGATGGCGAGGCTTGCCGAGTAGCGATGGGTCACCGAGTACGAGTTCAGCGCTGACAGAAGTATCGCTCAAAGTTATTCTACACTGAGTGCCAGCTCCCACGAGCAGCTGCAGCCCAAGAGATAGAGTAACGAGCAATGATGAGCAATCAACCGGGAGAAAGGGCGGAAAACGCCAAGCATCGACCAAGCCAGCATCGCAGAGAACCAGCTGCACGCGCAACCAAGCATCGACAGAGAGCACGGAGCCGGAGAGAGAGCGCAGCAGCGCCACCAGCGCCACCGAGCAAGGGTGTCAGCTGCCAGCGGACAAGCGCGATCACTATCATGCACCTTCAAAGACAAGCGTCGTGGCGACTCAGCTCATCCAGCAGGGGAAAGAGCCTGACCAGCTGCCCGTGAGGAAGAGAGCGCCAGCGAGAGCGCCGTGGGTTCGACCCACACACACCAACCAGCACCAGCTGGGAACCAAGACAAGAGTGAGAAATGGCGACCAGCGGACGAGCTGCGGGCGCTATCTGACGACGGAATCATCGTGCACCGCCGATGGCGAGCGTCGTGCCGACTCTTCATCCAACAGTGGACAAGCAGCTCCAGCTACTGCCAAGCGAGCGAGGAAGTCATATGTATGACCCTCCCCCACACTCACGCACTAACGCATCGCCCGACGTCTGCTTAACGCAAACAATTAAACCAGACAAAACCACCAACACACATAAAGCACATACCGGGACTAATAATAAGACCAATGATAAGTGCGTCAACTATTAGCTGATAATGAAGAACATTGCTGCCCATTGAGTTACGTGGATACGGTCGTTTAGAAGTATTTAGTCGTTATTTTTGTTAATTGTAACTGTACCAATGAATTCATTGACGAAACTAAACGTTTAGAAACCTGCGTTACGAATCCACACCCTCACATGGAGACTATTGTGTTGAAATCTTTCTTTTGATCACAGAATCTTGCCCGCGAATGTATTGAAGCCTTAGCCAATTGATAAGTATTTGCTGAAGCAGGCAGACTGCTGCACACCATTGTTCCAAGACACTTCGTTAATTACATAATCTTACCAATGAATTCATTGAGCTCTACTTTTGCCTTCGGGACATGCTTCTTTATTGCCGTTCGTATGAATATCGTCACATTAATTTTTAAGGACTTTTTCCTATCGCCGTATATGCTTGCGTTACTCTGAGGAATGTATCGATTGTTCTGTTACCCAGTTTAACAACGTAATAATTGAGGGTTAAATGTACGGATCAATGAGAACATCTCCAGGAGGACTTTGTTGACAATTCCAAGCATAGGAGTTTGCATATTAGAATGCTATGTTTTTTTTTAGAGATTAAAGTTGCTTAACACAGAAGTGTCTGAGTGGTGCCTTCCTAAGTTCATGCATAATAATCTTAATTATGAGAACAATCAGTAAATGTTAAAGCGAGAATTGTCCCGATTGATAATACAACCCAAGACAATGAAGTCAAGCTAATTTAGCATAATTACATCACACTTGCATAACTTCATTGTATTATCCCGATTGATAATACAACACAAGACGAGGCAGAACCTAATTATAACTGAATGCATTAACATAATTGCATACATTTGCATAACGTAATACAAGTATACATTCCTAAATAGCATGAATTGTGTAATTTCATAAATTAGCATAATTTCAAATACTTGCACGTTTTCCAATTTTCATTTAATGTTATTTATTTTTTTCATAAAATTTTCATGACCCAACATATACAACACTTGCCAACCGCGGGGCTTACAGTGTGGTGGCAATCATTTTTTTTACGTTAACCCCATCGTTTTCACGCGCCCCCTGCATGAACGGAGGCGCAGGGACAGACGTTCGATCACGTTGGAATCGATCTGCAGATGGCGGTCTTCTCGCACGGCAAGCTCTATGTCGCCTTATCTCGATCCCGCGATCCAAACCAGGTAAAAGTCCGCATCGAAACGAATCCACGGCAAGGCCATCTACTTCACGACGAGAGAAAATTCACACGAAATGTTTTAGTCTTCCAGATGTAAAATGATATAAGCTTTTAATTAATAAATACAATTATATAATAAAAAAATAAAAATTCAAAGTTTTTTCATTTTAAAACTTCAAAACGGAGCATTGGGAGCTTGCGTGAATGCATCGCTCGTGTGCAATTTTTTTGTGACTTTCCTGGCCGAAGGTCGTAAATGGTTGTGAGGGGCGCCGCAGGCGGTCAGGCTTGCTTAAACCCATGGTTGTGAACATCCAGACGTTAATCGACAAGGACCATTTTTTGTACTCGTTCGCCAACATATAAGACGTCATGCAAAATTCGAATGAGTGTTATGGAGAATGTATTTACTAGATGTGCTCTGCCTTGTAACCGAATACAAATCTGTACCAAAATGCATTCCAAATGTGCTCTTAAAATTACCTCCTTGCTATGAAGCAGATCAGCAGACACGACATCTTTCATTTATCGATCTCTCCACAAAACAAAGGAATGTTTTACACAAACTATAACTAGCAGCCTTCTGAGAGTACACCATTGATTCAGTGCAAGCCACCTGTGGACCCTTATTGGTGCACAGCGTCTCAACAGCAGCCGGGCTTGCTTAAACCAATAGTTTCAAACACACAGACGTGAACCAGCAAGGAGTATTTCTAGTCCGGGTTAGACAAAATCTACGTCAACACGTAATACAAAATTATAATTCGTGTTGTAGAGAATGTATCTCCTCTGCGTGTAACTTTTAAGTGGTATGCCTTGCAATTGATGAATGATCCAAGTGTGCTCCCTATTTCAAAGACAATGAGTTGCTCGAGAGGCAGATGCTTCCTGAAAACACAAAAAATACCCTTTGACCTGTATCACAAGAACAACGGGTCTCACCCAAGTTATCTGTACAGGTTACTTCCAAAACACATACTTTGTCTTAACATCACTTATTCAATGTTTGACCCTTATAGACAAAATGTTACATGTACGCACAATCAGACAAGTATTTATTCTAAATTATGGAGTCATTTGAACAAAATTTAATTAATGCACTGAAATATGCTGCATCAGGTTACATCGCATTGACCAGAAGCTATTTTAAAAAATACACACCATCTGCTTGACAATGTATGTACAATATACTATTGTCATTCGAAACGAGTAGGCCATTGGATGCTGGCGTCTGGGTCAAAATTTATCACATTTTAAACATTACCTACAACCTACACAACTGGGATGCCAAATTAACCATCACCCCCTACTGACAGGCTCTTGTCCACATGCAGGCTGGTGCAGGGCCACCACCTTGTGCCACACAGGGGCAGCTGCTACTTGGGGATGCTCGAGTGTTTGAGACGATATACGATACAAAACTCCGAATTGCCGAGGCGATTAAGCAAGCACCATATAAATGCAATTGATAAAAGTTAATGCTTGGGAGCGTATTGGCTCTCGGTCCTGGTCAGAGATCTACCCACAGGTCCACAAAAGACTGGCCGCTCTTAAACTGCAGGTTGAATCTAGGAATTGAGTGTTCAACTTAACATTCTTGGTTCAAGGCCTGTGACAAAGGTGCATCTATTGGAGCGACATCGTCTCAGGATGACACATCTACTGGGTCTCCATTTGACTTTGTATTGTCTCGGAGGAAGTCCACCCACACCTCCACTTCCACAAACTGCTGGGAGTTGCCTCGCTCTGCCTCGCAGTCAGAAATATCCTCCTGCTTCACATTGCCTTCATCGATGTTAAGGTCCGATTTTGGAGTTGAATCTTCATCTTCACATTTCACCTTCACCTCTTCATATTTCACCTTGATACCTTTAAAAGTGTCCAAGATGGTATTTTCTTCCGGTTCTTGTTTGGTGAGGGATGGGCTCATTTCGGCACTTTGACTTTCACAAGCTGATTTCAGACTCCACTCCTTGTGGATCTTCTGATGCTTGCGTGTTCTCTGGTGTCTTTGAAGATTTGATGAAAGTGCAAATGCCTTCCCGCACGGAGTGCACCTGAAGGGGTTCTCTCCCGTGCGTGTTCTCTGGTGTCTTACAAGACTATGTGACCGTGCAAACGCCTTCCCACACACACTGCACTTGAAGGGTTTCTCCCCCGTATGTGTTCTCTGGTGTTCTACAAGAGGAGATGAATTTGCAAATGCCTTCCCACACACACTGCACTTGAAGGGTTTCTCTCCCGTGTGTGTTCTCTGGTGTGCTACAAGAGGAGATGACTGTGCAAACGCCTTCCCACACACACTGCACTTGAAGGGTTTCTCTCCCGTGTGTGTTCTCTGGTGTGCTATAAGAGGAGATGACTGTGCAAACGCCTTCCCACACACACTGCACTTGAAGGGTTTTTCTCCGGTGTGTGTTCTCTGGTGTTCTACAAGAGAATTTGACTGTGCAAACGCCTTCCCACACACACTGCACTTGAAGGGTTTTTCTCCCGTGTGTGTTCTCTGGTGTGTTACAAGAGTAGATGAAAGTGCAAACGCCTTCCCACAAACACTGCACTTGAAGAGTTTCTCTCCCGTGTGTGTTGTCTGGTGTGTTACAAGAGCAGATGACTGTGCAAATGCCTTCCCACACTCACTGCACTTGAAGGGTTTCTCTCCTGTGTGTGTTCTCTGGTGGTCTACAAGAGTAGATGAAAGTGCAAACGCCTTCCCACACACACCGCACTTGAAGGGTTTATCTCCCGTGTGTGTTCTCTGGTGTTCTACAAGAGCAGATGAACGTGCAAACGCCTTCCCACACACACTGCACTTGAAGGGTTTATCTCCCGTGTGTGTTCTCTGGTGTTCTACAAGAGCAGATGAACGTGCAAACGCCTTCTCACACACACTGCACTTGAAGGGTTTCTCTCCCGTGTGTGTTCTCTGGTGTGTTACAAGAGTAGATGAATCTAAAAACGCCTTCCCACACACACTGCACTTGAAGGGTTTCTCTCCCGTGTGTGTTCTCTGGTGTTTTTTTAAAGCAGATGACCATGCAAATTCCTTGTCACACACACTGCACTTGAAGGGTTTCTCTCCTGAGTGAATTATCTGGTGCTGTGTAAAATGTCCAGGGTGATCCGTGCTGTATGCACACCGGTCGCATTGTTGCCTTTTTGCACCGAGCTGTGCCGAGTGCCTTTGCTCCATCAGACCAATTCTGCAGAGGAAGCGACAGAGGAAGTGACAGAGGAAGCGTCAGCTGCAGACAGAAAACAATTATATCGACACCATCTACACGTCAGTAACGAGGCACAGAGGAATGCATATACAGTGAGGGAAAAAAGTATTTGATCCCCTGCTGATTTTGTACGTTTGCCCACTGACAAAGAAATGATCAGTCTATAATTTTAATGGTAGGTTTATTTGAACAGTGAGAGACAGAATAACAACAACAAAATCCAGAAAAACGCATGTCAAAAATTTTATAAATTGATTTGTCACACACAGGTTGTTATGGCACACAATGAGGGAAAATGGTCATAAACATGCCTGGAAGCCCTAGTATCTTCAAAATGAATGTTAACCCAAAACTCCGAGCACACAATTTCAGCTGTCTGGCTACAAAAGGAATATGTATGAAAGCTAAATTCAGCTGACAAAGCAAATCGTGTTGAAAATAGTACTATTTGTGCTGTGCAGAAATGCATGTTCAATTGCAACTTATAGGTGTGAAGACAGCCAGGCTCACGATGTCCTGGGATGAACATATCTGACTTCAGCTGCATGTGTGTGCTGCGTTAACTTCTTGACTGTTTCCATTCTTAAAAAGAGTTCCAGAGGAAAACAAAAACTATTGTTTTGATATAACCTGGGTGTTCAATAGAGTGAATAGACTTTACTGCAAACACAAACTTTACATTGTCAGACACTGGCATGGTTAACAGGTGGGTGGTGTTTCCAGACCCATGCCTGGCCACCTTCATCCGCTCAGTATTAATGATTCCTCACTCCACCAAGTAATTCATTGAGGATCAATCAACATCGCTGAGGCTGCGTGTCTCTCTCTCTCGCAGTGGTGAGATGTTAACTACCTCTCCTGGCATACAAGAAGTTGTGGGTTCGATCCCAACCCTGACGCCTGCTGTATATTTGGAGTTTCCATGTCTCTCTCTCTCCCCGTAGTCGCGTGGATTTCCCTCCGGATCCCCCGGTTGTCCTCACTCCACATGCAGAGAGTGAGTGAACACCGCCACGCTGTTGACAAGCCTCACCTTGTGTTGTTGTTGTGGGCAGGTTGCTTCTGAAAACAAGAGCGGTATAACAGCTCAAGCGGGCTTGGGCTGGTAAAAAAAATGAAAAAAAACCTGTACGAATATTTAAAGTAAAAAAAGCTACAAAGTGGCGAGCCGTGTGAAGACAAATTAAACTTAAGCGAGAGAATTGAAGCAAACGCGATCAGGCGAGGGCAGGAGGCAAGGCCCGCGTTGTATAGTTACTACGTGCACATCGCTTCCATGCTCGCTGCTACTCAATTGACATCCCTACGGGAGAGAGCGAGGCTCTACCTCGGTAAACAACAACAACCACCACAACCACCACCACAACCACCACTACCACGATGATAATTTCTCACCTCGGATTTCAGTGCACGAGCGGAGCGGAAGCTTCCTGTTACGTCGTGACGTCACGCAGCAGCAGGTGACATGACGTCACTTGCGGGGTACGATAACACTCCCACAGCGAGCGGCTCTGTAACTTAAATAAATTATGTTAATGAGCCTGGCCCATTCATGGAGGGATGGGGCGTGGGTGCGGAACCCGTCGCAATAATCTCGCGACGGCTTTCGCGAATACATTATGTTAATGATCCGCCAGTCACCGGTCGGAGCTTTGCCCAAATAAGGATTGCCACTGGAACAGATATAGGCAGTGGCCAAGAGGAGGTGACGTAACGGTCAAGTGTGCGCGGTCGGGAATGGGTGACATGACGTAACTAGCGAGGCACACCTCCCCCTGGTGTTTGACGCCGATGAGGTCATGCTGAGCGGTGACGTCAGAGAGCGGGGTCAGAGTTCAGGTTTGTTTACAGAAGAGGAGCGGCAGTGTAGTGGTGTGCGCGCTGCGCTGCGCTCCGCATCCGACCAGCCGAGTTACATTCTCGCTCGTGGCCAACACCGCCAGTGACGATTTTCTGAACCGGTCCTGAGCCTCCCCTACGTCGACTCAGCCTTAAACGAGTACCCGGTGCGGTGTGTAAGCATCGCCACTAGGGAGACAAAGGCGGCCGGGCGTGGCGCTGGCCAGCCACCCCCTCGTGTGCCGTGACGACCTCCATCGGTGCTACTCCCTATGAACAGCACTTTGTCGATGTTGTGGCTTGGCTCTCCAGCACACCGGTGGCGACATTTCACGAGAAATTTTCACGTCCATAAAGAGAAAATCGCCATACTAACTTATGCCGTTTTTTGGCAAAATTGGCTAAACTTTCACGGCTTTATTTTTCGACAAAAGTAAATTTTCCATTGTATTTAGCCTAATTACGCTATGTATTAGATTAAAAGTGGAAAATTTCACGATGAAATGTTCACGTCCCAAACAGAAAATCGTAATTTTTGGCTAAAATTGGACAAATTTTTACAGCTGTATTTTTTTTACAAAAAGTGCATTGCTCGGTTGTGTTTAAAAGTGGGAAATTCTACTATGAAATTTTGAAGTAAATAAACTTTTCATAGCGAGATTTTCCAAGAAAAAGTGAATTCCTCCATTTTTTTAAGGATTAGTATGCTATATATTACAAAAAAATGGGAAATTTCACGGTGAAATTTTCAGATCCCAAAAATAAATCGGCAGACTAACCTATGCCGTTTTTAGCCAAAATGGGTCACATTTTCATCGCAAAATTTTGTAAGAAAAAGTTAATTCCTCTTATTCATTAGCATTAGTATGCTCTATATTACTAAAAAGGTTGGATATTTCATGATGACATTTTCACATCCCAAAAATAAAATTGGCATAACTTTTTTAGGCTAAAAAAACAAATTGGCATGCTAACCTATGCTGTTTTTTGACAAAATTGGGTTTGTGTTAGGGGTTAGAGTGAAGTGTTAGGATTTGGGTTAGGCTCAGGGTTTGAGTTAGGGGTTAGGGTAGGGGGGTAGGAGTTAGGAGTTAGGGTTAAAGGTTAGGGTTGGGTTAGGGTAATGTTAGGGGTTAGAGTTTTATGGTTAGTGGCTAGGGTTTGGGGTAAGCATTGGTGGTATGTTTCTTATTCTTGGTTCTTTCGGTAAAGTCACGTAGAAGGGAAGTAATAAAATAATAAAAATAAAACATAAAATAATTCTCACGATGTTTCGGCCACAACGCAAGCAGCCGTCCTCAGGTGGAGAACAGGTCCGTCAAGTAGACAGAGTCTGAATGTCACGCCCCAGGCTTGGAGCGACTATTTATGCTGGGATGGAGGAGCGAAGAGCGTCTTGACAAAATAATTTGCATATCAAGAAGAATTTAGCATATTTATGGGAAATGCAGATATGTGATTATCACTACTTGTGAAATGCGTAGGAGGTTTGGCGAGGGGTTTAAAGTCATTATGCCCATGCATTATGCAGGATTAGCAGCATCAAAGGGAGGGAGTAAGGTCAGTATTAAAAAAGGGAAGGAATGTTAATAATAAGGCGCCGCAGCAACTAATATGCTTATTGACTATACCTTGTCATATTACACTATGTTTTATTCTACCCACTCAACTGTATAGCACACTGCTATATATTCACTATAAAATTACGATACTATATATTACCTTATACATTGTATTAAACATTACACTTTAATACTATTTATTATTATACAATATGCTATACACTATACCACTGACTGTCGCGTGAAAGGCACCAAGAGGAAGCAACGAAATATATCAATGGGAGAGTGGTGAAAGGAATCCCGCAGCAGAGCAAGGAACCCATTCCCCGCGGAGAATACAGGATATATAGTCAATGTCAGCGAGTGGAACGCGGTCCGAAAGTCACCGTAAACGTGAACACAATCAGTTAAGATCCGAAATGGTTTATTACGTCCTTCCAATGATTGCTGAGCCAGAATCCATCTTCTCGGTTGAAATTGTCTCTGTGTTTGTATATGTGGATCGCCTCATGAACGAATCTCTCATGATAGCCAGATGGCTTGCAGAGAACCTCTGTCTTGGAGAAATCAATGTAATGTGAGCCCACTGAATTATAACAGTGATCTGCCACGGCCGAGGTTGTTGGTCCTTCCTACAGGGACAATTTCAACCGAGAAGATAGATTCTGGCTTAGCAATCATTGGAAGGATTTGATAAACCATTTTAGGTCTTAATTTATTGTGTTCACGCTTACGGTGACTTTCAGACCGCATTCCATTTTCTGCTCCCCCCTCCTCTTTTCTGAACATAGATGGACTCGTCCATCTGGCAAACTGCCAAATCGCTGTCCTTCGTGCTGACGTTAGGAAAAGCCGCCACTTTTTTCAAATTTTCTTGCTGTGGATTTCACACCTGATGATGATTGCTTGTGTTGCAGTCGAAACGTCGTGAGAATTGTTTAATATTTATATTATTTTATTATTTCCTTTCTATGTGACTTTACCGAAAGAACCAAGAATATGATTTACAACATCTTACCCCTAAATTTCAAGGGCCTCTTGTTTAACATCGGGGTAGGTGGCCACAGCCAACGCCATCAGAGCGCTACGGTAGGTGAGGGGAGACTCTGAGCTCCCCTGCCTCCATTGCATGAACTTTCATCGAGTGTCAGAAGGTGGTTCGTAGACCTCCGCCATCTCGGCAGAAACACTTCTTCTCAGGGGGAATCGACCTGAACACCGCGGGAGCGTCATCATCCAAGACGGTCGGCAAAACGACCAGTGCCTCCTCCTCCAACCACTGCACTGACAGGAACGCCACCTTAAATCTCCAAGTGAAATCGCGGGCTCCGACCGCGCCCTAGCCGCTCCGTGGTCTCCGTAGTGTGCAAAAAAGGCGGCCGTCATTTTCGCAGGGAGACCCTCCGAGGCTCCAGTCCCGAGTCCTTGAATGTCACCCCTCGGCAATACCTCTTGCGGAACCCCCCCGCCAGCTCGACTGAAATCATTTGAAGCGTGATTCTTCGAAGGTGCCCGACCGCCCGCTCTTTTGAAATGATGCTCCGTATGGTTAGCTTGGGTGGGCTTTGTTTGGAGTGTTCAAGGAACCCTCCTGCTCGACCAAAATAATTTGAAGCGGGAATCTGCCGAGTGCCTGACCGCCGGTTCTTTGAAGCGACGCTCTGTACAGTGGGCTGGGTGGGATTTGTCGGTGCGTTCAAGCAACCTCCCCGCTCGACCAAAATCATTTGATGCAGGAATCTGCTGAGGTGCCCGACCGCCGGTTCTTTGAAGTGACGCTCCGAACGGTTGGCTGGGTGGACTTTGTCGGTGCATTCAAGGAACTCCCTGCTCAACTGAAGTCATTTGACGTGGGAATCTGCTGAGTGCCTGACTGCCGGTTAGCTGGGTGGGCTTTGTTGAAGTGTTCAAAGAACCCCACTGCTCGATTGAAATAATTTTATGTGGGAATCTACTGAGTGCCTGACCGCCGATTGGCTGGGTGGGCTTTGTCAGTGCGTACAAGAAACCTCCCACTCTACTGAAATTATTTTACGCGGGAGTCTGTGGAGGTGCCTGTTCGCCAGTTCTTTGATGCAACGTTCCATACAATTAGCTGGGTGGGCTTTGTCAGAGTGTTCAAGGAACCCTGTTCGACTAAAATCATTTAACGTGGGAATCTTCCAAGTGCCTAACGGCCTGTTGGCTGGGTGGGCTTTGTCGGTGCATTCAAGGAACCCCACTGCGCCACCGAAATAATTTTACACGTGAATCTGTGGAGCTGCCTGTTCGCCGGTTTTTTGAAGCAATGCTCCGTCCGGTTAGCTTAGTGGGCCTTTGTTTGGAGTGTTCAAGGAACCCCTCCTGCTCGACCGAAATCATTTGACGCGGGAATCTTCCGAGCGCCTGACCACCGATTCTTTGAAGTGATGCTCCGTACAGTTCGCTGGGTCGGATTTGTTCGGAGTGTTCAACGAATACACTGCTCGACTGAAAGAATTTGATGCGGGAATCTTCGGAGGTGCCCGACAGCCGGTTCTTTTGAAACGATGCTCCGTACGGTTAGCTGGGTGGGCTTTGCTTGGAGTGTTCAAGGAATCCTCCTGCTCAACTGAAATCATTTGACGTCGGAATCTACCGAGTGCCTGACCGCCAGTTGACTGAGTGGGCTTTGTCAGTGCGTTCAAGGAACCCCCACTGCTCGACCGAAATAATTTCACGCTGGAATCTGCCGAGTTTAATGGGAAGCACCGACAAAGGCCCACCCAGCCAACCGTACACAGTGTCGCTTCAAAAAGACCGGCGGTCAGGCACTCGGCAGATTCCCGCATCAAATGATTTCGGTCGAGCAGCGGGAAGGGGGTTCCTTGAACGCACCGACAAAGCCCAACCAGCTAACCGGCGGTCAGGCATTCGGAAAATTCCCACGTGAAATGATTTCAGTCAAGCAGCGGTGGGGGGGGGGGGGAGGTTCATTGAACGCACCGACAAAGCGAGCAGCAGGGGGGGGGGGTTCCTTGAACGCACCGACAAAGTCCACCCAGATAACTGGCTTTTGCCCTTGTGCGAGGCTCGCCCCACTGTTCCAAACAAAACCAAAACAAAATTTGAATGACGCGCGTGAATCCTCGTGAAAGGATATCCCTGGGGTTTTCTCATCGGCCCCCGTTGCATTTTGAGAGACAGATTTTTCCTGCGATAACATCGACAAAGGGTGCTTGAGCATCTACCTACCGGGCAATCTTAAAAAGTGGAGAGGACAAGCTGGCAGGGTTTCCGAGTCATTGGACGCCACTTTTTTTTCATTTCAATTCCGAGTGTACGGTTTTGAGTATGGGTGGTTCTTCGTGAAAGGACGTAACGATCCTGAAGAAGGGTGCTTGGCCATCTACATTCCGAGGGGAACCTTCCAAAGTTGGGGATCTAAAAGAGTGGAGAGGACAAGATGCCAGGGTTTCCGAGTCTGCGGACTGTTGTATATAGCAGGTCTTGAAAATAATAAAAATAATGAAAATTAAATAAAAAAAAAAATTTTTTGACTAAATAATTGTTTTGTGTAATTATGTAAATTATGCATTTATGCTAATTAGGTTCTGCTACGTTGTCTAGGGGTATTTCCCATCGCGATAATGAAATGAAGGTGTAATTGTATGAAGTTATGCAAGTGTATGTAGACATTTCGCCGGCTTAAATTTCAGATTGGCTGAGTCCATACTAGCGACAATGGAACGCAGACGTCGGAGATGTTCGTCAAAAGTGCAGCTCAACACAATAACATCGTCCAAATAAATGAGACAAAAGTCCCACTGCAGGCCAGTCAAGACGAGTTCCATGAGTCGCTGAAAAGTGGCAGGGGCTGAATTCAAGCCCATCGGAAGGCAAGTAAACTAAAAGAGTCCCTGGGGCGTGCGTAACGCAGTTTTAGGCTTTGACGAATTGTCAAGGGGAAGTTGCCAAAACTGGTACGAGTTCTGACAAATAGGGCCGGCCTCCCCTGTGTCGATATGGTGATGCAACAGGGAGGTCTGATCGATATCAAATTCACTCTTACTAAAAACGCCAGAGAATTCGCACAAAAGCAACTGCAAGTCATTCCGTTGCTCAGGAAACAACTGTGAATTCTCCCAACACAGTGCTTCAGCCCACATCTTATCCGCGACCCCAATGCGGTCAATAGTACCCACAACAGTCTGCGGCATAATGGCATCATGTTCACAAAATGCGGTGGTGGCGTGAGCCAACACCGTACCCGCTTGAACCACCACCGCATCCAGGCCCACGTTAAGCACTTGCAAGAACAGGGCCTGGTCAGAGCGAAGGACCGTCTGTGCACCAACTAGCACCAGTCAACGAGTCGACATATTCGACGTGGTCACTAGGATCCCAGCCATCGAATCAACACTTTTAATTTCTTTACGATAGGGCAGCGGTACAAGCATCTGAGATCCCGGCAGGATCTCCACCGCAACATCAACAAGGGCTTGTACTGGACACATAAACGTGGTTGCGACGACGGCAAAAAAAAACAATTTGCGACCCGACGGCATTTCCAAACAATCCTGATCAACGAGGATTTTTATAGGCATCCTCTTAAGGAAATCAGTACCCAAAAGGCAGGGAACAGCTAGCGACCTCGAAATCAGGACAGGCCCAAGTACAGCTACTTCACCAATTACGATGTGGGCATCCACTTGACCAATGATGCCCATGCTCTCACCATTTGCCGCTACTCAAGCATGAACAACAGGTCGTATTTGACGAGCCGGGATCGACAACAATTGAAAAATAACGTCCGAAATAATGGTAGCCGAGCCTTCCGTGTCCACCAAGACACACACTTCCACACCTTGCACCCAACCCGGCACCACCAAGGAACCCGCAGCCGCCGCGACCACGCGACGTGCCAATTTCCTTCACTAAGTCATCGAGCAAGGCCACCCATGCGCAACCAAACCCTGTTGCCCGGTGCCAACGTGTGTGATATGCTGAGAACGAGTGAACCCCGAATTATCAGATGTCTGAGATTGCAAAAAAGGCAGGGTGTCTGATGTGTACCGACTCGCCTGTTGGGATTGAGGTTGAGCCGTCGGAGGGGCAGCGGATGCCGGAGCAGCAGTTGGTGTTGGAGGGCGATTCTGGCATCCCCTCGCGAAGTGCCACAGCTGGCCACAGCGGAAAACAGGCCAAAGGCGGCCTCTGCGCCACCCGGTCCTCCCGTTGAGGCGGTCTCCAGCTCTATCGACGGTGTGCAATGTCGCCATGTCTCCGATTATACATGGTAGAACCGCAGCAGCAACGTCCACCTCCGAAGAAGCATCGCCGGCCGGAACCACCACCACTTTGCTCGGCGACCATCCCTCTCAGCTGGGTCCTCCGTCGACGCCGCCATCTGAGACCAACGCTGTAGATTTTCGTGGGTCTGAAGACACCTGGAGGCTCACCGGGACGTTTGGATGTCTTCGTCACACACAGACCATCCCCATGTCTCTAGCCAGTCCCAACATTCGTTCCTAACCCTAACCTCACCATAACCTAACCCTAATCTAACCCTAATATGCATACAAACCATAACCCAACCCTAAACGAACCTAACCATAACTCTATCCTAACCCTAACCCCTAACCCAAACCCCTAACCCTCTAACAATAACATAACCCTACCCTAACCTAACCCAAACCTAACCATAACCTAACATAACCCCGACATAACCCTAACCTAACCCTAAACCAACCCTAACGCTAACTACAACCGTACCCTAACCCCTAACCCTATAACCCTAAACCTAACCCCTAACCCTAACCCTCTAACCATAACCTAACCTAATCCTAACCTAACCATAACGTAACCCTAACCTAACCATAACCCAACCCTAAACCCTAACCTAACCCTAACCTAACCCTACCCTAACCCAACCCTAACCCAACCCTAACCTAAGCCTAAGCTAACCATAACCCAAATTAACCCTAACCTAACCCTAACCTAACCATAACTCGAACCTAACCCTAAACCAACCCTATCCAAATGTAATAAAAGAGTATACCGCCGGTCGCCGATCGGCTGAATGGGCTCCGCTGTATTAGTCATTTGCCAAGGGCAAAGCTCAAGGGTGCTCTCAGGGAACCATTAGGAAGGTTCTAGAAGGGGCATGGCTAAAGGCGGGGTTTGGCTCCGCGTGGAGAGGTTATAAGGGAAAGCAGGAAGAGGTTCGGGGTCAGTGTGGGAAGCCTCGAAGTGGGACCACGTCTCGCGCCTCTGGAACGCCAGCAGCCACGTGGCGGTCCGGAGGTTGTCTCCTTGCGTGCCGTCAGCCAGCGGTGCGCAGGAGCGGGCAGCGTGAGTGAGCCGTGCGCGGGACAACATCAACTCATGCCGCGCAACGAAGAATGTGCAGTGATCTACTTGTAGGAAACGTGAAGCTGTCCAGCCGTTAAATAAATAAATAAAGAAGGCACGAGTCAAAGATTGTCGTCGAAGTGATTTATTACAACTGGTGTCAGAAGTGACGGTGCGCATCAGACACCCGGCATCCATTGACATATCATGCATCTTCCGGTGTGCGTTGTAGTACACCGGTTCGCGTTTCAGGCGATGTCGTTCTGGATTCGGCGCGGTCGATAACATAATGGCGCAAATTTGCATGACGTGTTGTGGCGGCAACGATGGGATCCTCCCCAGTGCCAGGTTCTATACAGCGGGTGGACGTTCGGATATTGGTGGACACTGGGGTGTCGGCCACTATTATCTCTGACGTAATTTTCCACCTCCTTTCTATTCCCGCCTCGCGGGTGCAGCCGGCTTTTGATGCATGTATTTCTGCTGTGGGGGTAGTATGGGCATTGTCGGGCAAGTGTAGGCCCACGTTGCCATTGAGAATGCTGCCGTGTCAGCGACGGTTTTGATTTCCCGGTCCTTGGTGGTGCCCTGCTTGTTGGGCACTGACTTTCTGCGTAAGATGCCGGAGAAAATCCCTGTCGATCAGGGTTGTTTGGAGTTGTCAGCGGGTCGTAATATGTTTTTTTTGCCGTCTCCATTCAGTCATCCCACGCCATGCGTGGCAGTGCAAGCACTTCCAGAAGTCACTGTCCACATTCCTACAGGCTCCCAAATGCTTGTTCCATTACGATATTGCAAACGATTTGATGAAGCGGAGGCGGCGGCTAGCGTGCTGTTGTCCCCGTCGAACACGGCCACTAAGAGCCTTGCTCTTGTGGGAGCCCAGACGATTGTTCGTGCCGGCCAGGCCCCGTTTATGCAAGTTCTTCACGGGGGTTCGGAGGATGTTGTGGTTCCGGCTGGTACGGTTTTGGCTCATGCCACTTCCGCTTTCACTGACCACGATGAGACCCGACCTGGGAGATTGGCTGGGGGAATTCATCCCAGGGCGAAGTCCAACGATCGTTGGATCGCGGAATTGTGCCAGGAGAATTCGGCATTGGCCACTGATCAACGGGGCGCGATATGGGCGCTGCTATCCGACTACGCCGACGTTTTTAGCAAGGATGACTTTGACTTGGCTCGCACTTCACTCTTGTCCCACCACATTGATACGGGAGAGGCGAGCCCTGTATGACTGAATCCACACCGATTGAGTCCCTCGGAGAGGGACCAGGGACCATGTGCACTGCGCGGTGGATGAGATGCTGGCCGCCGACATCATCTCTGCATCTAAAAGCCCCTGGAGGCACCTGTGGTTATTATTCTACCCACCCTACTGTAGAATAATACTTAGTGTAATATTATAGTCGAAGATATTGAGTGGTGTATAGTAATCCAGTATATAATTTAATTTTGGGTTTGTCTATGGGAGTATATTGTACGGGGTACACACGTGTGTTGTAAGAGAAAAAAGTTTAGCTGGAAGCATATTATACTTTTTTTGTGACATAGAAGTGTAATGTATTACTTACTGTTAGTAGCTCAGCTTATTGGAGAGTATATTTAGTATACTAATGATACTATGCAGTTTATACTTTAGTTTTTTACGTGGTGGTTTAGCAACTGCAGCTACATACTGCTAATCCTGCATAATGCACGGACATAATATAACTTTGAAACCCCCCGCCCACCTCCTACGCATTTCACAAGTAGTGACTAATCCCATATCTGCATTTCCCATAAATATGCTAAATTCCGCTTGATATGCAAATGCCTTTGTCAAGGCGCTCTTCTCCCACCAACCCAGCTTAAATATATGCTCCAAGCTTGATGGTGTTTCATTCTTCACCTGAGGACGGCTGCTTGCGTTGTGGCCGAAACGTCGTGAGAATTATTTTATTATGTTTTATTTTTATTATTTTATTATTTTCCTTCTATGTGACTTTACAGAAAAAACCAAGAAGATGAATCCCTGCAGTCACGAAAGATTTAAATCGAAATTTAACCCTCGACGATTCTTAGAAGCCAAAAACTATGTTCCGTATGCCTCAGGGACTTTTTCAATTTAACTGTCTTACCATGGGCCTGAATTCCACTCCCGCCATGTTCCAACGCTTGATGGAGCTAGTTTTGGCCGGGTTGCAATGGGACGCATGTTTCATATGCTTGGATGACGTTATTGTGTTTAGTCGTTTGTTCGAGGAACACTTCCAGTGATTGAAGGCTGTTTTCAACCCAATGCATTCCGCTAATCTCAAATTCAAACTTAGGAAATGTCATCTTTTGCAACGCTCCGTGCATTACTTAGGCCACATTGTTAGTTCCGACGGTGTTGCCACGGACCCGGACAAAACTTCTTGTGTTCGCGACTGGCCGACCCCAACTTCGGTGGGGGATGTGTGCAGTTTTATCAGGTTCGCATCCTACTATCGTCGGTTCGTTCCAAATTTCGCTACCATTGCAAAGCCTCTACACGTCCTCATGGCGAAGAATCAGAGGTTTAAATGGGGAACGGAGGAGGAGCAGGCTTTCAGGACACTTCGGGATCGGTTGGCGACCGCACCGATGCTTGATTATCCTGACTTCTCCTTGCCATTTATCCTGGACACTGATGCCAGCGACACGGGCATTGGCGCCGTTTTGTCCCAGTCCAAAAATGGCGTGGAGAGGGTTGTTGTGTATTGTAGCCGTGTCCTTTCTCCGGCTGAGTCACTACTGCACTACGCGGATGGAACTATTGGCGATCATCCATTTCGTTCGCCAATATTGTCCTTACCTGTATGGCAGGAAATTCGTTGTACGCACTGACCATGCTGCCCTACAGTATTCCTGCAAAATCGAGCAACCATCTGGCCAGTTGTCTCGATGGCTCGAGACGCTGCAGGAATTCTCCTTTGATGTACATTACTGAAAGGGTTTGCGGCATAGTAATGTGGATGCACTCTCCAGGTTGCCGCAAGGGGCTCCTTGCGCGTGTGCATCAGGCACTAATCGGTGCACACGTCCCTCTCAGCTCCCTCGGTCTGTCATGTCCGCGTGGCGGATTCCGTGGAGCGTGCCAGCCCGGGGCCAGCCGAGAGTGCGTTGCGCCTGCCGCGCTCGGTTTGCGTACGTGAGCAGCTGTTGGACGATTCGTTGGTTTCATTGCAGTGCCGGGTTGACGGCTCGCACGTTTCCCGATCCAAGGACGACACACCGCAGGCGGCCTTCCAGGATGGTCTGTTGATGTGGAGAGACGATCTTTTGGCTCGTTGGCACCTGGTAGTTCTCGTCGCGCTTCGGCACGAGTTGATTTGGGTGGTGCACGCTGATAAACTGTTACACCTGGGCGTGCAGAAGACCTTGCTCATGCTACAGCAAGATTTTTTTTGGCCTGCCATGACGGCCGATGTCGCTAAGGCTATCCAGGCCTGTCCCGAATGCGCTCGGCGGAAACCACTGCGCCAGAAGTATATTCCACTCCTGAAATCTATTCAGGTACACGCATTAACAAACTGGTGGCTCTCGATATCCTCTGACCTTTTCCTCCTACAGCCAGAGGCAATAAATTATTGTTGGTGGGGGTGGAATATTTCTCACGATGGCCGATGGCTTGGCCCTTGCTCGATCAATCAGCGTATTCCATCACGAATGCATTTTTGAACGGTTATGTAATGGACAAAGGCACGCCAGAACAACTGCTTACTGACCAGGGCCATAATTTTTCGTCTAAGTTGTTACGGGATGTGTGTGATGCCTTGGGCACTAAGAAAATACGAACTTCGCCCTACCATCCGCAAACGGATGGGATGGTCGAGCGCTTGAACCGCACTCTGTCTGCCATGCTTTGCCATGCTCTGCCATGCTGTAAGTAAGAAGCAGGCCGATTGGGATCTACATTTTCCTAGCGTTCTCTCGGCCTACCGTATGGCCCCACATGCTTCCACCGTGTACTGGCCGTTCTTCCTCATGTACGGTCGGGAGAACGTGCCGATTGGCGTGCAACTTGGAACGCTTCCTAAAGGGCCTGCGCAGACCCTTCCTGAACACGTCCGTGACTCTGTCCGCGTGTGTCACAGAAGCCAGGGAGGCGGCACGAATCGGTACGGCCAAGACCCAGGCTCATAACAAGCGGTGTGCTCGTCAGTCGCACCGCGACATGCCGTGGGCTGTGGGTGACCGGGCATGGCTTCATTGCCCCCAGGTGCTGGTGGGCACCTCTCCAAAGCTGCACAGGCCGTCGATCCGTCATCCCCAATGAATACCTTGCCGGTGTCTGATGCGTCCGACGTGCCATTCTGGTTGCTGGTTGAATCCCCGAAGGGGCCTGTTTTGCCTCCCACAGACACACAGTCCCTGAGTACTCCGGTTGCTGATGACCCTGTACCGGCCGGACTTTCACCCGCGGCGAGGGACGCCGATTCCTCTGCGCTTCTGCCTCCTGCTGTATTGCAGCCAGCGCGGCCTCGGGCCGATGCGGGAGATAGGCCGGCATCGCGCACTCGTTCAAAATCCCTTCCATTCCGTTGAAGTGTTATCAGCTGCTTACCATTATGCTTGTTGCGTCATTGTGCATTTTATTATTGTTGTTCTGTTCTCGATTTGCGGTGTCTTTTTTCATTGGCTCGTACCTCATTACTAGCCGGGACGGCTAGTCTTTTACACCAGGGGGGGGGGGGGTGATGTAATAATAGAGTACACCGCCGGTCGCCGATCGGCTGGATGGGCTCCGCTGTATTAGCCATTAGCCAATCAGGTGGAGTGGGGGTGTCTGGGCCAGAGTTCAAGGGCGGAGCTCAAGTGTGCTCACAGGGAACCATCGGGAAGGTTCTAGAAGGGGCGTGGCTAAAGGCGGGGCTTGGCTCCACGTAGAGGGGTTATAAGGGAAAGCAGGAAGAGGTTCGGGGTCAGTGTGGGAAGTCTCGAAGCGGGACCAGATCTCGCACCTCCGGAACGCCAGCGGCCACTTCGCGGTCCGGAGGCTGTTTCTTTGCACGCCATGAGCCAGCGGAGCACAGGAGCGGGGAGCGTGAGCGGGACATCAACTCACGCCACGCAACGAAGAATGTGCAGTGATCTACTTGGAGGGAACGTGAAGCTGTCCAGCCGTTAAATAAATAAATAAGACACAAGTCAGATCGTCGTCTAAGTGATTTATTACACACTCACCCCGAACCTAACTCTAACCCTCTAACCCAAACCCTAACCAATAACCCTAACCTAACCCTAATCCAACCATAACCTAACCCTAACCTAACCTTACCATAAGTGTTCCATAAATTAACTCTAACCATACCCTAACCTAACCCTAACCTAACCTCTCTAACCTAACCCTAAACTAACCCTAACCTAATCCGAACCTAAACCTACTCAACAAAACTCTAACCTTACCCTAACCTAACCCGAACCCTAACATAACGCTAACCTATCACTAACCCTAACCCAACCCTAACCTAACCATAAACCTAACCCTAACTTAACCCTAGTCTAACCCTATTCTAACCTTAACCTAATCTTAACCCTAACGTAGCACTATCCGACACCTAACTCAAACCCTAAACTAACCCTCACCTAACCTAACCCTAACTTAACCCAAACCCTAACCTGAACCTAATCTTAACCGTAACCTAAACAAACCTCAACCCAACCTCACCTAACCCTAAACTACCCCTAATATAATCCTAACCTCATGCCAACCTAATCCTAATGTTGTATGTGTTGGATTATGAAATTTTGATAAAATAATAAAAATTAATAATTTTCCGAAAAATGCGCAAATCGCATCAATTATGTTAATGTGTGTATTAGCATGCATAAATTATGATAATGTGTGTAATTATATGCATAATTACGATGATCGCGGAGATAATCGTAGTAATGTATGCGGATGCTTGCGATTATGTTAATGTGAGCAGTTGTGATAATTAGGCTTAGCTTCGTTTATCCAGGGTTATATCAATCAGGATAAAACAATCATCATCGATTAAATGTTTACCGATTATCTTAGTGTGTTTATGTTATTTTAGGTCTCCAGTTTCAGATCTCATCACAGGATACAGTTATCAAGAATAAGATAGTTTTGCATGGACTTGGAAAGAAGCACTCGAACAGTTGGTGTTAAGCAATTTTAATTCTAAACAAGCACATGACACTCTCTTATGCGAAAGCGAGTATACGTCAATAAATTCATGGGCAAGATTATGCAATTAACGAAAATGAATGACTAAAACATTTCTTATTCATGTAACTCGACGGCAGCAACTGCTTTGCACGATCAGTTGATATTGAACGCACCACCTTGAAATGGCAACCCTTTTTGAAACGCAAAGATCACTTTTTGAAAGTCTTATTCGTGTGCGTGCTGTGTGTGCGTTGTCCCCTCGTAATATTAATTAAATTTCTTAGAGCCGGGAGTTGTGGGGTTAGCTTGCGTGGTGTGGGAGGATACAACCCGCCGCCAGCGAAGTTCCTCTCTGGGTTGGGCGTGGCCGCAGCGAGCCCCTGCTGCTCCCTCGCTCGGACGCCTCTGCTTGTGCGCTCTCTCTCTCTCCACTGCTGGACGACGAGTTGGCACGACGCTCGGTGATGCCCAGTGACGTCCGAGTCGTGCTGCTCTTGCGCTCTCTCTCTCTCCACTGCTGGATGACGAGTTGGCACGACGCTCGGTGACGCCCGGTGACGTCCGAGTCGTGCTGCTCTTGCGCTCTCTCCTTGATCGTTGCCAACTTCACACGGACACTCGCCCTTGCTTCAGGCTGTGTTGGCTTGTGGCTCTGGACGACGCGGCTGTGCTCACTGGGTGGTGGTCGGTCTGAGTATCAAACACACTGCGCATTCGATGGCACTTTCTCTCTCATGGTGGCAGCCCCCGGCTTCTCCACTGCTCGATTGATTGTTGAGTCGGCACGATGCTCGCAGTCGCTCTGGACGTCTTGTCTGTTTACTCTGGTCGTTGGTAGGTGTGCCCTCAAACACACGGCGCATTCGATGGCGCTGTCCTCTTCCTCACAGCCGTTTGACCAGGCTTTCTCCACTGCTTCGCGCTCTCTGCTTTGCACGCTTGGTCGACGCTTGGCGATCTCCACCCTTTTACAGGTTGATTGCTTGTCGTCACTCGTCACTCTCTCTGCTCCGTGCTTCCCTTGTTCGTGCAGCTGCCAGGTTCACTCGCACTTAACTTCGTTCTGCGAGAAGCGACACCGGCTATCGGCATCGGTGTTTCGTTTCCTCACGACGCTCCGCCAGCCGGAGCACGGCTGAAACCCAGCCCCGACCCAGGTTGAACTCAGACTTCTGTGACTCGAACGACCCCTCCTCGTTCCATCTCTCCTCGAGGCACGATCTGCCCCCGCTCTCTTGCGAGCCCCGTCGCAACACTGAGCGCGACTCGGACAGACTGCTCATTCAGGCTGTCACCTTAACGATGTCTCGTCGTCCCATCTCTCCTCGAGGCACGATTTGCCCCAGCTCTCTTGCGAGCCCTGTCACAACGCTGCGTCGCAAGCCGAGTTGCGAGACTGAGCACGACTCGACCAGACTGCCCTCAGACTGTCACCATAACGATCCCTCATCGTCCCATCTCTCGAGGCACGACGCGCCTCCGCTCTCTTGCGAGCCCTGTCGCAACACCGTGTCGCAAGCCGAGTTGCGAGACTGAGCGCGACTCGGACAGACTGCCCTCAGACTGTCACCATAACGACCCCTCGTCGTCCCATCTCTCCTCAAGGCACGACGCGCCTCCGCTCTCTTGCGAGCCCCGTCGCAACACCGCGTCGCAAGCCGAGTTGTGAGACTGAGCACGACTCAACCCAGACTGCTTGTTCGCTGTGTGCCTGTGCCTAACTTAAAACGTGACTCCCCTCTCTGCGCATTCCTTGCGAGCGGGCAACAAAACAAAAACAGAGCGAGAAGAAGCAGACACCCCCGCGACCCCTCCTCGCGACCTTTCCTAACCCTCCAAGCATTCATGGGCCATCTGTTTGTGCTGCGGGGAGACAAAGACGGCCGTGCTTAACTCCAAAACGCGAGCACCCTCTCCTCTCTCCGCGTCTCTTGCGAGAGAAAACAAACAGAAAAAATACAGATGTTTTCGAATGTCAGGCACCGACTCCCCCCTGTGACCTTTTTGCTCCCTTCTTGCTTGCCGGACCGTTGGAGACAAAGGTGGCTGAGGAGATTTTTGCAATACATTTATGTGGTCCTGTGTGTTACATTTATTCTTGAGTTATATTTTAATGTCCTGAGGTTAAGTGCAACTAAGTTTCCACTTACGCTTCCTTAACTGTTGGAATTCGTACTCTTTAGTTTTTAGGAAGGTCATGTAGATAGGAAACATATAATTCTAAATAATATGTATGCGGTGAATACAAGTAATATAAGAGAATTACTAATAATAAAAAAAACGTATTGTTTGTTGGTTAATTCTCTTTGTTAAGTTTCTACTTTTCGGTAAGGAAAACGTTAAGAAAACGCGAGTGGCAACCGTTATCATTTACTCTGCTCTGCACCCCCTCCGTGCATCTCAAGATGTCTTGGAAGGTCAGGCCATCGATCTTTGTCCATCTGGATGTCTCTGACCTCTCTGTGACCGACTTCTTACCAGTTTAATGGCCGTTTCACAGATTCATGGTGTGCTTGTAGTGGGTTGTTTTCATTATTTAATTTAGAAAAATATATAAATATAATAAAAAAATATTTTTTTTCTTAATTATTCTTAATATTAATAACGGAAAACAGGGCATAGACACAACACTAACCATCATGTGGCCACTGTGCTTAAGCCTGCCTATGTATGTGCATCCCACTGCAAAATTGTACGCTTCCTTTTGAATAAAGACATAATTACGTGCATCTTATTAGGTTCCATATTTCCACCCTGTAATGTCCTGTAAACTGCTGCCAGTTTATAGGCCTTACCACCGAAATAGTCTGAAGCATTGCGCTGGTGATCTCGAGTTTGACTTTGTCTAAGAGGTGCATGTTTAATAGCGTGTTGACGTTTGATAAATAAGTAAATAAATATATTTAAGGACACCGGTGTCAATGCGCGTGCATCTAGACAACGAAAGTGAATTGTTATATTTGATCCACCAAAATTATTATAATTGCCGTCAAACTTTTAATAATCTGAATGATATAGCTTGTAAGCGTGGTTTATAACGGAACACTGCTGTGTATATACATTTGTGTTTGTGTACCCTTGTGTGTGTACACGTGTTTGCTATAAGCAATGTACAAAAAACGGACATCAGTCAACTTAAAAAAAAACTGTTTTTATTAATCTGCTAAAATATTAACGTTAAAACTGATGTGCATGCACACTCGTGTGTATGTACGTGTGGATGTCCACGTGTAAGTACACTTGTGTGTATGCACAGTGCTGGATGTAAAACTGGTGTGTACATGTGCATTGCTGTGCATGTACACTCGTATGGGTACATGTGCACAAAAAACGGCTTACCGCAGCCTTCACTCAGAGGTTCGGAGAGCCATGGAGCGCTGCAAGGATGAGTTGTGGGTTGCTAAGGAGATGGAATCTGCCTCAGTAGCCCACAATCACAAAAAAGTAACTTGCAGAGCCTCACCTATCGCCATTCATTAAGAAAAAAACAGTGATCCAATCTCTGAACTCCAGGAACTGGTATTCAGGTTTGCATAATATTTCTACGAGGTATTGGGGAAGGGGAATTGTTTCAGCCCAGACATCATGAGGCAAGGTGAGGACGACCCTGCTGGGGCTATAGTGCCTAAAATATTGTCAGACTTAGTCACACCTGAATGGCGTTCCAGTGTCTGAGACCAGGAAAAGCGATAGGCAGAGATGATCTCCCAATCCAACTACTGAAGGAAGGTGGCACATATATGCAGACTGCCCTACATGACATCAACTGTCTGGACTACAGGATGGGTTCCGCAGGATTGGAAGGATGCCTTGCAAGATTGAAAGAATCAAGATACATATAGCAGTTGTAAACGAAATACATTTTAATCTGGATTTTTAAAAATTAAGGTATCATAGGCCTTGACCAGGTCAATAAAGCAGAGCTGTAGGTCCTGTTGGAATTCCCTATGCCTCTGCTGTAGCAGACGGACAGATAATTTGGCGTCTGTGCAGGACCACCCCGGCCTGAAACCACATTGGGGCTCCGCAAGCCTCTCCTCAATATGCCTGGCAAGGTGATGTTAAATAATTCTTGTCAAGACCTTTTGCCAGTCTGCACAAAAACACTACCTACCGTCAGAAGTTTTCTTGGGAGATCATCTCTCCCCATCGTTTTTGCTAGTCGCAGACTCTGGATCACTCTTCGTACTTCCTCAATAGATGGCACATCATTCAAAAACTCACAAGGGGTGGCTACTTCTTCCAATATTTGAGGCACCGCAGCCCAAGCAGGGTCGTCCCCCCACCTTGCCCCATGATGTTATCGGGGCTGGGGGATTTCCCCTCCCCCAAGACATTATAGATATTCTCTGAAAAACCTCTAAACATGTTCCTAGAAGTCAGAGATAGGATCGTTGTTCTTTCCCTAAAGGATAGGTGTGCTGCTACATGTTACTTTTTTGATAGAATTAAAGAGAGATTATTGATCACGAGCTACTGAGGCAGACTCCATTTCATCAGTAACCTGCGTCTACCACTCATCCTCTCAGTGCCGCACCAATTACATCACCACCATCACTACCACTGCTAATATTACCACCACCAACACCACCACCACATACGCAATTATCATCACCACCACCATCAGCTGCAAATCTCACATCAATACTACCATCGTTATCATTACCATCGCCAATATAACCACCAGAAACACCATTATCATTATCATCAACAGCACCATCACTATTACTGCAATTGTCACCACCACCATCCATATCATTACCATAATCACCAGTACCGTCACGACCATCACCACCACCACCACCATCCATATCATCATCACTATCATCAACATGATCACCATCACAATCATCATAACCTTCAACATTGATGTCAGCTGTAGCAATTTTCACATCATCATCACCAACATGTGCATCAACATCAACAGCATCATCACCACCATTACCAACACTACCAACACTACCAACACCACCATCCACATCAACAGCACCATCACCACCACCCACGTAATCATCACAATCGTGTTCAATACTGGTGGAAGTAGTAGCTAGTTTTACATCATCATTTACATAACCACCACCATCAGTCTTATAAACATCGTTTTTAACATTGGTTGCAGTGGTGGCAATTTTTACACAACCATCACCACAATCTCCTCCAGCACTATCAATATCTCCACTACCACCAGTACCACCATCCTTAACATCATAATCGTTACAAACATCGGTGGCAGCAGTGGCGATTTTCACACCACCACCACCAGCACCGTCAACACTAACATCGCTATCACCACAATCTCCACCAGCACCTGCACCATTACCACCAGCACCATCACCACCACCACCAGCACCACTACCTCCACAATGATCATCATCATCACCACCACTACCATCACCACTACCAACATCATCACCATCATCATGCTCATCATCACCACCACCATCACGAACATCATCATCATCACCATCATCATCGTCATCATCGTCATCATCGTCAAAATCAGTAGTGGCAGCGGCAACAGTGCTGCTGCCACTACCAGTGGTGGTGGTGGCCATGGCATTGGCCGACATCTCGTCCAGAATCCTCTCCATGAGATCGGTGGCAGCCGGATGGTAGTACGACGACGACGTCATGGATAATGACGTCGACGAATGGAAGGCCCCTGGTGGAGCCTGCTGGCCGTGAGAAGATGATAACAAAGCTGAAGCTGCTGCAGTCCCCACGGACGTCCCCCCTGTGTTGTGCCTACGCAGTTTGGTGGCCACCTGCTCGCTATGCGGTAACGACAAAGACGAAGCTGCTGCCGTCCCCACGGACGTCCCTACTGAAGCTGTCGACGTCCCTGTCACGTTGTACTTCCGCAGCTTGGTGGCCTGGTGGATGTGCGGCAACGACAAAGCTGAATCTGCTGCTCTCCCATCCGTGGATGTCCCCCCCGCTGTGTTGTACCTCCGCAGCTTGTTGGCCTGCTGGCCGTGCGATGAAGACAACAAAGCTGACGCTGCTGCGGTCTCCCCCAACATCCCTACTGATAAAGCCGATGAAGACGCAGACGAAGCCACTGCTGCTGTCCCCCCCATGGACGTCCCCCCCCCCACTGCGTTGTACCTCCGAAGCTTGCCCAGGCGCGCCCTGCGCAATATCAAGAAGGCGTCACAGCACTCGATCTTCTTCTATACACCACAATACTATACATTACAATACATTATACACGAAACGACTATCCACTACACTATACAGTGAGGGAAAAAATGATTTGATCCCCTGCTGATTTTGTACGTTTGCCCACTGACAAAGAAATGATCAGTCTATAATTTTAATGGTAGGGTTATTTGAACAGTGAGAGACAGAATAACAATAACAAAATCCAGAAAAACGCATGTCAAAAATGTTATAAATTGATTTGCAATTTACTGAGGGAAATAAGTATTTGACCCCTCTGCAAAACATGACTTAGTACTTGGTGGCAAAACCCTTGTTGGAAATCACAGAGGTCAGACGTTTCTTGTAGTTGGCCACCAGGTTTGCACACATCTCAGGAGAGATTTTGTCCCACTCCTCTTTGCAGATCTTCTCCAAGTCATTAAGGTTTCGAGGCTGACGTTTGGCAACTCGAACCTTCAGCTCCCTCCACAGATTTGCTATGGGATTAAGGTCTGGAGACTGGCTAGGCCACTCCAGGACCTTAATGTGCTTCTTCTTGAGCCACTCCTTTGTTGCCTTGGCCGTGTGTTTTGGGTCATTGTCATGCTGGAATACCCATCCACGACCCATTTTCAATGCCCTGGCTGAGGGAAGGAGGTTCTCACCCAAGATTTAACGGTACATGGCCCCGTCCATCGTCCCTTTGATGTGGTGAAGTTGTCCTGTCCCCTTAGCAGAAAAACACCCCCAAAGCATAATGTTTCCACCTCCATGTTTGACGGTGGGGATGGTGTTCTTGGGGTCATAGGCAGCATTCTTCCTCCTCCAAACACGGCGAGTTGAGTTGATGCCAAAGAGCTCCATTTTTGTCTCATCTGACCACAACACTTTCACCCAGTTGTCCTCTGAATCATTCAGATGTTCATTGGCAAACTTCAGACGGGCATGTATATGTGCTTTCTTGAGCAGGGGGACCTTGCGGGTGCTGCAGGATTCCAGTCCTTCACGGCGTAGTGTGTTACCAACTGTTTTCTTGGTGACTATGGTCCCAGCTGCCTTCAGATCATTGACAAGATCCTCCTGTGTAGTTCTGGGCTGATTCCTCACCGTTCTCATGATCATTGCAACTCCACGAGGTGAGATCTTGCATGGAGCCCCAGGCCGAGGGAGATTGACAGTTCTTTTGTGTTTCTTCCATTTGCTAATAATCGCACCAACTGTTGTCACCTTCTCACCAAACTGCTTGGCGATGATCTTGTAGCCCATTCCAGCCTTGTGTAGGTCTACAATCTTGTCCCGGATATCCTTGGAGAGCTCTTTGATCTTGGCCATGGTGGAGAGTTTGGAATCTGATTGATTGATTGCTTCTGTGAACAGGTGTCTTTTATACAGGTAACAAGCTGATATTAGGAGCACTCCCTTTAAGAGTGTGCTCCTAATCTCAGCTCATTACCTGTATAAAAGACATCTGGGAGCCAGAAATCTTTATGATTGAGAGGGGGTGAAATACTTATTTCCCTCATTAAAATGCAAATTAATTTATAACATTTTTGACATGCGTTTTTCTGGATTTTTTGTTGTTATTTTGTCTCTCACTGTTCAAATAAACCTACCATTAAAATTATAGACTGATCATTTCTTTGTCAGTGGGCAAACATACAAAATCAGCAGGGGATCAAATACTTTTTTCCCTCACTGTACCTACACTACTATAAACTACACTACACTACTCTACACTATACCATACCCTGCACTACTATAAACTACACTATACACTATGAGACATTATACACGACACTATACATTCCTATCCACTATACAGTACACTAGCATACTGTACACTACACTATACACGACTATACACTACTATATGCTATACACGTAGGCAAGTACCTGCGAAGCGTCAGGAAGGCGTCACAGCGCTCGCTCTTCTTCCAGAGGTAGTAGAAGGCAACGCACTCGGATGGCGATCGCGTGGGGACCGCACAGCTGCCAACACCACCACCAACCAAACAGCCGCCAACCGCAGTGGTTGTGCCAGCAGTGGTGGTGCCAGAAGTAGAGGGTCGGCCCATGGCGTGGAAGACCTTGCCTATGCGGAAGAGAGCCCGCTCAAACTGGGCGCACTCCAGCTGGGACCACGGCGATGAGCAGCCCGTCGTGTGGCCACATGCTGGGACGATGGCGGTGGATGAGGAGGAGATGAGGAGGAGGGCGGTGGCTGTGTTGTACTGACAGTGGGCGAGAGCGGAGAGGAACTGGGAGGGAGAGAATTGGGGAGAGAAATGGGGAGAGAGATGGGGAGAGAGATGGGGGGAGAGTTCCTTAGTGGGTGGGTAAGTGGGTTAGTGGGTGTGTGAGTGGGTGAATGCATGGGTGAGTGGGTGGACGAGTGAGTGGGTGAGTCAGTTAGAGTTTATTTGTAGGTTCAAACTAGATTCGAAGCTTTCGTGACTGCAGGAATTACTCTTTGGTTCTTTCGATAAAGTCACGTAGAAAATAAAATAATAATAGAATACGACGTTTCAGTTGAAACACAAGCAACCATCATCAGGTAAGAATGAATGATAAAACACAGACACGGAAACAACACAGGCAGACACATATGCAGAGAGAGACATACACAAAGACACACCGAGCGTGACACACACCAAGGAAACACAGACACGGAAACAACATGCAGAGAGAGACATACACAAAGATAAAACACAGACACGCCAACAACATAGGCAGACACACATGCAGAGAGAGACACACACAGAGACACACACCAAGACAAACAGAAGGACAACGACTCTTTGCCGAGGCCTTAAATAGAGAGAGGGGGGGAGGGTCGGGGTAGAGAGAGGACTGCGGAGGACAAACGAGGGGACCAGCGTGGAATTCCGGACCACAGTGGCCGGAGGAGAGACAATGGTTTAGAGCAAGAAAATCGAATATGTGGGTGAGTTGAGCATGTTTGTCTCACACTCTCATTGTCCCGGATCTGTCTGCGGGGAGATGCCGTCTCAGATAGGCCAGATGCCTTCAGTAGGAAGTCCTCCACTTGTCTCTCAGACAGACGAGATGGCTCCCAGCAGAGGTCCGCTCCCGCTGGGATGGCGCTGAGACAGTGCTCGCTGTTTGCGGACGGCAACGGCATCAGCAGTGTTGAGACCTTGGCTTGGTAGTCCGGTCCCACTCGGACATCCTGCGGGACATGGGGGGCATGGGGGTGGGTGGATGGGTGAGTGGGTGGGTGAGTGTGTGTGTCTGTGTGTGCTACTTGCTACTCACAACACCTGGGGGAACTCTGTCTGTGCTGTGTGCGTCACCTTTTTCCAGTCGTGTGTTGACACTCGGAGCTTGCCGTCCCACGCGTCGCACTCGGACAGTCGGCTCGCTGACACACACACACACAGCGTTACCAAGGCAACCACACAGTTTCACCAAAGCAAGCACACATACACATCGTCACCATAGCAACCACACATACACAGCGTCAAAATAGCAACCACACACACAGCATTACCATGGCAACCAAGCACACACAGCATAACCACGGCAACCACTCACATCGCAGGAGGCGCGGGTAGAGACGTGTTGCATTGTGGGTAGCCAGATCATCATGGAAACCAGCCTGAGAAAGAGACACGGTCATTGTGAACCAAGAGACATGGCCATTGTGAACCCCACCAACACGGCCATTGTGAACCTCACAAACATGGCCATTGCGAACCTAGCAACACCGCCATTTTGAACCTCTCCGAGCGATACGGTCATTGTGAACCCCACCGACACAGCCATTGTGAACCCAGCGACATGGCCATTGTGAACCCCACCAACACGGCCATTGTGAACCTCACAAACATGGCTATTGTGAACCTAGCAACACCGCCATTTTCAACCTTTCCGAGCGATACGGTCATTGTGAACCCCACCGACACGGCCATTGTGAACCCAGCGACATGGCCATTGTGAACCCCACCGATGCACCCAATGTGAACCCCACCGACACGACCATTGTGAACCCAGCGACATGGCCATTGTTAACCCCACCGACACGGCCATGGTGAACCCCACCCAGCGACCTGGCCATTGTGAACCCCACCGACACGGCCATTGTGAACCCCACCAACACGACCATTGTGAACCCAGTGACATGGCCATTGTGAACCCCACCGATGCACCCAATGTGAACCCCACCAACACGACCATTGTAAACCCAGCGACATGGCCATTGTTAACCCCACCGACACGGCCATGGTGAACCCCACCCAGCGACCTAGCCATTGTGAACCCCAGTGACACGGCCATTGTGAAACCCACCTTCACGCGATCGCTCCAAATTCCATCTTCTACAGATATCATGTCTTCATGAGTTGTCTCCTGGACACACAGAGACAAGGAGACACGGGGACATGGACACGGACACACAGATACACGGACACACGGACACACGAAGACACGGGGATACAGGAACATTAAGACACGGAGACAGAGAGACACGGGGATATGGGGAGACAGTGAGACATGGAGGTAAAATTCGATAGAGTGGTTCTGTGTTACATTCCGGTCAGAATGTGACTGACACACACACTGCGTGCTGCTGCTGTGTTTAGTTTGTTGTCATTCTCCTGCACCTCTGATTAGCACGGTTGGCTACATACAGTGCCATAGAAGTTCAACATAATACAAACAAAACTACAATACACTACACTATACACTCCACTACCATACACTACACTACTTTACACAACACTACTATATACTATACTATATACGACACTATACACTCTACTCTATACACTACAATATATACTACACTATATACTACTATATATTAGACCATATACTGTCCTATATCCTACACTACTATACACTAAACTACGATACATTGCACTACCCTACACTGCACTACTAAACACTACGATACACTACACAACTATGTACTACACTACGATACACTTATTTTTGTGGTCTATTCCCAAGGACGATGACCTCTCTTGCATCGGAAGTCAGTAATCCTTCATCATCTTACATGGTTGTTGTGTTTAATTCCTGTGAGTTCGCTTGTAACTAGCAAGCCCAGCGTTTGAAGGACACACCTTTCCGCATAGATCATATGCACAGTGGGCTGAGGGTAACTCCTGAGATTCACATGCACTGGTCGACACCGTAACCACTTCTAACCCATGTCTCCTGGCTTGTTGTTTCTCCGTGTCTTCATGAAGCTGTTTCCCAAGCAACTGAGTAGCTTCAGCCAAGGCTATGCGCCATTGCTGTGTTTTTCGCGACATTTCCCTATGAATCTACATAAATCCCACATCTTCTCAAATTTGTGTGAAGTACGTCCTTAAAGGATAAGCGCTGGCCTCCTCTACTTCTTTTTCTCTGATGCGATTGACAATAGAGAAATTGTTTTGGGAGTCCATTTTCTCCCATTCTGAGTATGTGTCCAGCCCAGCAAATTTGGGCAATGGTGACACAGCAGTCATTCCATCTCTAGGAAGGACTTCAGTATTACTCGTTGGTTTTTTCGGTAAAGTCACGTAGAAAGAAATTAAATCAAATAATAATAGAATACGACGTTTCGATTGCAACACAAGCAACCATCATCAGGTACAAATTAATGAGAAAACAAACATAGTAAACTTGGAAATATAATGCAATACAACACAGAGAGTCGGCCAACAAAACAGTCAACACCCCACCTGGTTGATTACATTCTTCGAAGATTGCCGGGAAAGGTCCTGGCAAGGATTATTTAGCATCGCCTTGCTAGTCACACTGAGGAGAGGCTTGCAGAGCCCCAATGCGGTTTCAGGAAAGGGCGGTCCTGCACAGATGCCATATTTTCTGTCCGTCTGCTACAGCAGAGGTGTAGGGAATTCCAACAAGACATACATCTCTGCTTTATTGACCTGGTCAAGGCCTATGATACCATCAGTAGGCCTAGGCTCTGGGTTGTTATTCGTGCTTTCGGAATCCCTGACCCTCTGCTCACAATCATTAAGGACCTTCATGATGGTGAGAGGACCCGGGTAAAACTACGCGGCCGGGAGTCAGAGCCATTCCCTGTATACCTTGGGGTGCGACAGGGATGTCCTCTGGCTCCCACATTATTTAACATCTATTTTGACCACGTGGTTTGTGAAGACTTCAATAGCTGTACCGGGGGAATTTCCATTTGGTACAGACATAATGGGAGGCTGATCGATGCCGGGGTGCGATCAAGGGATGGCTCCCTATTGGTCAACAACGTTATGTATGCCAATGATTTGGTAATAGCTGCTCATTCAGAGGAGGAGTTGGAGACGCTGCTGCTGAGACTGGAGTGTGCCACTAAGAGGTAGGGCCTTACCATCAGCCCTACCAAAACTAAGCACCTGCCTGGGTATTTTGCACCATGGGACACTCCACCCACACAACTCCCAATCGGTGATAGAGCAGTTGTGGAGAGAGTGGGGAGTTTCCCATACTTGGGCAGTGTGCTTATGACCGGCTCCAGTTTAACAGCAGAGGTCTCACTCCGAATCAGTCGAGCGGCAATATCTTTTTATCGGTTGCGTAACGCTGTGTGGAAGCTACCTGGTCTGTCGCTCCGCACGAAGCTTCAGGTCTTCTCGGCCACAGTCATTCCCTCCCTTCTCTACGCTTGTGTAACGGGTTCTGGAGACACTTGTAGAGGTAACTTCTTTATTACAATACAACACTCCAACAGTCCTCAAACTCTCCAACAGTCAGTCCTGATACTCTGTTACAGCCTAGGTACACAGCCTAGCTACACAACCTAGATACTCTACTCTGGCTACGCTCCGGAACTCGCCCTCACAAGGTCGTAGAGTCGGGAGTTCCAGAGTCCCAGCGCTGGCTCTCACAGTATCCCAGGGTCTTCAGATGGCTGGTCGTGGGTCTTGAGTTACAACTGGGCCCCGATCGTCCAGGGAGCTCTCCTTTTATGCCTGGTCCAACGAGGGGTGGGGCCGTGTGCGCCCCCAGATATCCCACAGAGCACACACAGCCCCCCCCTTTGGCGGCGCCAAGGGGATTAAGCGTCTGGTCCCGCTGGGAACTCAACGCCTGGCGCCCAGAGGCTTAAGCGTCTGGACCCCCTTGGAACCCAGCGCCTGGCGCCCAGAGGCTTAAGCGTCTGGACTCGCCTGGGATCCCAGAGCCCCCAGCAGCCCCTCCCTTCTTATGTCACTACATCACCCCCCTCTACGTAGCCTCTAGCCGTCCCGGCTGTCAATAATTAGAAAGTTTAAATTAACGAAAGGGAGAGAGAGAGAAAAAAATATGCGAGCCTCAACAGGAAAAGAAAAGAGAACAAGAAAGCAACCATAAATACCATAACCAACCTGTACAACTTTACACTATATACAAGTGTAGGGGTGTTAGAGAGAGGGCCGTTATGTATGGCAGTCTATGGGAAACAAACACAGTGGGCGGGGCTACGTGTGTGCTGTTGTATATGTTGGTTATGAAAATTTGTTATGTTGTATGCGTGCGTGGGTGAATTATTATGTTGTACGTGTGGGTTATGAATATTCAGTGGAAATAATAATAATTAATGAAATTTGGCCAAATGTGTAATTATCCGGAAATATGTTAATTATGCAATTACGCACATTTTAATTATGCCAATTCGAGAGGTAATCGTATTATTATGCGAGTGGGTGTAATTATGATAACGCAAGTCGTTATGATAACCAGACCCCGGTTCACCCCGTTATCGCTTTAACATTTACTGAGTATGTATTAGTGTGTTTATTAAGGTCACCAAGTTCAAATCTCAACGCAGAAGCAGATCTTATGCATAGATTTCAGGAAAGAATCACACAACCACTTCTGTATTGATCAATTTATTACTAATTCAACCTTAACTATGATATAGTATGCGAACTCTCAATCCCGGAACGTCAATACGGCATCAATACAGTATCATCAACGATTGTCTGATTTCACTTTGACAACTGCACATGGATCCCGCATAACGCGATGGTTGTTAGTGAGAGAGAGAGTCGTTAAAACATGCAAATACTATGCTAAGAAAACCTTAACGTTAATGAATGATTATACTCAATATTGTTCACGCAGTACCGCACTCCTTATTGATCATACGCAACCCTTATCACGTTGTTAACACCTTGGGTCACGGAACAGTTGAATATTCTGTAGAGGATGCGAGTACGTGCGGCGATTATGACTGAAAGATACTTGAAAGATTATACGGCGATAAAAAAAAACACAATCAAAACAGTTATTATTCTTAAAGGCACCAATCTCAACAGATACATCGGCAGGTTATCTCAGAACGGCTCGGAGTAAGGGCCTGCGACGGTGCTCCTTTTCCGAAGATCGTTATCTTATACCAAGTTTACTAATTGGGGACCAGATCACCTGATAAGGATCCGGTGGGCCACCACTCCCCACGTGAGCGTGGCTCGGCGGAAGGAGGTGCCAAGAATCAGTTCGTATTGATGGATCTGTTGGGAATTTATGCGATTAAGAGTACAGCCCACTAAATATTAAAGATAAAATTAAGAATACTCTTATAAACGACGGATGGCCACCACTCGGTCTCGTTGTGATGCTTTCCAGCCACGGATGGCTTATGGGTTCGAGTGTGTTTGAGTGGTAAGAGTTGTCTTGAATAGTCAGTGTTCGGAGTCGATTCTTTAGGTCAAACAGACGCCTGGTGGTCGTGTGGTGAGGGGGCGGTGCGCGTCATACGTATCCATCGCTCCCCTGTCGGATGGCTGTTGATACGCTGTCGCAGTTCGGAACCCGGTCGGTAGGTGGCGCCCACAACTCGCTCGTAGCGTGCAGCGCTGGATCGTCGCCAAGTCGCGACGCTCACCACCGGCGGCAGCGGAGATCTCCGGCGGCAGCAGAGATTGACGAGCTGAAGATGAGTCGAGCCGACCCGCTGGTCGCAGCTCGCTCCTGAGTCGACCCTCCCGGTCGAGCTCGCTCCTGGGTCGACCCGCTGGTCGCCCTCGCTCCTGAGTCGACTCTCTGGTCGCACTCCTGAGTGGACCCGCTCTGGTCGCACTCGTTCCTGAGTCGACCCTCCCGGTCGAGCTTCTGAGTGGACCCTCCCGTCGCACTCGTTCCTGAGTCGACCCTCCCGGTCGAGCTTCTGAGTGGACCCTCCCGTCGCACTCGTTCCTGAGTCGACCCTCCCGGTCGAGCTTCTGAGTGGACCCTCCCGTCGCACTGGTTTCCAATGTTCAGGATCCGTTCCTTTATGCTGAAAAATCCCCCTGGATCCCGCCCACAAGGCGGGGCTTCCGATTTTTGCTGTGTCAGGATCTGTCCGTAGGCAGGTGTGTCCATGTGTGTGTCCGTATGTCCTTGTGTGCATCACTGACGGTATATTCCGTTGTCAACTCCCTCCATAAAACCCACGAGCAAACAACCAGATGTTACAAATTGTCTCGAAGTCGTCTCTCTGTCTGGGTGCAATTTATCTCTTGTCTGGCCTTCTTCATGAACCCAAAACACAGACGTTACAAATCGTCTCATAGGCGTCTTTGTTCGTGTTGCACAACCTGGAGGGGGGCAACACTCTCTCCGACCCGGCGCACAAAGAAATGGTTAAAAGTTTTAAGTTAACATTTGTCCCTTACTATTTCACAGTTATGATTCTGTATGTAACCTAAGGTCTGTCGTTTCCCATCGTGGTGCTTGACTCAAGTGTAGGTTTCCCCGAGCGTATACACACTCCTATCCCGCGCTGCGGGGATACAAAGACGGCCGGGATCTCCCTTTCTCTCCGACCCTGGGTTTAACATCGTTTTTTTTTATTATGTATTATATTCGACCTGGTTGTGATTCATCCCGTTATCCTGGCTTTTCATAAGTTTTACTTTGTCTTTTCATGCATATACTTATTACTATTAATTTATTCCCGATATCTTAGGTTAAGGGGTAAGTTTCTTGATCCTAGGAATTCGTATTCCTTGGTGCCTGGATGGTTATATAAGCGGAATATAGTTTACGGTGAATAGCGTTAACATTGATGTTATGTGCGATATTATGTATTGTGATGTCTTTAACTTAACTTGTTTGTCAGGGCTTTACTGACACGAAGTTGCATTCCATAGCCCGCAGTCTTTGCCCCACCCTATCTCTGCTCGCCGTTGTTGTTGCCTGCCGTTAATTCAAGGCCTCATTAATTTCCGTCACCCCTGAGTAGGTGAGGGCGGTTGAACCTTGGAGTCAGTTCTGGTTTTTGTCTGCCTGCTTCTTCTTGTGTCCCCTGACCCCGGGAGTTATTATTCTACTTTATGGCCTGTCGAAGCCCCACTCGCTGTTGCTGGGCTGGTGTTGTTCCCGGCTTTTTGCTTACGTTTGCAGTTCGCCGTGCTCTTGATTTCCTTCCCTCTTCAACCTTATATTGACTATTCGCTCCTGTCTGGGTGCGATTCAATTTTGACTTAGGAAGGTTCTGATTGTCATATGCTTCGGGTCGAATTGTATAGAAAGTATTGAAGTATGGAAATAACATTTCATATTGACTTAATAATGGTGATGGTTCAGTAGGCGTAACTTGTGGCCTGGTTTAATTGGAGTGGGTGTGAATATCGATAACTTTAGCCTACCCTGTTGTTAAATTCCGACTTTAACGTTACTTTAATAGCAATACAGAATAATTGAGCTTTTTGTCTTAACTAGGCGAATGCGAACTTCTGGTGACCCCCGCAGCCGTGTTGTTCAGCTGGGTCTTGTGCCTTGAGAGATATACAACCCTCTTTTAAATCACCTCTCCCCCTGTCCACCTTCTGCTCTGGGAGTGTTTATTCTTGATTCCAGGTCCAAGGCCCCCTCACATCCAGACGCGCAGGGTTGTTTACATCAGCTCCCCCCCTGTGCACGTGTTCTAACTAGCTCGGAATTCCTGAACACACAATCAGTGATGATTCCTGGCTTTCTGTGGTTGTGATTTAGACAAAGGCGCCTCTGTTTCTTCCATTGCCTTTGAGTCGACACTGCCCTATTATTTGCCCATGTGCTGAGGTCATAGAATTCGTTTTGACTTCAGTAATATTAACATTCAGTATTGGATTAGCAAATGGGCAATGGTTCATTGATGTAGCTCGCAGCCTGGTCTCCAATTTGAGCGAGCGCGAGGATCGATAATTTAGCCTACTCTGTTGTTGAATTTCGAATTTTGACGTTACTTTAAAACCATGCAGGATGATTGGGCTTTTGCCTTAACTATGTCTGGCTGACACTCCCACTGTCTCTGCCGCCTGCACGGGTGACATGTGCCCGTTCATCAGGCCTTATCTTCCCTTGAAGCAACGTTGTAAATTCTGCCATCCTAGCCCTCCTCCGGTTCATTACTTAACAACACCTGGTGTTTTGCAGTTTGCTGCGCTTGGTGTGTTTCACTCATTAAAAAAAACAAGTAAAAAGATAATATATAAAAATCATCAAATATTATTAATCTCAATTATGGAAGAAGGGTTAGTATACAACATTCCGCCCTTTTAAAAATGACCAGTGGTCAAATGGCCACGGGTTATTTTTAAAAAAAATGTATACCCTTCTTCCATCATGAACCATCGATTGTCCTCAAGTTTTGCTGCTATTCCTTACAACGCGCGCGTACGTGTCACAACTTAACATGGTTATTTTGAATTGAGCAAAGAAAATTAAACAAGCGTTAAACATCGATATTGCGTTACATCGGTTCTGATACATCATGACTCCGACGAATATTCATTTTTGTTTTTGTTAAATCCTGGGAAACGCTAGGTAGCGGTTTCGAACGCATTTATGCGTTACTTTCCTCATGTTGCCTCGTTCACCACTTATCACTTCGATAATTCGATCACGGTTTTCGGGGTTCGTTTTTGTAGTTTCTTCTCTCACTCTCTGTGTCGTGGGAGTGTGTGGTGAAAAATTGTGCTGCACATAACCAGAATTCGCGCACCCGACCCACTTTGACCCTTGGTTCGAGGCATTCGCTCTCTCTGCGATTACATGCACATTTGCCGAGTCCGTGTGTCGATTTAATTCTGTCCCTCGTAATGTTGCCCTCTTTGTTTTTACTAGTGTGTTGGATTTCAACACCATTCCCGATACGTCATGGACATTCGTCTCCATTTTAGCACTCCGATCCACATAATTTTTGGTTTCCCTTGGATATTTTCCATTCAAAGGCTCATGCCTGCGCTCCTCAGGGCGTGTCCCTGCTGTCTGTTTTTGTACTGTCCGATCACGCTTCAATGCAACCCTGTCCTTGTATTCGATCCGCGCGTCATTTACGGGAGCACTGTCCACGTTTTTGCCCGCCCTGTCACTTGCAGCCTGCCTGTATTTCACATTGAGCGCCGGGTTTAACACCTCGGCGGGTGTGGCGCGTATGGGCTGCCCGCTCTCAATCACTGTGGATGGTTCATCACGTATTTGGACCGTATTCTGTGTTATTCCTCTATTCCCTCCTGGTATAGCCGGTGGAGGAATTGGTCGGAATTGTATCGATTGTGTTTGACCTCCCATCCTGCGATTCTCGTGAATGTTCGCATCCATACCTCCGCGGTATGTGTAACACCTTCCCGCTAGGTGGTTATCTTCCCATCTCTGTGCGTAATTTGAACCTTGCGTGTGTCGTGGGATGGGGTGTTGATATGGTTCTGTTCTGAACCTCCCCCTCCTACGATTCTCCTGCACCCTTGGCCCAGTGTTTTTCCCATTTGGGTGCCAAATTTTTCCTGGATTGTTACTTCGCCATCCCTGTGGGTAATCTTGACCTTGCGCATGTCGGGGCATGGGGTGTTGGTATGGTTCTATTCTGAACCTCCCCCTCCTGCGATTCTCCTGAATGTTCGGCTTTGTGCCGCTCTCATTCTCGTGCCAACCTCTCTCTGGGTTATTTTGCCATGTGTGCGTGCGTTTCTGCTGCTCTCTGCATGGTGGGACTGCTCGGTGATTTTTATTCCTCTCTGAGAGGCTGGGTTCCTCATCCCTCTCCCTGTGTTCTGGATCCGAATTATGATTCTTAGCTCTGTATAACCATGCCATGTACGCCTTGCTCTCTATGCGGCGTAAGGATGCGGTTTCTGGATTCAAAACCATTCTCACCCTTTCTGTAATCTCTGGGCTCAAGGATTCAAAAAACATTATTTTGAACATTTTATCCCCTTCGTGGTATTGATTCACATCGCCTGCGTAATACGCTCTTTTAAATTGGACGAGGTAGTCACGTGGATCTTGGTCCATGCCCTGGGTCATCGATTTTACAGCATAAAACCCCTCAGTGAGTGTCGAATATTCTCCAAACTTCCGAATCACTGCCAGGCTCAATTGTTTAAAATCATTTCTAACCTTGTGTGGTAGTGACTTTACCCATGGAATAGATTCTTTATGTAAGGTCCGTTTCAACAAACTCGCTTTTTCATCCCGTCTCCTCAGCCCTCTAATCATTGCCTCCTCTTCCACTGTCGCGATATGTGTGTGGATATCCATAGTCTTATTGTGGGGGTCAAAATCGGGAATTCTGACTAGAGCCTTGTCCATCAACTTAAGGGTTTTACTGGTGAACAGGTATTCCGAAAGTTGATTGCTGACAGCGTCATCATCAAACAAGTTATCATCAGGCAATCTGTCACTTTGGTCTGTGCTGTGTCTCTTGTGTTTAAGTGGTGTGCATTTTCTGTGTGCGCGCCCAGGGCCGTGTCGCTCGTGTTGCCATTTCCCTTCAGTTTTTGCCTCTGCCCTTAGTGTACCATGTCCTGGCGATTTTACTTTAACTTTTGTGCGATCAATCCCTGGACTCTGTCCACGTACCCAAGAGAGTGATTTGATGTTACTTCCATATTTATTTTGTGGCTCAACGTCTGTGAGTTTCGCTGGTGTCGCGAGCTTTGACTTCTCCTCCCTCTCGAGGGCGTCTGCTGCTTCAATTTGTTGTTCTATTTGTTCTTCTATTGTAAGGACTCTTCCCTCTTGGTTTGGATCTAGGGCCTTCGTGGTTTCGGGCGGCTCAATTGAAAGTTCCTTTTGCGTTACTATCGGTTGAGTTGCCTTGGCTTCATCCGAGGGTAATACGCTCTTGCCCTTGGGTTCTCCTTCATCAGTTTGCAGTTCGTCGGTTTGGCCTCCAGGGGGCGGTATATACTCCATGAGGGGACGGTCTTTCGGTGATACTGACTCTAAGTCGGCTTCCTTTCGGACTTCTCTCAGTCTGTTAGTCATTAGCTGAGTGATTCGAATTCCTGCGGGGAGCTTGTCTTCGTTCCTGATTGTCGTTGATAGGTCGTCGAGCTCTTGTGTTATCACTTGGATTCCCGTGGAGTCTCTCATAACGTCTTCATCTTCTGAGTCCCTTTGTTTCTCCGGCATTGACTGTGCCCAAATTTGTCGGGATTCAAGGTTCACAATGGGTTTCAGGCGATTCAGTAGTTCGATCCCAAAAATCAGTTCTTTACCTGGGTATTGTACGACATATAGTGGATGGTTCATGTTGATTTTGTTGAACGTCAACTTCGTCATAACTTTGCCCAATGGTCGCATGTGGGTCCCTTCACATCCTGAGTAGGTAAGTTTACTTGGCATCATTTGTAGTGTTTCATTCTTCCTCTGGAGGGCAGTCTGGAGTTCGTCAAATAATTCTCTGGATATCATGGATATTTCTGCTCCAGTATCACAAAGGCCCTGGCTGGTCAGGGTGTCTTGCAGTATTACTTCCACGTGGACTCGTCCGACTGGTCCTACGGGAATCAATTCCCCCAGATGGTACCCTTTTCCCTCTGGTACCACTTCGGTGATTGCTTCGAGGCTTCTTGTCTTCCCTACGTTCACTTGGGCTACCTTTGCTCTGGGTGTGTCCTCCTCTTGTGTGGGTATAGTTGGTATTCTTCCCTTCGCTACTTGCATGGGAGTCTTCATACTCCCTAGGAGCTCTTTTTCCATCCTAATGTGGTGAGCATATCGATTCCTGTTAGCTAACGGTGGTCTATGCTCCATTGCTAGTGGAGGCGGCAGTGGGGGACGATATGGTAACTGGTTTGGTGGGCGTCGGCCTCCGCGGGGTAGGTGTGGCCCGTCACTCTCTCTTCCTCGTCCATAATTCCAGCCTCCGCCCTCTTCTGAATTCCATGGTGGTGGCGGCTGTGGGTGCCAAGTTCCTCTGGCCTCGTTCCTCCCCCCACGTGGAACGTTATTCAGCGTGTTGTGGACGGGTGTCGATTCTATTGGGTTAGGCGCCCTCTCCTGGGGGAATTCATGTCCACCCCGTGTGGCGCTAATATTATTCCTTGGAGATTCGCTTCCCTCCAGATCGAGGCATTCTTTATCTCTGGTGACGATGTGGGTTTTGGCTATGCCAGTGGTTTTCCGTCCGTTCACCCAGGCCGTGTGGGCCTTGCTTTCAATCTGGCGTAGGGAGGCAGTCTCGGGGTCCAACATCATTCCTACTATTCTCACTATTTCAGGTCTCAATGATTGGAAGAACATCACTTTTAAGACTGTCTTATCTCCCTGGGCATTGTCCACGTCCCCTGCGTAATATGCTTTCTTAAGGCGTAGGAGATAATCTCGTGGGTCTTCGTCTACACGCTGGGTCATCAACTTTGCCGCGTTCAATCCTTCGGATAGTGTGGAGTATTCCCCAAATCTCTTAACTACTGCTCGGCTCAATTGTTTAAAGTCACTCTTCACCCTATTTGGCAGGGAGGCTACCCATGGTCTGGCGGGTTCATGTAGGCTCCTTGATAATAAACATGCCTTTTCTGCTGATTTACCCAGACCCCGGATCTTAGCCTCCTGTTCTACTGTAGTTATGTGAGTGTGGATATCCCTGTTTTTGTTATGTGGATCGAAATAGGGAATTCTCACGAGTGCTTTGTCCATTAGTTTTAGTGTCTTACTGTTAAAAGTGTGTTGTTCGTCATCAGTGGTGTCGGTTCCTGAGGAGTGCTCCCTTGAGCTACCCTTGTCTCCACTATCACTGTTGTCATGTGTCCCGTGTCTGTGTCGTGATCTCCCTCTGTCCGAGGATTCGTATCTGTCCCGTTGCTTGTGTCTCTTGTTTTCCTTATGTGGGTCTTGTGATTCGTGCTTGTGGGTTGGTGTGCGTGATCTCCTTGAGCGGTGTCTATGTGGTGAGTGTTTTTGTCCTCGACCTTCATGCTGCCTACTACGTGTGTGGTGCCTGCTAGGTGAGGTGTTGAATTTATGTTTGTCTCGTGCTTCATGGTTATCGGGATTCCTGTCTCTGGGATTTTTGGTGCGGGTGGTTTTGCGTGGGTGATTTTTACATGTCATGCGTCCCTCTGGTGAGCTCTCTCTGGTACCCATGTCGTGTTGGTCATTGTCAGAGGAGTCAGTGTTAGATGAGCCGTCACCATCACGGTGGCTCTGCTTAACATAACTTTTGTAGTGCCTTTTGCACCTGTTACGTGGGTCAACTTGGCTCGGTGATTTCTGCTTATCCCATGGCTCATGCTTGTGTGATGTGCGTCTCTCTGGTGAGCTCCTGTTATCCGTGTCGTGTTGGTCATTGTCAGAGAAGTCAGTGTCAGATGAGCCGTCACCATCACGATGGCTCTGCTTAACATCACTTTTGTAGTGCCTTTTGCACCTGTTACGTGGGTCAATTTGGCTCGGTGATTTCTGCTTATCCCATGGCTCCTGCTTGTGTGATGTGCGTCTCTCTGGTGAGCTCTTGTTACGTGTGTCGTGTTGGTCGTGTTTGTGCGAGGTGCGTTTCTCTGGTGAGCTGTCTCTGTCATCTGCATCATGTCGGTCATACTTGCGTAGCGTGCGTCTGCCTGGTGTTCTGTTTATGTCATGTTTCCCGTCTTGCACCAGCTCCGCCCTTTCCCGCTCTATCATTACAGTGTATCCTGATGACTTAGGGTTAATTATTTGTCTCTCTCTAACGTTGGGGTGGTCGGCCTCATGTTTTCCCGTTTGTATTATTATTTCCTCTTCTCTCTCCTCGATTTGCGAGGGTGTTACTTTATCAAAATTGCTTTGCATAGTAGCCACACTCATTGTGGGATCTGGCCCTGGGCTACGTCCCCGTGGCTCGGAGTGTGGTAAATTGTTACTCCCGTATGTGTTCTGTGTATCAACGTCTGGGTGTTTCACTGGTGCATTTAGTGCGGATTCTTTCTCTCTCACGAGGGCGTGCAGACGCTCTACCTGCACCATTAAGGACAGTTTCTCTTGTCTCTCCCTTTCAAATTTTTCCTCATTCCATAATCTTTCTCTGTCTGTCTGTGCGATGAGATACGAGTCTACCCTCGCTATTTCTGCAATTTTTACGTCACGTTTGGCTTTGCCACATTTCATCACGTCCTTAAGTAGTTTCCTTCTATGGGCCTTAACATCTTCTGTATGGCTCCCCTCCCATATATCTCTCTGCTCCGTCTGCTGGCTAGCAGTCCGTCCAGTACGTTTTAATACAAATTCCCGATATTGTTTTTCCATAGATTCCATCTCCTCCTCAGAGGTCCACTCTGTATCAGTGTTATGCGTTGGTGTGTCAAACTCAGAATGTTGTGGATCCTGTGCCATCTCTATTATGTAGTGTGGTTAATAGACTTAAGAGTGTATCTTAATTCTAACATCTCATGTGCGTCGTGAGTTACTCTAGAATTCCCTTCAGAGCACATATAAACAATTGTATCACAGGATGCGTCAGTTCAACTCGAGCAAATAATCTCAGCCCAGCTGTCTTGTTATACTCTGCTACTCTGGTATTTCCTTTCAGAGCGCGTTTTGTTTGTATACCCCCGTTTACAATCACAAGGCAACGTTAGTTCACAACACTTTGATTAACACATCAGTGATTCGTTCCTGAATTCATGCATAAACTGTCTGCGAGAGATCCCGGAAGACGAGCCCCCATTATGTTGTATATGTTGGGTATGAAAATTTGTTATGTTGTATGCGTGCGTGGGTGAATTATTATGTTGTATGTGTGGGTTATGAATATTCAGTGGAAATAATAATAATTAATGAAATTTGGCCAAATGTGTAATTATCCGGAAATATGTTAATTATGTAATTACGCACATTTTAATTATGCCAATTCGAGAGGTAATCGTATTAATTATGCGAGTGGGTGTAATTATGATAACGCAAGTCGTTATGATAACCAGACCCCGGTTCACCCCGTTATCGCTTTAACATTTACTGAGTATGTATTAGTGTGTTTATTAAGGTCACCAAGTTCAAATCTCAACGCAGAAGCAGATCTTATGCATAGATTTCAGGAAAGAATCACACAACCACTTCTGTATTGATCAATTTATTACTAATTCAACCTTAACTATGATATAGTATGCGAACTCTCAATCCCGGAACGTCAATACGGCATCAATACAGTATCATCAACGATTGTCTGATTTCACTTTGACAACTGCACATGGATCCCGCATAACGCGATGGTTGTTAGTGAGAGAGAGAGTCGTTAAAACATGCAAATACTATGCTAAGAAAACCTTAACGTTAATGAATGATTATACTCAATATTGTTCACGCAGTACCGCACTCCTTATTGATCATACGCAACCCTTATCACGTTGTTAACACCTTGGGTCACGGGACAGTTGAATATTCTGTAGAGGATGCGAGTACGTGCGGCGATTATGACTGAAAGATACTTGAAAGATTATACGGCGATAAAAAAAACACAATCAAAACAGTTATTATTCTTAAAGGCACCAATCTCAACAGATACATCGGCAGGTTATCTCAGAACGGCTCGGAGTAAGGGCCTGCGACGGTGCTCCTTTTCCGAAGATCGTTATCTTATACCAAGTTTACTAATTGGGGACCAGATCACCTGATAAGGATCCGGTGGGCCACCACTCCCCACGTGAGCGTGGCTCGGCGGAAGGAGGTGCCAAGAATCAGTTCGTATTGATGGATCTGTTGGGAATTTATGCGATTAAGAGTACAGCCCACTAAATATTAAAGATAAAATTAAGAATACTCTTATAAACGACGGATGGCCACCACTCGGTCTCGTTGTGATGCTTTCCAGCCACGGATGGCTTATGGGTTCGAGTGTGTTTGAGTGGTAAGAGTTGTCTTGAATAGTCAGTGTTCGGAGTCGATTCTTTAGGTCAAACAGACGCCTGGTGGTCGTGTGGTGAGGGGGCGGTGCGCGTCATACGTATCCATCGCTCCCCTGTCGGATGGCTGTTGATACGCTGTCGCAGTTCGGAACCCGGTCGGTAGGTGGCGCCCACAACTCGCTCGTAGCGTGCAGCGCTGGATCGTCGCCAAGTCGCGACGCTCACCACCGGCGGCAGCGGAGATCTCCGGCGGCAGCAGAGATTGACGAGCTGAAGATGAGTCGAGCCGACCCGCTGGTCGCAGCTCGCTCCTGAGTCGACCCTCCCGGTCGAGCTCGCTCCTGGGTCGACCCGCTGGTCGCCCTCGCTCCTGAGTCGACTCTCTGGTCGCACTCCTGAGTGGACCCGCTCTGGTCGCACTCGTTCCTGAGTCGACCCTCCCGGTCGAGCTTCTGAGTGGACCCTCCCGTCGCACTCGTTCCTGAGTCGACCCTCCCGGTCGAGCTTCTGAGTGGACCCTCCCGTCGCACTCGTTCCTGAGTCGACCCTCCCGGTCGAGCTTCTGAGTGGACCCTCCCGTCGCACTGGTTTCCAATGTTCAGGATCCGTTCCTTTATGCTGAAAAATCCCCCTGGATCCCGCCCACAAGGCGGGGCTTCCGATTTTTGCTGTGTCAGGATCTGTCCGTAGGCAGGTGTGTCCATGTGTGTGTCCGTATGTCCTTGTGTGCATCACTGACGGTATATTCCGTTGTCAACTCCCTCCATAAAACCCACGAGCAAACAACCAGATGTTACAAATTGTCTCGAAGTCGTCTCTCTGTCTGGGTGCAATTTATCTCTTGTCTGGCCTTCTTCATGAACCCAAAACACAGACGCTACAAATCGTCTCATAGGCGTCTTTGTTCGTGTTGCACAACCTGGAGGGGGGCAACACTCTCTCCGACCCGGCGCACAAAGAAATGGTTAAAAGTTTTAAGTTAACATTTGTCCCTTACTATTTCACAGTTATGATTCTGTATGTAACCTAAGGTCTGTCGTTTCCCATCGTGGTGCTTGACTCAAGTGTAGGTTTCCCCGAGCGTATACACACTCCTATCCCGCGCTGCGGGGATACAAAGACGGCCGGGATCTCCCTTTCTCTCCGACCCTGGGTTTAACATCGTTTTTTTTTATTATGTATTATATTCGACCTGGTTGTGATTCATCCCGTTATCCTGGCTTTTCATAAGTTTTACTTTGTCTTTTCATGCATATACTTATTACTATTAATTTATTCCCGATATCTTAGGTTAAGGGGTAAGTTTCTTGATCCTAGGAATTCGTATTCCTTGGTGCCTGGATGGTTATATAAGCGGAATATAGTTTACGGTGAATAGCGTTAACATTGATGTTATGTGCGATATTATGTATTGTGATGTCTTTAACTTAACTTGTTTGTCAGGGCTTTACTGACACGAAGTTGCATTCCATAGCCCGCAGTCTTTGCCCCACCCTATCTCTGCTCGCCGTTGTTGTTGCCTGCCGTTAATTCAAGGCCTCATTAATTTCCGTCACCCCTGAGTAGGTGAGGGCGGTTGAACCTTGGAGTCAGTTCTGGTTTTTGTCTGCCTGCTTCTTCTTGTGTCCCCTGACCCCGGGAGTTATTATTCTACTTTATGGCCTGTCGAAGCCCCACTCGCTGTTGCTGGGCTGGTGTTGTTCCCGGCTTTTTGCTTACGTTTGCAGTTCGCCGTGCTCTTGATTTCCTTCCCTCTTCAACCTTATATTGACTATTCGCTCCTGTCTGGGTGCGATTCAATTTTGACTTAGGAAGGTTCTGATTGTCATATGCTTCGGGTCGAATTGTATAGAAAGTATTGAAGTATGGAAATAACATTTCATATTGACTTAATAATGGTGATGGTTCAGTAGGCGTAACTTGTGGCCTGGTTTAATTGGAGTGGGTGTGAATATCGATAACTTTAGCCTACCCTGTTGTTAAATTCCGACTTTAACGTTACTTTAATAGCAATACAGAATAATTGAGCTTTTTGTCTTAACTAGGCGAATGCGAACTTCTGGTGACCCCCGCAGCCGTGTTGTTCAGCTGGGTCTTGTGCCTTGAGAGATATACAACCCTCTTTTAAATCACCTCTCCCCCTGTCCACCTTCTGCTCTGGGAGTGTTTATTCTTGATTCCAGGTCCAAGGCCCCCTCACATCCAGACGCGCAGGGTTGTTTACATCAGCTCCCCCCCTGTGCACGTGTTCTAACTAGCTCGGAATTCCTGAACACACAATCAGTGATGATTCCTGGCTTTCTGTGGTTGTGATTTAGACAAAGGCGCCTCTGTTTCTTCCATTGCCTTTGAGTCGACACTGCCCTATTATTTGCCCATGTGCTGAGGTCATAGAATTCGTTTTGACTTCAGTAATATTAACATTCAGTATTGGATTAGCAAATGGGCAATGGTTCATTGATGTAGCTCGCAGCCTGGTCTCCAATTTGAGCGAGCGCGAGGATCGATAATTTAGCCTACTCTGTTGTTGAATTTCGAATTTTGACGTTACTTTAAAACCATGCAGGATGATTGGGCTTTTGCCTTAACTATGTCTGGCTGACACTCCCACTGTCTCTGCCGCCTGCACGGGTGACATGTGCCCGTTCATCAGGCCTTATCTTCCCTTGAAGCAACGTTGTAAATTCTGCCATCCTAGCCCTCCTCCGGTTCATTACTTAACAACACCTGGTGTTTTGCAGTTTGCTGCGCTTGGTGTGTTTCACTCATTAAAAAAAACAAGTAAAAAGATAATATATAAAAATCATCAAATATTATTAATCTCAATTATGGAAGAAGGGTTAGTATACAACAGTGCACAGGGAGATGCCCTCTGCGACGTCCGAGCCAGACACCCTGGGGGGGGCTGGTTTGGCGTTATGATCCCCCGGGGCCCCACCCCTCAAGGAGGGTTGGGTATAAAAGGGGACGTTATATGGGCTCGAGTCAGTTATGTTATAGTTAACTAAGAAGACTGAAGACGTCTTAGATAGAGCCCTGGACTCCCCTCGTTCGATGTCCTTATCAGGGCCGAACAGGACTGAGCCAGCGGCGTGGTCCCGAAAGCCAGAGCCGGTGCTCTTCTAAGAGCTGGTCTGGGACTCCGGGTACCGGCCCGACTTACCAGTGTCGGGCCAAGTAGCCTCCCCTAGCCCAGTAGTGGAGGACCGTGAGGCAGGCTAGGACTTAGCTAGGAAGTGTATCCTTAGCTAGTCGGGTGAGGGGGCCGATACCCCCTCCAGTGCTGTATGTCACATACGAGCTGTGTTGAATAAATATCCGTGTGCCTCAACCTCGGCGTCAAGTGTCTTCACCGGTACTTCAACTGGTGTCAGAAGTAAAACTCGAACATGGACACGCGGAAGACAGCGCGGGCCAAAGTACCGCAAGAGGAAGATACTGCCGAGATCGTCGAGCCCGGGACGGCTACACAAGCCATGGTGCAGCCGGGGCCTGATGTCTCCTTACCGGGGCATCTGAGTGAAGAAGGATCACAGTCAGACGCGTTGCGGCTGGCTCACGGGAGGCTGGCGGAGCTGTTATATGCCGCTGCCGCCACGCTGGAGACCATCACGCGGCTGGGGGCCGGTGATTCAGCACGGGGCGAGGCGGGCCAACGACCAGGGCGCCTTCCCGCCATTTCGGAGCAGCCCGAGTTTGAATCTCCCGCCATCGACGCTGCAGCTGTTCGGGGCGTGGCCAGCCTACACATCCACTCCGGCATCGCCGTCGCTGAAGCCGCGACGTCATCACCACCGCGACAGGCGATCCCATCGGCCGCTCGTACCGACGCACAGCCGAGTGGAGGTGACATCCGCCCGCGGGAATCAACAACGACCGCTGCACTCCATCAGAGGCTGCCCCCGCTGAAAGAGTTCGTCGGCGCGGAGGGGGACTGGGCCGGGTTCCGCAGGCGATTCCTCGCCCATCAAGAGATGGCGAGGTGGACAGACGAGGAGGCTCTCTGCGCGCTGCCGGCGCTCCTCGACAGCGACGCGCTCGCAGCCCTCACATCGGCACCTAAAGAGAGGCGGGCGACGTTACCGATGGCGCTGCAGCTGCTGGGAGGGGTCTACGGACCATCGGCGGAATGCAGACAGGAGTTCTACGACCGCAAGTGGGGTGAAAAGGAGTCGCCCCTGGCGTACCGAACGAGCCTCCTGGCGATGGCCAAGTCGGCCTTCCCCCGTATGGATGACGACGGCATCGACGCTATGGTGACGGAGAAAATACTCCTCCTGGCTGACGACCTTGACATCGCTGTGGTCGCGCAGGAGGATGCAGAGATGACGTCGCTCCAGGCGGCAAGGCTCCTCCACGCCAACCTCCTGTCGCTCCGACGAAAAGCCAGCAGGGCGTCGGCGGGGCGTGCGGTGGCTGCAGCCACCCTTCCGACGGAGGAACTCTACGCCGTCGACCACCGACGGCAACAGGCGACGAGTGCACGGCCGGGCCAGGACGGGTCGGGCCGTTCCGACCATTCGTCACCTCCGATGCCGCTCCCACGGTGTTTTAACTGCGGCGTCCGGGGCCACGTCGCCTCGGGGTGCCGCTCTCCTCGTCAGCGCGGGACGACACCTCACCGGGACGACGGGCCTCATCCCAAGCTCCACCATCAAAAACCGGCGAGTCGCGGCACCCCACACGTTTGGCCCACACACACACCCGTCACGCACTCAAACACCGCAACGAGAGGGGGGCCGGTATCACGCACCATCGCACCATCACGCACCACTCCGGGTACCCATATCGAACCCGGCCAGTGGTCCGTGCTGGCCGATCGTGTGGTAGCCGCATCGTCGGGGTCGTCGGCCGTTGTGGGGTATATCGACGGGGTTGAAGTGCGCATCCTGGTCGATACGGGAGCATCGGCGACTATTATTTCGGAATTGATTTATAATATTCTCCCTGTCCGGAGTCGTCCCTTGATGCCTGTTGACATACCATTCTATGCGGCTAACGGGGGCTCACTTGGCATCATCGGACAAATTCGTGCCCAAATTTGTATCGGGGAAATAAAATTGTCTGGGCCGATTTTTGTTTCTTCCTCGCTGGCGGTTCCGTGCCTGCTGGGGACGGACTTCCTGGCCAAAATGCCGATTGTAATTTTGATCGACCAGGGTTGTATAGAGCTTCCGTCGGGCAGACGCATGGCGTTTCTGCCATCACCGGTTGCGACTCGGACGGCGTTCGCGACGGTGCCGGCGTTCGTGGAGAGAACGGTACGCGTCCCTCCGGGGACGCAAATGTTGGTACCCTTGAAACTTCGGCGGCCCCTCGTTAAGGGTACTGGGGCACAAGGGGTACTGTTGGGACCGTCTAGGGCCGGGGTTAGTGGACCTGACTTACTTCCGGCCCAGACCATAGTGAGAGGGGATGGTGAACCCTTCATCGCGGTCCTAAATGTGGGCTCGCGGACGGTGGTGGTCCCACAGGGGACCGTGCTTGCTCACGCAACGCCGGTGCCGTGTGAGGAACCCGCCGTAAATCGCGTCAACACTGTCCCTGCATCGCGACCGCATTCGGACAGCGATGAAGGGTGGCTCGAGGCGCTTTGTGCGGGATCGACGGACCTGTCCGATTCAGAGCGTCAACAACTTAAAACACTACTGCGAGAATTTTCCGACGTTTTTAGTCGAAATAAATATGATTTGGGTTGTACTCACTTGCTGCGTCACCATATTGACACGGGTGATAGCGCGCCAATTCGCCAAAATCCGTTTCGGTTGAGTCCCGCCGAAAAGGACCATGTCAAATCGGCTGTTGATGACATGTTGGCCACAGACATCATTTACACTCAGCGCCGGCAACTTTCCAGCGTTTAATGGAATTGGTTTTGGCTGGACTGCAATGGGAGTCGTGCCTCATTTATTTGGATGACATTATCGTCTTTGGTAAAACTTTTGATGAACATCTCCAGAGGTTGCGGGCGGTTTTCCTAAAGATGCGGGCTGCTAATTTGAAATTCAAGCCCCAAAAATGCCATTTGTTGCGTGATTCGGTGCGTTATTTGGGGCACATCGTGGGACGCTCAGGTATTGCTACCGATCCCGCCAAAACGCAGTGTGTCAGCTCCTGGCCGACTCCCACCTCGGTGGGAGAGGTCAGGAGTTTCATTGGGTTCGCGTCGTATTATCGACGGTTTGTTGCTGATTTTGCGACAATTGCTAAACCCCTGCACGCTTTAACATCTAAAGGGGTTCGGTTCCACTGGGGTCAAGAGGAGGAGGCTGCGTTCCGCTCCCTTCGGGACGCCCTGGTAAAAGCCCCTCCCTTGATTTACCCTGATTTTTCGAAGCCCTTTTTGCTCGACACCGATGCGAGCAACACGGGTATTGGGGGTGTGCTTTCCCAGGTGGTTGATGGCGTTGAACGGGTGGTCGCGTACGGTAGTCGGGTGTTGTCTCCTGCGGAGAAAAGATATTGTGTCACCCGTAGAGAACTGTTGGCAATTGTTTTTTTCATCCAACAGTATCGCCCATATCTGTACGGTCGGCATTTCACCGTCTGCACAGATCATGCGGCACTACAGTATGCCCTGCGAGTTCAACAACCATCGGGACAGTTGTCTCGATGGTTGGAGGTTCTCCAGGACTTTGATTTTGAGACCACCTACCGTAAGGGCGTTCGCCATACCAACGCGGACGCTCTGTCACGCATGCCAACCACCTCGGAATGTGCATGCCTCCTGGGGTCGGGATGTTGCAGACCTTCAGGGGACGCATCGGTTCCGATCCTGGCAGCCACCGACGACGACAAACCACTGCCTGATAATTCGATCGAACAACAGGGAAGAGATTCCCTGTTGGGGTTGCCCGTCACTGAGTGGGGGCGCCTCCAAATGGAGGATACCTCCCTCCTCGGGTGGCGTCGTCGCGTCGGGGGTGCTGGGCGGGTGAAAGGTGATTCAGGTGCATGGGAAATGGTGCAGGGTCTGCTCATGCATTGGGACGGCAAATCACAGCGACATCGGCTGGTCGTCCCTTCTGAGTTGCGAGGCAAGGTGGTGTGGGCCGCGCATGAGCGCCTGTTACATCTGGGGACTCTAAAGACCCTTGCACTGATACAACTAGATTTTTTTTGGCCTGGTATGACAAGGGATGTTGGGGATCTATTGAGTTCATGCCCACGGTGTGCGCAACGGAAACCGCCGGCACGGGAGTCTAACCAGCCTTTACAATCAATCAAGGTGTCCAGAATAAATGAGCTTGTCGCGCTGGACATCTTGGGCCCATTTCCCGCCACCCCCAGGGGCAATAGGTATTTGTTGACAGGGGTCGAGTATTTTACGCGCTGGCCCATGGCCTGGCCCCTTGTCAACCAGTCGGCAGCAGCCATCGTGGACGCCTTTGTTCAGGGATACGTCCTGGACAAAGGTGCTCCGGAACGGCTGCTGACCGACCAGGGCAAAAATTTTTCCAGCAAATTACTTAAACAAGTCTGTGACCTCTTAGGCACAGAGAAAATTCGGACCTCCCCGTATCACCCGCAGACTGACGGAATGGTCGAGCGCCTGCATCGCACCATTTCGTCAATGATGGCACAGCAGGTCTCAGATTCACAGACTGATTGGGACCTGCATATTCAGGGGGTCTTGGCGGCGTACCGGATGGCACCCCATGCAGCTACGGGATTTTCCCCCTTTTACCTTATGTACGGTCGCGAACCCGACCCGCCTGTTCGCGCCCAGCTGCAGATCCCCGACCCGCAAGGAAAAACTAAATTGGCTGACCACGTCAAATTTAATCTGGCTAAATTAACAGAGGCGCGGGATGCTGCGAGGTTGAACTCGGACCTCCGTCAAAAGGCGAACGAGCGCCTCAGGCTGGGTCGGGCGCATGTGATACAGTGGAAGCCGGGGGACAGGGCATGGTTGCACTGTCCCCAAGTGCCCCTGGCTACCTCCCCTAAGCTGGCGCGGCCGTGGCGGGGCCCTGTGGAAGTGGTCGAGGTCTTGCGACCACAGTGCGTGCGCATTCGATGGGGGAAGCGGCGATGGTTCGTGCACCCCTCTCGGTTGAAACCCTTCGTCGCGGTACACAAACCCACTTCACACATGCGTGGCCAGACGTGTGGGGGGTCGACCGACTCACTAGGTCCGTCTCCGCCGCGCTCACCTAATGCCTTGCCGGCCGTGCCACCTCCAGGTGCATCGAGACTGACGGGCTCACGCCCGACCACCCCTTCTGGGGATACCAACGGTCACGCGGCATCAGAGGAGGTCTCACTCCGGGACGGACGATTACCACCTGACGGTCCGCCACCCGGGGTTTCCCCGTGTGAGGGGCCCGCCGCAAGGACACGCGCAAAAATGCGCAGACTGTTGTGAGACCGCAAGATGTGTATATATGTTGTGTTCATTGTGTGTTGGGTGGGGGGGTGTGTTCCCTGCCCATTGAATTTACATACGTTGTGCTCACCTGCTGTTGTGTGTATGGTGGCTTCCCTGCAAATTGTATATAGCTTGTTTCTTACGGAATTCGTATTTATTCAAGGGGGGGTGCGTCGGGTTGTTTTCTCTTCTTGCTGTTGCATTTTTTTTTGTGTTCTTGTTGCCGTTCTTGTTATTGTTGAAAATTAGTGAGGCACACGCGCGGTTACGGTAAAAATTCATTTTTATTGTCATTCTGTATGTTGGCAGCCGGGACGGCTGCAAGCTATGCGGGGGGGGGTGATGTAGGGGTGTTAGAGAGAGGGCCGTTATGTATGGCAGTCTATGGGAAACAAACACAGTGGGCGGGGCTACGTGTGTGCACAGGGAGATGCCCTCTGCGACGTCCGAGCCAGACACCCTGGGGGGGGCTGGTTTGGCGTTATGATCCCCCGGGGCCCCACCCCTCAAGGAGGGTTGGGTATAAAAGGGGACGTTATATGGGCTCGAGTCAGTTATGTTATAGTTAACTAAGAAGACTGAAGACGTCTTAGATAGAGCCCTGGACTCCCCTCGTTCGATGTCCTTATCAGGGCCGAACAGGACTGAGCCAGCGGCGTGGTCCCGAAAGCCAGAGCCGGTGCTCTTCTAAGAGCTGGTCTGGGACTCCGGGTACCGGCCCGACTTACCAGTGTCGGGCCAAGTAGCCTCCCCTAGCCCAGTAGTGGAGGACCGTGAGGCAGGCTAGGACTTAGCTAGGAAGTGTATCCTTAGCTAGTCGGGTGAGGGGGCCGATACCCCCTCCAGTGCTGTATGTCACATACGAGCTGTGTTGAATAAATATCCGTGTGCCTCAACCTCGGCGTCAAGTGTCTTCACCGGTACTTCACAAGCATCAATCAACAAAAAGGTGAAGCAATGACATGTGAACAAACGACCTGCGGCACACCTAGCCCTCCTCGGGATCCGCATAGAAAACGGGGAATTAACAACAACAAATATACAGATTCCGACGCGTTGGATGCACAACCAACACCGGTAATCGAACCGAAATCACACAACCACCGCATGGATGGCAGGGATCCACACCACTCTGCCAGCCTCCCATCCGTCAGGTGGAGAGAAGGCGAAGACCAACATGTCGAGCATCCCTCTACACACACTTATCCGGACGTCTGTCTACATCCCGGGTCGAGAAGTCGTACTTCAGGGCCGACCCATGTACTGGGCAAAGAAGTCGCACTTCAGGGCTGCTCCAGTATCTACATTTTTAAATATATATATAAAATTTACATGACACAACCAAAATAAATCTGCCTGCTCCTGTCCATAAATGGTGGCCGCACGCGCGAACCGCATCTCCAAGGCATCCCGTGCTTGTGTCCCAGCAGCCCTCAATGAGGACCACCACCGACATTACATGTCAACCGTTTGCACCCCCCGCCTTTCCAACGTGGCGTCTCGATCCTAAAACCGCGCACGTCGGCCATATCGGGGGGGACTTCAACCCAGTCTCTCTCCAAGACTCGCATCGCAGCATATAGCTGTACCGACCGATCTGAGACCCAATCTCTCTCCAAGACTCGCATCGCAGCATATAGCTGTACCGACCGATCTGAGACCCAATCTCTCTCCAAGACTCGCATCGCAGCATATAGCTGTACCGACCGAGCTGAGACCCAATCTCTCTCAAAGACTCGCATCGCAGCATATAGCTGTACTGACCGGTCTGAGACGACCCATTGTTCACTCCCTGCACAACATGCACCCTAACAACTGAGGGATACAGTCCCAACGTAACGGGACAACTACACCTGAACACCACGAATCTCCAGCCCACTGTTTCAACGCGCCTCGGAGTGCTTCAATCTCCGGGCCGTCAGGGCGAGCCTACTGCTCCAGACGTACCACGGAGGGTCTCAACCTCCGGGCCGTCAGGTCAAGCCGTCCGCTATTCCATGACGGGACCACACTCTCCGAGCCCTGTGAGCGCACAACCCACTAGGCTAGACATGCCACGGAGTGTTTCAATCTCCGGGCTGTCAGGTCAAGCCGTCAGCCATCACATGACGGGACCACACTCTCCGAGCCATGTGAGCACACAGCCCACTAGGCTAGACATGCCACGGAGTGTCTCTATCTCCGGGCTGTCAGGTCAAGCCGTCAGCCATAGCATGACGGGACCACAACTCTCGTGTTAGACACGCAACACCCGCTGGGCCATCCTGGTCAGGATCTGCACCCCAAGATATTTGAGAGCCAGCATGACAATTCCAAATCCTTGGCAGCATGTCACCATCTCAAGATAAATGCCCCATACAGTATATACATCGTTAACAATGACAGCACAAGCTATACATTAACAATCACGAACAAAGCTCAATACAAACCATACATTGTTAACAATTACAAGCAAAGTTTCGCACACACATTGACAACACTCACGAGCGAAGCTCCACACAGTTTACTCAACAACAGTCACGACTCCCCGATGACAATGAAGAAAATATCAACAAAAAAATCATTAATCCGGAGGGCATAAAATGTACGAAGTGTCAGGGGCCTGGTCTCCCGACCTCCAACCTTTGGCCAGAGCAGCAAAGGCGGCGACCAGCGGGTTGGTCCATGTGCCGGCCCTGGCGCTGGTTAGAGTAAGAATGGCGCCCTCACTGTCCGGTCGCAGCGCTGATGACGCGGTATGCTAGGTTGAAGCCAGCTGTCGTCCGGCAGTGAAGGTCGCAGCGCTGATGACGCGGCGTTGCTAGGTTGCAAACAGCTGTCACCCGGCGGTGAGGGACGCAGCGCTGATGACGCAGCATCTCCGGGTTGGCCCACGCTGGGCCCGGAAGTGACGTCGCTCCCAGCGGTCACTGCTCCTCCGGTGGAAGTGATGTCATTCCCGGAAGTATCCCTCACATCCGTGGGGGGGACGCCGGTGGCGGGAATGGCGGCGGCGTCCACCATGTTTGTGGCGGCGGCGGCGGGCTCGGGCGAGCGCCGCGCCTCCTCTCTCCCTCCCGCCATCGGCCGCGAGCACCGCATGTCGCCCAGGAGGGAGGCGGTGGCGCAGAGCAGCTCTGCGAGGCAAAGCAGCGCCTCCTCCATCTCTGCTCCCGACGCTGGAGAGGGGACGGTCGGCGGAGCAGACAGCTGCTTAGCCGGCGATGCGGCGTTGTTGTCGGCCGGCGGTGCAGCGTCGCTGTCGGCCGGCGTTGGCCGCCCCATCGCTGCCTGCTCCTCTTCATCGCCGTCAGGACTGAAGGTACGTGGCTTACTTCTTGTCTCCATAGCCACTTCTGACGCCAAATGTAACGGGTTCTGGAGACACTTGTAGAGGTAACTTCTTTATTACAATACAACACTCCAACAGTCCTCCAACTCTCCAACAGTCCTGATACTCTGTTACAGCCTAGGTACACAGCCTAGCTACACAGCCTAGATACTCTACTCTGGCTACGCTCCGGAACTCGCCCTCACAAGGTCGTAGAGTCGGGAGTTCCAGAGTCCCAGCGCTGGCTCTCACAGCGTCCCAGGGTCTTCAGATGGCTGGTCGTGGGTCTTGGGTCTTGAGTTACAACTGGGCCCTGATCGTCCAGGGAGCTCTCCTTTTATGCCTGGTCCAACGAGGGGTGGGGCCGTGTGCGCCCCCAGATATCCCAGAGCACACACAGCCCCCCCCTTTGGCGGCGCCAAGGGGATTAAGCATCTGGTCCCCCTGGGAACTCAACGCCTGGCGCCCAGAGGCTTAAGCGTCTGGACCCCCTGGGAACCCAGCGCCTGGCGCCCAGAGGCTTAAGCGTCTGGACTCGCCTGGGATCCCAGAGCCCCCAGCAGCCCCTCCCTTATGTCACTACACTTGCGAAACATGGACCCCCCTAATGGAGCATCTTCGCTGGTTAGAAACATTTAGGCTGGCCTGCCTACGACCCATCCTGGGTTTAACAAGGCTGGATTGTGTGAGCTCACAAATCCTTGAAAGATCTGGGCAAAGTCCCATCGGTGAGCTCCTCCGGCAGGCAAGGGTGCGTTGGCTTGGTTATGTAGCCCGCATGCCCAGCCACCGCATGCCTAAACAGCTTTTGTTCAGCCGGATCGAGGGGGCTAAACGGGCACAGCACGGGCTCGAGAAGAGATGGAGTGATGTGGTACAGGAGGACGTGGAGCTGAGTGGACTTGCCAATGACTGGTACTAGCGGTGTCAAGATCGGCCTCTGTAGAGGAGGCTCGTGAAGGACGCTACTGGGCAGTTGGAGGCAGTCGCCCTCCAACAACAACGGAGGGCGGAGGAGCGACGCTCACAACAACGAGCGGAGCGCCGGGTGGCTAAAGCACAGCAAGTTGGCACAGTAGGGGGCACAGGTGGTGCATCAGCCAGTCATCTCGGTCATCTCAGTCAGTCGACCCGTGGCACCTGGGTCTGTCCCATGCCCTCCTGCCAGCGGGCGTTGGACACTTCACGTGGCCTCAAGGTGCACATGGCCTGGCACAAGCGTTGTGGTGATGTCACCACCACTTAGTGGCGAATGGCGGTTGTTGTTGTCTCTGTGTTGTCTATCTCTGCTTGTGTGTCTGTCTGTGTGTCTCCGTGTCTGAGTTTTGTCCCTCTCTAAAATGTAGTTCTACCTGATGATGACTGCTTGTGTTGCAATCGAAACGTCGTATTCTATTATTTCTTTTGTTTTCTTTCTACGTGACTTCACCAAAATAACCAAAGAGAGTGTATACAGTATACTGTAGATAATCTGCAGGTGGTTTATCCAATTGGCAGATTAGTCACACACTTGAGATTTTGACATAAATTAACGACTCATACATTTACCCTTAAGCCCAAATTAATCATCTAAAAACAGTAATTTTATGTTTAATGTGCTTAAACCGAACAAATATTTGCTCCGAATAATCTGATATCCACTTGATCGCCTGAAACAGTACAGTATTTGCATATATTTACAACAGTGGGTGGATTTTGATTGATTTTTATTGGCGTGACTCTGCTATCCACTGAGTGGGCGGAGTGTCCTGTGCTCAGGGGCAGGAAAGTGTCATCACTGAGCACGCACATCGATCAACGTTAGTATTCATTCTAAATCGAAACAGTAACATTGAATATCGTCGGTTGCGTTTTGTTTTGAGTGATTTATCTTATTATTTATCCTTTGAGTTTTAATATACAAAACTGTGCGACTTAAACATATTGGGTTGTGGCATAGAGATCCCTAAAAAATTGATATTTTTGGATTGTCCGTGATTTGTAATAATTATCTGCGGCCGTCCTCCCCGTCATTATCGCGGATAATCTAGTGGACTGCACTACACTACATAGTCCACTACTCTACACTATATTATATACACTGCACTACTATACACTAAACTACTATACATTATACACATTTAATGTCTCCGTGTCTGTGTCTCTGTCTCCGTGTGAATCTCAATGTCTCTGTGTGTGTCTCCGTGTCTCTGTGTTTGTGTCTGTGTGTGTCTCCGTGTCTGTGTCACCGTGTCTCTGTGTGTGTCACCGTGTCTGTGTCACCGTGTCTCTGTGTCACCGTGTCTCTGTGTGTGTCACTTTGTCTCCATGTCTGTGTCACCTTGTCTCTGTGTGTGTCACCGTGTCTCTGTGTGCAGAGCCGGCCCAGCCACTAAGCGACCCTTGCAATTGCAAAGGGCCCCGTGGCCAGCAGAGGGCCCCCTAGAGTCACTGCTAGCTCGTGGGTGAAGAAAATCATACATCAAAGGGGCCTCCAACCAAATTTTGCTTAGGGCCCCCAAAGGTCTAGGGCCGGTTCTGTCTGTGTGTGTCACCGTGTATCTGTGTGTGTCTCCGTGTGTGTGTCACCGTGTCTCTGTGTCACCGTGTCTCTGTGTGTCACCGTGTCTCTGTGTGTGTCACCGTGTCTCTGTGTGTGTCACCGTGTCTCTGTGTGTGTCACTGTGTCTCCGTGTCTGTGTCACCTTGTCTCTGTGTGTGTCACCGTGTCTCTGTGTGCAGAGCCGGCCCAACCACTAAGCGACCCTTGCAATTGCAAAGGGCCCCGTGGCCAGCAGAGGGCCCCCTAGAGTCACTGCGAGCTAGTGGGTGAAAAAAATCATACATCAAAGGCGCCTCCAACCAAATTTTGCTTAGGGCCCCGAAAGGTCTAGGGCCGGTTCTGTCTGTGTGTGTCACCGTGTATCTGTGTGTGTCTCCGTGTGTGTCACCGTGTCTCTGTGTCACCGTGTCTCTGTGTGTCACCGTGTCTCTGTGAGTGTCACCGTGTATCTGTGTGTCACCGTGTATCTGTGTGTCTCCGTGTCTCTGTGTGTCTCCGTGTCTCTGTGTGTGTCTCTCTGTCACCGTGTCTCTGTGTTTCACCGTGTCTCTGTGTGTGTCACTGTGTCTCTGTGCGTGTCACTGTGTCCCTGTGTGTGTCTCTGTGTGTCACCGTCTGTGCGTGTCAACATGTCTCTGTGTGTGTCCCTGTGTCTCTGTGCGTGTCACCATGTCTCTGTGCGTGTCACCATGTCTCTGTGCGTGTCACTGTGTCTCTGTGCGTGTCTCCGTGTCTCTGTGTCACCGTGTCTCTGTGTGTGTCTCCGTGTCTATGTGTGTCACTGTGTCTCTGTGTGTGTCACCGTGTCTCTGTGTGTCACCGTCTGTGTGTCTCCGTGTCTCTCTGTCTTTTCTCAGTGTCTGTGTGTGTGTCTCCGTGTCTCTGTGTGTGTCACTGTGTCTCTGTGTGTGTCACCGTGTATTTGTGTGTCTCTGTGTGTCTCCGTGTCTCTGTGTGTCACCGTGTCTTTGTGTGTCTCTGTGTGTGTCTCCGTGTCTCTGTGGCACCGTGTCTCTGTGTGTGTCACCGTGTCTGTGTCATCGTGTCTCTGTGTGTCTCCGTGTCTCTGTGTTTCCCCATTGTCTGTGTGTCTCAGTGTCTCACCGAGTCTCCCCTGTCCTCCATGTCTCTCTGTCTCTCTGAAGACACGGACAGAGACACAACGTTACAAACATATGGAAACACAAACAGCGACAGAGAGAGACACACACAGAGACACAGACAGCGACAGAGACACACACACACATAGAGACACACAGAGACACAAACAGCGACAGAGAGACACACACAGAGACACAAACAGACACAAAGAGAGACACACAGAGAGACACAGACACAGAGAGACACACACACAGAGACAGACACACACAGAGAGACACACAGAGAGACACAGACAGACACAGAGAGAGACACACAGAGACACATACAAAGACACACACAGGGAGAGACACACAGAGTGAGAGACACACACAGAGACACAGAGAGAGACACACACAAAGACACAGAGAGACAGACAGACACAGAGAGAGACACACAGAGACACATACAAAGACACACACAGGGAGAGACACACAGAGAGAGAGACACACAGACACACACAGACGCACACACAGAGACACAAACAGACACAGAGAGAGACACACACAAAGACACAGACAGACACAGAGACACAGACAGACACAGAGAAAGACACACAGAGACACACACAGAGACACAGAGACACAGACAGACACAGAGAGACACACAAAGACACAGACAGACACAGAGACTGAAAGTCTTACCGCGGGCATTCCTTCGATTCCGATTTTAAGGATCGGTATTATTTTACCCCGCCTCGATTCCCCAGTGCGTGACTCCACTGGCTGTAAGGAAGGTGATACAGAATCGAAGTCAGCGATATTTCGGAATCGAATTAAATAGTTTTATTAACATAGGGAATCGAAATAAGAGATCGCGTGCAATAGATTACTTGGAATCGTAATGTGGTGGTGAAGAGCGGTGGTGCAGTGGTTAGCGCACTGTGTGTGAGTGGGGAGCGGTGGTGCAGTGGTTAGCGCACTGTGTGTGAGTGGGGAGCAGTGGTGCAGTGGTTAGCGCACTGTGTGTGAGTGGGGAGCGGTGGTGCAGTGGTTCGCGCACTGTGTGAGTGGGGAGCGGTGGTGCAGTGGTTAGCGCACTTTGTGTCTGGATAAACCACCCGCTCACGGCCAGCACCAGTGACGAATATCTGAACCGGTCCTGGGCCTCCCCTAGGTCGACTCAGCCTCAAATGAGTCCCTGGTGTAGCTGTGGTGTGTAGTGAACATCGCTAGCACTGGGGAGACAAAGGCGGCCGGGCGTGGTGCTGGCCACCCACCCCCTCGTGTGCCGTGCCGGCCTTCATAGCTGCTGCTTTCTAACAGCACTTGCCCCTACAGTCTGAGAAGGCGATTTTGGGGATCTTTGTGTGTGTGTCGGAGGTGCGGGGGAGAACAACAAACTAAACAGCAACAACGAGCAGCGATTCTAAATAAATTAGTTTCCAAATTAGCATCGTGGTGTAGTGTATAGTAGTGTATTCTGTATAGCAGAGTACAGTATAACGTAGTGTATTAAGTGTTTTTTGTTTGTTGCGGTTGCACCCGATTCAAGAGCCGAATGGCTCACAGGGCTATACCTAATAAATGAACTTGTATAGTATAGTGCAGTGCAGTGTATAGCGTATAGTAATAGTGTGTATAGGCGTGCGGTGTACAGTAGTGTAGTGTTTAAAATGTGTAGCGTATAGTATTGTAGTCTAGTGGAGTAGTGTATAGTATAAAATAAAATAGATCACGACGTTTCGGGCACAACACAAGCGTTCGTGTGTTGCGCCCGAAACGTGATCTATTTTATACCTACGTGACTTTACCAAAAGAACCAAAGAGTATGGATTCCTGCAGTCACGAAAGCTTCAAATCAATATTAGTGTATAGTAGTTTATAGTGTATAGTTTAGCAGTGCATCGCCACCTTATCGTGGTGGAGAGGTGTCTGCGTTCCAATGATCCTGAGAGCGAAGCCGTCTAGAGTAGGGGTGGGCAAACTTTTTGACTCGCGGGCCACAATGGGTTCTAACATTTGACAGAGGGGCCGGGCCAGGAACAGGTGGATGGAGTGTTTGTGTGAATTAATATAAATGACATGTAAAAATCATTACATGAAAGGATTTGGCCTTTAACAGGTAGCAAAGCATTTATTTGCAAGGCAATTTAACAAATTGCACGAACATGAACAGTACAAAAACATGTTGTAACGTGACTGATCAAACATCATGAAAACATCTGAGCCCTGCGCCAAACCAATTACCTCACTTGAACTTCTTTATTATCTATATTAACAGGTTAGAGCAGCCACGCAGGCTGTGTGATGGAGATTTGGCTCCAACCTCGCTGCAGCAACACATCATCAGTTTCAGTGGGAACAGTGTTGTTGATCTCCCATTTTTGCCAGTGCATCCAAGTCTGGAGTTATTTTGGTTGTGGCAATTCTCAGGATAGATCTGAGGTGCTGATCCGTTAACTTTGATCTGTGACGGGCTTTGTTGGCGTTCATGACGCTGAATGTCTGCTCACACACATAAGTCAAGCCAAACAAAGTCAGTATCTTCTGTGCAGTCCTCCAGAGGTTTGGAAACGTGGCACTGTTAAGTGAAGCATAAAAGTCATTCAGTTTAACAGAGTTGAACTTCTCTTTTAAGACGGAGTCAGACTGAAGATCTATCAGTTCCAACTGCAGCTCCTGTGGTGCTGTTTCAGGGTCTTGTGACAGGGGACAGGACACCAGCTGAAGTGACTGTTCAATGTTTTCGAAATCAGAGAACCGACGGAAGAATTATCCGTGCAGGTCCTCAAGCGATTTGCTGTATTTTTTTTGCGTTTCGCGGTGCCTCTTCCTGCATGGCAAGTGTGGGGAAATGAGCTAAAGATTTGTTCGCAATTTGTCCGGAGAACAAAGTGAGCTGGATTTGAAGGCTTTCACATGTTTGTACATGTCGTGAACAAACTAATCTTTCCCCTGCAGTTTCACATTCAGCTCATTCATGTGTGAAAATATGTCCACAGCAAACGCAAAGTCATTAAGCCAGTTCTTGTCGCTTAGCTCAGGGAATTCGTCAGATTTCCGCATCAACTCCAAAAAAGCGATGATGTCCTCTTTCAGCTCCCACACTTGTTGTAACACTTTCCCCAAACTTAACCAGCGGACACGAGAGTGGTACAGCAAGTCCTGATGATCCGCATCAGTTTCCTCCAGGAAGGTAATAAACTGACGGTGCTGAAGTCCCCTTGCTCGTATAAAGTTCACAAGTTTTACGGCTGGATTCACGACACGATTAAGCTGCAATACAGACTTACACAGGGATTCCTGTTGGATGATGCAGTGAAGGAAAATAAGATTCTGGACAGGGTTTTCCTTTTTCACTTTATCCTGGATTCTTTTCAGCAGCCCAACATTTTTTTCCAGTTAAATTTGTCGATCCATCTGTTGTGACATTGACAAGTTTACTCCGAGGTAGCGTCATTCTTTCGATGACAGCAGATACCTGGTTATACAAATCCTCTCCCCGCGTTGGTCCTTTCAGGGACTCTATGGTCAAAACCTCCTCTGTTATCGCAAAACTGTCAATGCCTCGGATAAAAATGAGGAGCTGAGCAGTGTCTTTTACGTCCGTACTTTCATCCAGTGCTAGTGAATATAATTCAAAGGAATCAGACTTTTTGTTTAATTGACTGGCTATATATTTTTTATCAATCAGTTCCACACGGCGAGTCACAGTCCTGCGTGATAAGCTGACTTTTTCAACTTTGCTTTTGATCTCCGGACACAAGATGTCTGCTGTCTGTACCATGCATTATTTTACAAACTTGCCTTCGGAGAAAGTGGTAATGAGTGGTAATGTTGGTGAGAAGAAGGTTTTAAAGAAAATTAAAATCGAAGTGAAGAAGGAAATTATTGAAAAGTTTGTATAATTAATGATTTTTTAAACTTTTATTATGTGTTCTGTTTTAAACTCTTTAAAAAAAACTGTGGGGTCTAGAACGGACTCATGAAATTTGGAGAGAACTCGGAGTTAAGTGTTGTTTGTTTTGTTGAATTACACAAAGCGTAACAGTTATGTATATAACTTTTGTTATATGAAATTCCTAATAAGATATTAATATTGTGAGTGTAGTCATACCCCTCCCCCTCATTCAAGCCGTAATTTAGAGAGCAAAAGCGCCGAGTACGTAAATCGCTAACATAAGAACCCGTTAATCTCTTTTCGCATCATTCATACGATGATGCGGTGAAGTAAACGTTGATACGATATTACGGTGAATGCTTCCAAAAACAATACTGTACCCAAATATTACTGTTAACTTACTTTCAATAGAAACATGAATTGCTCATACGAATATTCTCTCTCTCTCAGAATCGACCGACTGATGTAGCATCTTGTTGAACGATTCTAAACCTTGATGCGGCAATGTTAGTTTTCTCTGTTATTCAATGTTATCTCAGTGTTATTCAATGTTGTTACATTTAATTTACTATTACACTGAATTCTATGGCGTAATTAACTATTTTTGTGCTTAATAATCTTTAAAAAAACAATATTTATATACAGTTCGTAGGAGTCTGGAACGGATTAATGGTATTTACATACAATCCAATGGGGAAATTAGGTTCGAGTCACAACCAATACGGGTTTGACAAGTTCGGCGGGTAGGATTAAAAAGCCCAACGGGCCGTTGTTTGCCCATGTCTGTTCTAGAGGCTCGTGCTCCTGGTAGGGTCACACATGGCGGCAAGGTCAAAGGGGAGGTTCCAGACTTAAAGCAATCCAAGAAGTGGCAGAACAGGCAGAGACTGTGGATCTCAAAGGCTACGAAGGTGGACGACGGCTGCGGCGGAGAAAAGTTGCTCCAGTCGTCGCGGCTTCCCATGTCACTGGGCCCAGCCACTAGCCCGTCAAGATCATGTGGATCCCACCTGTGCAGGCTTTCATCAAGTTAGGGAAAAGTCCTGCGGCGATGAACGATTCATGAAGGGGGCAAGGGCTGTGAACCTGCATGGAAGCCCTCGGTCAAGACTTTGCATGCAGGCGGCAGATGTGTGACAGTCGTTGTACACCGGCACCAGGATAGAGGTGTCCTCTATCAGCAGCAACATCTCCGGTTGAGGAGTCGTCCTTATGATACCAAAGAAAATGTGCCCTGAACATAGGCTGTCTCACATTTTATGGCTGGAAAACCGCACCCATCGGGATCACCATTCTTGCGGTCAAGAAAAACTAAAAAAATAATGGATGAAAAGAAACAAAAAGAAATATAAATTTTGCCACCTGACATGTAAGAACACTCATGGACAAAATCAATAGTTATTGTCCTGGATGAAGAACAGCCATCTAGAGAATTAGTGAAGCACAACATTGATATAGCTGTTCTCAGTGAAACACAACTTCCCGGAGAACGCCAACTAAGGGAAGTGAGAGGAGGGTATTAAACCTCCTTCTGGAAAGGAGAGCTGGACAGTGAACCTCGGATCCACGCAGTCTGCTTCATAGTCAAAAATAAGATTGCTGATGCACTCTTGGAACTCCCCACAGGTATCAATAAAAGGTTGATGCCCCTCTGCCTCTACCTCAGCCAAACCCAACGTGCAACTCTCATTAGCGCCTATGCTCCCGATCCTCGACACAGATGACAGCATCAAGGAGCAGTTCTACTCCCATATCGATGATGCCCTGACTGCCCATTCAGAGGAGCGACAAGGTAATACTCCTTGGTGACTTCCATGTCCAGGTTGAATGTGACCACAGCATCTGAAGCAGAACCATTGGCAAGAATGGGGTGCGAAAAGTCAACGGCAACGGCATCTTCCTGTTCGTGTGTCCAACACAGTCTGATCATAACAAACACCGTCTTATTCCAGAAAGACCAACAAAAGACCACATGGAAGCACCTCAGGTCTAAGCACTGGCACCTTCTGGACTATCTTATTGTCCGTGCCAGTGATCTGAAAGACATTCTTATTACAAAGATCATGCAGGGTTCCGAGGACTGCTTGATTGACCACCATCTTGTGCATTCCGTGATGGTGCGGGAACATTGGAGGACCAGGAAGGCCGGCAAGATAAAGCGAAATCTTTCAACCCGAAAGGCCACCGGAAAGAGGGAGGAGCTTCAAGCACAATGCCATACTGCGTTAGGAAACCTTCCAAAACCAGAGGCCACTACCATCCACGCACAATGGGACCAGCTCAAAACCGCCATACTAGACTCATGTGCCCAGACCATCGGCTACGAACCCCGAAGACACGAGGACTGGTTTGATGCAAATGACACCTAGATCCGATACCTTCTGGAGTGCGAGCACTCTGCCTTCCTTGCCTGCCAAAACCACAGAGGTGTGAGGGCCGTTGGCCCGCGGGGTCTCTCCCGCCTGCATCCCCTATTCCGTTTATGTTACCCCACCACCCTAATACCCGCTAGGGTTTCGCCGGCCTTTGAACGCGACACCCCTACCCATACGGCCTCACGCAGTGCTCCAACGCTGCAAGCATACGTGCGCACAGCATCATCAATCAAACGCCATACTCCCCCTCTTTACACCGCTACATACAGTTCTTGCACGCTGCGAGCGTGTGCCCGTCTACAGCCCGGTGCGGCACTCGCCTCCACGTCGAATAACCACGTTACCAATGCGCACCTGTATCATACACGTAGTGAACACACGCGTACCCACACGCGCAGCTCCGCGCAGCGCTCACTCACGTGGCGAACCACTGTGTACACAGCACCACACACGTTCACACCTCTCCACGAGATCACACGAGGCCACGATTCGCTATTAATGATTTATTGTCTGCTACCTGGAACTTGTTGTTAAATCAGTCTGAATCGACGAGGCTGGCCTACGCTGATACCTTTATGCCTATTCCCGATTTATCTGCTTATGATCCTAATTCACCTTGCTACACACAGTTCGAAGTATTCGGCGTCCTGTGGCTTTTCCTCTATGCTCGTCTGGACACGTCACGCGGACGTCCGGAGGGCAGAGCTGGAAGCCGAACGCGGGCTTCTTGAAGAGAAGTGAGATCAGATCTCTCTACCTTGCTATGCTCCCTTTTATCCTAATTCCCGGACTCAGGCCCCTCCCCCCTTCCCACGTACCGGGTGCTAATCGGATGTGCCGCAAGTGCGGCGTTATGCAAGTGCGGCGTTAATTCTAATTAATCCCTTTCTCATGCATGGCGCCGTGCTCTTGCGCATCATGCAGCGGCGTCCATCCCCACGGCCTGCTAAAGTATGCCGCCCTGTCCCTCCTCTTCCTGTCTCGTCGACCCGTGGGAGTGTGTGTGGGGGGATGCGTTTCAACCGCGGTGGCCGAATGCCCTTCGCCGCGACCATACCATCTTAAGGCCGGTCGCAGCGCCGCGGTGCAACGTAGCGTCGGGGGAGGTCGTCCAATTCCCTGGTCGCCGGAAACCGTGAAAGTCAATCCCGATAAGGGCTTCTTGGATAAAAACCGGTCGATCAGGTGACCTCCCCTTCCAGCTCTATGAGGGGGGGGGGGAAATGCATGCGGGTGTGTTCATGTGAGGTGAGGTGAGGGGGACGCGGGGTCGGCTCCGTCACTTGGTGGTGGCGAGGTCGTAGATGGGGCGCCTGCTGAACGGCTTCGTGGCGGCGGCATCACAGAGGACACAGCGCAGGACCGCAGCGTACCACCAACTGAAGGCCGAACTCAATGACAGATCCACGCTATGAAAAACAGCTGGTGGGTGGAAAAGGCATGCGAGTTAGAGGGATATGCCGACCAGCACGTCTTCCAGACAACAATGACCATCTTTTGACCTCGGTCTGCAGGACAAAACCCCATAAGGTTACATGACCCTCACTGCCACTGTGTAGCATATTATTACGTGCCAGGGACTCTATGAGATGATAGGACAATAGTCTGAGTCAATAATTGGCAAAAAGTAACGGCAAAGCAGTTATAAGTGACTCAGAATTGTGCGCAGTTGCGTATACAGTACACGACTTCCCTGAAGGCATACCTCCAGCGAGCGCAATGTCGATCACACACGGTTCGAATTCGACCCTCGATCGATGGCTGCGCCATCGCCGCACATGCATTGAATAAAAAGCAAAGGACAAGTCCTTACTAACAACTCCAATCATTTTTCATTGCTGGAGGGATTGCTCCCCCTACCTGAAAATCCTGACTCCGCCATTGTCCGTCAAAACTGGAAAGAGCATTTAGAACAGCTCCTGAACAGAAAATCTACTGAGATGGATGAAACCATCCAAGCCAAATTGCAACACCCCATCTCGGCGAGCCACCATCCATCGATGAACTGAGGTGTGCCATAAAGCAGATTAATTCCAACAGAGCAGGTTCGGATGGCATCCCAGTTGAAGTCTTCCAAGCTGGCAGCCACCTGCTCACTTCAAGGCTCCACAAGCTGATCCTCCAAATCATGTAAAAAAAAGACTGCCCTGGCGGCCTTAAAAATATGACCATAGTAGCAATCTTCAAGGAGGGTGCCGAGTCGTGCTGTGGAATCTACATGAAAGATCCTGGCCCGCATCTCGTTGCTGAGAAGGTCTTGCCAGAGACACTGTGGATTCCACTTCCACCTGGGACCCTGTACCCCAATGCCCAAAGATCTGTGAATCCAGAATTGGGCTCCTCAGCTACCTCAAGAACCACCACCAAATCTGATGGACATCATTCTCGAACTCCAAGGAACTGTTAACGACGACTACTTGACATTGGCCGGGTATATGAACCTTATGGCGGGACCCCGGGGTCCCATAAGCCCCGGCTCTCGCATAAACATTACATTATAATATAAACATTATATTATAATATAAACACTATATTATAATGTAAACAAAAACTTTGCTCTTTTTCACCAATGTGTTTGAAGGATGGTGGCAAGTGTTGTCTTGTTAAACTATGCCTTTAAAACTGAAACTACTTACCTGTAGTACCTCTATTTAAATACACTGTCGAAAAAATAATTTACACCCCTCTGTCAATCATCAGTGTGGATTTGTGAACACACTTTGTAAACAATACGTAAAAATAGTACGCGTTTTCAATGCGCTGTTCATTTTGTAACAAGCGTTTATACCAATGCTGCTCTATAGAGTCGTGAGTCGCCGCTCCTCTTATCCACATTGATACGAGCGGTATGTGGGGACAATGGCTTAACCGCAAAGAAAAAATCTATCTGCACAGATGCATACAGACAAGATAATTATCAAACAGGAGGAATTCACGGTGCAACGCATCTGATCTGTTAAATATCTGCAGGTAATAGGATTGTCATCGATTGATCCGAGCTGCAGACACTTCGTAAGTCACAAATAATAATGAAGAAAATAGAGCCGTTTCATTGTATTATGCATACCGTTATCTTTATTCTTTTATTTATTTTATATTCTTTATTTTTTTTTCTTATATATAAGTCTCCGCGTGGTCGCGCTTGCGGGTGATTTGGCTCTTGAACGGTGGGCTATATGTAGAAAAACATTTGCCAGGCGGCATGCCCTAAGCCCCGCGGTGGGAATAGGCTATTTCGTTTTCCCATCCCTAAACTTTAAAGTAGTGTTCGTGTACAAATTTGTGCCGTTTCTATTATTAATTATTTACTTATTGCACGCTGACGACCGTACCAACTGACGCCAATTGCGTGGGGGGAGCGGACCCTGCCAAGTGAAGCGCGTTCGCTCCACCTCACGGAGGACATTTCCTTTTACGCGTTTAACATGGAATAAATATCCACATCACGCTGCCGATTTCTCTCCCACCCCCCCAATGCGTGCAGTTACTGCTATAAACTTAGATATTAACTTAATATTCTTAAAGCGCTTACATAGTATTATTTTGCCTCGGCCGGGGGGATGGTGGGGGGGGGGGGGTAGCGGCCCAGCTCGAAGCCTGGCAACGTCTCACCTCCTCCGGCTTGCCAATCTAGGCGAGGCCGCGGGCTCTACACGGGACGAGGCGTCACCATGCCAATGTAAAGTACAATTTTATTGCATCTTTCGCTAAGAACTGAGGTTTATTGTTTACTATTATTAAACAAATAAGTTTACAAATATTACAATTATAATGTTCGTGTGCAGACACTACATGTGTCCCTAAAGTCCATGTCTGTGTGTGTGAGTCCATATGTGTTTGTGTGCGTGTAAGTCGATGGGTTTCTACGTGTGTGGATACATGTCTGTGTGTAAGTCCATGTGTGTGTCTGTGGGGGCCGTTGGCCCCCGGGGTCTCCCCCGCCTGCATCCCCTATTTATTTTACGTTACTCCACCACCCTAATACCCGCTAGGGTTTCGCCGGCCTTCGAATGCGACTCCCCTACCCATTCTAGATTTGAAGCTTTCGTGACTGCAATGATTCATATTCTTAGGTTTTTCGGTAAAGTCACGTAGGTAGAACATCAAAATTAATAAAAAATAAAATAAAGATCACGACGTTTCGGAGGCAACACAAGTCTCCGTCATCAGGTGGGACCGTCACAGCCAGATTAGCTGCATCAAGTGAGGCAATGATTCAAGATGTAATCCCTTAAAAGCGAGTTGAGGGGGGAGGAGAGGGGGGGGGAGCTCATCAGAATGAGGTAGCCAATGAATGGAACGTATCGGGAGGGAGGGGGGGGGCTGGGCCAAAAGGGTTGGCAACGGCGTGGAAGCGATTGTGCGCAAGCGACAAACTGCTGCACATGCCAACGTCTTGGACAAGGAGGGGGGAGGGGGGAGGCCTGATACACATGATAGGAAATAACGAAAATGCCCATGTTTATACCAATGCTGGCTGAACAATGAAGAGATTACTGTTAAACACTGGGGATGTTAACACTCGGTAAAGTAAAGTAAAATAGTGCCTGTCAGATAAGATGGTCCAGAAAAAGTGTAATTAAGTCTTTTTTGCGTGGTTAATAACATCTTTCCAATGATTACTAAGTTTGTAACCATCATCACGGTTGAAATTATGTCTGTGTTTGTATATTTGTATGGCTTCGTGTACAAACCTTTGATGGTAGCCAGGAGGTTTGCAGAGAACCTTGGTCTCGGAAAAGACAATTTCATGAGAGCCCACCGAGTTGTAGCAATGATCGGCAACGGCCGAAGAATCCCCTACCCATACCCATACAGCCTCACGCAGCGCTCCCACGCTGCAAGCATATGTGCGCACAGCATCATCAATCAAACGCCATACTCCCCCTCTTTACACCGCTACGTACAGCTCTCGCACGCTGCGAGCGTGTGCCCGTCTATAGCCCTGTGCGGCACTCGCCTCCACGTCGAATAACCACATTACCAATGCGCACCCGTATCCGACACGTAGCGAACGTATGCGCACTCACGCACACAGCTCCCCGCGGCACTCACTCACCACTGAATACTCGTGTTATGATCGCGCACCTGTATCATACACGTAGGGAACACACGCGCACCCACACGCGCAGCTCCGCGCAGCGATACCCACTCTCGCGCTGCTCTGTGCAGCACTCCGAGGCGAGCCGCTGTATACGCAGCACTACACGCGTTCACACTGCTCAGCGAGATCACACGAGGCCACGATTAGCTATTAATGATTTATTGTTTGCTACCTGGAACTGGTTGTTGAGTCAGTATGAATCGACGAGGCTGGCCTATTCTACTACCCCTGGACCTATTCCCTATATATCGGCTATGATCCTACTTCACCTCCTTACTCACTGTTAGGTGCCCACGGCGGTCCGTTGATCCCGTACTCGCAGCATACCTCGATGCGTCTCACGGACGTTCGGGTCGCTGGCTGGAGAGCGTCTTGTCGCCTGGTGCTGGAGTAAGAGAGAGATCTCTCGTTTTCGCCCCCTTTTTATCGTCCCTACATCAAAGGGATATTGCTCCGCCTGTCGTCGCTCCCCTTCCAGTTTTTCTTTAACAATGGGCGCGTGCGCCCATTGTTGATATGCTAATCGGATGCGCTGCGTGTGCGGCGTTAATTCTAATTAATCCCTTTCTCATGCATGGCGCCTTGGTCTTGCGCATTATGCAGCGGCGTCTATCACAATGGCCTGCTGTGGAAGTTAAGCGCGGAGCCTCCGCATTTCTCCACCACCTGCCCCATCAATTGCGCACTATGCGTCCGAGTCGCCTCTCTGATTAGTTGCAATTCCCGCCCTATCCTTTAACTTCCCTAACAATGGCACCTACGCACTCGAGCCCGCTTTGGCACGCTAAACTATGCCGCCTCGTCCCTCCTCTGCCTGTCTCGTCGACCCGTGGGGGTGTGTGTGGGGGGATGCGTTTCAACCGCGGTGGCCGAATGCCCTTCGCCGCGACCATACCATCTTAAGGCCGGTCGCAGCGCCGCGGTGCAAAGTAGCGTCGGGGGAGGTCGTCCAATTCCCTGGTCGCCGGAAACCGTGACAGTTAATCCCGATAAGGGCTTCTCGGATAAAAACCGGTCGGTCAGGTGGCCTCCCCTCGGAGCTCTATTGGGGGCGGGGAGGGGAAATGCGTACGGGTGTGTTCATGTGAGGTGAGGTGAGGGGGACGCGGGGTCGGCTCCGTCGCTTGGTGGTGGCGAGGTCGTAGATGGGGCGCCTGCTGAACGGCTTCGTGGCGGCGGCATCACATGTCTGTCTTTTCAAACGGACAATGCCCCATGTGTGTGTCAGTCCATTTGTGTGCGTATCAGTCGCTGTGTGTGTGTTAGTCCACATGTGTGTGTAAGTCCATACATGTGTGTGTGTCACTCGATGTGTGTGTGTAAGTCAATGCGTGTGTGTGAGTCTATGTGCCTGTTAATCTATGTGTATCTAAAGTACATGTCTGTGTGTTACAGTCCATGTGTATGTGTGTGTAGGGCAATGTGTAGGTCAGTCTATGTATGTGTGTGTAAGTCCATGTGTGTGTGTCTTAGTCGATGTGTGTGTAAGTACATGTGTGTTTACGTCAATGTGTGCAAGTCCACGTATGTCTGTGTGTTAGTCGATGTATGTGTGTGAGTCGCTGTATGTGTGTACGTCGACATGTGTGTGTAACTCCATGTGTGCGTATCTCAAGTGGATGTCTGTGTGTGTGAGTCCATGTGTGTGTGAGTCGATGTGTTTGTGAGTCGATATGTGTGTGTGTGTCTCAGTCCATGTGCGTGTGTGTTAGTCGCTGTGTGTGCATGCCTCCATGTTAGTCAGTGTAAGTCAATTTTTTCGCGTGTCTGTAGGTCCATGTGTGCGTCTTAGTCCATCTGTGTGCTTTATTGACCTGCTCAAGGTCTATGATACCATCAGTAGACCTGGGCTCTGGGTTGTTCTTCGTACTTTCTGAGTCCCTCGCCCTTTGCTCACGATCCTTAAGGACCTTCATGATGGTGAGCGGCCCCGCGTCAAACTACGTGGCTGTCAGTCAGAGCCATTCCCTCTACACCTTGGGGTGTGACAGGGATATCCTCTGCCTCACACATTATTTAACATATCTTTTGACCACGTAGTTCTTGAAGCCTTCAATGGCTGTACCAGAGGAATTACCATATGGTACAGATACAATGGGAGGCTGATCGATGCCCGGGTGCGGTCAAGGGATGGCTCCCTATTGCTCAACCACGTTATGCATGCCGATGATCTGCTAATTGCTGCTCACTTGGAGGAGTTCGAAGTGCTGCTGCTGAACCTGGAGTTTGCCACCAAGAGGTGGGGCCTTACCATCAGCCCCACCAAAACTAAGCACCTGCCTGGGTATTTTCTACCATCAGACAGTCCACCCCCACAACTCCCAATTGGTGATGGAGCAGCTGTGGAGACAGTGGAGAGCTTCCCATCCCTTGCCAGCGTGCTAATGACTGGCTCCGGTTTAATAGCAGAGGTCTCACTCCGAATCAGTCGAGCCACATTATATTTTCATTGGTTGTGTAAAACTGTGTGGAAGCTACCTGGTCTATCACTCCGCACGAAGCTTCAGGTCTTCTCGGCCACGGTCATTCCCTCCCTTCTCTATGCTTGCGCCCCCCTAATGGAACATCTTCGCCGGTTAGAAACATTTAGGATGGCCTGCCTACGATCCATCCTGGATTTAACCAGGCTGCATTGTGTGAGGAGCTCACAAATACTTGAAAGATGTGGACAAAGTCCCATCGGTGACCTCCGCCAGGCAATGCTGCGTTGCCTGAGTCATGTAGCCCGCATGGCCAGACACCGCATGCCTAGACATCTTTTGTTCGGCCGGATCCAGGGGACTGGAGAAGAGATGGAGTGATGTGGTACAGGAGGACTTGGAGCTGAGTCCACTTGCGGATGACTGGTACCAGCCGTGTCAAGATCGGCCACTTTGGAGGAGGCTCCTGAAGGACGCTACTGGCCAGTTGGAGGCAGTCACCCTCCAACAACAACGGAGGGCAGAGGAGCGACGCTCACAACAACGAGCGGAGCGCCGGGTGGCTAAAGCACAGAAAGTTTCCACAGTAGGGGCCACCGGTGGTGCATCAGCCAGTCGTCTCAGTCAGTCGACCTGTGCCATCTGGGTTTGCCTCGTGACCTCTTTCCAGCGGGCGTTCGACACTTCACGTGCCCTCAAGGTGCACATAGCCTGGCACAAGCGTTGTTGTGACATCACCGCCACTTAGTGGCGAATGGCGGTTGTTGTTGTTCAGTCTATGTATGTATGTGTGAGTCCATTTGTGCGTGTAACTCTATGTGTGTGTATCAATGGATTTGCGTGTGTAACTACATGCGTCTGCCTTTTTCGCCCGGGCAACGCCGGGTACTAACCGCTAGTGACAAATAAAGGACTTAAGTTGTGTAGGCTGTTTGAGCAGCTTTGGACAAGACTTATGATCCTGCCTATACCTGAGCATGGAGTGCATTCGCTTGTTCAGTTCTTCTGCGCATTCGTCCTCACTGCGCTTGAACAACACGACAACAGAATAATCCGCGCCAGGTGGGTCCCGGCGTTTATGTGCGCGGTGGGACGGAGTCTCTAAAAATAAATGTATTTATTTATTTCGATTTTGACTTCCGTTTATTCGGGACTCCGGGGTCCCACCATAAGGTTAATATGTTGATTCCCATCTGGGATCCACATCTTTTGTTCTCTACTTTTTCTTTCATGAACTTTGCATTCAATTTCCGAATTTGCAATCTGCATAACTACCAACATACCCACGTTCGTGTGGCCATTGTGCTTAAGCCTAATTATGTATGTACATTTAACTGCATAATTGTACGCTTCCTTTCGAATAAAATGCGCATCTCATTGCTGCCAGTTTACAGGCTTTACCAGTGAAAATAGTCTGAAGAATTACAATGGTAACTTGTTCTACTTGATCAACTACTATTATTACAATTGCTGTCATAAACTTTGAATCATCATCTGAATGTTATAACTCATGTGTGGTTAATAATAACGTAACGCAAGCAAGGCTACCATCAGTTTCAGACTGTAACAGACGGTCTCCTGTGTGTATGTACACTGCTGTGTATGTCTGTATGTCTATACGTGCTGTGTGTGTACACTCGAGTCTGTCAATGTATACGTGTGTATATGTCCACTCATGTGTGTAGGTGTGTATGTATGTATGGACAGGGATGAGCCTCCCGATTCGTGGTGCTGCCTTTGAATGCAAACAGCCCTTCTGAGTGGACAAAGCCTAGTCCGACAGCTCGTGGGTGTGACGTGATGTGATCAGGGGACAGTCACGATGTTGTCAATTAAGGGCAAACTTGTGTGAAGGAGACGCTTAATTTGCTCAGCTCCACACGTGTTTGCTATAAAACATTTTTACAAATAATGGACGATCAGTCAACATTAAAAAAATATGTATTTTTTGATCTGCACGAATATTAATGTAAAAACTCGTATCCAAATCTTTACTAATTTACACTATCAAACAGTTAAGGTATTAGGCAAACAATGTCACTTCCAGGAAATCAACATGCAGAGACCCATTGACGCATCACATACAGTGAGGGAAAAAAAGTATTTTATCCCCTGCTGATTTTGTACGTTTGCCCACTGACAAAGAAATGATCAGTCTATAATTTTAATGGTAGGTTTATTTGAAGTGACAACAACAAAATCCAGAAAAACGCATGTCAAAAATGTTATAAATTGATTGCATTTTAATGAGGGAAATAAGTATTTCACCCCCTCTCAATCAGAAAAAGTTCTGGCTCCCAGGTGTCTTATATACAGGTGTAATGCGAGCGTAAATGGGGTTGTTGCTGGGCTTTGGTCCAATCACACGGCCCGGGGTATTGGGGGGCGGAGCCTGGTCTGCGGGGCGTGTGGGAGGGGCCACTGTACACCTCGGCTTCAATGGGAGGCGAGGTGAATGGGGGCGGAGCCAGCGGGGTAGTATGGGAAGGCCGGATCTGACGATCCGAGAACGGGGAGTCAGGGTCACGTGGGGGGAATGGATATAAGTGGGAGCCCGGAAGAGATCGGGGCAGTCGGGGAAGTTAAAAGTCTGAGCCACGTTGGGTGGTGAGAGAGAGATCCGCGCCATCGGCCACGTGGCCGAAGGACCTCAACATGCCGTCGGCCAGCGGTGTGCGGAGTGTGGGAGTAGAGGAGCTAACGGAGAGCGTGCGTGGCACGCGAGAGGGAGCGTGTGTTGGGCGAGCGGGAGACGACGCTGGTCCGTGGAGGAGACAAGTGGGGTGCGGAGAAGAACCTGAAAAAAAGACAAGCGTAGACCAGCAGTGCCTGACGGAGTCTTTTATTACACAGGTAACGAGCTGAGATTAGGAGCACATTCTTAAAGGGAGTGCTCCTAATCTCAGCTTGTTACCTGTGTAGGGGTGTTACGGAGGGGCTGTATACAATGGGATCAGATGGGAAAGAAACACAGTGGGCGTGGCTATGTCGGTGCACGGGCAGGTGCTCCCAGCGACGTCCGCATCGGGCAGCCTGGGGGGCTGACTCGGAGCTGGGATCCCCCGGGGCCCCACCCCTCAGCGGGGGTTTTGGTATAAAAGGGGATGAGCCGGAGGGCTCGGGGAGAGATGTGAAGCTAAACCAGTGAAGACGGAAGATCGTCATAGATAGAGCCCTGGACTCCCCTGGATCGCCGCCCTTATCAGGGCCGCACAGGATCGAGCCAGCGGCGTGGTCCCGAGAGCCAGAGCCGGTGCTCTTGTCAGAGCTGGTCTGGGACTCCGGGTACCGTGTGCCCGACTTACCAGTGTCGGGCTAGCTAGCCTCCTCTAGCCCATTAGTGGAGAACCCAGAGGTAGGCTAGGTGTAGCTAGAGAGTGTATCCCCAGTTAGATGGGTGAGGGGGCCGATACCCCCTCCAGTGTTGTATGTCAGTGCTGTACTGTACCGACACGGAATAAATACGTGTGCCTCCAACCCCGGTGTCAAAGTCTCCTGGAACATTATCACACCTGTATAAAAGACACCTGTTCACAGAAGCAATCAATTAATCAGATTCCAAACTCTCCACCATTGCCAAGACCAAAGAGCTCTCCAAGGATGTCCCGGACAAGATTGTAGACCTACACAATGCTGGAATGGGTTACAAGACCATAGCCAAGCAGCTTGGTGAGAAGGTGACAACAGTTGGTGCGATTATTTGCAACTGGAAGAAACACAAAAGAACTGTCAATCTCCCTCAGCCTGGGGCTCCATGCAAGATCTCACCTCGTGGAGTTGCAATGATCATGAGAACGGTGAGGAATCAGCCCAGAACTACACAGGAGGATCTTGTCAATGATCTCAAGGCAGCTGGGACCATAGTCACCAAGAAAACAGTTGGTAACACACTACGCCGTGAAGGACTGAAATCCTGCAGCACCAGCAAGGTCCCCTGCTCAAGAAGGCACATATACATGCCCGTCTGAAGTTTGCCAATGAACATCTGAATGATTCAGAGGACAACTGGGTGAAAGTGTTGTGGTCAGATGAGACCAAAATGGAGCTCTTTGGCATCAACTCAACTCGCCGTGTTTGGAGGAGGAGGAATGCTGCCTATGACCCCAAGAACACCATCCCCACCCTCAAACATGGAGATGGAAACATTATACTTTGGGGGTGTGTTTCTGCCAAGGAGACAGGACAACTTCACTGCATCAAAGGGACGATAGACGGGGCCATGTACCGTCAAATCTTGGGCGAGAACCTCCTTCCCTCAGTCAGGGCATTGAAACTGGGTCGTGGATGGGTATTCCAGCAGCATTACAATGACCCAAAATACATGGCCAAGGCAACAAAGGAGTAGCTCAAGAAGAAGCACATTAAGGTCCTGGAATGGCCTAGCCAGTCTCCAGACCTTAATCCCATAGAAAATATGTGGAGGGAGCTGAAGGTTCAAACCGTCAGCCTCGAAACCTTAATGACTTGGAGAAGATCTGCAAAGAGGAGTGGGACGAAATCACTCCTGAGATGTGTGCAAATCTGGTGGCCAACTACAAGAAACGTCTGACCTCTGTGATTGCCAACAAGAGTTTTGCCACCAAGTACTATGTCATGTTTTGCAGAGGGGTCAAATACTTACTTCCCTCATTAAAATGCTAATCAATTTATAACATTTTTGACATGCGTTTTTCTGGATTTTGTTATTGTTATTCTGTCTCTCATTGTTCAAAGAAACCTACCATTAAAATTATAGACTGATCATTTCTTTGTCAGTGGGCAAACGTACAAAATCAGCAGGGGATCAAATAATTTTTTCCCTCACTGTATAATCGCTATCACTGGTGTTGGTGGCCATGAGCCGGGAATCGAACTTGGGTCTCTGTCAGGTTCATAGCGCAGCTCAGCGTAGCGTTAACCGCTACTACACTACTACCGCTCCCCAAAAAAATCCACCCACACCTACACATGCACAGACTCCTACTATGGGTTGCCTTGCTCTCTCTCAGAGCCCCAATGCTCCTCCTGCTTCACATTGCCTCCATCCACCTGGAGGTTAGGTCCTGGAGTTGATTCTTTATCTTCACTTCTTCACATTCCACCTTCTGTCCTTCATATTCCACCTGCGCCTCTTCATATTCCACCTTCACTTCTTCACATTCCACCTCCACTGCTGGTCACGTCGCTAAGCTGGGGTCATATTCTGGTTCTCGTTGCACATGAGACAGGCTCAGCGTGATGCTTTGACTTTTGCTTCTGGATTCAACCACCACCTCCACCGTCATCTCCACCACCACGTCGATTTTTTTCGTGCCTCATTCGGGTGTCCAACCATGGGAACACCTTCCTGCACACGGCACACTTGAAGGGTTTCTCACCGGTGTACATTCGCCGGTGAAGGTTAAGAGACACCAGCCAGCCAGGGTTACCCTGGGGCATGATACTCTAGTTGACCTGCTGTCACGTGACTGGACAATACTTGAGGGGGGCCACCGGTGGATGGGGGCCATGGGGCGGTCACGAGGTCCAAATGAACTCTCGGGAACCTTCAAGGAGCTCGAGAGGTCTGAAAGGTGGGCGGGGTGAAGGGCAGAGTCAGCCTCAGCCCGGGAGCATATACCGAGGGCTTCGTGAGGAGCTTGGGGTTCCTCACGTGTTGGTGTTGGAAGATCCACGTCACGCGATCCGGGACCCAGCTTGTGGTCCGGACCGGGATAGTGAACCGTGTCTAGTTCTGCCGTAGTGTGGTTAGATGAGCATTTGAGACCCGAGTGGAGTCCGTGTAATGTTACGGGTTGATGTACAATAAATATTGTTGCTCCCAAGTTAACGTCTGTGACTCGGATGGACTCACTACACATGCATTACACACAAGATACACACATTACACACATCACAAACTACCCATTACACACATCACACACAATATACACACATTACACACAACACACATTACACAATATACACACATTACACACGCTACACACAATATACACTATACATACACATTACACACACACTGGTCACGTGACACAATATACATACAATATACACACACATTACACAATACACATAATACACACACTATACACACACGTTATACATTTACACACAGTATACTCAGCAAATACATATACACACTGCACACAATAGACAATATACATACACATTACACACACCTAAACATTACACATACATATTAGACATTCACACGCAGTACACTCAGAACATATGCGTACACATTACACACAATAAATATATACACACTTACACCCAGCAGATATATATACACATTACAGACAATATACAGGCATTATACACTCAGGAACCTCAGTTAGAATGGAGGATTCTGGTGAGCTATAAATATATGTTTCACAGATGTCCAGTAGGGACGCGTAAGAACGTTACAACAATAAATAATACAAAAACATGGTAGTCGTGAAAAGTACAAGGTAAACAAAATCACCCAAGCACATACAAATAAATCTAAACCATCTGCATCCTACCAATACCAGTACACTCAGCCGAACAGAAGCTGCTTGGACATGCAGTAGGTGGGCATGTGGGCTACATGACCCAGCCAAGGCAAACTTGCTTGCAATGAGTAGATCACCGATTTTTGTTTACTATTTTATATTTTACCAGGAAAGACTCCACTGAGCTACTATATAGCTCTTTTTGAGAAGTGACTCAGCCACAAATGATAGTCCACTGAAGTGGCTCATCATGTGGACATTTATATCAGGCAAATACTCTAAATGCAAAATTATAAATGTGGAGGGGAACACTGGAGGACCCGGAGAAAAATCCACACGACCACGGGGAGAGACACATGCAAACGCCAAATATAGAGGTATCGGGGTCGGGACTGAACCCACGACCTTCTGTATACCAAACAAGGTAGTTGACATCTTGTACCTCCTGCATGCTGGGTGGTTCTTCCACATCTTCGTTTATGGGTCACTGAAGGATTTGGTTTATAAACTCCATCTCAAAGAGATGTACTTCAATTGAGTTATTCCAAGTGTTCTTTCCACCAGAATTTGATTTGTTCATCACCCTTCAGGAGCTTTTGTCCATCTTTTGAGCGAAGGGGGTTTAGGCCACAGTAGTCAACATCTTGCAAATTATGGTGCCCCTAATGAGACTGTGTCCAGATCTTTCAATGATCTCTGAACCCCTCGTAATTTCCAGTCTCGTTAAACCCAGGAAATGTCATAGGCAGGCTAGCCTGGTGCAGATGTTCAGTTAGAGGGCTCCACTTTCTGCAAGCATTGATAAGGGAGGGCATAATAGTGGCCGAGAAGACCCCGAGCTTTGTATGGAGCGACAGGCCAGGTAGCTTCCACACGTTACACAGCTGATGAAGGACGAAAAGATAATGCCGCTTGAGCTTGGCTGCCAAACCGCAGCTGGTCATAATCAAGCTGTCTACTTACAGACACTTCTCTACTCTCTCCAAAACTGCCCCATCACCAATGGGGAGTTGAGTCTGTGGAGTATTTGATGGCACAAAATATCCAGGCAGGTGCTTAGTTTTGGTGAGGCTGATGGTAAGGCCCCGCCGACCTCTTAGTAGCATAACACAGATTCAAGAGCAGCGCATACAACTTTTAAGAATGAGCAGCAATCACCAGATCAACATATATAACATGTGTAATGCGGTTGTAAACGGCCCTTCTGAGGCGCCGTCAGGGGGGGAGGAGTTAGGTCACGTGGGGGGCAGAGGGGTTGAGTATAGAAGGAGGGGAACCGGAAGAGCAAGGGGAGTGACGGGGAACCAGGAACAGAGGAAGGCCACGAAGGGCGAAGCGGGGTGTGGCGAGATCGCCACGAACACGGGGGGAGCGAGGATCGGCACCGTTGGCCAGCGGTGACCGACCCGAAGCAGCGAGGAGGCTGCAGTCAGCAGCGGGGCTGCACAGAGAGGGTGGGCAGCGGGTCTGCATACAGTGACAGCCAGAGGGTCTGCACATAGGGGTAGCAGCGGGAGTCTGCATAGGGGTAGCAGCGAGTCTGCAGGGAGGAGGTTACAGTAGATGAAGCAGAGAGTCAGAGGGGAGAGGAAGCTATAATAGCAGTGAATAGCCGGGGGCTACAAATACAGGAGTTATAACAGAGTGCCGTGTGGGTAAAGACGTGAACCTGAATAAAGACACGAAGACAGAGAGAAGTGTTCGAGTCCTTTTTATTACACTGGAGTCAGAAGTGAAACGGCATGGCGAAACAACTGAGGAAGAAGAATATCCCATCTCCGGCGTCGGCTTCATCATCGGACGACGACGATCTTCCTCCTGAGGTCGGCTTCACTTCGGCGGAGGGAGAGATCCGTGAGGGCCCGGGTGTGGAGGAGGTTGCCGCTGCGTCCGACCCATCTGCGTTGAAGGACGAAGATTTAAGATGGACCCGGATGGCGGAGCAACTGGCGACCCTAAAAACCGTCATCACGGAGTTGTGTGACCTTGTCACGCCAAGGGCGGCGTTGGAAGGTGATGGTGGTGATCGGCAGGAGCCCGGGTCGTCTTCGATGGCGCCGCCATCGGCCACGCGGCGTGAAGACGCCATCTTGGGCGTGGCGCACCACGGAAGGCGGGAAGCCGCCATTTTGGGGCCGCCACGAGGATCGTCCGCCATCTTGGCGACACCGCGTTGCGACGCCTTGCTGAACTTGCCGCCGGAAGAGTCGGTGACGGACGGAAGCAGGCCAAGGAGCCGCAGTCGTCACCTTACAACTGTTAAGGAGTTCTCCATCGGGGGCGATTGGAGTGCGTTCGCTTGTCGATTTTTGGCGGCGGTACGAACGGCAAGGTGGACGGACGCCGAGGCGCTGGAGGTGCTTCCGACTCTCCTTGACGATGAGTCTGTTCGTTTTTTTCGCTCTATAAAAGCTGCGAAGAAGAAAACATTGCGTGGAGTGTTCGACGAAATGGCGGACGCGTACGAGCCACCGGATGACGCCCATCGCCGCTTCGTGCAGCGGCAACGCGCACCGGAGGAGTCGCCTGTAGCGTACAGGGGCGCCGTGCTGGAACTCGCGATGGCCGCTTACCCGGAGACGGAGCCTGACCTGCTGGAACCTCTCATCTTGGGGAAGATGTTGGAGTTATCCCGGGATCTGGGCATTCCTATGCCGGCGTGCGGTCACGAGAAACTCACGTCCCGGACCGCGGCCAAGTGTTTGGACGCCCAGTTCAATCTCCGCCGCTGGAAACAAGTCACGGCGTGGACGGGCGGTCCTGTCGTCGATGGGGGGGCCGTAGGGTGGGACCCTACAAAGGCCGTGTACGTGCCGGATGCGACCGGCCCAAAGGAGCTGTCGGCCGCCTCCACTCCGTGGCCGGCTCGAAGCGGGCCGGGGCTGCGGGCTCCGCCGCCGGCGCGGCCACGTCGGGACGGGGTGCCTGCTGCGCGCCGACCCGACGTCGACTGTTTCCGCTGCGGCCGTCGGGGCCACTATGCCAGGGACTGCTGGGCCCGGGTTCCGGGGCCGCCCCAGCAGGAGGCCTCGATCGCGGACGTCCCAAAGAAAGACCCTCCGGCACAGGCAAGTCGGTGCGCACCAGACACCCGGCAAGGCCTGACACCTCACTCATCGCCGTTGTTGTGCGACGCGGATGTTCTAAAATATGGGAGGCCAGTATCTGCGCCTTGTCGCTCGATAACGCAGTGGCGTAAGTTGGCTCGGCGGGTTGTCGCGGCCGCTACAGGTTCGTCCACTGTACCGGGGTCGATCCAAGGGGTGGACGTGCGTATTTTGGTGGATTCCGGGGCGTCCGCGACCATTATTTCGGATGTCATATTCCATCTTTTGAACATCCCACCGGGGGCCGTGAGGCCGGCTTACGCTTCCTGCATCGCTGCGAACAGGGGTAGTATGGGCATCGTGGGACAGGTGGACGCTAATATTTCTATCGGGGGGGTCTCGGCCTCGGGCGTTGTGTTAATTTCGAGGTCCCTGGCGGTCCCTTGCTTGTTGGGCACGGATTTTTTGGCTAAGATGCCCATTCTAATTAGAATCAATGAAAATTGCATTGAACTACCAGGGGGCCGCAAATTGGCGTTTTTACAGTCCACCTGGGGGCGACCGGCTCCGGTTGCCCAGGTGCAGGCGTTATCGGAAGTTTCAGTTGATATTCCACCTGGCTCGCAGATGCTCATTCCCCTACGATACCGGAAGCCGGTTCCGGGTCGGCAGCGTGCTTGTGGAATTTTGCTGTCGCCGTCCGCCGCTGTTACGGGCGGATTGGCACTGGTGGGGGCGCAAACCATTGTCCGTCCGGATCAACGCCCGTTTTTGCAGGTGTTAAATGCGAGTTCTGAAAGCGTGTGTGTGCCGGCTGGTACCGTTGTGGCACACGCCACTACGGCGTTTACGGCTCAGAGTGACATTCCGGACGGGGGGCTGGTGGGTGGTGTTTCACACGACGGAGGGGTGGACGATCGTTGGATCGCCGAACTATGTGCGGAAAATTCGGCCCTTTCCGCTGAGCAGCGTTGTGCGATTCATAAATTATTAGCGAGCTATTCCGATGTGTTTAGCTCGGACGATTTGGACTTGGGACGCACCTCGCTGCTCTCTCATCACATCGAAACGGGGGACGCGGCCCCTATCCGCTTGAACTCGCGTCGGATGAGTCCGGCTGAGCGTGAGCACGTGCGAGGGGCAGTGGAAGACATGTTGAAAGCGGATATTATATCTCCGTCTAATAGCCCGTGGGGCGCGCCTGTCGTGTTGGTTAAAAAGAAAGATGGTAAATTACGATTTTGTGTGGATTTTCGGAAGTTGAATAAAGTGTCGGTGGCAGATGCGTATCCCCTGCCGCGTATGGACGATTCTCTCGACGCCTTGTCAGGGGCTAAGTTTTTTTCAACGCTAGATCTCTCTTCGGGCTTCTGGCAGCTTCCCCTTGACGAGCCCTCGCGGGAAAAGACAGCGTTCCGTACGCCGCAGGGGTTGTTCCAATTTAACTGTCTGCCGATGGGGTTGAATGCAGCCCCTGCCACCTTTCAGAGATTGATGGAGTTGGTATTGACGGGGTTGCAGTGGGAGACATGTCTCATTTATTTAGATGATATTATTGTCTTCAGCCGCACATTTGATGAGCATTTATTGCGGTTGGAGGCCGTTTTTGCCAGAATGCGTTCTGCTAATTTGTAATTCAAGCCTAAGAAATGTCATCTACTGCAACGTTCCGTTCGATACTTGGGACATATTGTTAGTGCGGACGGGGTGGCCACGGATCCAGAGAAAACTGCGTGTGTCCGGGATTGGGCAACCCCCGCCACGGTGGGTGATGTGCGTCGGTTTTTGGGGTTCGCCTCATATTACCGGAGGTTTGTTCCGAATTTCGCTACTATCGCCAGGCCTTTGCATCTCCTTACTGGGAAGGGGCACAAATTTGTGTGGGGACCGCCGGAGGAGGCGGCGTTTCGGAGCCTGCGCGATCTACTGGCTACTGCGCCGACGTTGGATTATCCGGACTTTGAACATCCCTTCATTCTGGATACTGATGCGAGTGACACCGGGATTGGGGCGGTGTTGTCCCAGTCAAAAGGTGGTGTTGAGCGTGTGGTGGCGTACGGGAGTCGGGTTTTGTCTCCCGCGGAAACTCGTTACTGCGTCACTCGCAGGGAACTTTTGGCTATTGTGTATTTTCTCCGCCAATTTCGACCGTATCTGTACGGTCGGTCGTTTATTGTCCGAACGGACCATGCGGCCTTGCAGTACGCTCTTAAGATGGACCAGCCATCCGGACAATTGGCGAGATGGCTGGACACGTTGCAAGAATTCTCCTTCCAAATTCACCATCGGAAGGGTGTGCGTCACGCTAACGCGGACGCACTGTCCAGGTTGCCGCAACAATCCCCTTGTGCGTGTGCGTCGGGGACGCATAGGTGTGGACCGGCTCAGCCCCCCCCTCAGCCTGTCGCGCGGGCAGTGGATGTTCTCGAACCTCCGCTTACACCGGGACCGGTTGAAGGGGGACCGGCTGACGGGATTTTGCGTCTTCCAAGGTCTGTGTGGATTCGGGAGCAAATGTTGGACGATTCTTTGGTGTCGTTACGGAAACGAACGGAGAGGGCGGGTAAGGAAGTCGGTGCGGGTGGTAATTCGGAAACTGCTCTCCGAGATGGGTTACTGATGTGGAGGGAAGGGATACAGGAACACTGGCGTCTCGTTGTGCCCGCGTCATTGCGCTATGAGCTGATTAGATCTTTGCACTGTGACACACTTTTACACCTGGGGGTGCAGAAAACCCTATTGACGCTGCAACGAGACTATTATTGGCACGGCATGACGACGGATGTCGTCGGTCACGTTCGCGCGTGTCCCGATTGTGCCCGCCGTAAGCCGCCTAAACATCCATATGTTCCGCCGATACAATCGATTAAAGTATCTCGGGTTAATGAGCTGGTGGCGTTAGATATTTTGGGACCCTTTCCGCCATCAGCTAAAGGGAATAAGTATTTACTGGTGGGGGTGGAGTACCTCTCTCGCTGGCCGATGGCCTGGCCCTTGCCTGACCAGTCAGCGGCGTCTATCACTGACGCCTTTCTATTTGGGTATGTAATGGACAAAGGGGCTCCGGAGAGGCTCCTTACGGATCAGGGACGTAACTTTTCGTCTAAATTGTTGGGGGAGGTGTGTGCGGCTCTTGGAACTAAAAAGATACGGACGTCCCCCTACCACCCGCAAACGGATGGTATGGTGGAACGGTTGAATCGGACTCTGTCCGCCATGCTGTGCCATACAGTCGGGGAAAACCAATCTGATTGGGATTTGCATATCCCTGGGGTGCTTTCGGCGTATCGCATGACGCCGCACGCGGCTACTGGATACTCGCCGTTTTTCCTTATGTACGGCCGTGAGAACGTGCCGCCGATTCATGACCAGTTGGGAACCGGTGCGAGGGGGCCTGTTAAGCCTCTTCCTGAGTATATTAAGGACAACGTTCGGCGTGTCGCTGAGGCGAGGGAAAATGCCCGCATGGCTACTGCCAAGGCTCAGGCCAGGAATGAGCGGTGTGCCCGACGTTCAAAGGGGGAGTGTCCCTGGAAAAAGGGGGACCTGGCCTGGCTTCATTGCCCACAGGTGCGGCCAGGTACATCTCCTAAATTACATCGACCTTGGCAGGGTCCGGTCCGCCTCATTGAGGTTCCCAACCCACAGTCGGCGCGTGTTCAGGTTGGTGCACGGCGTTGGTTCGTGCACACGTCCCGGTTGAAGCCATACATTGCCCCACGGCCGGATGCGTCATCTCCCGAAGTTGCCTTGCCGGGGTCTGTTGCTGCCGACTCGACCTTGCCTGTGTCTGCTGACCTTGCGAGAGCGCCTGTCGTACCCTTCACAGACAATCCGGCCGTGACAGCGCAGGGAGGAGGACCTTCCGCTTGTGGGACGCCGACCGGAGCCGCAGAACCCACGGGACCTGCAGCTCTTCCTATCCCTCCGCGGACGCGAGTACGGGATGTTTCTGGACGCGAGCGGGACAGTGGCGGGCCTCCAATGGCGACGGAAGAACTTGCGCCCGTCGCCCCTAAAACCCTTCCACGTTCCCGCTCGGCGGGTGGGCCGCCGACCGTCCGGGACGGCCCGGCTACCCGTACTCGCTCGAAATCCCTCACGTTTCGTTAGATTGTGTTGTGTTATTGTTATAATGTTCTTCAATGCTTCGTGTCTTTTTGCGTGTTGGCCCTTTACACCCGCATTGCTTTTCAGGTTGCAATTCAGCCGAGGTCGGCTGGATTTTCTTTAGGGGGGAGGGTGATGTAATGCGGTTGTAAACGGCCCTTCTGAGGCGCCGTCAGGGGGGGAGGAGTTAGGTCACGTGGGGGGCAGAGGGGTTGAGTATAGAAGGAGGGGAACCGGAAGAGCAAGGGGAGTGACGGGGAACCAGGAACAGAGGAAGGCCACGAAGGGCGAAGCGGGGTGTGGCGAGATCGCCACGAACACGGGGGGAGCGAGGATCGGCACCGTTGGCCAGCGGTGACCGACCCGAAGCAGCGAGGAGGCTGCAGTCAGCAGCGGGGCTGCACAGAGAGGGTGGGCAGCGGGTCTGCATACAGTGACAGCCAGAGGGTCTGCACATAGGGGTAGCAGCGGGAGTCTGCATAGGGGTAGCAGCGAGTCTGCAGGGAGGAGGTTACAGTAGATGAAGCAGAGAGTCAGAGGGGAGAGGAAGCTATAATAGCAGTGAATAGCCGGGGGCTACAAATACAGGAGTTATAACAGAGTGCCGTGTGGGTAAAGACGTGAACCTGAATAAAGACACGAAGACAGAGAGAAGTGTTCGAGTCCTTTTTATTACACATGGTTGACCAATAGGGAGCCATCTCTCGACCGCACCCGGGTATCGATCAAGCTCCCATGGTATCTGTCCCAGATGGAGATTCCTCTGGTACAGCCATGTAAGGATTGTGAGCAGTCAGAACCCAGAGACCATGCCAATTTATATCATAGGTCTTGACCAGGTCAATAAAGCACAGATGAAAGACATTTAGGAATTTCCAACACTTCTGCTGTAGCAGACGGACATAAAATAAGGTGTCTGTGCAGGACTGCCCTGGCCCAAAACACCAATGGGGCTCCACAAACCTCCACTCAGCGTGCCTAGCAAGGCAATGTTGAATAATCCTTGCCAGGACCTTTCCCGGCACACCGAGCAGGGAGATGCCACTGTAGTTGTCTTTTCGGTTCCCTTCTTAAACATGGGGGCCACCAAGGGATCGTTCCATTTGTGCAAAACCTCTCCATTAGTCCAGACTTATATTGTCATATAGGGCAGTCTGCACACAAATGCCACCCTCTCTCAGCATTTCAGACAGCCACTCACAAGGGGTGGCTACTTCTTCCAACATTTAAGACACAGCAGCCTCTGGAGGGTCATACCCACTTTGCCCCATAACGTTTTCTGATGGATTTCTCCTCCCCAAAGATCTCACATAAATGCTTAGCAAACATTCAAGCCTGTTGCTGGGGGTCAGAGATTGGATCAATCTTCTTTCCCCTCAAGATGGTGATAGGTGTGGTTCTGCGAGTAACCTTCTAATGGAATTAAAGAGTGATTTGTGATCGTGGGCTAGGCAAGATGTCATCTCCACAGAAACCTGCGACCACCACTCATCCTTGCAGCTCTCTGAACCTCTGAGCGAAGTCTGAAGTAAGCCTCATTCACCGACGTGAGATGCTGTAGATAGTGGGAGTGGGCCTGTCGCTTTTTCTCAGCCAGCCAGAACATCTCCTTCAGCCAAGGGTCTCTGAGGTTTGGACCGTGTAACCAAAGCAGTCATTGCAGCTGCATGAGCCACAGCCATAAACTTTGCCTATTTCCCTTCAGCGTCAGGAGTGGGAGACGATGTCAACCCCAGCTGCCATCGATGATGAATTTCTTGCGAGCTAAGACAAGGCCACTGGTTTTGAATGGGGTTCCTAGATGTACACCCACCACTGGAGTGGAAGAATGGCAGGTGCATCTTACAGTTGACAAGCCAATGGCCAGTGTGCAGAGGACCTGCCTGGTAGGTCCTGGTGTCAAGAACATGGGCCTGCACCTGCTGTTCCATCACTATATAGTCCAGCAGATGACCGGACGTGCATCCATTATGTTGTGTGGATGATGTGCCGATGCCAGACCGTGGTTGGTAATTACAAGCCCATGGGCTGCACAACCACAACAACCACCAACACAACCACAAAGACAACCACCAACACAACCACCACCTCCACAACACCCACCACTACTACCACCACAATCACAACTACCACCACCTCCACCATACCCACAACCACCACTATCACCTCCCCAACTACCACCACAACCATTACCATCACACCTCTGCTCAGAGACTCACCGAGTCGAATCCTCTTCCTGGTTCAGGGGTCGTCTCGGGACGTCTCTGGTGGCGTTGGGGAGGGAAGTTTCCGATGACGTCACGAACAGGGGGGATGTCTCCTCTATGAACGTCGCGAGCGGGGGAGAAGGCGTATCTGCCGACGTCACGATGGGGGAATGCCATCTGCACAGCCCCTCCCCTTTCTGACGTCACGAGACGACCCCTGAACCAGGAAGTGGAGTTGGGGAGTCGACTCCGGTGGTTGTCTGAGCAAGAGGTGCGGTGGTGATGGTTGTTGTAGTGGTGGTAGATGGTGGTGGTTGTGGTGTTGTTGTGGTGGTGGTAGATGGGGAGATGGTGTTTGTTGTGGTGCTTGTGGTGGTGGTGCTTGTGTTGTTTGTGGTGGTGCTGGTTATGGTGTTGGTTGTCATGTTGGTTGTGGTGGTGTTGGTTGTGGTGCTTGTGGTGGTGGTGCTTGTGGTGGTTGTGTTGTTTATGGTGGTGGTTGTGGTGTTGGTTGTGGTGGTGGTGCTTGTGTTGTTTGTGGTGGTGGTAGTGGTGTTGGTTGTGGTGGTGTTGGTTGCGGTTGTGGTGGCGCTTGTGGGAAGCGATAGTGTAGCGGTTAGCGCGCTGCGCTACGAACCTGGCTACCTGGGTTCGATTCCCGCTCACGGCCAACACCAGTGACGACTATTTGCACCGGTTGTGGTGATGGAGATTATGGTGATGGTGGTGATGGTGGTCGTTGTGGTGGTGGTAGTTGTGGTGGTGATGATGGTAGTGGTTTTGGTGATGGTTGTGGCGGTTCTTTGTCTACTTTCTGTGTCCTTTTTATCCTCAGCCCAGCTTATACCTTTACTGCACCGCGGAGAACGACGCTCAAGACTGAGTCCTTCGCTGCTGCTGTTGTCATTCTGCCCTGGTGCGTCCACATAATCTGTCCTAAGTCGACTAGCGATAGCTGCGGTGTGAGTCCTAGGGTGATGTCAACTCCCTCGCCTGGTATACAGGAATGCGTGGGTTCGATCCCGACCCCCTGACACCTGCTGCTGTATATTTGGAGGTTGCGTCTCTCTCTCTTATCATCATCATGGTGATTAGGAGATGTTAACTATTCGCCTGCTATACAGGAGTTCATGGGTTCGATCCAGACCCCTTGACGCATACTTTGGTATATTTGGAGTTTGCGTGTCTCTCATCATCACAATGGCAAGGAGACGTTCTCGCTACCTCGTCAGATATACTGACACTTGCTGTATATTCTATGGTTCTTTCGGTAAAGTCACGTAGTTAGAAAAAAAAATAAAAAAAAATACAAATGAAAATAAAGTGAATACAAAATTATAAACATATGATGTATCGATCGCAACACAAGTGGTCGTCATCATCTCCCTGTTTCTGATGATGACTGCTTGTGTTGCGATCGAAACCTCGTGATATTTTAATTTATTTTTATTCACTTTATTATCATCTTTATTTTTATTTCTTTATTTATAATTTTTTCTATCTACGTGACTTTACCGAAATAACCATAGAATATACAGAATATGAATTCCTGCAGTCACGAAAGTTTTAAGTCAAAATTTAACCTGTATATTTTGATTTTGCATGTCTCTCCCATCATCACGGTGGCTATGTGATGTTAACTACCTCGCATGTTATACAGTAAGTCGTGGGTTCGAGCCCGACCCTGATGCCTGCTGTATATTTAGAGTATGTATTGTGTGTGTATTAGTTTGTGTAATGTGTATGTAGTGTATATTATGTGTGTGTAATATATATGTACATTGTGGGCCCTGTGTGAGTGTAATGTGGATGTACAGTGAATATTGTTTGTGTAATGTATATCTACAGTAAATACTGTGAGTGTAATGTCTATCCTTCAGTGTATATTGTGTGAGTGTGTAATGTACATGTACAGTGTATACTGTGTGTAATGTGTGTACAGTGTATACTGCTGTGTGTATTTACAGTATATACTCTGTGTGTAATGTGTATGTGCAGTGTATACTGTGGTGTGAGTAATTTGTGTGTACACTACGTGTATTGTGTGTGTATATACTGTGTGTGATGTGTGTATGTACATTGTATATTGAGCGTTACTCATTGGTTCTTTCAGTAAAGTCACGTAGAAAAAAATAATAATTGAATACGATGTTTCGATTGCAACACAAGCAATTGTCATTAGGTAAGATTGAATGAGAAAACAAACCTAGTAAACTTAGATATAGAATGTAATGCAACACAGAGTCAGCTAACATAACAGTCAACACCCTACCTGGTTGATTACGTTCTTCCAAAGATTGCTAAATTTGAGAGAGACAAAACACAGACACGGAGACACATAGACAGACACACAAGCAGAGAGAGACTCACACAGAGACAAACAGAGAGAGACACACATAGGCACACATAGGCACACAGAAACAACGCCTATGTGTCGAGGCCTTAAATAGAAAGGGGGGGGGGGGGGTAGAGAACAATGAGAGAGTTGTGTGGAATTCCTTCCCATAGCGGACGGACGAGCTAGACACTGGACTTCTAAACAACCAAGCCCATAGTGGACGGATGAGCTAGAGACTGGACTTCTAAACAAACAAGCACGGAGAAAGCTAATTTAGTAAAATTAGGAAGTGTAATGCAATGCAACACAGAGAGTCAGTTAACACACAGTTAACGCATTGCCTGGTTGATTACGTTCTTTCAAAGATTGCTAAATTAGAAGTTAAGTGTGAAACAAACAAGAACGGCAAATCCTCCCCGTAGAGGTGGTTAAAACTAGATTAGCTTTCGTGACTGCAGAAATTATTCTTTGGTTAGCCGACTGTGTTGTATTGCATTATATTTCTAAGTTTACTAGGTTTGTTTTCTCATTTATTCGTACCTGATGATGATTGCTTGTGTTGCAATCGAAACGTATTCTATTATTTAACTAAATTTCTTTCTACGTGACTTTACCGAAAGAACCAAAGAGCAATTCATGCAGTCACGAAAGCTTCGAATCTAGTTTTATATTGAGTCTGTAATGCGTATGTGTGTCACGCACACACGTGCGTGCGTGTAAATGTACACCCAGCAGAATCAACGACATGCAGCAGACGCCCAACACGCAGCCAACCGTCGCCAGAAGCCACAAATATGAGGAGCAGCAGCAGCAGCAGCCACGTGACCCTGACACCAATAACCAGCCTGAGAACCCCAATCCGCACTCCAAACCCCGGCCCGTTGCTGCCACCATCACTGCCAAGAAGAAGAAGACCTTCCAGTGCCCCGCGTGTGCGAAGGCGTTCAAGCAGTCGTCGCACCTCCAGATCCACCTGAGGTCCCATACGGGCGAGAAGCCCTTCGTGTGTGCCGCATGCGACCGGCCGTTCCGGCAGCTCGCCCACCTCCAGATGCACCTCAGGACGCACACGGACGAGAGGCCGTTCGCATGCTCCCTATGCAGCAGGGCGTTCAAGCAGTCGGCGTCCCTCGGCGTCCACCTGAGGACGCACACCGGTGAGAGGCCGTTCGCGTGCGGTGTCTGCGGGAAGGCGTTCGCTGAGTCGGCGCACTTCCGCAAGCACCTGAGAACGCACACGGGCGAAAGGCCGTTCGTCTGCACCGCGTGCGGCCGGGCGTTTGGAGAGCGTTCGTATCTGCACAACCACCAGCGGACGCACACGGGCGAGAGGCCGTTCGCGTGTGGCATCTGTGGGAAGGCTTTTGCGCGCTCTGAGGCCCGCAGGAGGCACGAGAAGATCCACAGGGCGGCGGAGATAGAGCTGGAGACGGCGGCAGTGGCGATGGAGATGAACAAGGCGACGGTGATGGAGACGGAGAAGGCGACGGCGATGGAGACGAAGAAGGCAGTGATGATGGAGACGAAGGCAGCGATGGAGACGAAGAAGAAGGCGGTGGAGACGAAGAAGAAGGCGGTGGAGACAAAGAAGACGATGACGAAGGTGGTGGTGATGGAGATGAACAAGGCGGCAGTGATGGGGACGAAGAAGGCGGCAGTGATGGAGATGAAGAAGGCGGCGGTGATGGGGACGAAAAAGGCGGCGGTGATGGGGATGAAGAAGCCGGCAGTGATGGAGATGAAGAAGGCGCCGGTGATGGGGACGAAGAAGGCAGCGGTGATGGAGACGAAGAAGGCGGCGGTGATGAAGATGAAGGTGGTGGAGGAGTTGAGACAGGAAAGCCAAGTCGCCGCTTCGAGCCAGCCTGGTGCACGGCGAGAGCCGGAGAACCACGGCACCGTCTGTTTGGCGACGTGGCCGACGGTGAAGGTGGAACGCATAGAGGTGGACATGGAATGTGGCGGCGGTGGCAATGAAGAGGCTGAAGAAGAAGAGGTCAAAAAGGTGGCAAATTTGAAAAATGAAGGAGTGACGGTGAAGTGCGAGGGGGAGATGTGAAAGACGACGAAGATTTGGGGGGGGGGGGGCGTTACCTCCTGCTGGACTTTACCTCGGGGTAGAGGTGTGTGCGGTGGTGTTTGGAGTGTAATGCATGGTGGAAGTGGTGATGATGGAGGTGGTGGAGGTGCTGATAATGGAGGTTGTGGTGATCGTGGCGGTGGTGTACAGTGCAGTGCAAACTCGTAGGTCTGCTTGAGAAGCCACAAGCTTGTGCAGCAGTGCTAAGCTGTGTGTTTACAGCAGTGCTTAGCTGTGTTTGCAGCAGGTTGTGTAGCTGTGCGTGCAGCAGGGCGTAGCTGTGTGTGTGTTCAGCAGTGCTTAGCTGTATGTGCAGCAGTGTCGCTTTTATGTGAAGCAGTACGTACGTGGTTGTGTGTGTGGACCTGTGTGTTTTATCAGTGTTGGGCCAAGTGCTCTTAGTAGCGAGTAGTAGCAGCACCTATGAAGGCCGGCACTGGCACACGCAGAGGGTGGGTAGCCAGCACCATGTTCGGCTGCCTGTCTCCCGAGTGGCGATGTTTACTTATACACCACCGCAACCAGGTACTCATTTGAGGCTGAGTCGACCTAGGGGAGGCCCAGGACAGGTACAGAAAATCGTCACTGGTTGTTGGTGGCCATGAGCGGGAATCGAACTCGGGTCATAGCTGGGTTCGTAGCATAGCAGTGCAGAGCTAACTGCTATTCCACTGCTCCCCACAGTCTGGTCAGGCTATACGGGGTATCTTTGTCTTTGTAGCAGTGTGTACATATCTTGAAACTACTCTAGCACGTGCGTAGCCAGTCGTACTAATCGGTAGGCACTAGCGGTGTGTTCTATTAGCTGTTCTGGGTGCTCACTGCTGCTGCTGTGCTCAAGTGTTCACCAGTGGTGTCAAATGTTCACTTTTGTCGGTGTTTGTGGATGAGGACAGGTTTGCATAGGGGCTGTGTGTGTGCATGTGGGAATACTCCATGGTGGGGAGCGGCAATAGTGTTGTAGCGCTGAGCACTACTATACGAACCCAGCAAGAGACCCGAGTTCAGTTATCGCTCACGGCCACCAACACCATTGATAGTCGTCTGAACCGGTTCTAGGACTCCCTCTAGGGTCGACTCAGCCTCAAATAAGTATCCGGTGCGGTGGTGTGCAGTAAACATCTCCACTGGAGAGACAAAGGTGGCCGAGTGTGGCACTGGCCACCCACTCGTCTGTATGTGCCACAGTACCGGCCTTCATTGGTGCTGCTAGCTAACAGAACTTGCCCCAACAGTCTGTTATGGGCTATATGGGGGGGATCTTTGTGTGTTTGATTTAGTGATGGGTGAGTAACTGATAATACCTTTGGAATGCTTTAACGTTGTCAGTTGGTCCAGTCGGCCAGGACAGATGATGTGTAGACAGAGTAGAACACAATAACCGCCACAATAACAACCACCACCAAAACCACTACGATAACCACCGTCACAACAACCACCACAAGAGCTACCAACACAACCACCACCGCAACAACAACCACTCCAACAACCACAACAACCACCACAACCATACTTCCACCTGGCCAATGGGATCGAGTTGAGTGCTATTCTGAGTATGCAAATAGATTTACACGCAGTAGGGACGAGTGTGGACTAGTAGGGATTAGTATGGACGAGTATGAAGTAGTAGGGATTAGTGGGACCAGTAGGGAATAGTATGGACTAATATGGACTACGCGTGTATGTGGATTTTATTTTTTTCTGGGGGTGTGGCTATGCCTATTTACACACATAAACACTCACAACATACACACATCACACTGCAATTGCACACACATCACATTCACAAGGTACACACATCACACTCAAAGTATACAAACATACTCAGTGTACAAACCTCACACAACATACACCCATCACACTCCATATACACCCATCACACAGTGTATGCACATCACACTCACAACATACAGCACACTCACAGCGTACACATCACAGTTACTGTCCATAATCAAACTCACAGTGTACACACACACTCAACGTACATTACGCTCGCAACATACACAATTACAACGTATTCGCATCATACACACAACATACACATCACACAGTATATACACAATGCACACATCACAAACACAATGTACACACATCACACACACACACAACGTACACACATCACACACACAACGTACACACATCACACACAACGTACACACATCACATTCAAAACATACACATCATATTCACAGCGTACAGACATTACACTAAACGTATACCACACACAACGTACACACATCACACTGTACACACATCACAGCGTACACACATTACAATCACCACGTACACACATCACACACAACGATCACACACACAACATACATACATTATACTCACAAACTCCCCTTAACTTGGTGAAGAGCTAAAAAATAAAATCGGTCAAACCTCTTCAAATCCATCTGAGCATCACCGCCTGTTTTTTGCTCCCCAGTAGCTGCTGCCCATTTATGTCGCGATAATGAGGGAAATAAGTATTTGATCCCCTGCTGATTTTGTACGTTTGTCCACTGACAAAGAAATGATCAGTCTATAATTTTTATGTTAGGTTTATTTGAACAGTGAGAGACAGAATAACAATAAAAAAAAATCCAGAAGAACGCATGTCAAAAATGTTATAAATTGATTTGCATTTTAATGAGGGAAATAAGTATTTGACCCCTCTGCAAAACATGACTTAGTACTTGGTGGCAATACTCTTGTTGGCAATCACAGAGGTCAGACGTTTCTTGTAGTTGGCCACCAGATTTGCACACATCTCAGGAGGGATTTCGTCCCACTCCTCTTTGCAGATCTCCAAGTCATTAAGGTTTCGAGGCTGACGGTTTGAACCTTCAGCTCCCACAGATTTTCTATGGGATTAAGGTCTGGAGACTGGCTAGGCCACTCCAGGACCTTAATGTGCTTCTTCTTGAGCCACTCCATTGTTGCCTTGGCCGTGTGTTTTGGGTCATTGTCATGCTGGAATACCCAACCACGACCCATTTTCAATGCCCTGGCTGAGGGAAGGAGGTTCTCACCCAAGATTTGACGGTACATGGCCCCGTCCATCGTCCCTTTGATGCGGTGAAGTTGTCCTGTCCCCTTAGCAGAAAAACACCCCCAACGCATAATGTTTCCACCTCCATGTTTGACGGTGGGGGATGGTGTTCTTGGGGTCATAGGCAGCATTCCTCCTCCAAACACGGCGAGTTGAGTTGATGCCAAAGAGCTCCATTTTGGTCTCATCTGACCACAACACTTTCACCCAGTTGTCCTCTGAATCATTCAGATGTTCATTGGCAAACTTCAGACGGGCATGTATATGTGCTTTCTTGAGCAGGGGGACCTTGCGGGTGCTGCAGGATTTCAGTCCTTCACGGTTTTCTTGATGACTATGGTCCCAGCTGCCTTGAGATCATTGACAAGATCCTCCCGTGTAGTTCTGGACTGATCCCTCACCGTTCTCATGATCATTGCAACTCCACGAGGTAAGATTTTGCATGGAGCCCCAGGCCGAGGGAGATTGACAGTTCTTTTGTGTTTCTTCCATTTGTGAATAATCACACCAACTTACCTTCTCACCAAGTTGCTTGGCGATGGTCTTGTAGCCCATTCCAGCCTTGTGTAGGCCTACAATCTTGTCCCTGACATCCTTGGAGAGCTCTTTGGTCTTGGCCATGGTGGAGAGTTTTGAATCTGATTGATTGATTTCTTCTGTGACCAGGTGTCTTTTATACAGGTAACAAGCTGAGATTAGTAGCACTCCCTTTAAGAGTGTGCTCCTAATCTCAGCTCGTTACCTGTGTAATAAAGGACTTCGTCACGCACTGCTTGGTCTCCATTGCTCTTTATTCAGCTTCTCCCTCGCACCCCGCTGGTCCCGACAGCGGACCAGATGCTCCTCGCGCGCGCCCCGCACGCGCTCCCTCGTCAGTCCTTCCGCTCCTCCACTCCGCACACCGCTGGCCGATGGTGTGCCGAAGCCCCATTCAGCCACGTGGCTGATGGTGCGGATTCCCTCCGGCCACCCAACGTGGTCCCGCTTCGTGACTACCAACCCGGAGCCCTTCTGGGCTCCCACCTATATCCCCTTCACCACGTGACCCTGTCTCCTCCCTCTCACCACGCCATTCCGAACCTACCAGATCCGGCCTCCTCATAGTGCCCTGCTGGCTCCGCCCCTAGGCTCCGCCCCCACCCACCTCGCTTCTGATTGGACCCGAGGTGAACGGCGGGCCTTCCCATACTGGGCTCCGCCCCCCAATACCTCGAGCCGTATGATTGGCCCAGAGCCCAGCAGCGAACCCCGTTTACACTCGCATTACACCTCTATAAAAGACACCTGGGAGCCAGAAATCTTTCTGATTGAGAGGGGATCAAATACTTATTTCCCTCATTAAAATGCAAATCAATTTATACCATTTTTGACATGCGTTTTTCTGGATTTCTTGTTATTCTGTCTCTCACTGTTCAAATAAACTTACCATTAAAATTATAGGCTGATCATTTCTTTGTCAGTGGGCAAACGTACACAATCAGCAGGGGATCAAATACTTGTTTCCCTCACTGTAACACCCCTCCTTGCTGTGTGATCATACTTCGCCGAATCGTGGAATACCTTTTTTTGCCAGTTTCAAAGTATGGAAAGTAAGAATAGGTTTTGCCCTTTCTGGCAATACAACAGGTGGTGTTAAGATGTTCAACCACAAAATAGATACCTTTTGCAAGGAATCAAGTCTAAATTAATCATTCGTACTTGTGAACATGCAAAAAAACATGCTCTGATATAAGCATTGTCTTTAAAACGGATTGTCTTAAACCAGACAGCCTTCTTTTTGGCCTAGTCTTACGAGTGTCAGACCAAAGAACAACCCCAAAAGGCGAAGAGTACCAAGACATTGCATGTGTAAACGAGATCTGACGAGGTGTAGAAGAAGATAAAGGTGTAAGACCTTTATTTAACAGTTAACGAGGCTTCCAATAAAACAACGGAGTTACATTGTCTTGGTCTTTGTCCCAGGCAAACACGTCTATTGCCAGTGAGGCTCCCCTTTTATATCTCCCTCGCGGTCCTAATTCTAAACCACCTTTGTTCTCTTGCTACAGTACCCTAATTAATTATCACTTCACCACCTGTTTCCCTTCCTCTCCGGATGTTAGACATCCTGCCATCTGTTCTCTTTCTAATTTTTCTCAGCAGCTGTTTTTTCTTTCTATAAAACATCCCAGCTATAACAATTACTGCAATAGTAGGGGACTTTTACTGCATTGACAAGTGCTTTTCAGACAATCTTGGCCTTACGTAAGAAATTAATAAGCCTATGGGCTATGGGAATGCACAAGATAGAAGAATGCTTTCTCCCCTGACTGCCATCTCACCCTGAGGCACGGGTATTACGAGGGATACCATGTGGTCACAATCATCTCCTAGGGGCATTGGAGGGGACCTCAGGACCCCAGTTGCTTCCTGTGGCCCTCCCGGGGGCCTTGGAGGACCAAGCAACCTCCTCTGTCCATCCAAGAAGGGCGCGGGGGCTCCAGCAGCCTCCTGCGGCTCTCCAGGCGGGCCACACCGGCACCAGTGGTCTGCTGGGGCCTTCAAGGGGGGCCGCACTGGCCCCAATAGCCTCCTGTGGTGCTCCAGGGGGATTGTGGGGCCTCAGCGATGCCCTGCAGCCCTCCATGGGGGCTGCGGGGGTGCCAGTGGCCTGCTGCCATGCAGGGGGTCCGCAGCGGCCCTAGCGGCCTCAGTGGCCTCTTGCGGCCCTTTTGGGGGGTGTGCGGGACCCAGCTGGCTCCTACGGTCTTTCAGGGGGGCCAAGGCAGACTCGAGGGGCCGAGGCAGGCTGAGGGGCTGAGGCAGGCCCAGGGTCCGAGGCAGGCCCAGCGGCCTCCTGCGTCCTGTCAGGGGGTGGCAACTTAGACCCCAGCGGCCTCCTGAGGCTCTCCAGGGGAACCACAGACATTGTCCCTCCTGTGGCATTCTAGATGCCTACTACGGCCCTCCAAGGGGAACGGGCGAACTTAGTGGCCTCCTGCGCCCCTCTAGGCAGGCTGCAGGGGAAATGGCATCCTTTTGGGGCTTTAGAGGAGGGCCATTGCAGCTCCAGTGTCCTGCTGCGGCCCTCCTTGGATCCCACGGGGGCTGCGAACATTCTTCAAGGGGACCACACAGACCCCAGCGGCCCTCCAAAGGGGCCTCGGGGGACCCAGCGGTCTCCTGTGGCATGCCAGGGCGGCCGCATGGGCCTCAGCATCCTCATACTGGTGGTTTCGAGGTGTGGGCACTGTCCCCATCAGCGGCCTGTACCGCTCACTCGGGTAGGCCAGCGCCCTGGTGGCCTCCCCCTGTGGCCTCTTCCAGGGGATTGTGTGGACCCAGTAGCTTCCTGAAGCAGTCCAGGGGGGGCACAGGGGTCCAGTGACCTCCTTCGGCCCTCCAGGGAGGCTGCAGGGATCCCTGAGGCCTCCTGTGACCTTCAAAGTGAGACGAAAGGTCCCCAATGGCCTCCTCGATGAATGGAGGGTGGCTTGAAGGGCCCTGGGAGCCCTCTAGGCATGCAAACACTGTCAGTAGCACTCCAGTGGGTCCACGGCAGCCCTCGCGGCCTCCTGTGGCCCTCCATGGGGGCTGCGGGGGTCCAAGCGGCCTCCTGTGGTGCACCAGAGGGGCCGCGGGGGCTCCATATGCCTACTACGGACCTCCAGGGGAGCCGCAGGGGCTACAGAGGCCTACTACGACCGTCCACAGGTGGTGTGGGATCCCAGTGTCCTCCTGTAGTGCTCCAGGGGTCTTTGGGGGCCCTGTGGCCCTCCAGGTGGATGCAGGGGTCCCATAGGCCTGCTGGGGCCATCGAGAGGGGCCGCATGGGCCTCAATGGCCACCTGCGGCCTTCGGTGGGGGCCGCACAGACCCGAGTGGCCTCCTGTATCCATCAAAGGTAGCTCCGGAAAACACAGAGGCTCACCGGTGGGGCCCCGCTGACCCATCAGCCTCCTCCAGTGCTTCAGGTTGCTGAAGCGGAACCAGTGGCCTCCTGCATCCCTCCAGGTAGGCCGCAGGGTTCCAGCGGCCTCTTGCGACTTTCCAGGGGGCCGTGGTGAAGTCATTGCCCTCCTGCGGTCCTCTGGAAATGACGTGAGGGCTACAATCATCTCCTGGGACCTTTAAGGGGCCGCATGGGCCCCAATGGCCTCCTATGACACTCTAAGGGGACTGCAGGGGCACCAACGGCCTCCTGTGACCCAGTGTGGTGGCCCAAATGGCCTTCTGGGTCCATCAAGGATGGTCAGATGAGCCCCAGTATCCTCCCGTGGCCCTCCAGGTGGGCCACAGCGGTTCTAACAGCCTCCTACGACCCTTTAGGTGGGCTGTAGTGGCCCTAGCAGCCTCCTGCAGCCTTCCGGGGGGGTGGGGGGTGGGGGTGGGCGACGGAGGGCCTAGCAGGCTCCTGCAGAGGGCCATTGCAGCCTTAGCGGCCACTTATGTCCTTCCCAAGAAGGGAGGGGGCAACAGGGCCCTAGCTGCCTCCTGTGGCCCTCCAGGTGGGCCACATAGGGCCCCAGCAGCTTTCTACTTTCTTCCAGAGGGCCCGATGGCACCAGTGGCCTCCTGGCACCCTAGAGGGGCCACTGTGGGCACAGATGCCTCCAGTGGCCTCCTGCAGCCTGGCATGTGGTTCGACGGCATTAGAGCAGTCTCCTGCGGCCCTGCAGGAGAGCCGCGGGGCCCCTAATAACCTCATGGAACCGTCAAAGGGGTCGCACAGGCCTCAACTCGGTTCTTTAAGGGGGGCCGCATGGGTCCCAATGGCCACCTCCGGTCTTTGAGGGGTGTTGACGTGGCCCCATCAGCCTGTGTTCTTCCCAGGGGGCCTCGGAGATCTGAGCAGCCTCCTGCGGCCCTTCAAGTGGGATGAGGTTGGCCTTGCGGCCTCTTCCAGTGCTCCAGGGAAACCACAAGCCCCAGCACCCTCCTGCAGCCATCAAGGGCAGCCTTGGTGGTCCCAGCGGCATACTGTGGCCCTCCAGGGGGTGTCACAGGGGCCCCAATGGCTTCATGGGGCCTTCTCGGAGGACCGGACTGGCCCCATCAACTCCCAGGCTGTGGTAGCCTGAGCGGCCTTCTGCAGCCCTCCAAGGGAGGCCATGCAGGCCCCAGTGACATGCGGTTTTTCAAGGAGCCACGGGGGCTTCCATGGCCTTCTTCAGCGTTCTGGGGGTGTCGTGGGCCCCCAATATCTTTATGGGGCCTTCTAGGGGGGCAGGACTGGCCCCATAAGCCACCTGCTGTGCTCAAGGCCGGCCCAGTGGCCTTCTGTGGCTTTCCCGAGAGGCTGTGGCAGCCCCCACGGCTTTGTACGGCCCTCCAGGAGGGCCGAAAGTAACCTAGCTTCCTCGTTGGTCCTGCCAGGCGGGCCGTGGTGGCCCCAACGGCCTCCTGTGGCCCTCTGGGGGGCCTTGGGAACAGCGACTATCTGCGGCACTCCAGGGGGCCTCGGGGGCCCTAGCCTCCTGCATCCCTGTAGGGAGCCATATCGGCCGTGGGGGCCTCAGTCGCATCCTCCCACCCTCCAGGTAGACTGAGGGAGCCACAACGGCCTCTTGACGATCTTCAGAGGAGGGCACGGGTGCCCCAGTGGCCTCCTGCAGCACTCCAGGAGGCGAATGAGCCCCAGCGACTTCCTGTGGTGCTCCATCAGGGCTGCGGGGGACCTGGCATCCTCCTGTGGCCCTCCATGGGGGCGCCCCATCAGCTGTCTGCGGTCCTCCAGGGAAGCCACAGGGTCCCCGCCTACTCCTGGATCCCTACCTGAGGGCCGTGGGGGGCCGTGGGGGGCCCAGTTGACTCCTTCGGTCCTCCAGGAGAGCCGAGGAGAAGCCATAAGCCTCCCGAGGCCTTTAATGATGGCCACATCGGCCCCAGCTGCCTCCTTCGGTTAGCTAGGGAGCTGTGGGGTCCCTGTGTCTTTCTGCTCGTTGTGAGCGTCACTCCTCCACCCCCCATTGTTGTTGGAGGACGACTGCCTCCAACTGGCCAGTAGCGTCCTTCCCGAGCTTTCTCCAAAGAGGCTGATTTTGAGACCACTCGTACCAGTCATCGGCAAGTCCACTCAGCTGCCCATCCTCCTGTAGCACATTACGCCATCTCTTCTCTAGACCGTGCTGCGCCCGTTTAGCCCTCACAATCCGGCCAAACAAAAGCTGTTTAGGCATGCGGTGGCTGGGCATGCGGGCTACATGGGCCAGCCAACGCAGCCTTGCCTGCCGGAGGAGCTCACCGATGGGACTTTGTGCACATGTTTAAAGGATTTGTGATCTCCTCACACAATGCAGCCTTGTTAGACCCAGGATGGATCGTAGGCAGGCCATCCTAAATGTTTCTAACCGGCGAAGATGTTCTATTGGGGGGTCCAAGTTTCGCAAGCGTAGAGAAGGGAGGGAATGACCGTGGCCGAGAAAACCTGGAGCTTCGTGTGGAGTGATAGACCTGGTAGCTTCCACACAGCGTTACACAACTGATGAAAAGACAATGCGGCACGACTGATTCAGGGTGAAGCCTCTGCTGTTAAACCGGAGCTGGTCATTAGCGCACTGACAAGGTATGGGAAACTCTCCACTCTTTCCACAACTGCCTCATCCTCGATTTGAAGTTTTCGTGACTGCAAGGATCCATACTCTTTGGTTCTTTCGGTAAAGTCACGTAGGTGAAAATAAAAAAAAAACATAACTAAATCACGACGTTTCAGGGGCAACACAAGCTTCCGTCATCAGGAGGGACAACCACATCAATTTTTTTTTACTGTAGTGGGCAGAGAGAGCTTTATGTGACAAGCGATTATATAGGATAAGAGCCAGGGAGGAGGGATGCAGGGGGGGGGGTTAAGCTGTGGTCGTTATTTACTGTAGCCCCGAGCTAATTAGGATATCATATTAATCACATCTTTCCAGATGCGGGGGGGGGGGGGGCGCCGTATCGAGTCAGGGGTGGGGGTTAAGCTTTTGTCGTTATTTACTGTAGCCCCGAGGCAATTAAGATATTATCATATTAATAACATCCTTCCCGGATGCAGGGGGGGCCGCCGTGTGGAGTCGGGGGCGGAGGGTTAAGCTGTTGTCGTTATTTTCTGTAGCCCCGAGGGTATTGGGATATTACCATATTAATAACATCCTTCTAGTGTGCGGTAGGTAACGGCTGGTGAGATACCATGCCGGCGTGGGCCTACGGGGGAGGGGAGTAGCGTGCTGTAGAAACTGGAAATGCGAGTATTGAAGTAAGATCTAAAAACAATTACAATTAAAAAAAATGTACCTGTTTAATAAGATCCTTCTAATGATTGCTCAATTTGTATCCATCTTCTCGGTTGAGGTTATGTCTATGTTTATATATCTGGATGGCTTCATGAACAAACCTTTGATAGTAGCCCAAAGGATTGTAGAGTACCTTGGTCTCGGAAAACACAATATCATGTGAGCCCACAGTGCTATAACAAAGGTCAGCTACGGCAGAGGTATTGGTTCTGCCGTGTTTCAGATCTGCCTTGTAGATGACCCTTTCGTCGTTTGGCCACATGGCCTGCCAGCTTTGAACCAATTTCTCAACCACATTAATTCCATACACCCATCCATCAAATTCACCATGAAAGTGGAGAAAGATGGTAAGCTACCTTTCCTGGATGTTTTGTTTGAGAAGAGACCTGACGGATCATTGGGACACTGTCTACAGGATATCCACCCACACAGATTCCTATCTGAAACCTGGATCCCACCACCATCCGGCACAGAAGAATTCCCTTATCAAAACACTACATCATAGGGCCCACTGCATTTCTGACCAACACCACCTAACCAGTGAACTGGGACACGTACACCAGGCCCTCAAGATGAATGGGTACTCGGACCGCATTATTTGCAACGCAGACGCATTGTCCCGACTGGCGCCCCAGGGCCCTTGTGCATACACCACAGGTGGGGCACGCTGCAAGGAGGCGAGGCCGGAGGGGACGGTCATCGCTCCCGTACGCACGGCGGAGGGCGCACAGCGTGAGGTCCAGCTGACCGACCACGACTTAGGGCTGACCTTGGACAATTGGAGACGTCTACAGCTGGAAGAAGCCCCACTGCGAACGCTACGCGCCTCAGCAGAGGCAGGGGGGGAGGAGTACATCGTATGAGAGGACCTCCTCATGCGATGGGACCCGACAGGGCGCCGCCGATGCCTGGTAGTTCCGGAGTCGCTGCGTCAACAATTGGTTATGGACGTACACGGCCGCCAGCTGCTGCACCTGGAGGGGCGGAAGACACTGTACACATTACAGGGTCGGTACTTTTGGCCAGGCATGACCGCTGACGTGCACCGATGGGTCGCTACCTGCGTCGAATGTGCACGGCGGAAGCCGCCACCCCGGATAAGCAGGGCGCCCCTACAGCCCATCACGGTGACCAGGGTCAACGAATTGGTTGCGTTGGACATCCTGGGACCACTGCCGGTCACGTCACGGGGAAATAAATACCTGTTGGTCGGGGTTGAGTACTGCACGAGGTGGCCGATGGCGTAGGCCCTCCCGGACAAAACAGCACAGACCATCGCCGATGCCTTCGTGGGAGGCTATGTCCTTGATAAGGGGGCACCGGAGCGGTTGCTCACGGATCAGGGCAGGAATTTCTCCTCACGGCTATTGAAGGACGTCTGCTCTATCCTGGCGGCGTAACCACACCATAGTGGCCATGCTGTCCCAAGTGGTGGACGAAAACCACTCCGACTGGGACTTCCACATTCCATCGGTCTTAGCGGCGTACAGGGTGGCCCCGCACGCGGCAACGGGGTTCTTGCCGTTTTTCCTGATGTACGGATGGGATCCTGTTCCGCCTATTGAGGTGCAACAAACGGACATTCCCGCAAGAGCTGACGCATGGCCGAAGGCACTAAAGACCTCCCTCATTTATTTTAGAGAGGCCCGCCAAGCAGCCGAGGCCGCATCGGCCACGAGCCAAGAGAGTAATGTACGGATACGGGAGAGAACAGTGACAGCCAAGCCCTTTAAAGTCGGGGACCAGGCATGGCTACACTGTTCTCAGGTGCCGGTTGGCCTCTCACCAAAGCTGCACCGACCTTGGAAAGGGCCGGTTGAGGTCATTAAAGCACTCCGACCACAGTGCGTCCAGGTCCAACTGGGTAAGCAACGATGGTTTGTACACCCCACCCGCCTTAAGCCATACATCTCTCCACCATCATCTCCACCAACATCACCACCAACATCATCATCATCCCTACCCAGGCCAAGGTCGCCGACCACCACGCGCCGACCGGCAGGGGGTTCGGTGCCCTGTGTTCCCTTGTCACCTACAGTGCCCCATGTGAGGCCTGACGGAGCGGCGGCACGACCGGGGGCCGCGGGGGCCGGAGAGACAGCGGCACCAGGCAAGGTGACACCGGCGCCACCGAACCAGGGACCGCGACGAGAGGGCCTTCGAAGGAGGGGGCCGCCACGGTCATCTGCTGCCTGTGGATGTCCGGGCTGTTACGGGACGCTGGCTGGAGACCCGGGCAGGCCGCGCAATTGATTTTGTTGTGTTATATTGCATTGTATGGTTGTGGGGGAGTTAAGGGTTGTCGTCACTGTCAGTGGCGGGAGGCATGGGGAGACTTAAATGGTCCATGGGGGATGGGGGAGGCAGAACCGAGGACGTTTTTCTTTTTCTCCGGGGGGGGGGGGGGGGGGGGGGGGGGTGATGTAGGGGTGTCAGGGAAAAGATTCCCACCAATAGGAGGGTTAGTGGGAGGGGTAATGGAGGAGATATAAGGGGAGAACGGGCGGGAAGAAGGGGCCTTTGGCAGGAACGAGATTGGGACGGCTGGGGACAGGTGTGGATGGGAGAAAAGGATTAAAAGACGAAATCCCTGCAATCTTGTGTCGGCTCTCCTTTACACCTATATAACCTCCTACCACGGCATCTCTCCCACTTCAGCAAAAAAAAATTGATGATTGCTTGTGTTGCAATCGAAACGTCGTGATTTATTTAATTTTATACCTACGTGACTTTACCGAAAGAACCAAAGAGTATAGACGTGAACATATTCAACATCAACCGTTTCAGAGCCAAGTCAAAAACATCAATCACATCCGTTATTGATTTCCAATATGTTGATCATGCCCAAGTCAGTGCCTGCTCAGAATCTGACCTTCAGGTTATCGTCAACATATTTACAGATGCTGACAGCAGGATGGGTCTAACATACCAGCAAAACAAAGATCCATTTTTAACAAGCTCCGCGAGGACACCTACCACCCCCTACAATTGTAGAGGACTAGTTGCGGACATGACGTCACGCTCGCCTCCAGGGGCACTGACGTCACGGGAGGTGGAGTCATGCGCGCCTGGGGGCGGGATGACGTCTTGTCCCGCAAGGGTACTTAAACGGGAGCCCGTGACGTAAGCGGGGTCGTAGCTGGAGTAAAGGGACCGAGTAGGGTGGAATGGAGGGCCAGGAGCAAGGGGGAAGGGATCTGTAACAGCGCAGCGTAAGGGCTAAGTGAGGCTGCGCTCCTCGTCGGCCGTTGTTGGCTGAACCCACGGCCGGCACAGAGGAGACAACACTGGGCAGCCTGCTGCGGAAGGGAGCAGATAGATAGGACCCTCTACCCTTGTGGGGAAGTGTATCCCCTGTGTTAATGGCAATAGCCTTAATAAACTACCGGCGCAAGCCCTTAAACTTCACCTCCATCTCCGAGTCGTCCGGAACTCTTCTACACAATCATTAGCAACACTGCAATACTAGAAAACGTTCCCGTTTCCCATACTTAGGCAGCAATCTCTCTAGCAATATCTTAATTGATTATGAAATCCAACATCGGATTGCCCGAGCTAGTGCTGCCTTTGGCAAACTTAAGAACAGGGTCTTTGAGGACCACGACATTACCACTAAGACCAAAGTGGCTGTGTATAATGCTGTGCTCATTCCAACCCTCTTATATGGTGCAGAAACCTGGACCACGTATCGTAAACATGTTAGATTTCTCAAAATGTTTCATGCATGCTGTCTCAGGAAAATACTAAACATCACCTGGGAAGAAAGACAAACTAATATCAGTGTCCTGGAGTGATCCAACTCATCCAGGATAGAGGCCATCATGATGAAATATCAACTCAGAAGGGCAGGTCACCGTGCGAGGATGAATGACTCGAGGCTTCCTCAGCAAATCTTCTATTCCCAACTCAGCGATGGATCACGTACCCCCGGAGGTCAAAGGAAGCGTTTCCGTGACAACCTTAAAATGCACTCTAGATTTGAAGTTTTCGTGACTGCAGGGATCCATACTCTTTGGTTCTTTCGGTAAAGTCACGTAGGTATAAAATAAAATAAATTTAATCATACCGTTTCAGGCGCAACACAAGCGTCCGTCATCAGGTAGGACAACCACAGCAAGAAACACTTGCTGAAGTGGACAAAAGGGCTGCTGTAACAGGAGGCTATATAGGTAAGAGAGGGGGGAGGAGCAAGGGGGAGAGATAGAGGGGGGAGGGTAGGGGGAGAGGAGTGCTGAAGTGAGCGGGGCTGGGAGTGGGAAGCTGAAGAAGCTGGAGATGCGGAAAATGAAGGATACACCATAAAGCAGTTAAGGTTTTACCTGATTAAAAACATTTTTCTAATGATTGCTCAATTTTGTATCCATCTTCTCGGTTGAAGGTATGTCTATGTTTATATATATATGGATGGCTTCATGAACAAATCTTTGATAGTAGCCCGAAGGTTTGCAGAGTACCTTGGTCTCAGAAAAAATAAAATGCACCTCAAGCGAAGCCACATAGATCCAAACAACTGGGAAATCTATGCTCTTGATAGATCATCATGATAGGCCAAAATTAACAATGGAACTCAGCATTTTGAGGCCGAGCAAAGAGAATTGATAGCCAGGAAAAGAGCACGCCACAAAGCACATACACCAGAGACAGAGGCAACAACGAGTGGGAGCCCCAGGATGAACCATCCGTGCCCCCACTGTGAAAAGATCTGCAGATCACAGATTGGCCTATTCAGCCATCTCCGGACCCATGGACAGCCAGGTCCACCTCACAACACAGACAAGTGACACCTGGAGGGAAATCATACTCGAATATGAGGGATCCCAGAAGATATATACATGCAAATTTTGATTCATATGTTTTTTTTCTGACTTTATGTGAATGAAAAGACACAAATTCGCCCGTTTTCTCATTGAAAATAGATACATTTCAAAATATCACTATCCTGGTCACAAAAGCAAAATTTGTGGCGAATAATAACCATTTCGGTACTTTTTAGGCATAAACAATTACGAAATAACACTTACTACCCAGGAACAATAATTGTGTTACATATTGTAATCGACTGGAACAAGGGCACATAATAAACGTATTCAGCAGCACACAGAGGGGTGCAGCATGGCATGCACGCACACTCTCAGCCTTATCCAGACCACCAGCTCAGAAGAACTGAACGTGTGGCCATATTGTCGTTTAGACCCCCGACTTAAAGAGTTGAGGAAATGTGGCCGTCCCAGCAACAGGCGGAAGTGAGACAAAGACACAACTTAGACCGGTTTCTTATCATTCGGGCTCATTAATCAGTCAACAATACTTTGTCTTACTTTTTGGTTCTTTCGGTAAAGTCACGTAGAAAGAAAATAAATTAAATAATATAATACGTTTCCATTGCAACACAAGCAACCATCATCATGTACGAATGAATGAGAAAAAACAAACCTCGTAAACTTAGAAATATAATGCAATACAACACAGAGAGTCGGCTAACATAACAGTCAACACCCTACCTGGTTGATTAACGTTCTTCCAAATAGTGCTAAATTTGAGAGAGACACAAAACACAGACACGGAGAACATAGACAAACACATAAGCAGAGAGAGACACAGAGACAAACAAAGAGACACACATAGGCACACATAGAAACAACGACTCTCTGTCGAGGCCTTAAATTGAGAGGGGGCAGAGAGAGATGGGAAAGTTAAGAAATTAGTATGTCAATGAGAGATTTGGAGCTTTCGTGACTGCAGGATATGGAATAAAACCCATGACCCTTGGATTGCAAGTCTAGCGTGCGAACCATTGCACAACAAGAGTAGCATCCTCACACCATCTTCATTTCCCCAATGTAGCTGCGATGAACTGGCAGCAGGCAGTGACGTGGCCAGCGGTCGCGGTTCCTGGCTAGTTGCAGAGGTTTGCAGATTGAGCCGGGCGGCCGCGCAGCATTATCGCTGCAGTGTTTATCAACAATAAAATACGACTCGTGCCGTCTGCTTCACAGTGGACATTAAATATCCCCTGGTTTCGTTCAAGAGCAGGTCATTAGATTGTCCACATTTTCCAAGTAAAAAAAAATTGTCCACAAATTACACAGCAACATCGCCCCCTGCTGTGAAACCATTGCAGCCTGTATCTGTGAAACTTTAGTGCCTTTGTGATAGCCTTCATACATGTGTAGTGACATGGAATGGATCACTGTGGCGCATAGCGCTGGTTGCTGGCACAGAAGGGGATCGGAGGTGTCGTAGCCCTGCCCGCCAGCATGATGTGATGAGCTGGAGAGAGGGACGTGAGGCAAGGGGGACAAAGAGGGTACGTGTGATAAAGCCCGGGAAACCTGGTGGGTTCTCGAAGAGCGGCGTGGCCGATGGTGGAGCGAGGCCATGCTGGGTGTATAAAGGAAAGCACCGAGCGAGGGTTCGGGGCTGTTTGGAGTGGAACCGTCGTGCTGCTGCAGTCCTCGTCACCGTCTTCACCTCGTCGGCATTGTTGGTCAGGCAGCCTGTTAGCTGTCCTGATTGTAGCACAGTTATCTCTTGTACCTGTGAAGGCTACAATAATTATAGTGCCTCCAACTGTGTCTCCGAGTTATACACTACACATGCATGAACATATTTACTAAATTACTTCTGCTCAACTTGTCCCCAGTCCTGCCAAGTTCATAAGTGGGCAGCATTGAGCCTCTCAAGATGACTGCTTCCACAAGTCCATGACCAACAGGGTCAGCTGTTTGCCAATGCAAAATAATAGACAACCTCTGCAAATTTCGATTTAAAGCTTTCGTGACTGCAGGGATTCATCTTCTTGGTTCTTTCGGTAAAGTCACGTAGAATGGAAGTAATAAAATAATAAAACAAAATATTATAAAATAATTCTCACGACGTTTCGGCCACAACGCAAGCAGCCGTCCTCAGGTGGAGAACACGTCTGTCGAGAAGACAAGAGTCTGAATGGCACGCCCCAGGCTTGGAGCGACTATTTAAGCTGGGATGGATGGGCGAAGAGCGTCTTGACAAAATAATTTGCATATCAACAGGAATTTAGCATATTTATGGGAAATGCAGATATGCGATTAGTACTACTTGTGAAATGCGTAGGAGGTTTGGCGAGGGGTTTAAAGTCATTATGCCCATTCATTATGCAGGATTAGCAGTATCAAAGGGAGGGAGTAAGGTTAGAATTAATAAAGGGAAGGAATGTTAATAATATGGCGCTGCAGCAACTAATATACTTATAGACTATACATTGTAATATTACACTATGCATTATTCTACCCACTCAACTGTATACCACACTGCTGTATATTCGCTATAAAGTTACGATACTATATATTACCTTATACATTGTATTAAACATTACACTTTTATACTATTTATTATTATACAATATGCTGTACACTATACCATTGACCGTCGCGTGAAAGGTACTAAGAGGAAGCAACGAAATATGTCAATGGGAGAGTGGTAGTAGGAAGCTTGCAGCGGAGCAAAGAATCCATTCCCTGCGGAGAATACAAGATATATAGTCAATGTCAGTGAGTGGACTGCGGTCTGAAAGTCACCGTAAACGTGAACACAATCAGTTAAGATCCGAAATGGTTTATTACGTCCTTCCAATGATTGCTGAGCCAGAATCGCGCATCGAACTAGATCAGTTAGACAAGACACTCTACAAATCACACTTATCTTTGACTGCCACAATGTCCACATCGGATTGGGAACATGTAGACAAAATGACTGCCTCTTCAGCTGCCGCTATTTTGACCAAATGTAAGGACAATTTGATTTCCAAATTTAACCGCCTCTCAAATAAGAGACCGGACCCACACACTGAAAAGCTAGACGTTAACAAAGTCGTAATTAATCGCAGTAACAGTTCTCTTTCTGATGGTCTGAAATCCGTTTTAGCTAAAGGACTAAACTTTGCAGTCACACCTAGACACATACCAGTTAATGATATCATTGCCCGAGTAGATGTGGCTCTCAAGGGCCTGAGTCACATCGCTGCAGACGTAGCAAGATCTGAAATCGCTGCAACCCTCAAAAACGCTAAGATACCAGCTAGCAACATCAGCAAAGATGAGCGTTTTGAATTAGCTCAATTAAAAAAGAGGGATGACATTGTCATCCTCTCAGCCGACAAAGGCAATGCCACTGTCATCATGGACAAAATAGAATACAACAACAAAATTCAAGAACTACTCAACGATGGTAGCTATACAAAAATAAAAAGAGACCCCACCAACAGCCTCGTCATTAAAACCAACAAAATCATTTCTGATTCAACCGCATTATTTGATCAAACCAAACAGTTCTCGTTGAAACCTTCTGCAGCCAGGCCACCAAGATTATATGGCTTGCCAAAGATGCATAAAGAAAATACGCCTCTCGTCCCATTGTCTCTACTATCAACTCCCCCACTTACAAACTGGTCGTTTGGTTTCTCAAATGTAACTGCTACCACAGAGGCAACTTAGTTTGTAAACGCCAGGGTACTGTATGTCTGGAACCACGTCTTTTACAGACGGGACCAGATCACGGATGTTATGTACTGTGTTGAATCGGACCTGGATCTTGTGTTTTACCAGGATTTTGGAGATTTTTTTTTCTTTTTTTACGTGACTTTACCGAAAGAACCAAGAAGATGAATCCCTGCAGTCATGAAAGCTTTAAATCGAAATCTGTGGTAGCAGTTACATTGGAGAAACCAAACGACATATCTAAGACCGCATCCGTGAACATAAAGCAGACTTGAAACACGGTAGGACAAACACCTCAGCCGTGGCAGATCACTGTTACAATTCAGTGGGCTCACATGATATTGACTTCTCCAAGACAGATGTTCTCTGCAAGCCATCCGGCTACCATGAGAGATTTGTTCATGAGGCGATCCACATGTACAAACACAGAGACAATTTCAACCGAGAAGATGGATTCTGGCTCAGCAATCATTGGAAGGATGTAATAAACCATTTCGGATCTTAACTGATTGTGTTCACGTTTACGGTGACTTTCAGACCGCAGTCCACTCACTGACATTGACTATATATCTTGTATTCTCCGCAGGGAATGGATTCTTTGCTCCGCTGCAAGCTTCCCACCACCACTCTCCCATTGACATATTTCGTTGCTTCCTCTTAGTACCTTTCACGCGACGGTCAATGGTATAGTGTATAGCATATTGTATAATAATAAATAGTATAAAAGTGTAATGTTTAATACAATGTATAAGGTAATATATAGTATCGTAATTGTATAGTGAATATACAGCAGTGTGGTATACAGTTGGGTGGGTAGAATAAAACATAGTGTAATATGACAAGGTATAGTCAATAAGCATATTAGTTGCTGCGGCGCCATATTATTAACATTCCTTCCCTTTATTAATTCTAACCTTACTCCCTCCCTTTGATACTGCTAATCCTGCATAATGCATGGGCATAATGACTTTAAACCCCTCGCCAAACCTCCTACGCATTTCACAAGTAGTACTAATCGCACATCTACATTTCCCATAAATATGCTAAATTCCTCTTGATATGCAATTTTTTTGTCAAGATGCTCTTCGCCCCTCCATCCCAGCTTAAATAGTCGCTCCAAGCCTGGGGCGTGCCATTCAGACTCTGTCTTCTCGACAGACGTGTTCTCCACCTGAATTCGGCTGCTTGCGTTGTGGCCGAAACGTCGTGAGAATTATTTTATTGTTTTATTTGTATTATTTTATTATTTCCATTCTACGTGACTTTACCGAAAGAACCAAGAAGATGTACCTCTGAAAATTGAATGACGATTTGTATATGTGGAAGACATCTGCCTTGTAACCCAAGCCTATGATTTTGGCAGCCTTGAATGTACCTTGAACAGCCACCTGGCCATGCTAGCAGATTACAGTTCTGCAGCAAACGGAGACAGCCAAGCACGAGCAAGACAGTTTCCAGTGTGTTTTACCTACACACCATTGCAGACAACTACGAGCTAAAAGTGCATCTGAACGCCCGGTTGCTAATGCATGATGCAGAGCCTGGCTTCCTTGGAGTTACGTTGGAGAGGAGTCTGACATTCCATCAACAGCTTAAGAAAGAATACAGCAAGTTGTGCTCACGAAATGGTCTGGCACAGCTGGCCGGCTCAACGTAGCGCGGGCTTCACTTTGTGCTACTCTGTAGAAGAATGATGATCACCTCTATGGATTCCATCGGCTAACAGACAATCGGTGGACATTCAACGGAATGTCACCATGAGAACAATCTCTGGTGCAATGACGACAGCCCCACTACCGTGGCTGCCAGTTCGCCACCAAGCGACAGTGACCAAGATGTTGGACAATGCGCATGCAGCACTGGCATTTTCTTCACGTCGATATTTCAAAGCCTCCACTTGTACCTCTGAAGTCCCGATACCCAGTTTGGGTATCACCACAGCCCCTACATCTGAGGATGCGTGATGTCCACACTCTCTAGGGCGAGGACTGGAGACACATCGGTCTGCGTAACCAGAACCTCATTGGTAAACCGTCTGTGCAGGTACGTGGCTTTCAACATCGTCGTAATTGGGTCCAGTTGAACCACTCCCGCTGTGATCAGGGGTTGTGTGCAGCTTTTAACATTTATGGGTCCTACTTCGTAACAGTGCGAATGTGGGCAGCAGGAGCATGTGGCACACAGTGTCTCTGGCCGTGAAGTGCGACAGGGCGAGCAGGGTGGACTGGCTCCCCTGCACGCATTGGAGGAGGCTGTCGATTTGCTCTGCCGCTGTCGGCTGACGTCCACTTCAAGGATGATTCTCCATTTATTTCTTCTAACGCTGTCACGTAGAGTCACGTGTAACAGCATTCACTACATAACAGTACATTGTGAGTATGAATAGCGTAGAGCCCCTAATCAATCTTATGTCTTATAGGTCTCTCCACTGTCTCAGTCATAGAGATTATTTGACCGTACTGCATCACAATGGTTAGTGCTTGATGGTGATGGGAGGGTGGGGACAAATTACTGTTTCCGAAATGTCCCACCATTGATGGAACCTATGGCTGGAAATTTATCTCAGGTAAAACACGAAATAATCAGTTATTTACGTCATGTAGTCTTAATAATTAATTAAAAAGTTTTGCCGATGAGTTTATTACGTTATAATCATTAAACCTCTGCAGTTCAGAGAGCTCAGCAACAGGAAACCTCAGAAATGTCGATCGATACATCGACTAATAAACCACACAAGACCTACGCAAGGCATAATAAAAAGTGCTTTAATAACGTGACATTTTCAGTAAGTGCTGCAAATTAGCATTCAGAACTGCATTTGTTAAAAGTCAAACGATAACAAAGACAACTGGCTGACGAATATGTATCAATATATGTGTAACCAAGACAACCCAGCTTGGCATGACCACCTCCTCGTGTCTCTCTTCGTGAAAATACCTTTGGTGCCTAAGAAGATATGTCTCGGTGTACCACCCAGTCTCTCTGCTGCCCCCACCTGTGCGGTCATTTTCACGCATTGAATTCCTGTGTTGCACCCAATGTGCCTCAGTATTGCTATTATCAAGGCCAATAGCAATGTTGCAATTTACCGAGGCTCAATAAACATCCATTCTCTAAAGTGTGCTTGAAATAAGTATCAAAGTATATTATCAGATAATCTGTGATATATATCTCAGAAGATTGTGTGGCATGCGTTCAGCACAAACACTCTGGATCCAGATTCCACATTAAATGTCTGATCAGCATTCAGGCTTGCTTGAACCAATGCTGGTGAACTGACAAATGTTATTGGCAAGGACCCTCTCTTTAAGGAATGGGTCCTAGTAAAGTAATCATTCGTTTATTTTGGGAGATTATAAGTAGGACAATACAAAAGTGGACAATGTCTGATTTATATATCTGTGTCGTTATATAAATAATAATGTATTTTACGTAATGTAAAAAGTACGTTTACCAACTGTATAGCAGCAAGCTTTCGATAATGTTGTATAGACTTGTATTGCGTAAAGCCACGTTGACTTTGAGCTGCCCTGCTCAGCACGTCTTGATGTAATGGCCATCTCACCGAGTAATTTGTGTGCTCGGGAGATATTCTTTAAGCATAAGCTCGACAAAGTCTTCGTTTATGAGCAGAGCTTTACTTAAATTAAAATCAGAATCAGAATATGTATTTATATTGGAGGAATCCGATGAGCTATAAAGCTCTTTTTTAAACAAACAATACAAAACCACGATATGACTGCAAAGTATAGTAAAGATAAAAATGCACTTAAAAATATATATACACAAATCATACTATATATATTTTTTCTTGCCAACGAAAGCCCACTGACCTATAAGCTTTTTTTTCAAAAGCGACCTGGCCACAAATGACAGCATTGATACCAGCAAAATAATCTATATAATCTAGACGCATGTTTCTACGAGGAGTAAATGCTCAGAGCCTGCTAACAGCAAAAGCTGAGGCGTGTTCTGTGTTGAAGCTTTAAAGGACTCAGAATGAGTTACACCCAAATAAAGCTGGTTTCAACAACTACATATTCAACAAACCAGGATATTTACACCTCGCACGCCTCCACCATAAGCACGGCGATGTGGGGTGTAGCCCGCCCTCCCACAAACGATCTGGAATTATTTAACATGAATGATCGATATGGTGAGGACAAAGCCCTTTTGTGATTATTTTCCAAGGACTCAATCATTACAATCATTAAGTCGAAATAGTTCTAGAAGCAGTTGTGAACCAGACCTAATGGTCACTTCTTCCCACCATGAATATCAAAGTCAAAGATTAAACATATGACGAAAATGTAATGCCCTAAATTAATGGAATTACTCATAATATTGATTTTTCAAATAACATAATTTATGCAACTGCATCCCACTGCTGCATAGTTACAAACACAGGCACAGAGATTAATGTTTTCAGAGAATGAATGAGTGTTCATGCATGTGGTGGGAAACTGGAGTACCTGGAGAAAATTCACACGTGTAAGGGGCAACACCCCATCCCATACAGATAGGACAGATAATATTAGTACATTTTATTCCACTGCTTCAAAATGTAATTGGTTATGATCTCAAGCACAATAATGCTGAGCTATCGATTCTGTATGATAACTTCACTTGCAAATATATTTGATATAAATCTGATTATATCCTAAATACGTTTTTTGTAACTTAATTTTACTACAATAGATTTTTTAAAGTAATTTGTACGAGCTAATTTTCTTATCGGAAATGTATTTAATGTAATATCAATTAATATTTATGCACTTTAATTTTTTTCTCTCACACGTTTATTTTTGCACGAATTAATGTTGGTTTCACTGTTGTGATTGTTTTATTTTATTGTGTTTGCCATTTTGGTGACCTAGGTCACTCTTGCAAATGAGACTCATTCTGGTCTCTTGAGTTATCACCTGGTTAAACAAAATCCATTTGAAACGCAAAGTTGAGCATTCCAAATGTGCAATATTAACTTATGTTCCATCTTACCTAATGCTCCATTTGATCAAACATCTAATTGACAACCATCATTTAAAAATTACAACACAACACGAAAGTCATAAAAAGACAGGAAATGCCTCAAAAGGCAATTGGCCAGCAACAAACTGCACTTGCTGAAGGTTCAATAGATTAAAGTTAATAAGATGTGTTGGGTCGTTTTGTACTGTGGGGGCACAAAAACTCTCATGATGGATTGATCAAGGTTTTTACAAGAACTTGTGAAAATAGAAGATGGTGGGGAATTCTACAGACGGGTAGTGCGAGGGAAAAAAGATTTAAACAACATTGGGTTCAAAATTCCGTGGGTAACGAGGTGCTCTAACGACTGCACCACATTTCCCTGCTCCCCAGTTAAAATTGCTCAAAAATGTCCTCCAGGTGCGGGTAGGTTTCACGTAAAGCCCACAGCACTATCCAGAACTCCTTGACATTGTCGTCTTATCACATTAACCAGCTTCAGCATGTATTCAGTAGCCTTCTCGCTGCCTTGCCACTGCTCCCTTTCTTTCGCTTCCTGCACCGACACAGTCACAAAGGGTGTTGCTTAGAACATAGCGATGTCTTAGGCATTGGTAAATTTTTAGACCCACTGCCAGGCTACTCTGTGTGTGTTTCGGTTAAATGGCAGTGCTAATGGCAAATGTTTGACTTGGCTTGATGCTTGTGCATCGATGGCAACACAATCCCTGGATGATGTTAACACTATCCAATTAAAAGTGTAAAGCGTTAACTTATTAACTCTGTTAATCATTTAGTAATGTGGAGGCACAAAAACTCTCATCAATGTGAACAAGAGTTTATTATAAAGTGTTGCTGCTATTAGGGAATTGTCTTGAAGGATGTTGACCAAATTTATTAAAGAGTCACCATAGATTTGGAGGCAGCTAGTGCCAAAAGGCTTAGCATCTGGCCTCGTGGCCAATGCGCGTGCACCTCCCCATTTGCTCTCAATGACGTCATCATGCGTGAGGTTATCTCAGGACGATATACATCATGTGCCGTGTGAGGTAATTTCATTGCGCGGATGGGAACGTGATGTTATTTTTGCTACAAAAATATTTCAGAAGACAAATACAAGTTAGACAGGTTCATGGAATACATGGACCACCTTACATGGATCATCTTAATGAGGACCAGAATGTCCCAAAGAGCCATTGGGCCTCCTCTCAAACAGAACATCCAGGAATGGTAGCTTGCCATCCTTCTCCACTTCCGTGGTGAATTTGATGGATGGGTGTATGGAGTTGATGTGGTCTAGAAATTGGTTCAATGCTGGGAGACCATGTGGCCAAATGACGAAAGTATCATCCACGTATCTCTTCCACAGGATTGTTATATCGGGGAAACGAAACTACATATTTCGGACCGCATTCGCGAGCACAAGTCGGATTTAAAACACGGCAGGACGAATTCTTCGGCCATAGCTGACCACTGTTATAATACTGCTGGTTCTCATGACATTGTGTTCTCCGATAACAAGGTACTCTGCAAGCCTCCTGGATACTACCAAAGATTTGTCCATGAAGCCACCCAGATATTCAAACATAGACATAACTTCAACCGAGAGGATGGTTTCAAATTGAGCAATCATTGGAAGGATGTAATTAACCAAGTTAAACTTTAGCTGTCGTGCAGTTTACTGCAAGGCAACCAGTTTATATTTATTTTCATATTGATACCCATATTACCAGTCTTTTACTCCCAGCTTTACACACTATCATCACTATGAAATTTGACTCCAAGCTCGGCTTATTCCCCTCACTTGAATTTTTTTTTGCCACACGTTGTTTCGAGCGTGCAAGTTTAGCTTGCATAACTCAAATTTACCCCCCCCCCCCCTGAAGCATAACAAAGGATGACTTAACTTAGCTTTATTGTCTACTTCGGCCCCTGCATCGCAAAGCTTCAGTTTGAACTCCATGCTTTACCTCCCAGCCCACACCCCACCTCCACACTAACCAGGCCCCCTCCCCCTCCTTCCCCCACAACTATATAATTCCTCGTCACAGCTATCTCTTAGACACACTTAAGCGGTTGTGCTTTCGCTGCGTTGTCCCCACCTGAAGACGGACGCTTGTGTTACGCCCGAAACTTCGTGATTTAATTTAGTTGTTTTCATTTATTTATTTTTTACCTACGTGACTTTACTATATATTCGTGTCAGTAAGTATCTTTCGGCTCTGTAGTTGGGACAGCAGGGGTGTCAGGTTGGAGTGTAGTGCCTTGATCAGCTCCCATTTGTTGGATTCGATTTTTTGTTGCAGCGATGACTTGGTATACACGTTCAGAAATAAGGAGGTCTTCTTGAAAACCCTCTGGAAAAACACTGCAGTAAAAACAGACAGTCAGCGCTGTTTCAGCCTTAGAGGTGAACAAAAAAAAGGAGGTTGGAGTGCTTTTGGAAACTGAACTTATTCCGGAAAATTAACACCCATTTTCCTGAAGAATAACAGTTTATTCTTCTTATTGTTTGCATTATGACTGCAGGTATTGTGGTCTATGCAAACATGACTCCTTGTAAAAAAAGGTGTCAGTTTTGTTGCCAGATAGAAGGGTAAAAAAACAATTATCATATTTTTTACTGGCAAATGAGGTTCCAATGGTGGAATAACAGTTTAATTCACTGTACATTACCTGGCATGACGTGGATCAGAAACGTTGACATTGACAAAGAATAAGGAGCAAAATTGGAAAACGTGCAAAGTCCACATTTAGAATTACAGTGAAAGACAGAAAGGAACACGTGTATGGATGTTGTATGTTGCACTTCTTTTTGCACCGTACATAGCCTACCATGGATTATAGAATGTAATGTTTTTTACTGCTGGGAAAATATATTGGGCGTTGTAAGGACATGTCACTAAAATGATTGGTACCCCACTGGTGGAGAATAGCGATAGAGTGGCAGGCAGAGGAGGGAATGCACCCTAGGATGGGCGCACCATGGAGATGGAGGAGTTAAATCAGCTCAGGTGCTGTAGCTATATGGATTGTATCACATGATTAACAGTGGCTTTAGGATGCCTTCATTCAGCAGTGGATAGAACTTGGCTGATAATTCCTTCTAGAAATCAATTACAGGACTATAGTAGCTGGGTTCAGACTGTCAACTGACTATTATATTCTTAGTTTTTTTATGTAAAGTCACGTCATCATCCGCACCTAGTTTATCACAACAAAGGCTCATTCCTAACAGCGTGCTTCAGCCGCACCGAACCTCACAAAAATAACATTCAGGGGCTACCTTGGCTCCTCCCACCCTCAACCAGTATATATACAAGGACTGTTTTCTTAGAATTTCTCTCACTTGATACAGCTATTGTGCTGTGACGGTTCCACCTGAAGACGGAAGCTTGTGTTGCCTCCGAAACATCGTGATTTTTAGTTTATTTTTTATTTTTCTTTGATTAATTTAAATTTTTTACCTACGTGACTTTACCAAAAAAAATCTAAGAAAATAAATCCTTGCAGTCACGAAAGCTTCAAATGTCAACTGACTCCTTCGTGAGTGGGCACTGGCCACTTGGTCACCCAGTTTTCATATTTCCACTTGTTTACATGAAAAGGAGGAAGGCGTTTAAAATGTAGTAATTTCTAACCAAGAGAGTGCATCCACTGCCTGCTTGACTTCAGGATACTTATCCTGCACGACACGCAGACCAACCAGCAGCTGGAGGCAATCGTCATTGCCTCTGTATATGAAGTAGTTAAGCACGAGCTCTGCACACTCCTTGTAGTTATGCATGCCCTTGGCTCGAGTGAAGAACCTCGTAGGATTGTTTCTTTGAATCGTCAGCTGTGATAGTAGATCCTGGCAGTCTCTTCCGCTCCACAGCTTCAGATCCCATTTCTTCTCTCGAATGGACCGCACAGACTCACCTGTGACAAACACAGCTTTGAATGCATTTGTACATTCAGCTTTTCATGCAAATTGTGTTTTGGCATTCACTATCCTGTTCTGCCAAAATGTGCCAACAGAATCAAGGCACAAGCAACATATATGTTAATTACGGTACTCAACCAATTTGAAAATTTACAATGGCAAGTTGTACATAAACATGCATATGCATGATTTATTATTGTCGGTCATACCGTGCTTCTGAAACCAGCTCAATAGTGGCTTTCCACAGTCCCCACAACGTCGTCTCTTTTTGGCTGAAAAAGTGGTCCAGTATGAGCTCCACACACTCCTCTCCATGCTTGTTCTTGGCTGCTTGGCGAACTGCATATGGAATAGAAAGTGAGTCTTCGAAATATTTCATCAGGTGCGATGGATCTGCTCCAATCGATTGCTTGAATTTATCCTTATTCTCTTGGATCAGTTTCAATGCCTCGCTTTGATGGTGGTCCTGAATTAGTGAACATGGGAGTTAAGTTATTTCTGTCTACGTGGAAAGGATCCCACAGCATACTTGATTCTAAGCATAGATACTGAACAAATCAAGAGTGTTCAATGTGCATGCATACTGCGTATATTTACCTGAACTCTATTTGACACCACATCAACACGTGGTACACTTATATCATTGTTTTTTTGGTTTAACACATAGGCTTTCGCGACCAATATTATTCATAATCAACGTTTTTGGGTTTAGATCGCGTTATTTATAAATGTGTCGTAACCCTCCGCCACCCGACACGGCCAATCAGTAAAAAAGTGTCACGTTGACAAAATACAAACAGTTCACTGCTTTAGCCCACTGGTGTGTTGAAGCGTGAAATCACAACATACAATTTGAATACGATGTTTCGCTGGTAATTGCATCCAACATCATCGGAGGGTTACGACACATTTTTTTTTTGGTACCGCCTGTGAATAAATACAAAACTATATTACCACTTATTGAAGTGGGCAGTTTATGTGGTTAAATTATTTGTTTCACTTAATAGCAACAATGATTGGAACCTATTAATAATAACAATGATAGACGCAAAATATGAAATATTGAGATGAGTGAAGGAGGTTATTTACATGACAAACTTCATAAAATATTCTGCAGACGTGAACAGGAATTGAGGTTTGAGAATAGGGTTTCCCCCTTTTTCTGGCAACAAAACAGGTGTTAAGATGTTAAAACACAGTAAACTGAAACATTTTTCAAGGAATCATGTCTGCATTAACCACATATACTAGTGGTAAGAATGCAAAAAAAACATGCTCTGACAGTATATGCATTGTCTTTGAAACTGATTGGTCCACACCAGACAGCTTTCTTTCGAGGTTAGTCTCAAACTGTGTTAGACCAGAGGACGCCTTTTGGCTGTTTAAAAGGTTTGAAGTGGGTGTAGCCCAAGGGTCATAAGCGCGAAGTGGGTGGGGCTAGTGATGTTAAAGTGAACATTTGCATGTAAACGTAAGATCGGAGAGCTACCTCCATGACGACGAAGCTGCGGAGGTGGCCATTGTATTTTGAGATCAGCATGTAAATGTACAAATAACTTTTACCTATAAACGTCATTCTGTGTTTGTCTGTCCGTCTGTCCATCCATCTGTCCGTCTGTCCATCCGTCTGTCCCTCTATGTACGCACGCTTGCGAGGGATTTGGCGCTCAGACTGTGGGGTTTAGGCTGAAAAAAAATTGCCGGGCGGCACGTCCCGAGCCTCGCGGTGGGAATAGGCTATTCCGTTTTTTGGTCCCTAAACTTGAAAGTGGTTTAATTATCGATTAAGTGTGATTTCTATTTATTTATTTACTTTTTGCTGACCGGCACGACAAAGCACGCCGTTGCGCATGCGCAAAACGCTGACAGGCAGTTGCCTCTGGCAACGCGCGACGCTGAGGTAAATTCATCAAAGTTTCACGTCCTCTTCTCCCCCCCACCCCAATGTGTGCACTTTCTATTATAGGGTCGGTAGATAATACAATTATAGCGATTAGACAGTATTATTGACTGTAGCCTGGTTATTAAGCTGGGTGAGCATACTGGCAATCTATAATGTAGACTGTAGCCTGGTTATTAGGCTGGGGGAGTGTACTGGCAGTCTATAATGTAGACTGTAGCCTGGTTATTAAGTAAAGTATCAGGTACCACACACAGTCAGTATGCACTGCTGTAATCGTAGCAGGTACCACCACAGTCAGTAACCACTGCTGTAATTATAGCACGTACCACCACAGCAGTATCCACTGCTGTAATCATAGCAGGTATCACCACAGCAGTATGCACTGCTGTAATCATAGCAGGTACCACCACAGTCAGTATGCACTGCTGTTATCATTGCAGGTACCAACACAGTATGCACTGCTGTAGTCATAGCAGGTACCACCACGGTCAGTATGCACTGCTGTTATCATTGCAGGTACCACCACAGTCAGTATGCACTACTGTAATTATAGCAGGAACCACCACAGTCAGTATGCACTGCTGTAATCTTAGCAGGTACCACCACAGCAGTATGCACTGCTGTAATCATAGCAGGTACCACCACATCAGTATGCACTGCTGTGATCATAGCAGGTACCAACACAGTATGCACTGCTGTAGTCATAGCAGGTACCACCACAGCAGTATACACTGTTGTAATCATAGCATGTACCACCACAGCAGTATGCACTGCTGTAATCATAGGAGGTATCACCACAGCAGTATGCACTGCTGTAATCATAGCAGGTCCCACCACAATATGCACTGCTGTAATCTTAGCAGGTACCACCAGTCAGTATGCACTGCTGTAATCATAGCAGGTACCACCACAGTATGTACTGCTGTAATCATAGCAGGTACCACCACAGCAGTATGCCCTGCTGTAATAGCAGGTACCACCACAGCAGTATGCACTGCTGTAATCATAGCAGGTACCACCACAGTCAGTATGCACTGCTGTAATCATAGCAGGAACCACCACAGTCAGTATGCACTGCTGTCATGAAAGCAGGTACCACCGCAGTCAGTATGCACAGCTGTAGTCATAGGATACCACCACAGTTAATATCCACTGTTGTAATCATAGCAGGTACCGCCAGTCAATATGCACTACTGTAATCATAGCATGTACCACCACAGTATGCACTTCTGTAGTGAAAGCAGGTTCCACCACAGTATGCACTGTTGTAATCATAGCAGGTGCCACCACAGTTAGTATGCACTGCTGTAGTGAAAGCAGGTACCACCTCAGTCGGTATGCACTGCTGTAGTGATAGTAGATACTGCTATAGAGTTGGTAGATACTGCTATATTGAGTTAGTAGATACTAAAACAGTCAGTATATACCACTACAGTCAGTCAATACTGCTACAGTCAGTATATACTACTATACAGTCAGTACATACTACTACGGTGAGTAACTACTCACTCTAACGTAGTAGATACTACATTAGAGTGAGTAAATATTGCTATAGAGTTAGTAATTACTACTATAGTCAGTGGATACTACTATAGAGTCAGCAGATACTACTGTAGGCCCAGTAAATAATACTACCACTACAACGATCAGTAGTTACTACAGTCAGTAAATCCTACTACACAGTTAGTAGCTACTACTGGCTCAGTAGATACTACTGTACAGTTAGTAGATGCAACTGCAGAGTCAATAGATACTACTTACTCTGTTGTATGTAGGGTGTGTAGGTATATATACCTACGCGGGGGTAAAGATATTTTTTGAGGGGTGGGTTAACAATTTTCGGAAATTTTTTACATGAACTATTTACCCCACACTTTCTTTAACTTTTTGGACTTTTGCAAGCCTATAATTATTTTGTTGGTGGAGAAATGGACAAACGACCCACCAGGTTTTCACAATACCTTAGTATCTGTGTATGATTGTATGATTATGTAAGGTTTTTAAGAGAAGTTTTGAAATATTTTTTTCACCCGGGCAACGCCGGGTATTTCCCGCTAGTTTTATATATAAAAGTCTCCGCGTGCTCGCGCTTGCGGGGGATTTGGCTCTCGGACGGTGGCCTTGACGTAGAAAAGTAGTTTAATTAACACTTTTGTGCCGTTTCTATTTTTTATCATTTATTTATTGCGCGACATCGACCGGACCAACTGACGCCAATTGCGTAGGGGGGGGGGGGGCAGACCATGCCAAGTGCTGCGGGGGACATTTCCTTTTACGGGTTTTACAGGCAATACATACACACATAACGCTGTGGATATTTCTTCACAGTGTCATGTCCTCTTCGCCCCCCCCCCCCAACACGATGCGTCCCGTTTATACTACAGACTCCCTAGATAATAATATTTTACTGCTTACATACCATTATTCTTGCACGGGCGAGGGATGCTAGGGGGGCAGGGGGGGGGGGGGTTAGCGGCCCAGCCCCGAGCCTGCCAACGTGCCAACTCCGCCACCTCGCCAATGGAGGCCAGGACGGGGGCTACGCATGGCACAAGGCCTCTACACGCCTATGGTAAGTACACATTTAGCTGTGTGTGCATGTCTCCATGTTAGTCAGTGTAAGTCCATTTCTTTGTGTCTGTAGGTCCATGTGTGCGTCTTAGTCCATGTGTGTGCTTTATTGACCTGCTCAAGGCCTATGATACCATCAGTAGGCCTGGCCTCTGGGTTGTTCTTCGTGCTTTCCGAGCCCCTCACCCACTGCTCACCATCCTTAAGGAACCTTCATGATGGTGAGCGGCCCCGCATCAAACTATGTGGCTGTGAGTCAGAGCCATTCCCTGTACACCTTGGGGTGCAACAGGGATGTCCTCTGGCTCACACATTATTTTACATATATTTGGACCACGTAGTTTGTGAAGCCTTCATTGGCTGTACCGGAAGAATTCCCATCTGGTCAAGGGATGGCTCCCTATTGCTCAAACACTTTATGTATGCCCATGATCTGCTAATTGCTGCTCACTCAGAGGAGGAGTTCGAGGTGCCACTGCTGAACTTGCAGCTTGCCACCAAGAGGTGGGGCCTTACCATAAGCCCCACCAAAACTAACCACCTGCCTGGGTATTTCGTACCATCGGCCACTCCACCCCCACAACTCCCAATTGGGCAGTTGTGGAGACAGTGGAGAGTTTCCCATACCTTACCAGTGTGCTAATGACCAGCTGCGGTTTAACAGCAGAGGTCTCACTCCGAATCAGTCGAGCCGCATTATCTTTTCATCGGTTACGTAATGCTGTGTGGAAGCTACCTGGTCTATCACTACGCACAAAGCTTCAGGTCTTCTCGGCCACGGTCATTCCCTCCATTCTCTATGCTTCTGAAACTTGGACCCCCCTAATGGAACATCTTCGCCGGTTAGAAACATTTAGGATGGCCTGCCTACGATCCATCCTGGGTTTAACCAGGCTGCATTGTGTGAGGAGCTCACAAATCCGTGAAAGATGTGGACAAATTCCCATCGGTGAGCTCCTCCGACAGGCAAGGCTGCGTTGCCTGAGTCATGTAGCCCGCATGCCCAGCCACCGCATGCCTAAACAGCTTTTGTTTGGCTGGATCGAGGGGGCTAAATGGGCGTGGCATGGGCTGGAGAAGAGATGGAGTGATCTGGTACAGGAGGACGTGGAGCTGAGTGAACTTGCCAATGACTGGTACCAGCCGTGTCAAAATCGGCCTCTGTGGAGGAGTCTCCTGAAGGACGCTACTGGGCAGTTGGAGGCAGTCGCCCTCCAACAACGGAGGGCGGAGCAGCAATGCTCACAACAATGAGCGGAGCGCCGAGTGGCTAAAGCACAGCAAGTTGCCACAATAGGGGCCACAGGTGGTGCATGAGCCAGTCGTCTCAGTCAGTCGATCTGTGCCATCTGGGTCTGCCCCATGACCTCCTGCCTGTGGGCGTTCGACACTTCACGTGGCCTCAAGGTGCACATAGCCTGGCACAAGCGTTGTGGTGATGTCACCGCCACTTACTGGCGAATGGCGGTTGTTGTTGTTCAGTCTGTGTATGTGTAGGACTTGAGAAACACGCGTCACGCATTGGATTGAGATGTGTGCTCGCGGCGGACAGTGAGGGCAAACAGGGACACAGGGCGCGGAGCGACTTACTGTTGTTGTTGTACCAATTAAGGTGGCAGGGTAGTTTAAGGGGGGCCTGCGGCTGGCCGGGGGTAATCAAGGACGCAGGCCGGTGATTGGACGAGTGGTATGGGTGTCTGAGACTGGCGCTGCGGTGTCTACAACAACAACACCATGTTGGACTGGGGGCGAGTAGCGAAGCGGGGGATGGTCCAATTAATTAAGGGGAATTGGTTCAGGGATAAAGGCGGAGAGCATGGGGAGAAATGGGAGTTGGTGCCTGGGATGAGAGACGAACAGATGGAGAGATGGAGCAGCAGACAAAAAGAGTATAGTATAAGGTATCAGTGGACAAAGAATACAGAGTACGGTAGCAGTGGATAGAGAGAATACAGATAGAGTGGAAGTGGATGGAGCGAGTACAGTGTAGGATAGCAGCGGAGTAACGGACCTTGGTGGAGAGAGCTATGACGGAGTGGGACGGCAGAGAGAACAAAAAGCGACCGAGCTGGAGAGAGAGAGGGAGCAGAGAGGAGGGTCGCTGGAGGAGAGGAGCAGAAGGAGAGCGAGCGAAGCCAGCGGAGCAAGCGAGCGGAGGGACATTGAGTGATGTTGATGGGGAGTTGTGAGTTGACAAGTACGGAGGGACATTGAGTGATGCCGATGGAGATGTGGAATTACACGAGTTAATAAAGAACCGAGAAAGACAAAGAAGCTGTCGCGTCAGTACGAGTCCTACAACTGGTGTTAGAAGTGATCAAAAGAACTGCGCCGACATGTCGAAGAAAACAACGAAAAAGAAGCCCTTACCAGCGGGCTCGTCGACCGACAGCAGCGATGCGGACGTGATAACCCCGTCGGGGCTGGAGAAGGACGACCCGGACGACGATAACGAACCAAGCCCGCCTCACGTATGGAGGACTGCGATGAGTGGGAGGCCAACATGATGGCGCTTGCGTAGGAGTTCGAAAACGATACGAGAGGCGCCGACTGGGTCGGACCAGCCACCGCACGAGCCTGCGACACCAGCAGTGGCCGGCGGCGCAGCTGTGTCTCCCGCTACGCCAGGAGCGGAGTCGGACGCCAATGAGGCGCCGGGGTTGCCGACTCCAAGCTCACGACGCCGGCCGCACGTGGAACGGTTGAGGCTTCGCGACGAACCAGCGGTGATGGCACAGCCGCTGGTGGTGTGCGCCGGCACGCCCGGGGGCACGTCAGAGTTGGAGGTACCGGGGTCGCCTGCCTCGCTACCCCGCGGACGAGCTACGAGTACGGGCGTCGAGGACACTTCACACGGGACTGCTGGAGACAGAGAGGCGTCTTCCCACGGTCATCAGGAGACTACAACCGCGGATTCTTCCCATCCCAGGACTATCAGGCGAGTCGTGATACATTTAATATACAGCCGTATCCTTCCCATCACCCATCCGCGACACCACACACTGTAAATTTCTCTTCGTACGAATCGCACGGTAATGCTGTATGGGGCGCGTTGGTTCATCGCGTTTTTGGTACCGCGCCGGGTTCGTTGGATGTGGTGGTGCTTGTTCAAGGGGTACGGATTAGAGTAATTGTCGATACGGGGGCTTCAACGACCCTCTTATCTTGGAAACTTTCGTCAGTTGCCAACCTCGACCAAAAATTTGGAACCAGTGGATGCTACGTGTATAGTGACAAATGGGGGCAGTTGGGAAATTTGGCTCGCATGCTTGCAACAATTAAAGTTTGGGTGGTGTGTGTAACGGGATACATTTTGGTTTCGACTGTTCTGGCCGTGCCATGTTGATTGGCACAGATTTTTTTTTTGCAAAAGATGCCATTAAATATCTCAATAGGGAGGCGATGGTTGGAATTGCCATCGGGGAAATGCCATTTAAATTTGGGGAACTCCATCTAAATGTGGTATTATGATATTAACGATGATTGTGACGATGATGATGATTGTGACGATGATGACGATGATTGTGCCGATGAGGACGATGATTGTGCCGATGAGGACGATGATGTTAACGATGATGACGACGATGTTGAGTGAGCCACGTGTGTGATTATTAATTCATGTAAGTGCCGGGGGCTGGCGGTGGTTAGCCGCACAGTGCATGTTCCGCCTCCGACGCTGATGCTTGTGCCTTTGCGCTTGAAAGTGCCTGTTTTTGGATAACTTGGGGAAAAGAGTAATTGGTTGACACCATCAAACGCCGTGGCACAAACGCCCTCCTTGGCCGGAGCTTTTACGATGGTACCGTAAAATTGCGAGCTATTTATATAAATTGTTAATACGGGGCACGAGTCAGTTGTTATTCAAAAAGAGACTACGTTAGAGCATGCATTGGCTGCGCAGAATTCAGATGGGGTTGCGTGCTTGGCAGTGGGCGAAGGGAATGCGCTGCTGCAGAGTGATGAGGAACCGGGATGGTTCCGAGATTTGTAATGTAGGCGTGCTTGGCAGCAGGCAAGGGAAATGTGCTGCCGCAGTGTGACGAGGAACCGGAATGGTTCTGGGATTTGTAATGTATTGATGATTTGACATCCGAGCAGGAGACGCGTCTCCGTAAGCTGCTTTTGAAATTTTAAAACGTCTTTAGCTTAGGGAAATATGGTGTCGGTAGCGTGTCTCTGTTGAAACATCACCGGATTGCAGTGGGAGTCATGTTGATATACCTGACGACGTCATTGTGGTTTGGAAGAATTTTGAGGCAAAATTGCAACGGTTGTAAACTGTGTTGGCTGGATACGGGACGCTAATTTGAAATTTTAAACCCAAATATGCCATTTTGTTGAGAACGCCTGTAAAGTATTGGGTCATGTTGTCAGCGCGGCGGGAGTGCCACTGACCAGGAGAAAAACGAGTTAGGTACGCACGTGGCCAGTGCCGAAAACAATATCGGAAGTGCGTAGCTTCATGGAAATTGCGTCATACTACCATTGATTTGTTACGATTGCGAGGCCACTGCATACACTGACCGCTAAGGGTGAAAAGTTCCTGTGGGATGACGAGGAACAGCGTTCGTTGAAACACTTCGGGACGCGTTAGCAGACGCACCGCCGCTCGGATATCTACATTTTGAAGAGATGGTTGTTATTGCGCAGAAAATCGATGGGGTGGAAAGAGTCATTGCATACGGCAGTCATGTGCTGTCTGCCAGCGGAGCAAGAATGTTGTGTGACGCGCAGAGAATTGTTGGCGATTATATGCTTCATACAGTTGTATCGACCATATTTGTTGGGATGTCGTGTTGCTGAGATTTTGCATTGTGGTACCATTGTGCTTGAGGGTAAAACTTATTCGCGATGCGCACGAGTGTTGATGCACTTGGGTGAGAAAAAAAAACCGCGTTGATTTTGAGTAACGATTTCTATTGGCCGGGATTGCAAAACGATGTTCATTTGTATGTTAAGGCTTGTCACGAGTGCGCACGGCGGAAGTACCATTGCAGTCAATACGGGTTTCGCAGGTAAATGAGATTGTAGCCCTTGATATTCTGGGACCATTCCCCGTTACCTCGCGAGGTCACAAATATTTGCTTGTGGGGGTCGAATATCTCACTCGGTGGCCTATGGCATGGCCGCTAGCGGACCAATCGGCAGGATCGATTGTGGAGGCCTTCCTGCAGGGTTACGTTTTTGACAAAGGTGCCCCGGAGCACCTGCTTACTGACCAGGGTAAAAAAATGTCTTCCCGCCTATTGAAGGAAGTGTGTGATGCATTGGGTACAAGGAAGATTCAGACATCCCCATACCACCCGCAAACCGACGGGATGGTTGAGCGTCTTCATCGTACATTGATGTCTATGTTGTGCCAACAGGTTAATTCGGCTCAGACAGATTGGGATCTATATGTTCCGGCGGCCTTGGCTGCTTATAGATTTGCCCCACACGCCTCAACAGGGTATTCACCCTTCTATTTGATGTATGGTCGTGAACCGGAAGCCCCGGCCCTGGTCAAGCTGGGGGTAAAAACTAAAGGGAAGTCGTCAGTGGTGCTTGTCCCCATGCTGGAGGCATTGGATCGTCTATAGGTGGCTAGGGAGACCTCGCTGGGAAATTCGGAATGAAGGCAGGCAGCTAATAAGTGCCTGCATGGTATTAATTCTAGATTTGAAGCTTTCGTGACTGCTAGGATTCATACTCTTAGTTCTTTCGGTAAAGTCATGTAGGTAAAAAATAAAAAAATAATAAAAAATAAAAACAATTAAATCACGACGTTTGAGGCAACACAAGCTTCCGTCTTCAGGTGAAGAGAAGTCCCAGGAGGTACGACCTTATATACTGGTTAAGGGGGCAGGAGCTAGGAAGGGCCGCGGGAGAGGAGGAGTTGTGAGATGGTCAGTACTGCTGCTGGAACTGAGCCTTTGTAATGTAGATGGCATATGTAGATAAGCCAGCTAGGATTAAGCCGCCTTTTGTTATGCTGCTGGGTGGGTAAATTAATTAAATACGATTAAGCCGCCTTTTGTTATGCTGCTGGGTGAGTAAATTAATTAAATACGAAAAAGGAGAGTACTGTTAAACGCTGGGGATGTTAACACTCGGTAGAGTAAAATAGTGCCTGTCAGATAAGATGGTCCAAAAATGTGTAGTTAAATCTTTTTGGCATGGTTGATAACATCTTTCCAATGATTACTAAGTTTGTATCCATCATCACGGTTGAAATTATGTCTGTGTTTGTATATCTGAATGGCTTCGTGTACAAACCTTTGATGGTAGCCAGAGGGTTTGCAGAGCACCTTAGTCTCTGAGAAAACAATATCATGAGAGCCCACCGCGTTGTAGCAATGATCGGCAATGGCGGAAGACTCAATTTTGCCGTGTTTCAAATCTGATTTGTGCTTGCGGACACGATCAGAGACGTGACGTTTCGTTTCCCCAATGAAACAGTAACCACAGCTGCAACTCAGTTTATAGACTCCAGGGTATTGCAAGTCAGGGATGACATCCTTCACAGATGGAATTAGATCACGATTCTTAAGAATGCAAAAAAACCCACTAGTAACATTAGATAGATAGATCGTTTATTGTCATTGTCACCAGTACAACGAAATTTAAAATGCTCACCAGTCAGGGCATCATTCATAAATTTAAATTAAATAAAACAAGAAAATAAAAATAAAATTAAATAAAAGATAATCAATTTATACTATATATAAAAACAGCCCAAGTATACCCACATACCCACATAAGGTTACATTTGTCATTGCACATCTCTATTTCACAGTCAATTGTAAACACTATTACTTAATAATTAATTAGCATTATTGAGTGTGGTGATCGCTGTAGGATAAAAGCTCTGTTTGAATCTGTTTGTCCTTGTTTTGACTGATCTGAATCGTCTGCCTGATGGCAACAGCTCAAACAGTGAGTGTCCAGGGTGAGAAGAGTCCTTTATAATGTTCTGTGCTTTTTTGATGCAACGTGAACTGTGTAGTTCTTCCAGTGTGGGGAGATGGCAGCCGGCGATCTTTTGGGCTGTGTTGATGACCCTCTGGAGCGCTTTCCTCTGACCCACTGTGCAGCTGGTGTACCATACACAGATGCAGTATGTAAGAATGCTCTCGATGGAGGCTCGGTAGAAGGACACCAGCAGTTTCTGTGTGATGTTATTATTCCTGAGAATTCTCAGGAAGTAAAGTCTCTGCTGGGCCTTTTTCAGAAGCTCAGTGCTGTTGGCGCTCCAGGTCAGGCCCTCCCCAATGTGGACTCCCAGGAAGCAGAAGTCTGCCACCCTCTCCACACAGTCCCCGCCGATGATTAGTGGTGGAGTGTCCATTTTCTTTCTCCTGTAGTCTATTATGAGCTCCTTGGTCTTTGCGGTGTTAAGGAGCAGGTTGTTGCCCCTGCAGTATGCTGTCAGCCGCTCCACCTCGTCCCTGTAGGCAGACTCATCCCCCCCAGAGATGAGCCCCACCACTGTGGTGTCATCAGCAAACTTCACAATGGTGTTGCTATGGTGGACGGCGGCACAGTCATGTGTGTAGAGGGAGTAGAGCAGGGGGCTCAGTACACAGCCCTGGGGGGAGCCGGTACTGAGGCTCAGGGCTGTGGATGTATGACGGCCCACTCTGACCCTCTGTCTGCGGCCCGAGAGGAAACTATATATCCACATGCAGGTGGAATGTGGAATCCCCAAGTCGCCCAGTTTTTCCACCAGTTTGTGTGGGAGGATGGTGTTGAACGCGGAACTGTAATCCACGAAGAGCATCCGCACATAGCTCCCCTGCTGCTCCAGGTGTGACAGTGCAGCATGTAGTGCTGTGGCCACGGCGTCCTCCGTGGATCAGTTCGCTCTGTAGGCAAACTGGTGGGGGTCAAGGTTTCGGTGCAAGCTTCCTATGATGTGACTCCGGACCAGTTTTTCAAAGCACTTCATCACTACTGGCGTGAGTGCTACCGGCCGGTAGTCGTTGTAGCTGGAAATGTGTTTTTTTTTGGACAGCGGGACTATGGTGGAGGACTTTAGGCAGGTTGGTACAGTGGACTGTTCCAGAGACAGGTTGAAAATCCTTGTGAAGACTCCAGCCAGCTCGTCAGCACAGTCCCTCAGCACACGTCCCGGGACGCCATCAGGTCCCGCAGCCTTCCTCGGGTTGACGGCCCGCAGCGTGCGCCTCACCTCATGCTCCTCTACTGTGAGGTTTAAGCTGCTGTGGACCGTGAGGTTTGGTGATGCTGTCCCTTGTGGTGTCACCTCAAAGCGGGCAAATAAGAGGTTCAACTCCTCTGCCAGAGCGTTGTCACCATCAGCAGCTCCGCGGTTGGCCCTGTAGTTAGTGAGGTGCTGGACTCCCTGCCACACCTGCCTGCTGTCGTGACTGTCCAGGCGTTCCTCAATCCTCCTCCTGTAGTCTGCTTTGGCCTTGCGGATGCCTCTCTTCAGGTTAGCTCGGGCTGTACTGTAGAGAGCTTTGTCTCCGGAGTTGAAGGCGATATTCCTCTCCTTCAGCAGTTGCTGGACCTCCCGGGTCATCCAGGGCTTCTGGTTCAGGTAAACCCGAACGCGTTTGTCCACAGTGACAGTGTCTATGCAGTGTTTAATGTAGCACAATACACTGTATGTGAACACCTCCAGGTCCTGATGTTCGAAGACCCCCCAGTCGGTCCTATCAAAGCAGTCCTGCAGCTGCTGGGTGGCACCCTCAGGCCAGATGGCGACAGTTTTTGTGATGGTAGGAGCCGTTTTCTTGATGGGGGCGTATGCAGGGATCAAAGGCAGGGACAAATGGTCAGACTGGCCCAGGTGTGGTAGTGGTCTAGCCCTGTAGCCTAGTTTGATGTTGGTGTAGACCTTGTCCAGAATCTTAGTTCCCCTAGTAGCACACTTAACATGCTGGTGGAATTTAGGGAGTGCTGCTTTTAAGTCTGCATGGTTGAAATCCCCTGCTATAATCAGCACAGCGTCAGGATACTTGCTCTGCTGAATGCTAATGCTGCCATGTAAAAGTCCAATAGCTGAGTTAGGATTAGCATCCGGTGGGATGTAAACAGCAGTTAGCAAAAACGAACGCTCTGAACTCGCGAACTTAAAAAAGAGAGATGATATAGTCATCCTCTCGGCAGACAAGGGCAATGCCACGGTCATCATGGATAAATAATCATACAACAACAAAATCCTGGACCTACTTTAGAATGGGAGTTACTCCAAAATTAAAAGCGATCCTACTAACAGCCTAACGACAAAAACCAACAAGATCATCACGAGTTCGACTTCCCTAATCGAACCAACCAAACGCCCCTCTCTAAAACTCTCGGCTGCTAGACCTCCCAGACTCTATGGTCTTCCCAAGATCTATAAAGACTGGCGCCGCGGTGTCTACTACAACAACACCACGTGGGTCTGGGGGCTGGGGGCGAGTAGCGAAGCGGGGGATGGTCCAATTAATTAAGGGGAATTGGTTCAGAGATAAAGGCGGAGAGCATGGGAAGAAATGGTTGTTGGTGCCTGGGACGAGAGACGAACAGATGGAGAGACAGAGCAGCAGACAAAGAGAGTATAGTATAAGGTAGCAGTGGACAAAGAGAGTATAGTATAAGGTAGCAGTGGACAAAGAGAATACAGATAGAGTAGCAGTGGACGGAGCGAGTACAGTGTAGGATAGCAGCGGAGTAACGGACCTTGGTGGAGAGAGCTACGATGGAGTGGGACGGCAGAGAGAACAAAGAGCGACCGAGCTGGAGAGAGAGAGAGAGAGCAGAGAGGAGGGTCGTCTTCTTGGTTCTTTCGGTAAAGTCACGTAGAAGGGAAGTAATAAATAATAAAAATAAAACACAATAAAATAATTCTCACGACGTTTCGGCCACAACGCAAGCAGCCGTCCTCAGGTGAAAACCAGGTCTGTCGAGGCGACAGTCTGAATGAAACAGCACACTAGCTTGGAGCATATATATAAGCTGGGCGCCTTGAAAAAGGAATTTGCATATCAAGAGGAATTTAGCATATTTATGGGAAATGCAGGGATGTGATTAGTACTACATATGCATGTGTATTATGCAGGATTAACAGCATCAAAGGGAGAGGATATGGGAAATGCAGGTACGGAGGGACATTGAGTGATGCCAACGGAGGAGATGTGGAATTATACGAGTCCTACATATGTATGTGTGAGTCGATATGTTTGTGTAACTCTGTGTGTGTGTGAGTCGATTTGTGTGTGTAACTACATGTGTGTGTCTGCCTTTTTCGTCCGGGCAACGCCGAGTACTTACCCCGCTAGTACTCGTCTAAAGAGCCTCGGCACCATGCTCAACCAAATTATTTCGATTGATCTCCACGTACAAAATATCGTCAGGTCCTGCAATTTTCATATCAGGGCTCGACGACACATTCTAACACGAGTGAGTAATGGCATAGCCAACATGATGGTGTGTAGCATAGTATCGACAAGAATCAATGATTGCAACTCACTACTCTGGAGTGCCTGGCAAAACATTACTAACCAGCACCACGTACAACATTATTTGGCACATGTCATGACGGGTACTGCAAAATCCGACAATGTCCGTCCAGTGCTCACTGAGCTGCATTGGCTTCCGGTTGCTGAACGAATGCATTATAAGGTCGCACTCATTACACGCAAATTGCTTGCCACAAATGAACCACACAATACCTTGCTGACCTCGTCAAGGAGCATAAACCATCATGCAAACGCTAGTAATCTTTCAGCGGCTTTTGGCTAACCATCGAACAAAGACGGTCACTGAATCACACTTTAAAATGCACTTCTGCGACTGTCTGGAATGCTCTTCCGATATTAGGAAGCCACCGGGGCTATGTACTTTTAAATTAATATTGAGAACTCATTTAATGATAACAAAAATTGTGTTTAGTTTGTTGTTCTTCCCCTCCTAAGCATGGTTGGCTATATATAGTGCGAACGAAGTTCAACATACATACACCACCACTTTTAATAACTCCAGGGAGAGGTGTGTTGACGACATATTTACATTTACGTAATTTAACCTGCAAAACATCATCATGAAATCCTATTATATGAGTACCGTATTTTCCCGCATGTAACCCACGAGGTATACCATTTTTTACAAACAAAACAAGACCCTGCGGGGTATATGTAGGTGCGGGCTATCCCAAAAATATTTTACATGTGTGACATGTCATAACTGGTTTAATTTTTTCATGGTAGGACTATCGACTATGCAACACGTACCTTTGACTAAAGCACTGCTGAATAAACCACTCACACTAAAATTGCACATGTTATAACGTTTTAAATTATTCGACTTGTTTGTGCAATGAAACTACAATGTTTGAAGAGGGCGCACTTTGTTTACCGTAATACTTTCAGTGGCTGTAGGGGGGTGCGAAAGTTTCAGCTGAGCCTATGGATTGCACAATGGGAAGGGCCTTAACAAGCTTCTACCAGACGCGGAATCATAATTGCTCAGTCCCTTACGCCGCTGCTATTGGCTGAGCACTATACAGTCGCGACCATGAGCTTTGTTTCAAACTTCCAATGGCTTTGTTGCCAGGAGGCAATGGCGTTACCGTAGTGCCGCTATTGTCTGCGCAGTACGCAATCTACCAGTGCTAAAACTATACAGGGGTAACTACCAGCACGGTAGCTTAATGTGATGAGTTCGAATGCTGGTAAGCCTAACAGTATGCTTACTTACTTATCTACCAGTTATGTGTTACATATTCATTGGATATTTACTTTTGTTACTTAGTTACTGTTGTAATAAAGGTCGTTGAGACAACTTCAGAATTTCAGTATTCTTTATTAAGTTATGTCACAGCTCTCCCTATACTGGTTCTTCTTGCTCTCTGGCTCCTTCACGCTGTTGGCAGACAGCGTGAGAGGGAGAGAGACTGCTTCGGCCCGCCACGTGGCAGGCTCCGGACCACGGCACCAGCGTGGCTTCGCCTTCAGTTCTCCAAGCTCTGACCACATGCTGTCTCGTCTCCACCCCTTTTAATCCCTGGCCCACGTGGTGCCTCGCAGCCAATCCTCGGCCACCTCTCTGGAACCTTCCAGAGCCCATCCTCCAGCCCCAGGGCCACGCCCCTAACTTGCCTCCCCATTGGTTGCGGCTGAAGCCCGCAGAGCCAATCATCCTCCTCCAGGTGTAACCTTTGCATTACGTCGTGGCCGCGCCGCTGGCTCGACTCCCCCCTCCAACGTGTAAAAAGTCAGCCGTCTCAGCTGGGAAAAGGGTGATGGGCCAACCCCTGCGACTAATATTCTAGGGCGCCAATGGCGCGTAACGAGGTAAGGTTAGTAGGGCGCCGAACAACGCGCAGGTGAAAACGAACATTTTAGGGCACGAAACGATGTGCGATACAAGAGCAATGCAACATTAGGTCGCCAACTGTAGTGCGGTATAACAGAAGGGGTTACAGATAAAACATGGCAATGGTGTTAACGAAATGGGAGCAACTTTGATCACGTGCGCGACGCCGGTCCCTCTGCCCCCATGGAGCGTGGTCGTCTTGCCGACTGGTCAGTAGGAGGGGGCAGCGGAGGAGTCAATCATTATTATCCAGGTGTAACCAATTAATCATCCAGGTGTAACCAATGAATCATCCAGGTGTAACCCATTTATCATCCAGGTGTAACCCATTTATCATCCCGGTGTAACCTCACATTACACTGTTTTAAGTTCACTCGTTTCCGGTTAGTTTGTTGTCTTTGTGCATGTTGTGATTTTAATGTTAACAATTGATGTGGAATTTAAACTTTGTATTAATATGATGGAATTAAGCTGCGGTAACGACATTAAAGATATGAATGCATGCGGGGTATATGGAGGTGCGGGCTATCTGAAATTTATTTTACACAAAACGCTATTTTTGCGGGGTATATGCATCTGCGGGTTATGTGCATATGCAGGCTATATGCGGGAAAATATGGTACCCATTCAATTTTCATAAATCAAAAATTATTTCCTGTGGAATGTTAGGAATTAATCAATATTGCACATGTGGCTGGTTGGCTAGTGGCAGTCATCTAGCAACATCTATGCTTACCACAGTCTTATTAAGTCCTTGCATGGTGCATTCATTTTTCAGTTAAAGTAAAAGGTTTCCCTCACCTCAAATTATCTCCCACACATCTGATTAGGACGGTTGGATACATACGGTACAAAAGAAGTTCAACATACATGTACATACAAAATTTAAAATGTAATACTGTAGTGCAGCTTTGTGGAAGGCTCTCCACTAGAGGGAGCGCAAGAGCATATTTGGTGAATTTGTTCAACTCTTCTACGCTTATCAGAAGTTTAAAGTTAAGGGGGGGCCTACCCACAATTAACCCCACCACATGAAACCTGCCGATCTACAAACTATTCTGCTGGATGGAGAGAGGTGTAGACATTGAAGAAGCTTGCCCCATTGTTGGAGTGCCGTGGTGGCGAGATGTTAACTACTTTGCCAGGTATACAGGAGGTTGTGGGTTGGATCCTGACCCTGATGCCTGTACATTTGGAGTTTGCATGTTCTACCCATGGTCGCATGGATTTTTCTCCGGGTCCTCCAATTTTCCCTCCACATTTAAAATCAACACGTGTTTAGAATTTATGGCTGCTAAAAATTTCCACGCAATACACTACTTTGTTTAGCTATTATTTGTGGCAAGTTTTGTTGCCAGAAAAAAGGGGAAAAAACCTATTATTATATCTTTCTACTGGCAAAGGAGGTCTCATGATGTAGATGCTTACCCCGAGCCCTCATTACCCCGAGCCCTCATTACTCTGATAATGCATTGTCTTTGAGCTGTACGCCTTTCGGCATCCTCTGGTCGAACACCGTATGAGACTAGGCTCTAAGGAAAGCTGTCTCTGGTGTGGACCAATACATTTCAAGGACAATGCATAAATTATCAGTGAGTTTTTTTTTTTGCATTCTGACCGCAGGTATTGTGGTTAATGTAAACATGATTAATTGTAAAAAGGTTTCAGTTTTGTTGCCAGAAAAAGGGGAAAAAAACTATTATTAGAGCTATATAGCTCAGTGGGCCTTACCTGGTAAAATGAAAAAAAAAACTCTTTGGTTCTGTCGGTAAAGTCACGTAGAAATGTTGTGTGGTTATTCTTGACACCACTGGAGACTTGTAGATCCACACTGAGACGGAACTTCATGTAAGGGCTTGCGCCAGTTGTTTATTAACCACTCTTCACATGTCATTTACACTGAGTACTACACACTCACTGCCTACACTCCACACCCATTAGGGTGCAGGCATCAGAACTCTGGCCTGCACGTGGAACTGTCTCCCATTATTCTATGCCCCGGCACGGCTTCCCCTCGCCTGTCCCGGGCGGGGGCACGCCATCACCGCCCGGCGACGAGGTTGGGCTTCTAACCCCCTAGCCTTCCTTCGGCGGCAGCTGGGCTGTTCCCACTGCAGGCACACGTTCCCATATCTACTCACACTCCACACTCCAGGGGAGGGGTACTGGGGATTCCTAGCACTCACACAGGCTATTCTAGCCTGGCGCTAATTTCCCTCTACCCTGGGTCCCAACTTCCAACCTCACACCTTCCTGGCTCCTTGCAACGACCTGGAACATGTTACGGGTCCCACCCTAAATATCCCCGGGGGACATGACGTCACCGTCCCACCCGACGTGCATGATGTCACTCTCTGACTTCACTGCACCGGAGGGCGAACGTGACGTAACGTCATTAATTACTACTCTACATCACCCCCCCCTGTGAAGAAAAATCAGCCGTCTTGGCTGTCCACGTCCCCTCACATATAAACAACAACAATCCTAGACAACCCCAACAACAAACCACTCAGACAACCCCTATAACAACCCAATCCCAAACCCCTACGCCAAGCATCAAAAACGCCACACAGCAACACACCACAACACCAAGCACCAACTAACATCCCTATGAATAGCAAACCAAACCCATAAGCTAACCTCTTCCTGGCCACAACATAACAAAATAACACAAAATAACACTCGCACAATCCAAAATGCAAAAAAAACTGAGGGAAAATCCATCCGCGAGGAACACAAAACTGGAGAGTCAAACTGAAAAAGTCCCTCCAAGCAGTGTCTCCAACGTCGAAACCCTCTCTTCAATCGTGGGCCCCTCTCGCTCTCACCACCGATGCCCTCCCCCGCTCTTCTTACTTCAATGTGGGGAGGGAGGCCCGTAATCACAGAGCTGCAGCGGCGCGCCGCCAAGCCGGTGCAGCACACAAGGCAGGAACGCCGCCGCCGCGTTGAAAATGGCGGGAACGCTGTCGCATTGAAAATGGCGGGAGCACTGGTGCATTTGAAATGGCGGGAATTCTGGCGCGTAAAAATGGCAGGAACGCCGGTGCTTTGAAAATGGCAGCAACGCTAGTGCGTTGAAAATGGTGGGAACGCCGCCACCGAAATGGCGAACGCCACAGCTGCGTCATCTTGCAGTTTCGCCATCACTCGCCAACACCCGGCCGCTCCCTCGCCACCAGCAGCTGGTTGAGTTGGCCGGCGACGTCGCTCCAGCTCGCCGTCAATGGCGACCAGCCCGGGCCCGCAGCCTCCTCCCATGCAGCCTGCAGTCGCCCATCCCCCGGGGCACATCACCGGGGCCCCGGACTCCTGGGTCGTCGCAGGGAGAGGCCAGGTGTAGCCCTCGCCGTCCATCCACACCTCCGGTTGGGTCTTGCACTTCGCTGCCAGCTTTTACACCATGGCAGCGAAGGGTACAGCTTCTCCAAATTAATCAGCGAAAGTTCGATGACCACTTCTACACCAAATGTTGTGTGGTTATTCTTGACACCACTGGAGACTTGTAGATCCACACTGAGATGGAGCTTCATGTAAGGGCTTGCGCCAGTTGTTTATTAACCACTCTTCACACGTCATTTACACTCTGAGTACTACACACTCACTGCCTACACTCTGGACCCATTAATTTGCAGGCGTCAGAACTCTGGCCTCCACGTGGAACTGTCTCCCATTATTCTACGCCCCGGCACTGCTTCCCCTCGTCTGCCCCGGGCGGGGGCATGCCATCACCGCCCGGCGACGAGGTAGGGCTTCTAACCCCCTAGCCTTCCTTCGGCGTCGGCTGGGCTGTTCCCACTGCAGGCACACGCTCCCATCTCTACTCACACTTCACACCCCAGGGGAAGGGTACTGGGGATTCCTAGCACTCACACAGGCTACTCTAGCCTGGCGCTAATTTTCCCCTACCCTGGGTCCCAACTTCCAACCTCACACCTTCCCGGCTCCTTGCGACGACCCAGAAAACGTCACGGGTTCCACCCTAAATATCCCCGGGGGACATGACGTCACCGCCCCCCCCATGCCGTGCATGACGTCACTCTCTGACGTCACTGCACCGGAGGGCGAGCGTGACGTAACACCATTATTTACTACTCTACAGAAAGAAAGAAATACACATATATAATAGTCCGATCAGTCATTCTGTGACTGTGATTAATGCCCCCAGATTGGTTGAAGTGCATCACGTGACCGCGAGCCAGCAGCCAACCAGAGGTGCGCCCCTCCCAAACATGTACGCTCCTGGATTGGTTGAAGTGCATCACGTGACCGCGAGCTGGCCACTTCCTGTTGTGGTGCGCCCCGCATCTTGGAGGCCCGAGAAGCAGCAACATGACGGCCACAGCGTCGGAGACGCAGCCATGGAAAGCTGACGGTCGATCCACTCACACATGGCTCACTCATACACACAGCTCACTCATACACAATCGCATTCACCTGAGAAGAGACGGATGAGTCAGAGTGAGGAAGCTGATGGTCGATCCAGTCACACACAGCTCATTCATACACAGCTTACACACAATCGCATGCAGCCCAGAGGAGACGGGTGAGTCAGAGTGAGGCAGAGCCGTGCTCCGTCCACTGCTGCCCTGAGGCAGAGCCATGCTCGCTCCGCTGTTGCCTAGAGGGAGAGCCGTGCTCTGTCCACTGCTGCCCTGAGGGAGAGCCACGCTCTTTCCATTGCTGCCCTGAGGTAGAGCCGTACTCTGTCCATTACATTAGTACTCAAGGTTTTTTGGTGCTTAAATCCACTGCTGGATGAAGGCCCACCGCACGTTGTGCGAGTGGATCTTAAGGATTTACTTGACCAGTCTGTTGGGGGCTGCCGCACTCTGTGGTTGTTGGGGGGTGCCGCAGGCTGTGGTTGTTCAGGGCCGCCGCAGGCTGTATTTGTTCGGGGACGCTGCAGGCTGTGGTTGTTTGGGGGCGCCATAGGCACCATAGGCGCCCCCAAACAACCTAGTTAAATCAATAATAGCATACGATGTTTCGATTGCAACACAAGCAATCATCATCAGGTACAAATGAAAGAGAAAACAAAGCTAGTAAATTTCGATGAGGCAATCCACATATACAAACACAGAGACAATTTCAACCGAGAAGATGGATTCTGGCTCAGCAATCATTGGAAGGATGTAATAAACCATTTCGGATCTTAACTGATTGTGTTCACGTTTACGGTGACTTTCAGACCGCAGTCCACTCACTGGCATTGACTATATATCTTTTGTATTCTCCGCAGGGAATGGAGTCTTTGCTCCGCTGCAAGTCTCCTTCTACCACTCTCCCATTGACATATTTCGTTGCTTCCTCTTAGTACCTTTCACGCGACGGTCAATGGTATAGTGTATAGCAGATTGTATAATAATAAACTAGCGGTTAGTACCCGGCGTTGCCCGGGCAAAAAAGGCAGACACACACATGGACTTCCACACAGACATCGACCCACACACATAGAAACACATCGACTTCGACACACACACACATATGGTTAAAGCCAGGATGGATCGTTAGCAGGCCAGCCTAAATGTTTCTAACCGGCAAAGATGTTCCATTAGGGAGGTGCACGTTTCGCAAGCGTAGAGAAGGGGGGGAATTACCGTGGCCGAGAAGACCTGGAGCTTCATGCAGAGCGAGAGACCAGGTAGCTTCCACACAGCGTTACGCAGCCGATGAAAAGATAATGGCGCTCGACTGATTTGGATTGAGACCTCTGCTGTTAAACCGGAGCCAGTCAAGAGCACACTGGCCAGGTATGGGAATCTCTCCAATCTCTACACAACTGCTGCATTTCCAATTGTGAGCTGTGGGGATGGATTGTCCGATGGTACAAAATACCCAGGAAGGTGATTAGTTTTGGTGGGGCTGATGGTAAGGCCCCCACCTCTTGGTGGCAAGCTCCAAGTTCAGCAGCAGCACCTCCAACTCGTCCTCCGAGTGAGCAGCAATTAGCAGATCATCGGAATACATAACGTGGTTGAGCAATAGGGAGCCATCCCTTGACCGCACCCGGGCATCGATCAGCCTCCCATTGTATCTGTACCAGATGGAAATTATAGCGGTGCAGCCATTGAAGGCTTCAGGAACTACGTGGTCCAAATATATGTAAAATAATGTGCGAGCCAGAGGACATCCCTGTTGCACCCCAAGGTGTACAGAGAATGGCTCCGACTCACGGCCACGTAATTTGACGCGGGGCCGCTCACCATCATGAAGGTCATTACAGATGGTGAGCAGTGGGTGAGGGACTCGGAAAGCACGAAGAACAACCCAGAGGCCAGGACCTACTGATGGTATCATAGGCCTCGAGCAGGTCAATAAAGCACAAACATGGACTAAGACGCACACATGGGCCTACAGACACGCAAAGAAATTGACTTACACTGACTAACATGGAGGCATGCACACACAGCAACTAGCACACACGCACATGGACTCAGACACACACACATGGACTCACACACACATAGACATCCACTTGAGATACACACACATATGGACGTACACACATACAGCGACTCACACACATACATACATAGAGTGACACACACATTGCCGTACACACACATACAGACTGTCACACATAGACATCCACTTGAGAGATACACACATGGAGTTACACACATATATCGACGTACACACATACAGCGACTCACACACAGACATATACGTGGACTCACACACACATTGATGTAAACACACATATGTACTTACTCACACACATGTGGACTAAGACACACACACATGGACTTAGACACACATAGATAGACTGATACACACACAGCCCTACACACATACGACACACAGACATCTACTTGAGATACACAGACATGGATGTACACACATATGGACTCACACAAACGCATTGACTTACACACACATATCGAGTGACACATTTGTATAGACTTACACACACATGTGGACTAACACACATGTGGACTAACACACACACATGTGGACTAACACACACATATGGACTGACACACACATACACATGGGCGTACATGGCCACATCACAGACAGGCAGACCGTCGCAGCGTCATAAAAGCGCAGCAAAAAATGGAAAATTTAGCAACCTAAAAATAAGGAGTTTTGTGCACACAAACATTATTATTGTAATGTTTGTCAACTAATGTGTTTAATAATAGAAAACATTGGACTTGATTTGTTAGTGTAAGAAACTTGGAACTTTGTACTTACCATAGGCGTGTTGAGGCCTTGTGCCATGCGTAGCCCCCGTCCTGGCCTACATTGGCGAGGAGGCGGAGTTGGCACGTTGCCAGGCTAGGAGCTGGGCCGCTACCCCCCCCCCACCCAGCATCCCCCGCCCATGCAAGAATAATGGTATGTAAGCAGTAAAATATTATTATCTACGGAGTCTGTAGTATAAACTGGACACATCGTGTTGGGGGGGAGGGGCGAAGAGGACATGATACTGTGAAGAAATATCCGCAGCGTCATGTGTGTACGTGTTGGCTGTTAAACACGTAAAAGTAAATGTCCCGTGAGGGGGAGCGAATGCGCATCACTTGGTAGGGTCCGCCCCCCCCCCCCACGCAATTGGCGTCAGTTGGTACGGTCGATGTCGTGCAATAAGTAAATAATTAATAATAGAAACGGTACAAATTTGTTAGTTAAACTACTTTAAAGTTTAGGGATGGGAAAATTAAAGAACCTATTGCCACAGCGGGGCTTAGGGCGTGCCACCTGTCAATTTTTTTTCTACATATAGCCCATCGTTCGAGAGCCAAATCCCCCACAAGCGGGAGCGCGTGGAGACTTTTATATATAAGAGAAGAAGAAGAAGATAAGAGAAGAAGAAGATAGTAGTTTAGTGTAGTGTTTAGTAGTGTATAGTGTGTAGTAGTGCAGTGTATTGTGTCGTGTATATTTTAGTGTATAGTGGATTGTATAGTGTAGAATGTATGTTAAACTTCTTTCGTAACGTACAGAGCCAACTGTGCTAATCATTACATGATCAGAACGGGATCAGAAGACAAACTTCTGACGTGTACGCATGTCACGGGACACGGACGTCATTGCAATCAGAAAGCCATATTCTCAGATTAACATGATCCCTTTTAATTTATGACTTCATTAACCCCCATCTGATCTTAGAATTTCATAGGTCGTTCACAATTCTGGCAAATTGCCTAATGAAGCTGGTTGTAATCACGAGCGAAATATCTATTTTGTCAAATCGTAAATGCTGTGGGTTTACTCTCTAACACACAACCGGTGTGTTTAAATAATAATTAATTGGCACGTTTTATTTACGTGACAACTCTTACTTATTGGCTGTATTGAGCGGTGGTGAGGGGTTTAACGACATATTTATATTTATGCGATCTAACCCAAAACAACCTGTATTATGGATTAGACTGGTCGCGAAAGCCTACTACTACTTGTTATAGAGTTAACCCCGCCTCCGTGCCACGTGCACAGCAGTCCTTTACGTAATTTTCCAATCTGACCTTTTTGAGATGGAACAGAGTTACGCAACTAAGTCATTTCCAGTAAATGTTTGATGTTGTTTTTGATGATGATGAGCAGCTGTTGACTAGCTGGCTGCTCGGTGGTTGGGGTGAATCAACAGGTCATTACACAACACGTTCAAGTGGACGCTATTTCTTTATTGACCACAATAAAGTACTATACAAGTGTATTGTGCAGTAGTGGAGAGTGTAGTATATAGTGTAGTATGTAATGTGTAGTCTATTGTATAATAGTGTAGTATGCTGTGTAGTAGTGTATCGTGTAGTATATATAACTTGTATAGTGCAGTATAATAGTGATAGTGTGAGTATGTTCGACTTATTAGGTTCAATGGAGGTGCATGGGAAGGACAAACTCAACACAAGTTTTCCTAAACAAAATAGTTTTGAATCGAGATAATGCACAAAGTGCATCACTCCAGTGGCTTCCTAATATCGGAAGAGCGTTCCAGACGGCCGCAGAAGCGCATCTGAAGGCGCGTGATGCGGTGACCATCTTTATTCGATGGCTAGACAAACGTGTAGTGTATAGTAGTGTGTAGTGTAGAGTCTAATGTTCAGTGTCGTGTATAGTAGTGTGTAGTGTAGAGAAATGTTAGCAATCCTTTTTGTCCCAATTCCACGGGAAAATGCGAGAGCAGAATCGACAACAATGTGTAATTGATGCTGATTAGACATTGTGGCTAAGTGCGACTCTTATTTTTCACGTCAGCTTTTATCGTGTTACAGCGACCCGATTATCAAGATGACATGCAGTGACTGCTGTTATGTTTTGAGGGGATTTTGCTTGATGCTTCCATTTCCTGGGAAGTGTTTCTCGCACGGTGTCTAGGTCTCGGCCTCAGAGCGCATTCGACGTCGTTAAAAGTGGCTCCTTGCGTTGGCAGGGCAAAGGTCAATCTGCATAGGCAAGTATTTTATCGTGACCCTGGTAGACTGGGTATATGTATACAGTAAAACTTTCTGTTTCTCTCTATCCACGAGCGGTTAGCTTCTTAAGATTGCTCGCCAGTGCAGAATTGGCGGTTGCAGAAACCTCGGTTCCAATGGGGGTCACATGTCTTGGTACGAGTGGACATAGGAAGGGCGGAGTGGTAAATGTTTAATAACGTTGATAACAGTAAATGTGAAATCATCTATTATGAAAGCCCAGCGTTCCGTGTGTCCATTTGTCCGTTTCTCCATCAAATAAATTATGAGAGCCTTTCAGAAGGCCTGAATCTAAAAGTTATAGAAAGTGGACCCCCCCCCCCCCAGCCCAGATGTGGGGGTAAAAAGTTGATCCAACAGGGTACCAAAATATGATAATTGTTTTTTTACCCTTTTATCTGGCAACAAAACTGACACTTTTTTTTGTTTGCATTCCGACTGCAGGTATTGTAGTCAATGCAAACATGACAGCCGTTCGGGAGCACCATTGTCTAGAACAAAGCCTTGGACAAAGGCCTCGATGATGGTTGCCGCCGACTGGTTGGGGAGAAACCAGGCCATAGGCCAGCGTGTGAAATACTCCACCCCTACCAGCAGGTACGTGTTACCTCGGGGAGTGGCAGGAAAGGGACCTAGGATGCCCAAGGCGACAAGCTCATTAATGTGGGACACTTGAATGGACTGCACGGATGGGCAAGACGGCCGAGCTGGCAGCTTTCGCCGTGCGTATTGGGTGCACCCTGCAGCAAGTCAGCCACATCCCTTGCAATGCCTGGCACCCCTAAGTGTAAGAGGAGCTCGTGGGCAGCCCAACAGCCTTGCCCCGCAGGGTAGTGGGCACAACAATTGTGTCTTGGCGCAAGCTGCCGTCCCACGTTATTAAGAGGCCATTGCGCAGGATGAAAGATGCGAAGCCCTCGCGACTCCCCTCGGACTGTCCGACGCGATGACGTAACTTAATGAGGGAGATATCGATTTAAAGCTTTCGTGACTGCAGGGATTCATCTTCTTGGTTCTTTCGGTAAAGTCACGTAGAAGGGAAGTAATAAAATAATAAAAATAAAACATAATAAAATTATTCTCACGACGTTTCGGCCACAACGCAAGCAGCCGTCCTCAGGTGAAAACCAGGTCCGTCGAGGCGACAGAGTCTGAATGAAACAGCACACGAGCTTGGAGCATATATATAAGCTGGGCGCATGGACAAAGGAATTTGCATATCAAGAGGAATTTAGCATATTTATGGGAAATGCAGGAATGTGATTAGAACTGCATATGCATGTGCATTATGCAGGATTAACAGCATCAAAGGGAGCTGCAGTTGCTGCTGCTGCTGCTGCAGTTGCTGCTGCAGTTGCTGCTGCTGCAGTTGCTGCCTTATCCATTTTAATATAACACTATGTATTATTCTACCCACCCTAATGTGTATTAGGGTGGGTAATGTGTATTATTCTACCCACCCTAATGTGTAGCACACAAATATATAGCAGTGTGATACACATTAGGGTGGGTAGAATAATACATAGTATTATATTAAAATGGGTAAGGCAGCAACTGCAGCAGCAGCAGCAACTGCAGCAGCAGCAGCAACTGCAGCAGCAGCAGCAACTGCAGCAGCAGCAGCAACTGCAGCAGCAGTAGCAACTGCAGCAGCAGCAACTGCAGCAGCAGCAACTGCAGCAGCAGCAACTGCAGCATCAGCAACTGCAGCTCCCTTTGATGTTGTTAATCCTGCATAATGCACATGCATATGCAGTACTAATCACATTCCTGCATTTCCCATAAATATGCTAAATTCCTATTGATATGCAAATTCCTTTGTCAATGCGCCCAACTTATATATATGCTCCAAGCTCGTGTGCTGTTTCATTCAGACTCTGTCGCCTCGACGGACCTGGTTTTCACCTGAGGACGGCTGCTTGCGTTGTGGCCGAAACGTCGTGAGAATAAATTTCGATTTAAAGCTTTCGTGACTGCAGGGATTCATCTTCTTGTTTCTTTCGGTAAAGTCACGTAGAAGGGAAGTAATAAAATAATAAAAATAAAACATAATAAAACAATTCTCACGACGTTTCGGCTACAACGCAAGCAGCCGTCTTCAGGTGAAGAATGAGACACTACCAAACTAGGAGCTTATATATAAGCTGCATTGGGGGTTGAAGAGCGCCTTAACAAAAAGAATGTGCATGTGAAGAGGGATTTAGCATATTCATGGAAAATGCGTAGGCGTTGGGCGGGGGGGTGTCAAAGTCATATTATGCCCATGCATTATGCAGGATCAGCAGCAACCAAGGGGGGTGCAGGGATTAGCAGTAACAAAGGAAAGGAATGTTAATGATATGTAGCTGCAGTTACTCAACAACACGTAGAAAACTAAAGTATAAACTACATAAAAAACTAAAGTATAAACTGCATCGCACCATCAGTATACTTACTATACTCTATAATAAGCTGAGTTACTAACAGCAAGTAATACATTACAATTTTACCTCGTAAAAATTCTATAATATGCTTCCATCTAAACCTTATTCTCTTACATCACACGAGCATATACCGTACTATATACTGCCATAGATAAACCCAACATTAAATTATATACTGTATTGCTGTAAACCAACCTATATCTTATACATTTAATATCACACTATGTATTATTCTACACACCCTAATGTGTATCGAAATGGTTTATTACGTCCTTCCAATGATTGCTGAGCCAGAATCCATCTTCTCGGTTAAAGTTGTCTCTGTGTTTATATATACAAACACAGAGACAACTTTAACCGAGAAGATGGATTCTGGCTCAGCAATCATTGGAAGGACGTAATAAACCATTTCGATACACATTAGGGTGTGTAGAATAATACATAGTGTGATATTAAATGTATAAGATATAGGTTGGTTTACAGCAATACAGTATATAATTTAATGTTGGGTTTATCTATGGCAGTATATAGTACGGTATATGCTCGTGTGATGTAAGAGAATAAGGTTTAGATGGAAGCATATTATAGAATTTTTACGAGGTAAAATTGTAATGTATTACTTGCTGTTAGTAACTCAGCTTATTATAGAGTATAGTAAGTATACTGATGGTGCGATGCAGTTTATACTTTAGTTTTTTATGTAGTTTATACTTTAGTTTTCTACGTGTTGTTGAGTAACTGCAGCTACATATCATTAACATTCCTTTCCTTTGTTACTGCTAATCCCTGCACCCCCCTTGGTTGCTGCTGATCCTGCATAATGCATGGGCATAATATGACTTTGACACCCCCCCGCCCAACGCCTACGCATTTTCCATGAATATGCTAAATCCCTCTTCACATGCACATTCTTTTTGTTAAGGCGCTCTTCAACCCCCAATGCAGCTTATATATAAGCTCCTAGTTTGGTAGTGTCTCATTCTTCACCTGAAGACGGCTGCTTGCGTTGTAGCCGAAACGTCGTGAGAATTGTTTTATTATGTTTTATTTTTATTATTTTATTACTTCCCTTCTACGTGACTTTACCGAAAGAAACAAGAAGGTCGTGAGAATAATTTTATTATGTTTTATTTTTATTTATTTTATTACTTCCCTTCTACGTGACTTTACCGAAAGAACCAAGAAGAGGGAGATATCCTCCATTTGGAGGCGGCGCCAATCATCGAGGTTCAGGCCAAGCATCGCATCCCATGCGACCATCCCGTCAGGTTCCCCTGAGGGACTCACCCCAGAGGGAACCACCTCGGCCGCTGCAGCGAGGGGTGGTAGTGAGCTATCAAGTGGCTGCCTGCAGCACCCCGAGCCAAGGAAACATGCACACTTTTCACCAGTTGGCAGACGCAACAAGGCGTCGGCATTAGAGTGTTGTCTGCCCTTATGGTAAGTAACCATAAATGCATAGTCCTGGAGGACCTCCAACCAGCGAGAGTTTACCGGATGGCTGGTCAACTCGTAACGCGTATTGTAGTGCCGCGTGGTCGGAGCGCATGGTGAAATGCCTGCCATACAAATATGGCCGGTACTGTTGGACAAAGAATACAATGACCAACAGCTCATGACGAGTAATGCAATAGCGTTGCTCCACCAGAGACAACACACAGCTGCCATATGCAATCACGTGTTCGATCCCATTGAAGACCTGTGACAACACCCCACCAATGTCGGTGTTGCTGGCATCCGTGTCGAGAATGAATGGCACGGAAAGTTGGGGTAACATAGGGGAGGAGCATTTACCAAGGCGTCGCGCAGCGAGTTAAATGCGGCCTCCTCCTCTCTCCAATGGAACTTCATCCTTTTGGCTGTCAGCGCCTGGAGGGGCTTGGCAATGGACGCAAAACCCACCACGTAGCGTCGATAGTAAGACGCAAAGCCAATAAAACTCCGCACTTGATGTGGGGGTTGGCCACGTGCGAACACAATTTGTTTTCTCCAGATCAGTGGTAATGCCCAACTGGCTGACAATGTGTCCAAGGTAATGCAACGTAAGGGGTGGCATTTTTGTGGTTTAAATTTAAGATTTGCTGCTTGCATTTTAACAAAACGGCCCTCAAACATTCCAGGTGTTCCTCGAAGTGCGGCTGAAGACAATAACGTCATCTAAATTAATCAGGCATGAGACCCATTGGAGCCCAGCAATAACCAGTTCAATCAACCGCTGGAATGTTGCTGGGGCCGAGTGGAGATCCATGGGCAGCCAGTTAAATAAAAAAATGCCCTGCGGCTTTCGGAAATCAGTCTTAGGTTTTGATGCCTCGTCGAGGGCCAATTGCCAAAAACCGGACAAAAGATCCAGTGTTGAAAAGTAACGTGCCCCCCTAAGGCATCCAGTGATGAAGTGGATATGGGTCAGCCACGGAAATTTTATTAAGCCTTTCATAAATCGACACGAAACTTTAAGCTGCCATCCCCCCAAACCGCAGTGTTTGAAGGACCCAGCAGGACACCCCATGCCATCGCCACCAAATCAAGAGGTTTCCGTAGCCGAAGGGGAACCAACATCTGCACATCTGGCGGAATGCACACAGTTCGAGATGCCAATGCCTGGACGGTAGCGCTGGCTGTGCGCAACCGAGTCAGTCAAGGCAGGAATGCCATATGTCGACCACAGGGTTCGATACAGCCCTGGTCGATAAGAATTTTTATAGGCATTTTGCCAAGAAAATCTTTTCCCAGTAAGCATGGAACAATGAGGGGTGTGTAAACTAGAATGGGGCCCGCCAATTTCACATCACCGATATAAATCTGGGCATTAATCTGGCCAATTATGCCCAGCGACCCTCCGTTAGCAGCGAAACATGGGACATCAATTGGATATAGGGTACGACATTTCTTATGTAAAATATTGTAAATAAGGTCAGAAATGAAGGTGGTAGAAGCCCCTGTGTCGATCAGCATTCGAAAGTGACCCCCTCGATGGATCCAATAATGACAGAGGACCCTGCGGCCGCGGCAACAACTCTATGGGCCAACTCTGACCACTGACCTGGTCGAAGTGCCCAGTCGGTTTTAGGACATTCTGACCACCCGACACCCAACGCACTATGAACACGTGACGCGACGTAATGAGGTGTACGGGGTGAGAGCGGGGGGCGAGCGTGTGTGGTGCCGCGACTCACCTGAGGCCGCCGCAGAGCCGAGTGACCGAGAAGCTGAAGACCGTGGTCCGGAGATGCGACGTCGAGGTGCCCGCCAGCCCGACGATACGTGTCCCCGTAGACCGCAGTTATAGCAGGTGATGAGGGCTGCATCCGGCCACAGAGATGCTCGTCCCCACTGTCGGAAGTCCTGTTGACAAGAGTGATCATCGGCTCTCCAACCCCCGGCTTGAGTCGATGCAAAGGTTGGGTTGAGGCTCCTCCGATGAACTGCAGGAATCGGCCAACACAGTACAGGCATCAAGACCCATCTGCCGTTGGAGGAGATAGTGCGCTTGGATGCATTTTTTGGTGCCCAGGGAGCACAGGTCTCCGTCGTCAATGGAGTGTATAACCACACGCAAGTCCCGTGCTAGCGCCATCTTTTTAAAAACAAGTGCATCGATGCCCTCGTAATTCTAGACTTGAAGCTTTCGTGACTGCAAGGAATCATTCTTAGGTGTTTTCGGTAAAGTCACGTAGGTAAAACATCAAAATTAATAAAAATAATAAAATAAAATAAAGATCACGACGTTTCGGAGGCAACACAAGTCTCCGTCATCACTGTTGTGACTGTCCCACCTGATGACGGAGACTTGTGTTGCCTTCCGAAACGTCGTGATCTTTATTTTATTATTTTTATTAATTTTGATGTTTTACCTACGTGACTTTACCGAAAACACCTAAGAAAGGTGGCCATCGCCAGGGTAAGCGATGCGCTGCGGAAGGCGAGGAGAGTTTCCGACTCACCCTTCCTCCGAGCAGCGAACCAGTGTCGCGTGTTGGATGGTAGGCCGTAGATGTCGGCCATTTGTTGCAGCGTCCGTTGCAGCAGAGATCGATCCTCCCGTGGAATCGTGATGAGAGCGGCAAGGGCGTCGTCGTCCAGGGCGGCTGGGAGCGCCCGTAGCACCTCTTCCTCCATCCACCCCGCCATCTCGCGATGTAAGAGGAAGTGGTGCTGAAAGTCCACTCAGTCACCTCCCACCACAGAGAACTCTTTGAGGACGGGCAGGCGTTGGTGGATGGCCGGCTCGCGTCCCACGGGCAGATGCTCTTCATCACTTTTGGCGGGAACTTCGCCCCATCAGTCAACAAGATGGCGGCCCCCTGCGCCGGTCTCGCAGCTGATGGCGCGCGATCGCTGATTGGCGCAACCGCGACCGGAAGTGACGCACGTCCCATGATGCTCTCGGCTTCTGGCGGAAACTCCCCCAACCTCGGCGGGAGATTAAAAATATTGGGCAGGAATTCCAGAACCGGCGGCGGCTTTTGCCGTTGCCGCAGGGCCGCTCTGCCCCCCTCCACTGTCGGCTCCCCGCGATGAATCTCGTCGAGGATGGAGGCCGCGGCGTGCAGGAGTTCGGCGAGGCAGGAGTGCTCTCCCCATCGGGTGGCCGGGCAGACTGCAGCTCGGCCGGCAACTCTTCATCCCCTTCTGCCGGAGTTGCATATACTGTCAGTGCATGTTTTTTGTTTGCATTTCCAACACAAGTATATGTGGTTAATGAATACATGATTCCTTGAAAAAGGTTTCAGTTTGGTGGTTTAACGTCTTCACACCTGTTTTGTTGCCAGGAAAAAGGGGAAACCCCATTTTTGTTTGTGGAGAATAATAGCCATTTTCTATACTTTTAAGGCAAAAACAATTAGAAAATAACACTACCCAGGAACAAAATCTTTTTTTATTACACAGTTTTATTTGAACTGTATCGGGCCTCCCCTCGGTCGACTCAGCCTCAAATGAGTACCCCCCCCTCCCCGTGCAGTGGTTGTGTAGTAAACATCGCCACTGGGGAGACAAAGGCGGCCGGACGTGCGTGGTGCTGGACACCCACCCCCTCTGTGTGTGCCACAGTGCGGGTAGCCTTCAGAGGCTGCTTGCTAACATCACTTAACCCCCTTAGTCTGTTAAGGCAATACGGGGGATATTTGTCTTTGTTTGTATACGTACGTGTGTGTGTAGGTTGAAATGTCTAAGTGCGCTATTGGACACCATGGTTTAATTGTTAATATTTACTCAGTATGAATGGAAACAGTATATATATATTTCCACGCATTGCAAGAATCTATATAAGTCTGGATATTTCTCTAGCCCTTCTGGAACATCGATAGCATTCTCATCACCCAGCTTTCTAGCCCCTTCTGGAACATCATCTTGTTGTCGTGATGATGGTGGCGATGGTGGTGGTGATGATGATGATGATGGGATCTCTCTTCATCTTTACAACAGAGGTTAATGGTGAGTGTGCTGGTGGTGGTAGTGACGATGATGATGGTGGTGGCGGTGGTGGTGGTGATGGAGGTGAAGGTGCCACTCATTCACCCACCCACACACTCACAAACCTACTCACCCACTCATCCACCCAATCACCCACTCACTCACCCACTGATCCACTCACTCACCCACCCACTTACTCATCCACCCACCGAACCACAGGGTTTGGCTACTTCCTCCGATATCTGAGGCTTGGCAATCGCCACATCCATACAATTCTCTCTCTCTTAGCCATTCACCCACACACTCACCCACTCACTCACCCACCCATCCACTCACCCACCCGCCCACCTATCTTTGTCTGCCCACAGCCGCCTTGGTCTGCACTACTCCATTTAGCGAAAAGTTCAAGGACGTTTCCGCGTCCCCTGGCGGGATTCTCATCGGCGTTGGGAGCGACAGAGACGTCAAAATCTGGTCCGGTTGCTCTTGGCGACCGATGGGGGCGATGTTTGATCAGATATCGATCGGTGGCCGAGGTCGGGGTGCAGCAACGTCGAGCGGAGACCTCTACGCGTGGGCGAGAACCGACGACGAAAACGTGTACTACTACCACGGATACGCGTGGTACCACGTGATGGGTGAGATGATGATTTGCTTCTGCCGCTGCTGCTGCTGCTGCTATTATTAGTATCACTACTGCAAGCAGATTATTTTAAAGTGATACGCCCACTCATTCACCCACCCACCTACTCACCCACTCACTCACCCACTCACCCAACCATCCACCCGCTCACTCACCTACTCACCCATCCACCCACTCACCCTCCCATAGACCCACACACCTACAAAAAAAAGACAGAGATCCCTTGTATAGCCTTGGTAGACTGTAGGAGCAAGTGCTGTTAGCAAGCACATATGAAAGCCGGAACGGTACGTGATGGGGTGGGTGGCCAGCACCATGCCTGACCGGCTTTGTCTCTCCAGTGGCGATGTTTACACACTGCACCAGGTAATCATTTGAGGATGATTCAAGTTCAAGTTAATTTATTAGGTATAGCCCTGTGAGCCATTCGGCTCTTGAATCGGGTGCAACCGCACGTAGGGGAGGCCCAGGACCAGTTCAAATAATCGTCACTGGGTGTTGATGGCGAGCGGGAATCGAAGTTGGGTCACCAGGATCACAGCAAAGCACACTAAACGCTACACTATCGCTCCCCACGACCTATTCACACACTCGCTCACCCAAATACTCACCCACTCACCAACTCATTCACTCATCCAACCACCTACTCACCCACTCACTCACTCACGCGCCCAATCACCCACCCGCCAACTCACTCACCCACCCACTCACAAACCCACACACTTACCCACGTACCCACTCACTGACCAAACCACCTATACACCTGCCCACTGACCCAACTATCCACCCACAAACCCACCCACCGATTCACTCAATAACCCACTCATCCACTTATTCACCCACCTACTCAATCACTCCTTCACCCACCCATCCACCCACTCACTCACTCACTTATCCATTCACTCATTCATCCACTCACCCACTCACCCCTTCAGTCACTCATCCAACCACTCACTTAACCACTCACCCAGTGAGTCACTCATATACTCACCCACCCATACACTCACCCAACCACTCACTCCCCCACTCACCCTGTCAGTCACTCACCTACTCACACACCCACCCACTCACCCACTCACCCACCCACTCATTCACTCACCTACTCACTCACTAACTCATCCACTCATGCACTCAATCATTCACTCACTCACATACTCACCCACCCACTCACCCACTCACACATTCATCCACTCACTCACCCACTAACTTACTTACCCATTCAATCAGTCATTCTCCGATTCACTCATTCATCCACTCACTCAGTCACTCATCCACTCACTCATCCACTCACTCACCTACTCACCCACCCACCCACTCACCCACCTATACACTCACCCAAACTCTCACTTTACCACTCCTCCATCCACTCATCCACACATTCAACCACCAACCCACGCACTCACACATTCACTCACTCATTTACTCAGCCAGTCAGTCACCTACTCACCAACCCACTCACCCACCCACCCACTCACCTACCCACCCACTGACTAACTCAAACGTCCACTCACTCACCTACCCATCCACTAATCCACTGACCCATTCATCCACCCCCTCACTCAGCCACTCACCCACCCACCAACTCACTTACTCACTCACCTAGTCACCCACTCACTTACCTAGTCACCCACTCACTTATCCGCTCACCTGCTCACCCACTCTCTCACTCACTCACCTATTCACCCACCCACCCACTCTTCCACTCACCATTCATCTATCCACTCACTCACTCACTCACCCACCCACCTACTCACTCACTCACCCATTCCTCGACTCACCCACTCATTCATCCACCGTCCCACTCACCATTTTACCAATTCACCAATTATTCTTTGGTTCTTTCGGTAAAGGTACGTATAAAGAGAAAATAATAAATTAAATACTAGCATACGACGTTTCGATTGCAACACAAGCAATCATCATCAGGTATAAATGAAATAGAAACACAAATCTGTATACTAGATTTGTGTTTCTATTTCATTTATACCTTACGTGACTTTACCGAAAGCTCCAAATTAAGTTTTAATTCACCAATTCACTCACTCATCCACTCAGTCACTCACTTGCTCCCCCACCCACCCACTCACCCACCCATTAACTCACACCACTCACTCACTCATCCACTCACTCATCTACTCACCCACCCACCCATCCACCCAAACTCTCACTTAACCACTCCTCCATCCACTCATCCACACATTCACCCACCAAACCACGCACTCACACATTCACGCACTCACTTACTTACTCAGTCAGTCACTCACCTACTCACCCACCCACTCACCCAACCACCCACTCACCTACCCACCCACTCACTCACCCACCCACTCACTCACCCACCCACCCACCCAACCACTCACTCACTCACCCACACACCTACCCACACACCTACCCACACACTCACCCACACACTCACCCACCCATCCACTAATCCACTGACCCATTCATCCACCCCCTCATTCAGCCACTCACCCACCCACCAACTCACTCACTCACTCAATCACTTAGTTATCCACTCACTCACTCACTCACCCATTCACCCACCCACTCCTCCACTCACCCTTTCACCCACCAACCCACTCACTCATTCACTAACTCATTCCCCGAATCACCCACTCACTCACCCACCGTCCCACTCACCCTTTTACCAATTCACCAATTCACTCATTCACCCAATCAGTCACTCACCTACTCACCCATCCACTCACCCACCCACCCACTCACTCATCCACTCATTCACTCACTGACACACCCATCCACTAATCCATTGACCCATTGATCCACCCACTCACTCAGCCACTCACTCACCTACCCACCAACTTACTCACTCACCTAGTCACCCACTCACTCATCCACTTACCTTCTCACCTACTCTCACACTCACACACCATTCACACAACCACTCCTCCACTCACTATTTCATCCACCCACTCACTCACTCAATCACTCACTAACCCATTCTTTGACTCACCCACTCACTCACCCACGGTCCCACTCACCCTTTACCAATTCACCAATTCACTCACTCACCCACTCAGTCACTCACCCACTCACCCACTTACTCTCCCCACTCATCCACTTACTCACCCCACTCACTCACTCACTCATCCACTCACTCATCCACTCACCCAGCCACCTACTCACCCACCAACCCACTCACCCAACCACTCACTTAACAATTCACCGAGTCAGTTACTCACCTACTCACCCACTCATACATCCACCAACTCACCCACCCACCCACCCACTCACACCCACTCACTCGCCCATACACTCATTCACTCACCCACTCACCCATTCATCCACTCACCGATTCATCCATCCACTCACTCACCCAGTCAACCACCCACTCACTCACCCAGTCACCCACTCACTCACTCACTCATTCACCCAACCACTCGCCCATTCACTTACTCCCCAACTCACCCAGTCAGTCACTCACCTACTCACCCACCCACCCACTCACCCAACCACCCACCCACCCACCCACGCACCCACTCACTCACTCACTCACCTTATCACTCACTCACTCACTCACCCCACTCACTCACTCACTCAGCCATTCACCCACCCACTCATACAACCATCAACTCACCTACCCACCCGCCCACTCACACCCACTCACTCACCCATCCACTCATTCACTCACCCACTCATCCACTCACCGATTCATCCACCCACTCACTCACCCAGTCAACCACCCACTCACTCACCTAGTCACCCATTCACTCATGCGCTCACTGTCTCACTCATCCACTCACTCACTTACTCATTCACTCACTCATTCACTCACTCACCCGCTCACCAACCACTCACTTAACCACTCATTCATCCACTCATCCACCCATTCACCCAACCACTCACCTACTCACCCACCCACCCACTCAACCACCCACCCACCCACGCACCCACCCACTCACTTACTCACTCACTCACCTTATAACCCACTCACTCATCCACTCACTCACTCATCCACTCACTCAACTACTCATCCACCCATTCACACACTCACCCATTCTTCCACACTCACCCACTCACCAACTCACCTACTTACCCACTCACTCACTCACTCACCCACTCTGTCACTCACTCACTCACCCATTCAACCACCCACCCACTCATCCACTCAACTTTTCATCCACCCACTAACTCACTCACTCACCTATTTACCCACTCACTCATACACTCACTCACTCAGTCACCCAACCACTTGCCCATTCACTCACTCACTCACTCATCCAATCACTACCCATCTACTCACTCACCTACTCACCCACCCACGCACTCACCCACCAACCCACTCACCCAACCACTCACTTAACCACTAATCCAGTCAGTCACTCACCTACTCCCCCACTTATACAACCAACAACTCACCCACCCACCCACCCACTCATACAACCACCCACTCACCCACCCACCCACTCACACACACTCAACCATTCATCCACTCACTGACCCACTCACTCACTCGCTTACTCATCCGTTCACCAACCGACCCACTCACCCATCCACTATTTTATTTACTCACCCAGTCAGTCACTCACCTACTCACCCACCCACGCACTCTCCAACCCACCCACCCACTCACGCACTCACCAATTAATCCACTCACTCACTCACCCGATTACTCACTCCTCCACTCACCAACCGAGCCACTCACCAATTCACCAATTCATTCATTTCACCCACTCACCCATTTAGTCACTCACCCAACCACTCAAATAGCCACTCACCCAGTCAATGACTCACCTACTCACCCACCCACCTACTCACCCACCCACCAACTCTCCCACCCACTCGCTCACCTGCTCACCCGCTCACTCTCTCACCCACTCACTCACTCATCCACTCAGCAACACACCCACCCACCAACCAACTCACCCACTCACCCACCCACCCACTCACTCACCCACCCACCCACCCACCCACTCACTCACCCACCCACCCACCCACTCACCCATTCACCCACTCACTCATCCACTCACTCACTCATCCAGTCTACCACCCACCTGCTCACCCATTCACTCACTCATCCACTCTCCCACTCATTCATACACTCATCCACACACCCACCCACCCACTAACCCACTCAATCACTCACCCAACCACTCACTTAACCACTCATCCTTCTACTCATCCACCCACTCACCCACCCACCCACTTACCCATTCACCCACACACCCATCAACTTACTCCCCCACTCACTCATCCACTCACTCACTCATCCACTCACCAACCCACGCATTCACCCATTCACGCACTCACCCACTCAGTCACTCATCTACTCACCCACCCATTCATCCACCCACCCACTCACCCACTTCACCCACGCACTCACTCACCATCTCACCCACTCACTCACCCACTCACTCACCCACTCACTCACCCACTCACTCATTCACTTATCCACTCACCCACCCACTCACCCATTCACCCATTCACTCACTCACCCACTCAGTCACTCACCTACTCATCCACCCACCCAATCACCAACTCACCTACTCACCCACTCACCCACACCCTCACCCACTCCCCCACCCACCCTTAATTGAATGAACACAGCTGTACCAATGATATTCTATCTGCGTCTCAACATCCCACTGCTATTGTTAGTGTTGGAGTCAAGTTCCATGTTTATTTGGTTCGCCTGGCTATATCATCATACTCGTTGACACATTGAGACCCATAGAGCTATATATATCTACATAGAGACCCATAAAGACTGATTTAGACACATACACGTCGATAGATATACATAGACATGTGAAGGTAGATAGATACTCATAGAGATGAATAGAGATACGTCGCGACCCACAGAGATACATAGAGACCTATTGAGATACAGAGACCCATAGATATACAGAGAGATTAACAAATAACAGATATACGGAGATACACAGAGACTCATAGAAACATAGAGAGACCCATACAGATAAACAGAGATACACAAAGAGATTCACGTAAATACACAAAGACCCATAGAGAAACTCAGATACTCATTCAAATGCACAGAGATACACATATATCCATAGAGATAGACAAATATGAATAGAGACCCATAGACAAACACAGGGATACAGATGTAGTGACATCGCGGGATGTCACTGTGCAGTACCGGCCTAGAGGGTCACGGCGTGCGGTGTAACGACACCACGGACACCGCAGTGGTGTGGGTTTAGTAGCGGCCCTAGAGGGGCCCGGTGAGCGCTGATTGATAGCGCTGGATGGCACCGCGCTTGGCGTGCAGTGCCAGCCCGACAGGACATGGTGTGGGAGTGCCGGCCGTAGGAATGAGGTTACTAAAGGCCATGGCACTCTGGTTGACCCGAGAGGAAACGTGACCAGTTAAGTCTACAAAGGGGCCCGAGTGGGGGCTAGGGGTGGTCACGTGGTTAGCATCCAGATCCTTCCCGAGGATTGTGGAAGGTGGTCGTGGCCAAGGGCGGAGGCAGTCACACTGCAGAGAATAGAAGTCGGGTCCCCAGAGGGACCGGCGTTGTTGTTCATCCCGGAAGAAACCTTTGTCTCCGTTCTCCATTCCACTCACTCACCCACCCACCCAGTCACCAACCCACCCACTCACCCATTCATCCACCCTCTCACTCACCCACTCACCCAATCACTCACTCACCTACTTAGGCACTCACTCACTCATTCATCCACTTACTCACTCATCCACTCACTCACTCGATCACTCACCACCCAACCACTCACTGATGCACTCACCCAGTCAGTCACTCACCTACTCACCCACCCACACTTTCACCCACTCACCCATTCACTCACCCACCCATTCACCCACCGATCCACTCACTCACCCGCTCACTCACTCACTCCCTCACCCACTCACCCAATCATCTACCCACTCACTCACCCGCTCACTCACTCATCCACTCACTCATCCACTCACTCATCCACTCACTCACTAATCCACTCACCCACCCACCCACTCACCCACCCACCAACCCACTTAATCACCCACTCATTCACTCACCCACGCACCCATGTTCCCACCCACTCACTCACTCACCTATTCACCTGGTCAGTCACTCACCTACCCACGCACTCACCCACGCACTCACCCACCCACTCAACCACCACTCACCCATTCGCCCACCCACTCATCCACTCACCCACCCAATCACCCACCCACTCACCTACTCACCCACACACTCACCCACTCCCACACCCATCCACTAACTCAACCACCCACTCACCCACCCAATCACCTACCCACTCACTCACCCTCTCACCCACCACTCACCCATTCGCCCACCCTCTCATCCACTCACCCACTCCCCCACCCACCCTTAATTGAATGAACACAGCTGTACCAATTATATTCTATCTGCGTCTAAACATCCCACTGCTATTGTTAGTGTGGGTGTCAAGTTCCGTGTTTATTTGGTTTTCCTGGCTGTATCATCATACTCATTGACACATTGAGACCCATAACGACTGATAGAGACACATGCACGTCGATAGATATACATAGACGCATAAAGGTAGATAGATACTCTTAGAGATGAATCGAGATACGTAGCGACCCACAGAGATACATAGAGACCTATTGAGATACAGAGACCCATATATATACAGAAAGATAAACAAAGAACATTAGAGATACACAGAGATACACAAAGACCCATAGAGACAAGCAGAGACCCATCCAGATACAAAGAGATACACAGATACCCTGATGGATGCTCATAGACCCATAGAGATACACAGAAATACAAAAAAACACCCATAGAGAAACTCAGATACCCATTAAAAAGCACAGAGATACACAGATATCCATAGAGATAGACAGAGATGAGTAGAGACCCATAGACAAACACAGGGATACAGATGTAGTGACATCGCGGGATGTCACTGTGCAGTACCGGCCTAGAGAGGCACGGCGTGCGGTGTAACGACACCACGGACATCGCAGTGGTGTGGGTTTAGTAGCGGCCCTAGAGGGGCCCAGTGAGCGCTGATTGATAGCGCTGGATGGCACCGCGCTTGGCGTGTAGTACCAGCCTGACAGGACATGGTGTGGGAGTGACGGCCGTAGGAATGAGGTTACTAAAGTCCATGGCACTCTGTTTGACCCGAGAGGACACGTGACCAGTTAAGTCTATTAAGGGGCCCAAGAGGGGTCTAGGGGTGGACACTTAGTTAGCATCCAGATCCTTCCCGAGGATTGTGGAAGGTGGTCGTGGCCAGGGGTGGTGCCAGCCACGCCGCAGAGAATAGAAGCCGGGTCCCCAGAGGGACCGGCGTTTTTGTTCATCCTGAAAAAACCTTCGTCTATGTTCTACATTCTACCGAGTCTCCAACACATGGACCTGGACCCGAGCTGTGGTCGTTGTCCGTAGTAGCAGTTACATTGTAATTAGTGTAGTTAGCCAGGTGGTCACCACCATAGGTTGTTATTCTAAGGGGAAGTTTCCTCTTGTGTTGGAGTTAAATGAATATGTTGTATCCAAGTATACGTCTGCAACTCCGTCGAACTCACTACACATATATACACAGATATATACAGAAACCCATAGAAATACATAGAGGCCCATATAGATACTCAGAGACCCATATACAGTGATACCTCGGTTCACGAACAACTCGGTTCACGACCAGAAAATTTCATTAAAATATGCTTCGGTTCACGAACTCTGCTTCGGTTCACGAACAGGAGCCGCGCCCATTTTTATGCTAATTCCAGGCTGTCACATGGTCGTGATTTATTGTAACGGGAGCGAGCAATGCAAAATCAGCCGAGGGAGTACCCGCCTCCTCCTCCTCGGGGGCTCGCGACACGTGGTGCGCCCGCCTCTTCTGCCCTTCACGCGCAGGCTACACGCGCACACGCACGCGCGCGGACGCACGCACGCGCATGCACGCGCGCGCACCCCGGAATGAGCGGAGAGGCACACATGCGCCAGCTGTGACAGTCATCCCTCTTCACCTAAAAATAAAAAAACCCCGAGCGATGGATTTTTTTCCACGTATTTTCGTCAGCGTTGACCACAGCCCCCCGAAACGATCTCTCCTTGAAAAATCTATTATGCAAAAATGGAATGAGTGCCATGACTTTTTTGAAAAGCACCACCCCAACATAGCTGTCACGAACAGAGTGTTAAATCTCATGAATGATAATGTGGTCTCTCAAAAAAAAGGTCAGAACGGATTAACCGGATTTACATTGAACCCTATGGAAAAATGTGCCTCGGTTCACGACCAATTCGGTTCACGACCAGAGTCATTTCACGAATTAAGTTCGTGAACCGAGGTATCACTGTAGATAAACAGAGACCCTTAGAGATATATAGAGATACACAGAAACTAATAAAGATATACAGAGATACAAAAAGACGCATATATATTCACAGAGACCCATAGAGATACACAGAGACCCATATAGATACACAAAGACAATAGAGATACACAAAGACCCATAGAGAAACACAGACACCCATAGATATACACAAAGACCCACTTTTCATTAGGAAACAATGTTAATAGGGCAGGTTACATTGCTGGGGAAATTTACAATCGAATTTGTTTTTTATATTTGTGTTTATATATTAAACCAAACCCTATATATACGCATGGATGAATGCGTGCAGATGGAGTGCAGCAATGCTAAGTCAGAGCTGCACCTTGTAAATTAACCTGGAAAATGCGACCTTAAGTGAAGTAGCGCTAAGTGAAACACACTTTCCCATAGCAAGCAATGTTAATGGGGGAATTTATGTTCCTGGGGTAATGTTCTACCACACTTAAGAACATATAAAAACTTTCTTAACATATGAACCACCCTATATAAACTTTAATTTTCTTTACAAATGTATTTAAATGAATGGATGCGTGCAGATGGTGCAAAGGCATTCACGGGCGGAGCCCCGGGCTACATCTACGCCACCGGCCTCATGGGCGGCTATTTGAGCGTCGTCTGCGCCATTGCGCCCGCACTCGGCGAGCGCCCATCCTGGGTGACGACCTCTATAAATCTCCTGAACATCTTTGCCAACGTCTACGCCGTAGGCTGCTCGGCCGACGAATGCTGGGCCTGCGACAACTTATACCGTCTGTGGCATAAGCCCAACGTTGACTGCGCCAACACAACGTGGGTGAGGGCGAGCGGTCCAAACGCTCCGGTTATGCCCAAGAAAATAGTGGTGGACTCCGCGGGTGGAGTCTACCTCCTTGGAACCAATGCGCAACTCTACCACAGGTTTGAGTTGTGTTGTTAAGTTTATGGGTGGCAATGTTGAGTCTATGGGTCTCAGTGCTGAGTCTATGGTGCAGTGCTGAGTCTATGAGTGAGTACTGAGTCCATGATGCAGTGTTGAGTCTATGGGCAGTGTTGTTAAGGCCATGCTGCAGTGTTGAGTGTATGGGTCTCAGTGTTGCGTCTCAGAGTGGCAGTGTTGAGCCTATGGGTGGCAGTGCTAACTCTATGGGTGGCAGTGCTGACTCTATGGGTGGCAGTGTTGAGTCTATGTGTGGGAGTGTTGGGTCTATGGGTGGAAATGTTGAGTTTATGCGTGGCAATTGCTGAGTCTATGGGTAGCAGTCTTCAGTCTATGCGTGAAAATTGCTGAGACTATGCGTGGCAGTTCTGACTATGGGTGCCAGTGTAGAGGTGTTACGGAGGGCAAAACAAACACACTGGGCGTGGTTATGCCCGTACGCCAAGAGGTGCTTACATCCACGTCCGCACCGTTTAGCCTGGGGGGCTAACATGGCGCTGGGATCCCCCACGGCCCCACCCCTCAGTGGGGAAGTTGCTATATAAGACGGTGAGCCGGAGGGCTCGGGGTTCAGTGTTCAGCCTTAACCAGCGAAGCAAGAAGACCGGCTAGATAGGCCCTGGGACTCCCCTGGATCGCTGTCCTTCTCAGGACCGACCAGGGCAAGCCAGTGGCGTGGCCCCAAGAGCCCAGAGCCGATGTTCTTGTAAGAGCCGGTCTGGGGACTCAGGGTGCCGTAATCCCAGCTTAAACAGAGCTGGGTTAGCTAGCCTCCCCTAGCCCTGTAGTGGAGGACCTAGGAGTAGGCTAGCCGTGACATAGATAGTGTGATCTCCCTGTTAGACGGGTGAAGGGGCCGATACCCCTTCGAGTGTTGTACATCACGGCCTGTTATGTACATTGTGGTTAATAAATAAGTGTGCCTCCAACTACGTCGTCCAAGTCTCCTGGAACCTACTACACCAGTGAGTCTATGCGTGGCAGTGCTGACACTATGGGTGGCAATGTTGAGTCTATGCGTGGTATTGCTTAGTCTATGGGTCTCATTGCTGAGTCTATGATGCAGTGTTGAGTCTATGGACAGTGCTGTTAAGGCTATGCTGCAGTGTTGAGTGTATGGGTCTCAGTGTTGAGTCTCTGGCAGTGTTGAGTCTATAGGTGGCAGTGTTGAGTCTATTGGTAGTGTTGCGTCTCAGAGTGTCAGTGTTGAGTCTATGCGTGGCAGTATTGAGTCTATGCGTGGCAGTGTTGAGTCTATGAGTGGCAGTGTTGAGGCTGTGAGTGGCAGTGTTGAGGCTGTGAGTGGCAGTGTTGAGTCTATGGGTGGCAGTGTTGAGTCTTTGGGTGGCAGTACTGAGTCTATAGTTGGCAGTGTTGAGACTATAGGTGGCAGATTTGAGTCTTATAGGTGGCAGTGTTAAGTCTCATAGGTGGTAGTGTTAAGTCTTTGGGTGGCAGTGCTGACTCTATGGGTGGCAGTATTGAGTCTATGGGTGACAGTGTTGAGGCTGTGGGTGGTAGTGTTGATTCTATGGGTGGCAGTGCTACTCTATGGGTGGCAGTGTTGAGTCTATTTGTGGGAGTGTTGGGTCTATGGGTGGAAATGTTGAGTCTATGGGTGCAATGTTGAGTCTATGGGTGGTATTGCTTCATCTTTGGGTTTCATTGCTGAGTCTATGGTGCAGTGATTTTTATAAGGATGGCAGTGCTGACTCTATGAGTGAGTACTGAGTCTATGGTGCAGTGTTTAGTCTATGGGTAGCAGTGTTGAGTCTTGGTAGCGTTGCGTCTCAGAGTGGCAGTGCTGAGTCTATGGGTGACAGTTTTAAGTCTATGGGTAGCATGGTTGAGACTATGCGTGGCAGTGCTGAGGCTGTGGGTGGCAGTGTTGCGTCTATCGGTGGCAGTGCTGACGATGGCTGGCAGTGTTGAGTCTATGGGTGGCAATTTTGAGTCTCTGCATGGCAGTGCTGAGTCGATGGGTGGCAGTGCTGAGTCTATGGGTGGCAATTTAGAGTCTCTGCGTGGCAGTGCTGAGTCTGTGGGTGGCAATGTTGAGTCTATGCGTGGCGGTGCTGAGTCTAGGGTGGAAGTGCTGACTCTATGGGTGGCAGTGTTGAGTCTATGTGTGGAAGTGCTGAGTCTATGGGTGGCAGTGCTGAGTCTATGGTGCGGTGATGAGTCTATGGCATCTCTGTTCTTTTCGCAGGGCTGTGAATATAACGACGTGGACTCAGCCAATCCCCAGTGGATACTTCCTGTCCTTCACTGTACACGAATCTAACCTTATCGTCATAGACTCTGCCAGGACCATGAAGATATGCAAAGTGTGATACCCTTGGGCCATTGGCATACTCTTTCACTCATGTTTATTTGCTCACCCACCCACTTACCTGTCCATCCCTTTACCCACCCACTCATACATCCACCCACCCACTCACTCAACCACTCACTCACTCAACCACCCACTCACACATCCACCCATTCACACATCCACCCACTCTTTCATCGACCCACTCACTTACCCACCCACTCACTTACCCACCCACTCTGTCACCCATCCAATCTCTCACCCATCCACTCATCCAGCCACTCTCTAAACCACTCACTTACCCCCCCCCCCCACTCTCTCACCCACCCACTCTCTCACCCATCCAATCTCACACCCATCCACTCATCCAACCACTCTCTCAACCACTCACCCACTCACCCACCCACTCACCAACCCACTAAATAATTCACCCATTCGCCCACCCACTCACCTGCCGACCGACTCACCCGCCCATCCATTCACCCACCCATGTGATGGTTAAGTAGTGGTGGTGAGTCTGTTTAGTTTTGTTGTGTTTTGAGGTTAAATTTAACGAAATAAAAACATTGAACGAGGATTGGAATCTACGGAACTTAAAAGCAGAGTCACTCAGCAGCCTTTACAGAGACACCTCAATATACAAAGATATTATATGCCTAGCCTAGTATGCCTGAGATCTTGAGTGATGATTGTGATGGTGATGGTTATGGTGGTGGTAGTCTTGGTGGTGGTGTTGATTGGGATGGTGGTGATAGTGGTGGTAATAGGGATGGTGGCGATGGTGGTGGTGATGGGGATGGTGGTGGAAATGGTGGTGATGGTGGTGGTGATGGCGATGGTGGTGGTGATGGCGATGGTGGTGGTGATGAGGGTGATGGGGATGAGGGTGATGGAGATGGTTGTGATGGCGGTGGTGATGGGAATGGTTGTGGTGTTGCATTTATTGTTATACAAAATATGAAATGTAACAATGAAACATGTTCAAATAAAAAATAAGTCAAAATTACGTAAAATATGTTATTGTATGTAATTGAGGGTGATTATCTAAAAATAGGTGTTAGGTGTAATTAAGAACGTGTGTTATATTTTTTTATGATTAATGTGTGTTAGTGTTTGTGTGTCTGATTATGTGTTGTCTAAGGGTATGTATGTGTTATTATGTGGTGCAATTTATTATTGTCTCTCTCGTTGTCTAGGGGTATGTATCACCAATCGTGATAAGATCAATGATTCTCGCTTTAACATTTATGATTCTGGCTTCAACATTGATGATTCTCGCTTTAACAGTTTTGCGTGAAATTATGTCAGGTCTTCGAGATTCAGATCTCACCACAGGATACACTTCGTCATTACGACAATGACGAACGAATGTAGGGAAGAAGCACTCAGGAACCTGTTTTTAATCTAAGCAACTTTAATTTCAACTTAACCTAACATCCAACAACTTTTATCATCAGAATTCCCACAGTACCCATGCAAATATACGTCCTCAATCCATACTGGATGGCCATAAAATCATCAATGGTCATATGGGGCCATTCATTGAGTACGTACCCATGGAGGGGAGAGAGGGGCTTAACCAAAATGCGTACGCTTGCATATGAGGGGTCTACTGACAATGTGCGTACACATAGGACACCAGGGTGGGGGGGGGGGGGGGTGAAGCCTCGGTAATAATTTGTCTAAATTGGCTTTCAAATGAGCCACAGTTCAGTTTTTTCAGCTGTCAAACAAGTACAGCCTGGAGAAGAAGGACTTAGGGAGAGGTGTCACTTGTATGCCACCGTACCCCTGACTGCGAGCTATCACGCAGCTCAGCAGTGAGTAATAATAATAGTTCAATTTATAACGCGTGCAAATTTGCAGACGTAGTGGCCGCAATTCAGAGGCGCGGAGCCAAGCTCAGAGTCGCTCGAAAGCATGATTGTAGAGGTGAGTTTTTAAGTCTCTCTTGAAGGAGGCGATTGAGGTGATGCTGCGAATGTGCAGAGGGATATCGTTCCAGACTGTTGGGGCTGTCACCGAGAAGCGGCGCATAGACATGACCATCCTGGATCTTGGTATCAAGAGGAGGTCGTGAGTCGCGCTGCGCAGGCATCTGCCGTGTGCTGAGCTGCAAGTTGTCAATAATGAAGAAAGGTACGGCGGGCAGGCGGATTGTGGCAGAGGCAGGCAGTCTTGTATGTGACCCTACTGGCGATGGGTAGCCAGTTGAGAGCACGGAGACAAGCTAGTGAGTCGAGACGGGGATGAGTGTGGGCAATGACGACGCGTGCTAGGTTGTTTTGTAGTCTTTGAAGTTTTTTTAGGTTGCCAGCGGAGGTCCGGACTAGGACCGAGTTGTAATAGTCAAGGCGAGACCCAACTATGCAACATGCCAATGTGTTGGCAATTTCAGTAGAGATGAGAGGACATATGTGTCTGAGAGCCTTCAGGTGAAAGAGTCTGACATAGTCTGGCGGCCAGCCCCATGAATTACACATCTTTCAACCTGGCCTCACTGCAAACTGCCGCTGGCTCAAGATTTTAGCTGCCGTGGTGCTCTGTTCGTGCTGCTGCCGGGACTTCAGTACTAATGTGGTGCCACGGCCGCGGAGCAGCTCCACCAATGCCGTTATCCACACGAACGCACGCACACCCCCACTAAACACACACATGCACCCACGTAGGGTCTCGATGGGGGGGGGGGGGGGTGCCTGGCCCACGGGTTTTCATCTGAAGGGCCCCTTGCCAGGAGATGGCCAACCACCCCCCCCCCCCCAGGCCGGATTACATGGCAGCCCCTCTAAAATCAACTTAAAAAGTCGTAGGGACGCATATAACTTTACAGGCTGGCCGTGATGAAGCATACACAACACGGGGGGGTGGGGCCTCAAGGCAAACACTCTACGGGCAGTGCAAACAGTGGGGTGGGGTTTGGACCGCTGGGCACCGAGGAATAGGATTTAAGAGAGACCCAGGGAATTACCAGTGAATCGGAGATGAGGAACGCAGATACGGGGACAATGGGAAGGGGGGGAAGAGGGGGGATGACGTCATGCCCCCCGTAACGGCCAGAGCGTTCAAAACGGCAGGTAAGAAGCACTCGTTTGGCCGCACAGGATGACATCATGTCACCCGGGGATTAACGGGCTCCGAGAGCATAAGAGGGGAGAGAAAGAGCGAATTGTCAGGGGCATCGCGCGAGAGACTGCCCCCAGATCGCCCATGCTAGGCACACACCAGGGTTAAGCGCCAACGCCTCCCTAGAGAGGGAACCACCGAGGGGTGCAATCAATGTGGTCTCAACACAAATAAACTGTAATAATAATGGCGAGCGAGTGACCCCCACGCAGATTCCAGCAACAACACCCAAGAACGTGTCAACTTCTGGCGACTGGCTGTGGGAGCTGGTGGCAAGACTCACGGGGTCCACGTTGCTGGTGGAAGGGCAGGTGAACGGGCAGCGTACCCGGATTCTGCTGGACACGGGGGCGGTGGCCTCACTCGTGAGCGCCACACACTGCAGCGTGGTCGGGGTTGACGTGGGCAGCCTGCAGGTCCCGGATCGTGCACTGCACACTGCAAGCGGAGCTCGGATGGGACTGCTGGGGAGCGTCACCCTTGAGGTCCGTCTCGGACACCAGGTGTGTATTCTTATGTTTTTTTGGTAAAGTCACGTAGGTACCTACATGAATCCTTGCAGACACGAAAGCTTCAAATCTAGAACCAGGTGTGTTCTATGTGTCGAGCGTGTTATGCCACGATTGTATTGCAGGTATTGACCTCCTGGAAAAGTTGGGGCTCAACATATAGCCCCGCCAGCGATGTGCCACCGTGGAAGGCAGCGGGGAGCTGTTTTCGTTCCTGGGACAAGAGCCGGGTCGCCCCCGCGTTGAGCCCGTGGCTGCTATCCTGTCATTCACCGTCACCGTTGGCCCCCTCGCGGAGATGCTGGTGCTGGTGGCAACACCCTCCACTGACGATGGGGGTGGGGGTGTGTGCCTGGCCCACGGGTTTTTTCGGCGAGCGCCTGGTCTGCCCCAGTTGTACTGGTGACAAAAAAGTATGGGTCGACCAGGTTTTGCGTTTATTATCGAAAGTTGAACGCAGTTACACTCGTAGACGCCTTCTCCATCCCCCGCATCGATGACACATTTGACAGCCTTGCATGGGCGCAGTATTTTTCCACCCTCGATCTAGCATCCGGGTACTGGCAGGAGGATATGGCAGAGGAGGATCGGCCAAAGACCGCCTTTACCACCCCGATAGGACTGATCGAGTTCCGAGTACTCCCGTTCGGACTCACTAACACACCTGCGACATTCCAGCGGTTGATGGAGTTGGTGATGCGGGGCTTGCAATGGGAACAGTGCCCAATTTACCTGGATGACGTGATAGTGTTCAGTAGGTCGCTGTCTGAACACTGGTCCGGGTTACAGGAGGTGTTCCAAAGACTGTGAGCAGCCCATTTCAAGCTTAAGCTGCCTAAGTGTCATATTGCGCAGCGCGAGGTTGGGTACCTCAGGTACCGCATCAGCGAGGCAGGGGTGTGCTATGACCTGGAAAAGGTATGGCCACGGCCGAGGAACCTGACGGAGATCAGGCCATTTTTGGGGCTAGCTACTTAATATAATACATTTTTGAAGGGATTCAGTGAGATTGCAAACCCCCTCACCCAACTCACTTCTCCTAATAACCCCTATCAGTGGACGGAGGCCTGCCAGACGGCCTTCACCACCCTCAAGGACCACCTCACCCATACCCCCACCCTGGCTTTCCCTGACTTTTCCACAGATTTTATTTTGGACACCGATTCCTGAGACGGAGCGGGTCAACGCATATTCCAGCCGGACCCTGAGCGGGGCTGAACTGAATTATTGCGTGACCTGTCAGGAACTGTATGCCGTGATTTCCGCATGTAAGCAGTTCCGGCCGTATTTCATAATGCAGGAAATGTCGCATGCGCACTGACCATTATGCTCTGCAGTTCATCCTCACATTCAAGGAACCGCGGGGGCAAATGGCCCGGTGGCTGATGCAGCTGAAGGAGTATAACCTGCAAATCAAGTACAGGGCTGGGCGGACGCACGCAAATGCGGACGCCTTGTCAAGACGACCCGTGGTGTGCGCTGAGACGAGGGTGGAGGAGGCCTGCCCGTGCTTCACGGGGAGATGCTGGCGACAGGCAATGGCCCCCCTGGAGTGCCCTGAGACTAACCTACCTCCACTGAGAGAAAGTGCCGTGTGTGTCACAGAGGTCCCTGCAGAAGAAGCCAGGGACCCAGTGGACTGCCCGGCGGGCACGGGGCCCACACCCCGGGGCCCAACGGGCCGTTTAACTCCGCCCGGTTGGATCCAAGAGGATGTCGGCTGTGCGTTCCTGGGCCTGGATGACGAGCAGCTGAGACAGGCCTAGCAGCATGACCCAGACCTGGCGGCGGTGGAGGCGGCCCTGTGGGAGGAAAAGGTCGCCCTGCAGGGACCCTGGAGTGGTTTGTATGCTCGGTTGTGTGTAAAAAACGGGGTGGTGCGGGAACTAACCAAAGCCGGGCAACCGGGGTGCATCTGTGTTCCCGCCCAGGTGCGGCCCCCAGCTGCTACGGTTGGTGCACAGCCACCCACTCTGGGGCCATGATGGGGAACGGCGCACTCGGGAGACCCTGCTTCACCAGTATCTCTGGCCAAAACTGGCACAGGACGTGGCCGCCTGGGTAGAGGGCTGCCCTGCTTGTCAACAGTGTGGGCAGAATCCGGCGTGGTATCAGGTGCCTCTGAGGCTGTTCCGCGTCAGACGGGTGAACCAGCTTGTTGGGATCGACCTACAGGGGCCATTCCCACGATCCCACTGAGGCAACCGGTATATTATCGTGGCGGTATTTCACGCGCTATCCAGTGGTGGTGTTATCCCCGATAAAACGGTCGTTGTGGTCACCCGGTCATTTGTGGAGCATTTCATGCTTAAACATGGGATCCCCGAACGAGTCATTACAGAACAGGGTAGCGAGTTCAAGGCAGAGCTATTTCAGGCACTGTGCCGGGAGTTCGGAATCCAAAAAAACAGAACTATGGTATACCACCCCAGGCGAATGGTATGGTGGAGCGTATGAACCAGACCTTAGCCGGGAAGTTCAAATGTATGGCGGCCGCCAATCAACAGGATTGGGATGATTCTAGATTTGAAGCTTCGTTACTGCAAGGATTCATATTCTTAGGTTTTTTCGGTAAAGTCACGTAGGTAAAAAATAAAACTTTAAATTAATAAAAGTAAAATGAAAAATAAAATAAAAATCGCGACGTTTCGGCGGCAACACAAGCTTTCGTCTTCAGGTGGAACCGTCACAGCACGATAGCTGTATCAAGTAAGAGAAATTCCAAGAAAACACTCCTTGTATATATACTGGTTGAGGGTGGGAGGAGCCAGGGTAGGACCTGGATATTATTATTGTGAGGTTCGGTGCGGCTGAAGCACGCTGTTAGGAATGAGCCTTAGTTGTGTAGACTGGTTGAACTCGGAGGTTCCAAGAGTTGTTAAGGTGCGGCTGATGTAAAGGTGCGTGTAAATGGGACTGATTCTTTTGTTATGTAGAGGTGGTGCGGCTGAAACCGCTGCCAGGAATGAGTCTTTGTTGTGTAGACTGGTTGAACTGGGAGGTTCTAAGAGTTGTTAAGGTGCGGCTGATGTAAAGGTGCGGCTGCTGTGAATGGGACTGAGCCTTTGTTATGTAGATGTAACAGCACTTTGCTACGGTGCTGGGATTAATTCTAGATTTGCCAAATATGTGTGGTAAAACTTAAAGTAGAAAAACTAGTGTGTGAAAAAGAAGAAGAAACTATACGGTAACTGAAGAATAGTGCCTGTCAAATAAGATGGTCAAAATGTGTAGTTAAATATTTTTTGCATGGTTAATAACATCTTTCCAATGATTACTAAGTTTGTACCCATCATCAGGGTTGAAATTATGTCTGTGTTTGTATATTTGGATGGCTTCGTGTACAAACCTTTGATGGTAGCCAGGAGGTTTGCAGAGCACCTAGGTCTCGGAAAAGACAATTTCATGAGAGCCCACAGCGTTGTATCAATGATCGGCAACGGCGGAAGAATCAGTTTTGCCGTGTTTCAGATCTGACTTGTGCTTGCGGACACGATCAGAGATATGACGTTTCGTTTCTCCAATGTAGCAATCACCACAACTGCAACTCAGTTTGTAGACTCCAGTGTATTGTAAGTCAGGAATGACATCTTTCACAGATGGAATTAGATCACGGATTGTATGTACTGTACTGAATCGGACTTGGATCTTATGTTTGTTTAGAATTTTGGAGATCTTTTTGGTCACGCCTGCTATGTATGGCAACGTGATAGTTTTGATCGGAGTTTCATGTGGCTGTTTCTGTATGTTGGGAGAAATAGCTTGGCGGATGGTGCGGTCAGATTATCCGTTCATCCTGAGGGCCCGATGTACATGTCTTAATTCACTGGCCAGGTGGTGTTTGTCAGAAATGCCATGTGCTCTGTGGTATAGCGTTTTGATGAGAGAATTATTTTGAGATGGGTGGTGGTGGGAATCAGGTTTCAAGTAGGAATCTGTGTGGGTGGCTTTCCTGTAGACAGAATATCCCAAGGATCCGTCAGGTCTCCTCTCAAACTTTTCCATGAACATGTTGGCTATCACTGGTGGCAGGGGGGAGCCCATAGGGGTACCCTCATTCTGTTTGTAGAAGGTGCCATTCCAGGTAAAATAAGTGTTGGTGAGGCAATGCCTAACCAGCGCAGGTACATCCGAATTCAATACATGTTGGACCAAGTCCTCAATTATTGTTAGGGTGTCAGGTACTGGGATTTTGGTAAACAGAGATACTACATCAAAACTGACGAGGATGTCATCAGGAGATAGTACCATGTCCTTGACCATAGAGACTAATTGGGTTGAGTTGAGTACTGCCGAAGAGGTCTTGCCTGTGAAGGGAAGCAGAGTATCTGATAGAAACCGGGCTAGTTTGTAGGTAGGAGAGTTTATCGTCGACACGATGGGTCGTAGCGGGCGGCCTTCTTTATGGATCTTGGGAAGGCCATAGAGTCTTGGAGGTCTTGCCGCCGATGGTTTTAAAGAGGGACGTTTGGTTGGTTCGATTAGGGAAGTCGAACTCGTGATGATTTTGTTAGTTTTTGTCGTTAGGCTGTTAGTAGGATCATTTTTAATTTTGGAGTAACTCCCATCATTAAGTAGGTCCAGGATTTTGTTGTTGTATGAATCTTTATCCATGATGACCGTGGCATTGCCCTTGTCTGCCGAGAGGATGACTATATCATCTCTATTTTTTAGGTCCGCAAGTTCAGAGCGTTCGTTTTTGCTAATGTTACTAGTGGGTTTCTTAGCATTCTTAAGAATAGTGGCTATTTCAGCTCTCGCTACATCCGCATGGATGTGTCCTATGCCTCCGAGGGCTACATCAATCTGAGAAATCACATCCTCTACTGGTATATATTTAGGGGTGACAGCGAAATTTAGTCCTTTGGCCAGTACCGTTTTCAGATTGTCATAAATTGGGATGTTACTCTGATTAATAACGGTTTTGTTGACATCCAGCTTTATGATGTGTGGCTCTGGTTTCTTCTTAGATAGGAGGTTGAATTTAGAAATCAGGTTAGCTTTGCATTTGGCTGACATTGAGTCAGCAGAAGCAGAAGTCATGTTGTCAACGTGGTTCCAATCGGAAGGGGAAATTTTTTGTGTTAAAATTAAATGTGTTTTTAAGAGAGTCTTGTCTAAATTATCGAGTTCAGATCGGAGTAACCTTATTCTCTCTGAGATTAGTGATAGGCTAGCTTTAAATAAAATCTGTTTAGAATTCGGTGAGGACACAGCAGCAGATGTGAGTGTGAAAGCGATGGGTATTACCTTCTTTTTGGTTCTTTCGGTAAAGTCTCGTAGAAGGGAAATAATAAAAAAATAAAAACATAATAAAATACAATTCTCACGACGTTTCGGCCACAACGCAAGCAGCCGTCCTCAGGTGAAGAACAGGTCTGTCGGAAAGACAGCGTCTGAATGAACACCACCAAGCTTGGCAGCGTATATTTAAGCTGGGTTAGAGGAGGAAGGGCTCCTTGAAAAAGGAATGTGCATATCAACAGAGGAATTTAGCATATTTATGGCAAATGCAGATATGGGATGAGTCACTACTTGTGGAATGCGTAGGAGGTAGGGGGGTGTCTCAAAGTCATATTATGCCCGTGCATTATGTAGGATTAGCAGCAACAAAGGGAGGAAGTAGGGTTAGCAGTAATAAAGGGAAGGCATTTTAATAGTAAGGAGCTGCAGCAGCCAAACCACCACGTAAAAAACTAAAATATAAACTACATCAATATAATCAATATACTAAATATACTCTCCAATAAGCTGTTCTGTTCCGGTGCAAAAGTGCATCTGAAAGCGCCGCGTGATGCACTGACCATCTTTGTTCCATGTCTGGCCAAAAGTGTAGTGTATAGCGTAGTGTATTGTAGTGCATAATGTAGTGTATAGTATTGAAGTGTGTAATAGTGTAGTGTATAGTAGTGTAGTGTACAGTATTGTAGTGTGTAATAGTGTAATGTATAGTAGCGTAGTATATAGTGTAGTGTATAGTGTAGTGTATAGTAGTGTAGTGTACAGTATTGTAGTGTGTAATAGTGTAGTGTATAGTAGCGTAGTGTACAGTATTGTAGTGTGTAATACTGTAGTGTATAGTAGCGTAGTATATAGTGTAGTGTATAGTGTAGTGTATAGTAGTGTAGTGTACAGTATTGTAGTGTGTAATAGTGTAGTGTATAGTAGCGTAGTGTACAGTATTGTAGTGTGTAATACTGTAGTGTATAGTAGCGTAGTATATAGTGTAGTGTATAGTGTAGTGTATAGTAGTGAAGTATATACCCACGGTACTCACCTCACACAGTACTCACCATACCCACCGTGAGGAGCGGTGGTGTGGTAGCGGTTAGTGCCGCACCATGCTACGAATCTGTCGACTTCGAGTTCGATTCCCGATCACAGCCAACACCGGCGTTGATGATTACACTATGTAACACAATATTTGTTCCTGGGTAGTAAGTGTTATTTCGTAATTGCCTATGCCCAAAAAGTGTAGAAAATGACTACAAAAGATTTAGAAGCGAGTAGTTTTTCGAGATTGATCCTCCCTACAGAGAACTCTTGTCCGCCGTGGGCAGTCCCGCCTGTGGTAGTGCGTCTTGGTGTCTAACACATCTTTTGTAGTCATTTTTGTATCACTTTAGTATAAATACATTAAAATATTGATTAATATGTTGTTGTTTTCTAACTTTGTGTGAACGAAAAGACACACATTCGCCCGTTTTCTCCTTGAAAATAGGTACATTTTAAAATATCAATGTCCTGGTCACTAACGCAAGATTTGTCGGCAAAAATATCGACTTTCTATACTTTTGAGGCATAAGCAATTAGGAAATAACACTTACTACCCAGGAAGAGTATTATCTGAATCTCTACCGGGCCTCCCCTAAGTCAACTCAGCCTCAAATGAGTACACCCCCCTCCCCGTGCAGTAGTGGTGTAGTAAAAATCGCCACTGAGACAAAGGCGGCCGGACGTGCGTGGTGCTGGCCACCCACCCCCTCTGTGTGTGCCACAGTGCGGGTAGCCTTCAATGGCTACTCGCTAACAGCACTTGACCCCCTTAGTCTTATAAGGCAATACGGGGGATATTTGTCTTTGTTTGTATACGTACGTGTGTGTATGTATATGTTGAAATGTTTATGTGTATGTGCGCTATTGGACACCTAGGTTCAATTGTTAATATTTACTCAGTATGAACGGAAACGGTTAACATATATTTCCATGCATTGCAAGCATCTATATAAGTCTGGATGTTTCTCTAGCCCTTCGAGAACATCGATGGCATTCTCAACCCTCAGCTATCTAGCCCCTTCTGGAACATCATCGTGAGGTCGTGATGATGGTGGTGATGGTGGTGGTGATGATGATAATGGTGGGATCTCTCTTCATCTTTACAACAGAGGTTGATGGTGAGTGTGCTGGTGGTGGTAGTGACGATGATAGTGGTGGTGATGGTGGTGGTAGTGATGGAGGTGAAGGTGCCACCCACTCATCCACCCACTCACACACTCACAAATCTACTCACCCACTCGGTCACCCACCCACCAAATCACCGACTCACTCACCCACTGATCACTCACTCACCCACCCACTTACTCATCCACCCACCCACGCACAGGGTTTGGCCACTTCCTCCGATATCTGAGGCTAGGCAATCGCCAAGCTCACACGCATCTCTCTCTTAGCCACTCAACCACCCATCCACTCACCCACTCACTCACCGGCCCACCCATCTTTGTCTCCCCACAGCCGCCTTGGTCTGCACTACTCCATTCAGCGACAAGTTCAAGGACGTTTCCGTGTCCCCCGGCGGGATCCTCATCGGCGTTGGAAGCGACAGAGATGTCAAAATCTGGTCCGGTTGCTCTTGGCGATTGATGGGGACGATGATTAATCAGATATCGATCGGTGGCCGAGGTCGGGGTCCCGCATCGTCCAGCGGAGACCTCTACGCGTGGGCGAGAACCGACGACTGGAACGTGTACTACTACTACGGACACGCGTGGTACCATGTGATGGGTGAGATGATGATTTACTTCTGCCGCTGCTACTATTATTAGTACCACTACTGCAAGCAGATTATTTTAAAGTAATACGCCCACTCACTCACTCACCCACCCACCCACGCACCCATTCACTCATTCACTCACTCACTCACTCACCTACTCAGTCACTCACTTATTCACCCACCAACCACCCACCCACTCACTTACCCACCCACTCACTCACTCACCCACTCACCGACCCACCCACTAATCCACTCAGTCATTCATTCATCCACCCACTCACTCACTCACTCACCCACTCACTCACTCGCTCACCTACTCACGCACTCACTAACCCAATCACTCACTCATCCACTAACCTATCCACTCACTCATTTTCCCATTCACTCACTCACCGACTCAGTCACTCACCTATTCACCAACCCACCCACTTACTCACCCACTCACCCACTCATCCACTCACTCACTCATCCACCCACTCACCCACATACCCATTAACCCACCCACTCACTAACCCACTCATCCATTCACTCACTCACCCACTCACTCACCCACTTACCCACGCACTCACCCAGTCACCCACTCATCCATTCACTAACTCATCCATTCACCCACCCACATACCCATTAACCTACCCACTCACTCACCCACTCACTCACTCATTCACTCACCCACTTACCCACGCACTCACCCACTCACTAAACCACTCACACACTCAATCATTCATCTACTCAACCACTCACCCACCCACCCGCTCACCCATTCACCCATTCACTCACTCACCCACTCACTCACTCATGTGCTCACTAACTCACTCACTCATCCACTTAATCACTCATCCACTCACCCACCCACCCACTCACCGACTCACTCATTCACCCATTCATCCATTCAACATCTCAATCACTCACCCACTGACTCACTGACTCACTCACTCACTCACCACACTCATCCACCAACTCACTTTCCCACCCACTCAACCATTCACCCACCCACTCATCCACTCACCCACCCACTCACCAACTCATCCACCCACTCACCCACTCAGACACTCACCCATTCACCCATCCACTCACTCATCCACTCACCCACCAACCCACATACTCACTCACTCTCCCAGCCACTCACTCATCCATCCACTCACTCACCCACCCACCTACTCACCCACCCACTCACCCACCTATCCGACCACTCACCCACCCACTCAATCATTGATCAACTCACTCATTTACCCACTCACTCAATCACTCACCGACTCACTCACTAACCCCCTCATCCACTTATTCACCCACCTACTCACTCATCCACTAACTCATCCACCCATTCACTAACTCATTCACCCACCCACCCACTCACTCAACCACTCACTCACTCACTCACCCACTTACCGACCCACCCACTAATCAACTCACCAATTCACCCACCCACCCACTCACTCACCCACTCACCCACCCACCCACTCACTCCCCCACTCACCTAGTCACGCACTCACTAACACAATCACTCACTCATCCAATCACGGGTCCACTAACTCACTCATCCACTCACCCACCCACCCTATCACCCATTCACTCACCCTCTCAGTCACTTACATACTCACCCACTCACCCAACCACCCACTCATCCATCCACAAACTCACCCACTCACCCACTCACTCACCCACTCACCAACCCACTCACCCACTCACCCATTCACCCACCCACTCACTCACCCACTCACTCACTCACCCACTTACCCACGCACTCACCCACTCACTGAACCACTCACACACTCAATCATTCATCTACTCACCCACTCACCCACCCACTCACTCATCCACTCACTCACTCATCCGCTCACTAACTCAACCACTCACCCACCCGCTCACCCATTCACCCATTCATTCACCCACTCACTCACTCATCCACTCAATCACTCATCCACTCACGCACCCACTAACCCATTCACCCACTCACTCACCCTATCAGTCACTCACATACTCACCCACCCACTCACCCATTCACCCACCTACTCACTCACTCACCCACTCACTCACTCATCTACTCACCCATCTACTCACTCATCCACTCACTCATCCACTTACCAACCCACCCACTCACCGACTCACTCATTCACCCATTCACCCACTCAATCACTCACCCACTCACTCACCCACTCACTCACTCACTCACCACACTCATCCACCAACTCACTCACCCACCCACTCAACCATTCACCCACCCAATCATCCACTTACCCACCCACTCACCAACTCACCAACCCACCCACTCACCCACCCACCCACTCACTCACCCACTCAGACACTCACCCATTCACCCATCCACTCACTCATCCACTCACCCACCAATCCACATACTCAGCCACTCTCCCAGCCACTCACTCACCCATCCACTCACTCACCCACCCACCTACTCATCCACCCACTCATCCACCTATCCACTCACTCACCCACCCACCCACTCAATCATTGACCAACTCACTCATTTACCCACTCACTCAATCACTCAACGACTCACTCACTAACCCCCTCATCCACTTACTCACCCACCTACTCACTCATCCACAAACTCATCCACCCACTCACTGACTCACTCATTCACCCATTAACTCACTCACCCACTCACTCACTAGCCCACCCACTCACTTACTCAATCACTCATCCACCAACTCACTCGACCACCCACTCGACCATTCACCCACCCACTCATCCACTCACCAACCCACTCACCTACTCACCCACCGACTCACCCACCCACTCACTCATCCACTCACCCACATACTCACCCACTCTCCCAGCCACTCACTCACCCACCCACCCACCAACTCTCCAACCCACTCACCCACCTTTCCACCCACTCACCCACCCACACACTCAATCATTGACCAACTCACTCACTCATTTACCCACTCACTCAATCACTCACCGACTCACTCACTAACCCCCTCATCCACTTACTCACCCACCTACTCACTCATCCACTCACTCATCCACCCATTCACTAGCTCACTCACTCACCCACTCAATCACTCATGCCCTCACTCACTCACTCATCCACTCTCTCACTCAATTACTCAATCACCGATCTACCCACTCACTCATTCACCCACTCACTCACCCACTCACTCATCCACTAACTTAATCACTCACCCACTCATTCACTTAACCACTCACCTATTCACCTATTCACTCACTCACCCACTCACTCACTCACCCACTCATCCACTCACCCACTCACTTACCCACTCACTCACCCACTCACCCACCAACTCCCCGACTCACTCTCTGTTGAATGTACGCAGAGGTACCAATGATATTCTGAGTCTACACAGAAACTCACCCACCTACTCAACCACTCCTTCGCCCATCCATTCACTCACTCACCAACGAACTCACTTACCCATTCACCCATTCACTCACTCACCCTCTCACGCACTCACTCACTCGTCCACTCACCCACTCACTCATCCACTCACCCATCCACCCACTCACTCACTCACCCACTCACTCACTCACGCACTTACCCACTCACCAACTCATCCACTCACCCACTCACTCACCCACTCACCCACTCATCCACTCACCCACCCATCCCACTCAACCACCCACTAACTCACCCACTCAGACACTCACAAATTCACCCATCTACTCAATCATTGACCAACTCACTCACTCATCTACCTACTCACTTAATCACTCACCGACTAACTCACTAACCCACTCATCCACTTACTCATCCAGCTACTCACTCATCCACTCACTCATCCACCCATTCACGAGCTCACTCACTCACCCACTCACTCACTCATGCCCTCACTCACTCACTCATCCACTCTCTCACTCACTTACTCACTCACTCACCCATCTACCCACTCACTCATTCACCCACTCACTCATCCACTAACTTAATCACTCACCCACTAACTTAATCACTCACCCTTTCACTCACTTAACCACTCGCCTATTCACCTATTCACTCACTCACCCACTCACCCACTTACCCACTCACCCACTCATCCACTCACCCACTCACTTACCCACTCACTCACTCACTCACCCTCTCACCCACTCACTCACCTACTCACTCATCCATTCACTCACTCACTCATCCACTAACTTAATCACTCACCCACTCACTCACTTAACCACTCACCTGTTCACCTATTCACTCACTCACCCACTCACTCACCCACCCACTCACTCACTCACTAATCCACTCATCCACTCACCCACCCACCCACTCACCCACTCACTCATTCACCAATCCACTCACTCATCCACCCATTCACTAGCTCACTCACCCACTCACTCACCAACTCACCCACCAACTCCCCGACTCACTCTCTGTTGAATGTACGCAGAGGTACCAATGATATTCTGAGTCTACACAGAAACTCACCCACCTACTCAATAACTCCTTCACCCATCCATTCACTCACTCACCCACTCACTCACTTAACCACTCACCTATTTACTCACTCACCCACTCACTCACTCACTCACCCACTTACTCACTCACCCACTCACCCACTCATCCACTCACCCACTCACTTACCCACCCACTCATCCACTCACCCACTCACCCACCCACTCACTCACTGACTCACCTACTCATGCACTCACTCACTAACCCAATCACTCACTCATCCACTAACTTACTCATCCACTCACCAACGAACCCACTTACCCATTCACCCATTCACTCACTCACCGACTCACGCACTCGCTCACTCGTCCACTTAACCACTCACTCATCCAGTCACCCATCCACCCACTCACTCATTCACCCATTCACTCACTCTCTCACCCACTCAGTCACTCACCTATTCACCCACCCACCCACTCACTCATTCACTCACTCACCCATTCAGTCACGCACCTATTCACCCAATCACCCACTCACTCACCCACTCACTCATCCATTCACTCATTCACTCACTCACTCACTCATCCACTAACTTAATCACTCATCCACTCACCCACCCACTCATCCAATCACCCTCTCACCCATTCCATCACTCACCGACTCACCTAGCCACTCAATCATCCTCTCACCCACCCACGCACTCACTCATTCACCCAATCACTCACTCACCCTCTCAGTCACTCACCTACTCACTCACCCACCACTCACCCACTCACCCATTCACCCAATCACTCACTTACCCTCTCAGTCACTCACCTACTCACCCACCCACCCACCCACTCACCCACCCAATCACTCACTCATCCACTCACTCATTCACTCACTCATCCTCTCACCCACCCACTCACCCACTCACTCATTCACCCATCAACCCACTCATCTCCTCACCCACCCACTCACCCTCTCACCCATTCATCCATTCCATCACTCACCCACTCACCCACTCACTCACCAACTCACCCACTCAACCAATTACCAACCCACTCACTTACCCGTCTGCTCACCCTTAATTGAATGAACACAGCTGTACCAATGATACTCACGCACTTGCTCACTACCCAATCACTCACTCATCCACTCACTCGTCCACTAATTCACTCACCCCCCCACCCACTTACCCATTCACCCATTCACTCACTCACCCACTCACTCACTCGTCCACTCACCCACTCACTCATCCACCCACCCACTCACTCACTCACCCACTCACTCACTCACCCACGCACTCACCCACCCACCCACCCGCTCACCCATTCACTCATTCACTCACTCTCCCTCTCAGTCTCTCACCTACTCACACATTCACCCACCCTCCAACTCACCCACACACTCACCAACCCACACACTCACCCACTCACCGATTCACGCACCCACTCACTCACCTACTCACTCACCTACTCACCGAACCATCCACTCACCCACTCACCCATTCACCCATTCACCCATTCATTCACCCACCCACCCACTCACTCACCCCCTCACCAACTCACTCACTCACCTACTCTCCCACCCAATCACTCACTCATCAACTCAAGCACTCACCCACCCACCCACCCACTCACTCACCCATTCACCCACCCACTCATCCACTCACCCACCCACTCACCCTCTCACCCATTCATCCATTCCTTCACTCACCCACTCACCCACTCACTCACCAACTCACCGACCCACTCACCCACCCGTCCGCTCACCCTTAATTGAATGAACACAGCTGTTCCAATGATACTCACGCACTCGCTCACTAACCCAATCACTCACTCATCCACTCACTCGTCCACTAATTCACTCATCAACTCACCCACCCACCCACTTACCCATTCACCCAATCACTTACTCACTCATCCATTCACCCACCCACACACCCATTCACCCACCCACTCACTCACCCACTCACAGAATCACCCACCGACTTACTCACCTACTCACTCACCTACTCACCCACCCACTCACTCATTTACCCATTCACTCACTCACCCACCTACTCACTCACCCACCCAACCACCCTACTCACTCACTCACTCACCCACAATCACCCACCCACTCACCCATTCACCCACCCACTCATCCACTCACCCTCTCACCCATTCCAACTCACCCACTCACTCACCTACTTACCCACCCACTCACTCACCCACTCACTCACCTACTCACCCACTCACTCACTCACTCACTAATCCACTCACTCATCCACTCACCCACTCACCCACTTACTCATTCACCCATTCACTCACTCAACCACTCATTCACTAACCCACCTACTCACTCACTCACCCACCCACCCACCCAGCCACCCACCCACTCACTCACTCACTCACCCACCCACTCAATCACCCACCCACTCACCCATTCACCCACCCACTCATCCACTCACCCTCTCACCCATTCCATCACTCACCCACTCACCAACTCACTCACCTACTCACCCACCGACTCACCCACCCACTCACTCACTCACTCACTAATCCACTCACTCATCCACTCACCCACCCACTCACTTATTCACCCATTGACTCACTCAACCACTCACTCACTCACCCACCTACTCACTCACCCACCCACGCACCCAGCCACCCACCCACTCACTCACCCACTCAATCACCCTCCGACTCACCCACTCAATCACCCTCCGACTCACCCATTCACCCACCCACTCACTCACTCATCCATTCACTCACTCACTCATCCACTCACCCACCCACACACCCATTCACCCACCCACTCACTCACTCACCCACGCACTCACCCACTCACCCGCTCACCCATTCACCCATTCACTCACTCACCCTCTCAGTCTCTCACCTACTCACCCACTCACCCACCCTCCAACTCACCCACACACTCACCCACCCACTCACTCACCCACTCACCGATTCACCCACCCACTCACTCACCTACTCACTCACCTACTCACCCAACCACCCACTCACCCACTCACCCACCCACTCATCCACTCACCCATCCACTCACCCTCTCACCCATTCATCCATTCCATCACTCACCCACTCACCCACTCACTCACCTACTCACCCACCCACCCACTCACTCACTCACTCACTAATACACTCACTCATCCACTCACCCACCAACCTACTCACTCACCCACCCACCCAGCCACCCACCCACTCACTAACTCACTCACTCACCCACCCACCCACTCAATCACCCACCCACTCACCCATTCACCCATCCACTCATCCATTCACCCTCTCACACATTCCATCACTCACCCATTCCCCCACTCACTCACCTACTCACCCACCCACTCACTCACCCATTCCATCACTCACCCACTCACCCACTCACTAACCTACTCACCCACAAACTCACTCACCCACTCACTCACCTACTCACCCACTCCCTCACTAATCCACTCACTCATCCACTCACCCACCCACTCACCCAAATCACCGATTCACCCACCTACTCACTCACCCACTCACCCATCCAGCCACACACCCACCCACCCACTCACTCACCCACCCACTCAATCACACACCCACTCACCCATTCACCCAACCACTCATCCACTCACCCACCCACCCACTCACTCACCCACCTACCCACTCACTCACCCACTAACCCACTCACCCATTCACTCATCCACTCACTCACCAACTCACCCACTCACAAACTCACTCACTCACTCACCTGCCCGCTCACCCGTAATTGAATGAACACAGCTGTACCAATTATATTCTATCTGCGTCTAAACATCCCACTGCTATTGTTAGTGTGGGAGTCAAGTTTCGTGTTTATTTGGTTAGTCAGGCTGTATCAATATACTCATTGACACATTGAGACCCATAACGACTGATAGAGATACACGCACGTCGATAGATATACATAGACACGTGAAGGTAGATAGATACTCTTAGAGATGAATAGAGATACGTAGAGACCCATAGATATACAGAGAGATAAACAACGACGATTGGAGATACATAGAGATATACAGAGACCCATAGAGATACTCATAGACCCATAGAGATACACAGAAATACACAAAGACCCGTAGAGATACTCAGATACCCATTAAATACACAGAGATACACAGATATCCATAGAGATAGACAGAGATGAATAGAGACCCATAGACAAACACAGGGATACAGATGTAGTGACATCGCGGGAAGTCAGTTTGTAGTACCGGCCTAGAGGGTCACGGCGTGCGGTGTAACAACACCACGGACACCACAATGGTGTGGGTTTAGTAGCGGCCCTAGAGGGGCCCGCTGAGCGCTGATTGATAGCGCTGGATGGCACCAAGCTTGGCGTGCAGTGCTAGCCCGACAGGACATGGTTTGGGAGTGCCGGCCGTAGAAATGAGGTTGCTAAAGGCCATGGCACTTTGGTTGACCCAAGAGGACACGTGCCCAGTTAAGTCTACAAAGGGGCCCGAGTGGGGGCTAGGGGTGGTCGCGTGGCTAGCATCCAGATCCTTTCCGAGGATTGTGGAAGGTGGTCGTGGCCAAGGGCGGAGCCAGCCACGCTGCAGAGAATAGAAGCCGGGTCCCCAGAGGGACCGGCGTTGTTGTTCATCCTGAAAGAAACCTTCGTCTACGTTCTCCGTTCCACTCACTCACTCATCCACTCACTCATCCACTCACTCATCCACTCACCAATTCACTCACCCACTAATCCACTCACTCACTCACTCATCAACTCACTCACCCACCCACTCTCCCACCCACTCACCCATTCACCCACCCACTCTTCCACTCACCCAACCACTCACCCAATCACCCATTCAATCACTCACCCAGTCAGTCATTCACCTATTCACCCACTCACCCACTCACTCACCCACTCACTCACCCATTCATACAGCCACTCACTCACCCACTCACTCATCCACTTACTCACTCTCCTACTCATCCACTCACTCACTCACTCACCCACACACTCATCTACTCACTCATCCACTCACTCACTCATGGACTCACCCACTCACCCATTCCCTCATTCACTCACTCACTCACTCATTCACTCACTCACCCACTCTGTCACTCACCTACTCACCCAACCACTCACTCACTCACAAACTCACTCACTCACTCACCTGCCCGCTCACCCGTAATTGAATGAACACAGCTGTACCAATTATATTCTATCTGCGTCTAAACATCCCACTGCTATTGTTAGTGTGGGAGTCAAGTTTCGTGTTTATTTGGTTAGTCAGGCTGTATCAATATACTCATTGACACATTGAGACCCATAACGACTGATAGAGATACACGCACGTCGATAGATATACATAGACACGTGAAGGTAGATAGATACTCTTAGAGATGAATAGAGATACGTAGAGACCCATAGATATACAGAGAGATAAACAACGACGATTGGAGATACATAGAGATATACAGAGACCCATAGAGATACTCATAGACCCATAGAGATACACAGAAATACACAAAGACCCGTAGAGATACTCAGATACCCATTAAATACACAGAGATACACAGATATCCATAGAGATAGACAGAGATGAATAGAGACCCATAGACAAACACAGGGATACAGATGTAGTGACATCGCGGGAAGTCAGTTTGTAGTACCGGCCTAGAGGGTCACGGCGTGCGGTGTAACAACACCACGGACACCACAATGGTGTGGGTTTAGTAGCGGCCCTAGAGGGGCCCGCTGAGCGCTGATTGATAGCGCTGGATGGCACCAAGCTTGGCGTGCAGTGCTAGCCCGACAGGACATGGTTTGGGAGTGCCGGCCGTAGAAATGAGGTTGCTAAAGGCCATGGCACTTTGGTTGACCCAAGAGGACACGTGCCCAGTTAAGTCTACAAAGGGGCCCGAGTGGGGGCTAGGGGTGGTCGCGTGGCTAGCATCCAGATCCTTTCCGAGGATTGTGGAAGGTGGTCGTGGCCAAGGGCGGAGCCAGCCACGCTGCAGAGAATAGAAGCCGGGTCCCCAGAGGGACCGGCGTTGTTGTTCATCCTGAAAGAAACCTTCGTCTACGTTCTCCGTTCCACTCACTCACTCATCCACTCACTCATCCACTCACTCATCCACTCACCAATTCACTCACCCACTAATCCACTCACTCACTCACTCATCAACTCACTCACCCACCCACTCTCCCACCCACTCACCCATTCACCCACCCACTCTTCCACTCACCCAACCACTCACCCAATCACCCATTCAATCACTCACCCAGTCAGTCATTCACCTATTCACCCACTCACCCACTCACTCACCCACTCACTCACCCATTCATACAGCCACTCACTCACCCACTCACTCATCCACTTACTCACTCTCCTACTCATCCACTCACTCACTCACTCACCCACACACTCATCTACTCACTCATCCACTCACTCACTCATGGACTCACCCACTCACCCATTCCCTCATTCACTCACTCACTCACTCATTCACTCACTCACCCACTCTGTCACTCACCTACTCACCCAACCACTCACTCACTCACAAACTCACTCACTCACTCACCTGCCCGCTCACCCGTAATTGAATGAACACAGCTGTACCAATTATATTCTATCTGCGTCTAAACATCCCACTGCTATTGTTAGTGTGGGAGTCAAGTTTCGTGTTTATTTGGTTAGTCAGGCTGTATCAATATACTCATTGACACATTGAGACCCATAACGACTGATAGAGATACACGCACGTCGATAGATATACATAGACACGTGAAGGTAGATAGATACTCTTAGAGATGAATAGAGATACGTAGAGACCCATAGATATACAGAGAGATAAACAACGACGATTGGAGATACATAGAGATATACAGAGACCCATAGAGATACTCATAGACCCATAGAGATACACAGAAATACACAAAGACCCGTAGAGATACTCAGATACCCATTAAATACACAGAGATACACAGATATCCATAGAGATAGACAGAGATGAATAGAGACCCATAGACAAACACAGGGATACAGATGTAGTGACATCGCGGGAAGTCAGTTTGTAGTACCGGCCTAGAGGGTCACGGCGTGCGGTGTAACAACACCACGGACACCACAATGGTGTGGGTTTAGTAGCGGCCCTAGAGGGGCCCGCTGAGCGCTGATTGATAGCGCTGGATGGCACCAAGCTTGGCGTGCAGTGCTAGCCCGACAGGACATGGTTTGGGAGTGCCGGCCGTAGAAATGAGGTTGCTAAAGGCCATGGCACTTTGGTTGACCCAAGAGGACACGTGCCCAGTTAAGTCTACAAAGGGGCCCGAGTGGGGGCTAGGGGTGGTCGCGTGGCTAGCATCCAGATCCTTTCCGAGGATTGTGGAAGGTGGTCGTGGCCAAGGGCGGAGCCAGCCACGCTGCAGAGAATAGAAGCCGGGTCCCCAGAGGGACCGGCGTTGTTGTTCATCCTGAAAGAAACCTTCGTCTACGTTCTCCGTTCCACTCACTCACTCATCCACTCACTCATCCACTCACTCATCCACTCACCAATTCACTCACCCACTAATCCACTCACTCACTCACTCATCAACTCACTCACCCACCCACTCTCCCACCCACTCACCCATTCACCCACCCACTCTTCCACTCACCCAACCACTCACCCAATCACCCATTCAATCACTCACCCAGTCAGTCATTCACCTATTCACCCACTCACCCACTCACTCACCCACTCACTCACCCATTCATACAGCCACTCACTCACCCACTCACTCATCCACTTACTCACTCTCCTACTCATCCACTCACTCACTCACCCACACACTCATCTACTCACTCATCCACTCACTCACTCATGGACTCACCCACTCACCCATTCCCTCATTCACTCACTCACTCACTCATTCACTCACTCACCCACTCTGTCACTCACCTACTCACCCAACCACTCACTCACTCACAAACTCACTCACTCACTCACCTGCCCGCTCACCCGTAATTGAATGAACACAGCTGTACCAATTATATTCTATCTGCGTCTAAACATCCCACTGCTATTGTTAGTGTGGGAGTCAAGTTTCGTGTTTATTTGGTTAGTCAGGCTGTATCAATATACTCATTGACACATTGAGACCCATAACGACTGATAGAGATACACGCACGTCGATAGATATACATAGACACGTGAAGGTAGATAGATACTCTTAGAGATGAATAGAGATACGTAGAGACCCATAGATATACAGAGAGATAAACAACGACGATTGGAGATACATAGAGATATACAGAGACCCATAGAGATACTCATAGACCCATAGAGATACACAGAAATACACAAAGACCCGTAGAGATACTCAGATACCCATTAAATACACAGAGATACACAGATATCCATAGAGATAGACAGAGATGAATAGAGACCCATAGACAAACACAGGGATACAGATGTAGTGACATCGCGGGAAGTCAGTTTGTAGTACCGGCCTAGAGGGTCACGGCGTGCGGTGTAACAACACCACGGACACCACAATGGTGTGGGTTTAGTAGCGGCCCTAGAGGGGCCCGCTGAGCGCTGATTGATAGCGCTGGATGGCACCAAGCTTGGCGTGCAGTGCTAGCCCGACAGGACATGGTTTGGGAGTGCCGGCCGTAGAAATGAGGTTGCTAAAGGCCATGGCACTTTGGTTGACCCAAGAGGACACGTGCCCAGTTAAGTCTACAAAGGGGCCCGAGTGGGGGCTAGGGGTGGTCGCGTGGCTAGCATCCAGATCCTTTCCGAGGATTGTGGAAGGTGGTCGTGGCCAAGGGCGGAGCCAGCCACGCTGCAGAGAATAGAAGCCGGGTCCCCAGAGGGACCGGCGTTGTTGTTCATCCTGAAAGAAACCTTCGTCTACGTTCTCCGTTCCACTCACTCACTCATCCACTCACTCATCCACTCACTCATCCACTCACCAATTCACTCACCCACTAATCCACTCACTCACTCACTCATCAACTCACTCACCCACCCACTCTCCCACCCACTCACCCATTCACCCACCCACTCTTCCACTCACCCAACCACTCACCCAATCACCCATTCAATCACTCACCCAGTCAGTCATTCACCTATTCACCCACTCACCCACTCACTCACCCACTCACTCACCCATTCATACAGCCACTCACTCACCCACTCACTCATCCACTTACTCACTCTCCTACTCATCCACTCACTCACTCACCCACACACTCATCTACTCACTCATCCACTCACTCACTCATGGACTCACCCACTCACCCATTCCCTCATTCACTCACTCACTCACTCATTCACTCACTCACCCACTCTGTCACTCACCTACTCACCCAACCACTCACTCACTCACAAACTCACTCACTCACTCACCTGCCCGCTCACCCGTAATTGAATGAACACAGCTGTACCAATTATATTCTATCTGCGTCTAAACATCCCACTGCTATTGTTAGTGTGGGAGTCAAGTTTCGTGTTTATTTGGTTAGTCAGGCTGTATCAATATACTCATTGACACATTGAGACCCATAACGACTGATAGAGATACACGCACGTCGATAGATATACATAGACACGTGAAGGTAGATAGATACTCTTAGAGATGAATAGAGATACGTAGAGACCCATAGATATACAGAGAGATAAACAACGACGATTGGAGATACATAGAGATATACAGAGACCCATAGAGATACTCATAGACCCATAGAGATACACAGAAATACACAAAGACCCGTAGAGATACTCAGATACCCATTAAATACACAGAGATACACAGATATCCATAGAGATAGACAGAGATGAATAGAGACCCATAGACAAACACAGGGATACAGATGTAGTGACATCGCGGGAAGTCAGTTTGTAGTACCGGCCTAGAGGGTCACGGCGTGCGGTGTAACAACACCACGGACACCACAATGGTGTGGGTTTAGTAGCGGCCCTAGAGGGGCCCGCTGAGCGCTGATTGATAGCGCTGGATGGCACCAAGCTTGGCGTGCAGTGCTAGCCCGACAGGACATGGTTTGGGAGTGCCGGCCGTAGAAATGAGGTTGCTAAAGGCCATGGCACTTTGGTTGACCCAAGAGGACACGTGCCCAGTTAAGTCTACAAAGGGGCCCGAGTGGGGGCTAGGGGTGGTCGCGTGGCTAGCATCCAGATCCTTTCCGAGGATTGTGGAAGGTGGTCGTGGCCAAGGGCGGAGCCAGCCACGCTGCAGAGAATAGAAGCCGGGTCCCCAGAGGGACCGGCGTTGTTGTTCATCCTGAAAGAAACCTTCGTCTACGTTCTCCGTTCCACTCACTCACTCATCCACTCACTCATCCACTCACTCATCCACTCACCAATTCACTCACCCACTAATCCACTCACTCACTCACTCATCAACTCACTCACCCACCCACTCTCCCACCCACTCACCCATTCACCCACCCACTCTTCCACTCACCCAACCACTCACCCAATCACCCATTCAATCACTCACCCAGTCAGTCATTCACCTATTCACCCACTCACCCACTCACTCACCCACTCACTCACCCATTCATACAGCCACTCACTCACCCACTCACTCATCCACTTACTCACTCTCCTACTCATCCACTCACTCACTCACTCACCCACACACTCATCTACTCACTCATCCACTCACTCACTCATGGACTCACCCACTCACCCATTCCCTCATTCACTCACTCACTCACTCATTCACTCACTCACCCACTCTGTCACTCACCTACTCACCCAACCACTCACTCACTCACAAACTCACTCACTCACTCACCTGCCCGCTCACCCGTAATTGAATGAACACAGCTGTACCAATTATATTCTATCTGCGTCTAAACATCCCACTGCTATTGTTAGTGTGGGAGTCAAGTTTCGTGTTTATTTGGTTAGTCAGGCTGTATCAATATACTCATTGACACATTGAGACCCATAACGACTGATAGAGATACACGCACGTCGATAGATATACATAGACACGTGAAGGTAGATAGATACTCTTAGAGATGAATAGAGATACGTAGAGACCCATAGATATACAGAGAGATAAACAACGACGATTGGAGATACATAGAGATATACAGAGACCCATAGAGATACTCATAGACCCATAGAGATACACAGAAATACACAAAGACCCGTAGAGATACTCAGATACCCATTAAATACACAGAGATACACAGATATCCATAGAGATAGACAGAGATGAATAGAGACCCATAGACAAACACAGGGATACAGATGTAGTGACATCGCGGGAAGTCAGTTTGTAGTACCGGCCTAGAGGGTCACGGCGTGCGGTGTAACAACACCACGGACACCACAATGGTGTGGGTTTAGTAGCGGCCCTAGAGGGGCCCGCTGAGCGCTGATTGATAGCGCTGGATGGCACCAAGCTTGGCGTGCAGTGCTAGCCCGACAGGACATGGTTTGGGAGTGCCGGCCGTAGAAATGAGGTTGCTAAAGGCCATGGCACTTTGGTTGACCCAAGAGGACACGTGCCCAGTTAAGTCTACAAAGGGGCCCGAGTGGGGGCTAGGGGTGGTCGCGTGGCTAGCATCCAGATCCTTTCCGAGGATTGTGGAAGGTGGTCGTGGCCAAGGGCGGAGCCAGCCACGCTGCAGAGAATAGAAGCCGGGTCCCCAGAGGGACCGGCGTTGTTGTTCATCCTGAAAGAAACCTTCGTCTACGTTCTCCGTTCCACTCACTCACTCATCCACTCACTCATCCACTCACTCATCCACTCACCAATTCACTCACCCACTAATCCACTCACTCACTCACTCATCAACTCACTCACCCACCCACTCTCCCACCCACTCACCCATTCACCCACCCACTCTTCCACTCACCCAACCACTCACCCAATCACCCATTCAATCACTCACCCAGTCAGTCATTCACCTATTCACCCACTCACCCACTCACTCACCCACTCACTCACCCATTCATACAGCCACTCACTCACCCACTCACTCATCCACTTACTCACTCTCCTACTCATCCACTCACTCACTCACCCACACACTCATCTACTCACTCATCCACTCACTCACTCATGGACTCACCCACTCACCCATTCCCTCATTCACTCACTCACTCACTCATTCACTCACTCACCCACTCTGTCACTCACCTACTCACCCAACCACTCACTCACTCACAAACTCACTCACTCACTCACCTGCCCGCTCACCCGTAATTGAATGAACACAGCTGTACCAATTATATTCTATCTGCGTCTAAACATCCCACTGCTATTGTTAGTGTGGGAGTCAAGTTTCGTGTTTATTTGGTTAGTCAGGCTGTATCAATATACTCATTGACACATTGAGACCCATAACGACTGATAGAGATACACGCACGTCGATAGATATACATAGACACGTGAAGGTAGATAGATACTCTTAGAGATGAATAGAGATACGTAGAGACCCATAGATATACAGAGAGATAAACAACGACGATTGGAGATACATAGAGATATACAGAGACCCATAGAGATACTCATAGACCCATAGAGATACACAGAAATACACAAAGACCCGTAGAGATACTCAGATACCCATTAAATACACAGAGATACACAGATATCCATAGAGATAGACAGAGATGAATAGAGACCCATAGACAAACACAGGGATACAGATGTAGTGACATCGCGGGAAGTCAGTTTGTAGTACCGGCCTAGAGGGTCACGGCGTGCGGTGTAACAACACCACGGACACCACAATGGTGTGGGTTTAGTAGCGGCCCTAGAGGGGCCCGCTGAGCGCTGATTGATAGCGCTGGATGGCACCAAGCTTGGCGTGCAGTGCTAGCCCGACAGGACATGGTTTGGGAGTGCCGGCCGTAGAAATGAGGTTGCTAAAGGCCATGGCACTTTGGTTGACCCAAGAGGACACGTGCCCAGTTAAGTCTACAAAGGGGCCCGAGTGGGGGCTAGGGGTGGTCGCGTGGCTAGCATCCAGATCCTTTCCGAGGATTGTGGAAGGTGGTCGTGGCCAAGGGCGGAGCCAGCCACGCTGCAGAGAATAGAAGCCGGGTCCCCAGAGGGACCGGCGTTGTTGTTCATCCTGAAAGAAACCTTCGTCTACGTTCTCCGTTCCACTCACTCACTCATCCACTCACTCATCCACTCACTCATCCACTCACCAATTCACTCACCCACTAATCCACTCACTCACTCACTCATCAACTCACTCACCCACCCACTCTCCCACCCACTCACCCATTCACCCACCCACTCTTCCACTCACCCAACCACTCACCCAATCACCCATTCAATCACTCACCCAGTCAGTCATTCACCTATTCACCCACTCACCCACTCACTCACCCACTCACTCACCCATTCATACAGCCACTCACTCACCCACTCACTCATCCACTTACTCACTCTCCTACTCATCCACTCACTCACTCACTCACCCACACACTCATCTACTCACTCATCCACTCACTCACTCATGGACTCACCCACTCACCCATTCCCTCATTCACTCACTCACTCACTCATTCACTCACTCACCCACTCTGTCACTCACCTACTCACCCAACCACTCACTCACTCACAAACTCACTCACTCACTCACCTGCCCGCTCACCCGTAATTGAATGAACACAGCTGTACCAATTATATTCTATCTGCGTCTAAACATCCCACTGCTATTGTTAGTGTGGGAGTCAAGTTTCGTGTTTATTTGGTTAGTCAGGCTGTATCAATATACTCATTGACACATTGAGACCCATAACGACTGATAGAGATACACGCACGTCGATAGATATACATAGACACGTGAAGGTAGATAGATACTCTTAGAGATGAATAGAGATACGTAGAGACCCATAGATATACAGAGAGATAAACAACGACGATTGGAGATACATAGAGATATACAGAGACCCATAGAGATACTCATAGACCCATAGAGATACACAGAAATACACAGAAATACACAAAGACCCGTAGAGATACTCAGATACCCATTAAATACACAGAGATACACAGATATCCATAGAGATAGACAGAGATGAATAGAGACCCATAGACAAACACAGGGATACAGATGTAGTGACATCGCGGGAAGTCAGTTTGTAGTACCGGCCTAGAGGGTCACGGCGTGCGGTGTAACAACACCACGGACACCACAATGGTGTGGGTTTAGTAGCGGCCCTAGAGGGGCCCGCTGAGCGCTGATTGATAGCGCTGGATGGCACCAAGCTTGGCGTGCAGTGCTAGCCCGACAGGACATGGTTTGGGAGTGCCGGCCGTAGAAATGAGGTTGCTAAAGGCCATGGCACTTTGGTTGACCCAAGAGGACACGTGCCCAGTTAAGTCTACAAAGGGGCCCGAGTGGGGGCTAGGGGTGGTCGCGTGGCTAGCATCCAGATCCTTTCCGAGGATTGTGGAAGGTGGTCGTGGCCAAGGGCGGAGCCAGCCACGCTGCAGAGAATAGAAGCCGGGTCCCCAGAGGGACCGGCGTTGTTGTTCATCCTGAAAGAAACCTTCGTCTACGTTCTCCGTTCCACTCACTCACTCATCCACTCACTCATCCACTCACTCATCCACTCACCAATTCACTCACCCACTAATCCACTCACTCACTCACTCATCAACTCACTCACCCACCCACTCTCCCACCCACTCACCCATTCACCCACCCACTCTTCCACTCACCCAACCACTCACCCAATCACCCATTCAATCACTCACCCAGTCAGTCATTCACCTATTCACCCACTCACCCACTCACTCACCCACTCACTCACCCATTCATACAGCCACTCACTCACCCACTCACTCATCCACTTACTCACTCTCCTACTCATCCACTCACTCACTCACCCACACACTCATCTACTCACTCATCCACTCACTCACTCATGGACTCACCCACTCACCCATTCCCTCATTCACTCACTCACTCACTCATTCACTCACTCACCCACTCTGTCACTCACCTACTCACCCAACCACTCACTCACTCACAAACTCACTCACTCACTCACCTGCCCGCTCACCCGTAATTGAATGAACACAGCTGTACCAATTATATTCTATCTGCGTCTAAACATCCCACTGCTATTGTTAGTGTGGGAGTCAAGTTTCGTGTTTATTTGGTTAGTCAGGCTGTATCAATATACTCATTGACACATTGAGACCCATAACGACTGATAGAGATACACGCACGTCGATAGATATACATAGACACGTGAAGGTAGATAGATACTCTTAGAGATGAATAGAGATACGTAGAGACCCATAGATATACAGAGAGATAAACAACGACGATTGGAGATACATAGAGATATACAGAGACCCATAGAGATACTCATAGACCCATAGAGATACACAGAAATACACAAAGACCCGTAGAGATACTCAGATACCCATTAAATACACAGAGATACACAGATATCCATAGAGATAGACAGAGATGAATAGAGACCCATAGACAAACACAGGGATACAGATGTAGTGACATCGCGGGAAGTCAGTTTGTAGTACCGGCCTAGAGGGTCACGGCGTGCGGTGTAACAACACCACGGACACCACAATGGTGTGGGTTTAGTAGCGGCCCTAGAGGGGCCCGCTGAGCGCTGATTGATAGCGCTGGATGGCACCAAGCTTGGCGTGCAGTGCTAGCCCGACAGGACATGGTTTGGGAGTGCCGGCCGTAGAAATGAGGTTGCTAAAGGCCATGGCACTTTGGTTGACCCAAGAGGACACGTGCCCAGTTAAGTCTACAAAGGGGCCCGAGTGGGGGCTAGGGGTGGTCGCGTGGCTAGCATCCAGATCCTTTCCGAGGATTGTGGAAGGTGGTCGTGGCCAAGGGCGGAGCCAGCCACGCTGCAGAGAATAGAAGCCGGGTCCCCAGAGGGACCGGCGTTGTTGTTCATCCTGAAAGAAACCTTCGTCTACGTTCTCCGTTCCACTCACTCACTCATCCACTCACTCATCCACTCACTCATCCACTCACCAATTCACTCACCCACTAATCCACTCACTCACTCACTCATCAACTCACTCACCCACCCACTCTCCCACCCACTCACCCATTCACCCACCCACTCTTCCACTCACCCAACCACTCACCCAATCACCCATTCAATCACTCACCCAGTCAGTCATTCACCTATTCACCCACTCACCCACTCACTCACCCACTCACTCACCCATTCATACAGCCACTCACTCACCCACTCACTCATCCACTTACTCACTCTCCTACTCATCCACTCACTCACTCACTCACCCACACACTCATCTACTCACTCATCCACTCACTCACTCATGGACTCACCCACTCACCCATTCCCTCATTCACTCACTCACTCACTCATTCACTCACTCACCCACTCTGTCACTCACCTACTCACCCAACCACTCACTCACTCACAAACTCACTCACTCACTCACCTGCCCGCTCACCCGTAATTGAATGAACACAGCTGTACCAATTATATTCTATCTGCGTCTAAACATCCCACTGCTATTGTTAGTGTGGGAGTCAAGTTTCGTGTTTATTTGGTTAGTCAGGCTGTATCAATATACTCATTGACACATTGAGACCCATAACGACTGATAGAGATACACGCACGTCGATAGATATACATAGACACGTGAAGGTAGATAGATACTCTTAGAGATGAATAGAGATACGTAGAGACCCATAGATATACAGAGAGATAAACAACGACGATTGGAGATACATAGAGATATACAGAGACCCATAGAGATACTCATAGACCCATAGAGATACACAGAATACCAGAAATACACAAAGACCCGTAGAGATACTCAGATACCCATTAAATACACAGAGATACACAGATATCCATAGAGATAGACAGAGATGAATAGAGACCCATAGACAAACACAGGGATACAGATGTAGTGACATCGCGGGAAGTCAGTTTGTAGTACCGGCCTAGAGGGTCACGGCGTGCGGTGTAACAACACCACGGACACCACAATGGTGTGGGTTTAGTAGCGGCCCTAGAGGGGCCCGCTGAGCGCTGATTGATAGCGCTGGATGGCACCAAGCTTGGCGTGCAGTGCTAGCCCGACAGGACATGGTTTGGGAGTGCCGGCCGTAGAAATGAGGTTGCTAAAGGCCATGGCACTTTGGTTGACCCAAGAGGACACGTGCCCAGTTAAGTCTACAAAGGGGCCCGAGTGGGGGCTAGGGGTGGTCGCGTGGCTAGCATCCAGATCCTTTCCGAGGATTGTGGAAGGTGGTCGTGGCCAAGGGCGGAGCCAGCCACGCTGCAGAGAATAGAAGCCGGGTCCCCAGAGGGACCGGCGTTGTTGTTCATCCTGAAAGAAACCTTCGTCTACGTTCTCCGTTCCACTCACTCACTCATCCACTCACTCATCCACTCACTCATCCACTCACTCATCACTCATCCACTCACTCATCCACTCACCAATTCACTCACCCACTAATCCACTCACTCACTCACTCATCAACTCACTCACCCACCCACTCTCCCACCCACTCACCCATTCACCCACCCACTCTTCCACTCACCCAACCACTCACCCAATCACCCATTCAATCACTCACCCAGTCAGTCATTCACCTATTCACCCACTCACCCACTCACTCACCCACTCACTCACCCATTCATACAGCCACTCACTCACCCACTCACTCATCCACTTACTCACTCTCCTACTCATCCACTCACTCACTCACTCACCCACACACTCATCTACTCACTCATCCACTCACTCACTCATGGACTCACCCACTCACCCATTCCCTCATTCACTCACTCACTCACTCATTCACTCACTCACCCACTCTGTCACTCACCTACTCACCCAACCACTCACTCACTCACAAACTCACTCACTCACTCACCTGCCCGCTCACCCGTAATTGAATGAACACAGCTGTACCAATTATATTCTATCTGCGTCTAAACATCCCACTGCTATTGTTAGTGTGGGAGTCAAGTTTCGTGTTTATTTGGTTAGTCAGGCTGTATCAATATACTCATTGACACATTGAGACCCATAACGACTGATAGAGATACACGCACGTCGATAGATATACATAGACACGTGAAGGTAGATAGATACTCTTAGAGATGAATAGAGATACGTAGAGACCCATAGATATACAGAGAGATAAACAACGACGATTGGAGATACATAGAGATATACAGAGACCCATAGAGATACTCATAGACCCATAGAGATACACAGAAATACACAAAGACCCGTAGAGATACTCAGATACCCATTAAATACACAGAGATACACAGATATCCATAGAGATAGACAGAGATGAATAGAGACCCATAGACAAACACAGGGATACAGATGTAGTGACATCGCGGGAAGTCAGTTTGTAGTACCGGCCTAGAGGGTCACGGCGTGCGGTGTAACAACACCACGGACACCACAATGGTGTGGGTTTAGTAGCGGCCCTAGAGGGGCCCGCTGAGCGCTGATTGATAGCGCTGGATGGCACCAAGCTTGGCGTGCAGTGCTAGCCCGACAGGACATGGTTTGGGAGTGCCGGCCGTAGAAATGAGGTTGCTAAAGGCCATGGCACTTTGGTTGACCCAAGAGGACACGTGCCCAGTTAAGTCTACAAAGGGGCCCGAGTGGGGGCTAGGGGTGGTCGCGTGGCTAGCATCCAGATCCTTTCCGAGGATTGTGGAAGGTGGTCGTGGCCAAGGGCGGAGCCAGCCACGCTGCAGAGAATAGAAGCCGGGTCCCCAGAGGGACCGGCGTTGTTGTTCATCCTGAAAGAAACCTTCGTCTACGTTCTCCGTTCCACTCACTCACTCATCCACTCACTCATCCACTCACTCATCCACTCACCAATTCACTCACCCACTAATCCACTCACTCACTCACTCATCAACTCACTCACCCACCCACTCTCCCACCCACTCACCCATTCACCCACCCACTCTTCCACTCACCCAACCACTCACCCAATCACCCATTCAATCACTCACCCAGTCAGTCATTCACCTATTCACCCACTCACCCACTCACTCACCCACTCACTCACCCATTCATACAGCCACTCACTCACCCACTCACTCATCCACTTACTCACTCTCCTACTCATCCACTCACTCACTCACTCACTCACCCACACACTCATCTACTCACTCATCCACTCACTCACTCATGGACTCACCCACTCACCCATTCCCTCATTCACTCACTCACTCACTCATTCACTCACTCACCCACTCTGTCACTCACCTACTCACCCAACCACTCACTCACTCACCCACCCACTCACCAACTCACCCACTCACTCATCTACTCACTCATTCATCCACTCACTCACTCATACACTCACCCACCCACTCAACCAGTCACCCATTCACTTACCCAATCAGTCCTTAACCTACTCAACCACCCACCCACTCAACCACCCACTCACTCATTCACTCACCCACTCACTCACTCATCTACTCACCCATCTACTCACTCACTCATCCACTTACCAACCCACCCACTCACCGACTCACTCATTCACCCATTCACCCACTCAATCACTCACCCACTCACTCACTCACTCACGCACCACACTCATCCACCAACTCACCCACCCACTCAACCATTCACCCACCCAATCATCCACTCACCCACCCACTCACCAACTCACCAACCCACCCACTCAACCACCCACTCACTCATTCACTCACCCACTCACACACTCACCCAGCCACTCACCCACCCACTCACTCACTCACCTGACCGCTCACCCTTAATTGAATGAACACAGCTGTACCAATGATATTCTATCGGCGTCTAAACGTCCCACTGCTATTGTTAGTCTGGGAGTCAAGTTCCGTGTTTATTTGGTTTGTCTGGCTGTATCAACATACTCATAGACACATTGAGACCCATATATCTACATAGAGACCCATAACGACTGATTGAGATACATGCCCGTCGATAGATATACATAGACACATAAAGGTAGATATTTACTCTTGGAGATGAATAGAGATACGTAGCGACACATAGAGATAGAGATACCTATTGAGATACAGAAACCCATTGATATACAGAGAGATAAACAAAGATGATTGGAGATACGTAGAGATACACAGATACTCATAGAGACACACAGAGACTCATAGAGATACACAGAAATACACAAAGACCCATAGAGATACTCAGATACTCATTAAAATGCACAGAGATACACAGATATCCATAGACATAGACAGAGATGAATAGAGACCCATAGACAAACACAGGGATACAGATGTAGTGATATCGCGGGATGTCACTGTGCAGTACCGGCCCTAGAGGGTCACGGCGTGCGGTGTAACGACACCACAGACACCGCAGTGGTGTGGCTGTAGTAGCGGCCCTAGAGGGGCCCGGTGAGCGCTGATTGATAGCGCTGGATGGCACCGCGCTTGGCGTGCAGTGCCAGCCCTACAGGACATGGTGTGGGAGTGTCGGCCGTAGGAATGAGGTTACTAAAGGTCATGGCACTCTGGTTGACCCGAATTGACACGTGATCAGTTAAGTCTACAAAGGGGCCCGAGTGGGGGCTAGGGCTGGTCACGTGGTTAGCATCCAGATCCTTCCCGAGGATTGTGGAAGGTGGTCGTGGCCAAAGTCAGAGCCAGCCACGCCGCAGAGAATAGAAGCCGGGTCCCCAGAGTGACCGGCGTTGTTGTCCATCCTGGAAGAAACCTACGTCTACGTTCTCTGTTCCACTCACTCACTCATCCACTCACTCATCCACTCACCCATTCACCAATTCACTCACTCACCCACTCACTCACTCATCTACTCACTCACTCATCTACTCACCCTCCCACCCACCCACTCACCCATTCACCCATTCACTCACCGACTCAGTCAATCACCTACTCACCCACCCACCGACTCACCCTACCACTTTCTTAACCACTCATCCATCCACTCATCCACCCATTCAACCACCCACTCACCCACTCACTAACTTATCCACTCACTCATCCACTCACTCACTCACTCACTTATCCACTCACTCATCCACTCACTCATCTACTCACCCTCCCACCCACTCACCCACCCACTCACCCATTCACCCATTCACTCACCAACTCAGTAAATCACCTACTCACCCACCCACCGACTCACCCTACCACTTTCTTAACCACTCATCCATCCACTCATCCACCCATCCACCCATTCTCCCACCCACTCACCCACTCACTCACTTATCCACTCACTCATCCACTCACTCACTCACACACCCACTCACTCACCCACTCACCCACTCACGCACTCACTCGTTCACCAACTCAATCACTCATCCACTCACTCACTCATCCACTCACTCACTCATCCACTCACTCACTCATCCACTCACTCACTTACTCACTCACCCACTCACTCACTCACCCACTCACTCATCCACTCACTCACTCATCCACTCACTCATCCACCCGCTCACCCGTTCACCCATTCACTCAATCACCCACACCCTCACTCACTCGATCATCTACTCAATAACCCATTCACGCATTCACGAACCCACTGAGTCACTTACTTACTCACCGACCCACCCACTCAGACTTTCACCAATTCATCCACTCACTCACTCACCCACTCACCCACTCACTCACTCTCTCACCCACTCATTGACTCACCCACTGACCCACTCACTCACCGACTCACTCACTCACTCACCCACTCACTCACTCGCTCTTCCACTCACTCGCTCATCCACTCACTCACTCATCCACTCACTCACTCATCCACTCACCCACCCACTCACCCACCCACCCACTCACCCATTCACCAAATCACTCACCCACCCATTAAACCACCCATCCACTCACCCACCCTCTCACTCACTCATCCACTCACTCACTTCAGTTTCTGTTTCATTTATTTGGAATAACCCTGTGAGCCATTCGGCTCTTGATTCGGGTGCAATCGCAACAAACAATACAATTACAAGATACATTTAAAATTTACTTTAAGCAAATTGAAACTTCCCCTCCAAAAACAATAAAATCTTCCAGAAAAAGCACCATTTGTTTATGCTGCATACAAAAATGTCCAAAAAATCCCATTTTTATGTTAGATCACAATAACAATGATAATGCAATATAGATTAAAAAATGTAAGTATAACTCTATACTACATCAAAAAATCGGGCTAAACTAAACATTTCTAGAAATTACTAAAATAATGCTATAAAACAATGTAACAGTGATAATAATAAATGTGATCGAAAATTTACAATAGCGACATACATAACATATATTACTAAACCTAGCATCCTTCGCTAGCTGCATGAGTCAATCCAGGAGTAACAATAGTAGTAGCAGCACACTGTAATCAAAATACATAACAATTTCTCGCATTGGTCATCTATAGCTATATATTTGATTTCAGGCCACTGGATAGCAGTGGCAGCTAGGGTTGTACGACTCCTCTAGAGCAGTTTTGAGTGATGGTCTTGTAGGTAGTGACCCAAGCTGGAGTTTAATTGCGATAGCATTCCAGACCCTGGGGGCATCTATAGCAAAGGCCCTCCCTCCAGTATTTGTACGGCAATAAGGAATGTGGTAGCTGGTAAATGAGCGAAGATCTTAGCTCATATCTCTTTCCGAAACAATGAGGAGATCCAGCAAGTAATAGTTTTGTAAGTACATCGTAAATAAATAATATCTGATGCATAAGCCGTCGATCATTAAGAGAAGTTAAGTTTAAGAGAAGTTAAGTTTGACCCAAATCGCAGTGGTGGGTCCTATATGGGCAGTTCAATGCAAATCTTAAGGTCAAGTGATATATTGAGTCAAGTTTCTTTAGAACAGTACTGTGTGCTGATTTATATACGATATCACAGTAATCAAGTAGAGGCATGATGGTAGCTTGTATCAATTACAAACGGAACATAGGTGGAAAACAGTGCTTGTGTCGATACAAAAAAACAATTGTTTTGTCTTTTTACCACTATAATCAATGTGTTCTTGAAAATTCATTTTTGAATCAAGGATGACCCCAAAATACTTATAGATGTTGACTTGCTCTATTTCATAATTAGTTTTTGAATATAAATAGGGAAAAATAACGTCCTGCTTTAGTCCTGGTAAGAAGCATAGCACCTTGGTTTTGGAGGTATTCAAGACTAGTTTAAGAGCATCTAGCTGTCGTTGTAGTTTGTCGAAATCGACCTGGAGCCTAGCAATCACGTCATCCGGAGAGCGTCCAGCAGTAATCAGTGTAGTGTCTCCTGCAGAAATATAAGAGAGAACAAAAGGGGGCCGAGGATTGAATCCTGTGGAACTCCTTTTTTTATCTCAACACTGTTTGACCTTCAACCATCTGTGAAAACAATTTGGGTGCGAGAAGAGAGGTAATTTTTTAACCATTCTACTGCGTGCTTGGAGAAACGGAGGCAACTTACTTTACTTAGCAGCGTGTTGTGGTCCACTATATCAAAAGCTTTGGACAAGTCAAGAAATAGACTGGCGCAGTATTGCTTTTTATCAAGGCTACTGTAAATGTGATTTAGAGAGTCCAATGCAGCAGTTGCGGTGCTGTATTTTTTCGTATCCCTGATTGTTTTCTATGTAATATATTGTTGTCGGACAGGAAACTGCTAAGTTGATAGTTCAGTAATTTTTTCATCAACGGAGACAAAATTGAGATCGGTCAGTAGTTATTTGGATCATCTTTAGGGCCTCCTTTGTGAAGTGAACGAACATAGGAATGTTTCCATTCTATAGGTAGTGATGCGTCTTTGATGGATAGGTTGTAAATATGGGCTATCGGTTTGTATATTAGGTGACACACAGTAAGCAGAGCAAAAACGGGAATACTATCTGCTCTGGTAGCAGAAGACCCTTTGAGGTTAGACATTTGTTTTAAAACATTATTTTCGTGTATAGGCAAGAAATTAAATTTGTTTAACGTTTGGTCAGTGGTTTCCGAAATTACTTCAGCTCGGGTTACTCCCAATACATTGTCATAAAGGTCACCAGCTTCAGAAAAATGAAGGTTAAAATAGTCGACTATTTTTTGGGGATCTGAAAAACACTCCCCATTTCGGTTTAGTGTAACAGGCAGATTATCTGTTTTAGATGTTTTTTTCAATACATTTGATTGTTTTCCAGAAAATCCTGGCATTGCCATTTGATTCCAGGAGCGCGGAGGAAAAGTAAATATTTTTTGCATTTCGTATTTTTTAGGCACATCTATTTCTTAAAATCCTGTATTCTAGCCAGTCATTTATCAAGTTACTTTTATGAGCAGATGCCCAAGCCTTGATCCTAGTTTTCATGAGCTTAGTAATTAGAGGATCATACCATGGTGGGTGATTGTCTTTTATTTTAAATCTAACCAACGGAGCATGTTTTCTAAGAAATTTTGAGAAATGTGGATCTGAAGGTCTCCCAAGCCATTGTCAGGTCGGGGATATCACAGACATTGTCAATATCCGAGTTAAATACATCGTTTCTAAATGCCTGAATGCTGAAGTGTCTCAGGGAGTGCTTCTCAACCAATTTAGGGGGGATATTGGGTTTGGCCGATGATCTCACCCTAAATATGGAGTGATCGCTAAGGTTATTACCCAGAACACCAGTTAGTGTGAAATTGTGAGGGGCATTTGTCAATAGGACGTCAAGCAGTGATGAATGTCCCAGATTTTCTTAGTTGGGTCTTGTTGGGACATTTATTAATTGAAACAGGTTAAATTCATCTGTAAAATTTGAGTCCACAGCCGGTAGATTTAGCCAATTCCAATTTAGATCTCCCACTAAAACTATTTCACCTATAGCAACACACTACTAATATCTGTTCATTATTCGGGAGAGTTATTTTAATAGCCAGACCCTCAAAGCAACATTTTTTTACACGGAGTGAGCTGGTGAACATGCTATAGTATTACGGACATATATGGCAACTCCACCTCCTTTAGACCCTTGATCAAGCCGAAAATGGTTGTAGTTGTCAATCGTCATTTGCAAGTCATTTATGGCCGGAGTGAGAAACGTTTCTGTTAGGCAAAAAATGTCTGGGTCTAAATTTGCCACTTCTAGTTTTATTTGACTTTATTTATTTATGAGGCCTCTGATGTTTGCATGTAGAATACCAATACCTTTTCTGCTAGAAAAATCTACAGAATTAAACGAGGTCTTTTTATTTGGGCCTGGATGATGCTCAATACCTCCCAGAAAACACATTCCTGCAGAAGGATCTGGTAGGAACGTTGGGTTGCTCGGTCAATGACTAGGGTCAACGGCGGCGTGGTGTATTCCGCAAATATGCCCGACTGTGAGGGCGGGCACAAGCTGGCGTGAAGGGTGGGGACCGAGTGGGGACCTGGGATGGTGGAGAGAAAAAAAAAGCTGTTCCTCTAAAAAAAAGAGTATAATACCCATCGGGGGGTTGTTGAACAAGTTGTCATTCAATACTTACTCTACCTGGATGTGCATGTACCACCTAAAGCAGTCTCTCCCCCGCCTGAAAAGAGTGCAATTCTGCCAGCAGGCGGTGGTGGAAGACGGGTATCGCGTCCAGGTCGTACCACTCGAGGCAGTTCAGGACTCCGTCGCTGTCGCCATCGTGTGCGACGAAGCGGTCGTACAATTGCATGGTGTGAATGACATTAATGATGACATGCACGCCGCAGTCGTCTGTGTTTGGCTGCCGCGGCACAACCACACGAATGACACACAGCGGCGCTGCGACAGGCGTGTCAGGTGGCAGGACCCTGCGAACGAGATCGGTGGCAAACGCCTCGAGCGATCGTGCGTTGTCCGACCTGCCGTTGCTTCGCGCCAGCGAGTCGAGAACAAACACAGTCGTACCAGCCGGGCTGGCCGCGTTGGCAATCAGCAGGAGTTGCCAATGCGCCGCCTCATGGATCGGAATGATCCAGAGATGGCGCTGCAGCGCGCCGACATATGGGTGCTGCACGGGCATCGTCGTCCGGGCGCCGCGAGACGTACATCTGCGTGAAGAAGGTGACGATCTGGCTTTTCAACCAGTGCCACGGCGCCAGGCAGTCGAAGTCGTCCGCCGACCACGACATGCCAGTCGGGTAGTGCGCCGGCAGCGCCCGGAAATGCCTGTAGGCGACGGCAGCAGTCGGAATCTTCGGCGGCGCACATCTGCGTGTCCATGTCGCCCACGAGCAGGACGGAGATGCCACCGAACGGCTTCAGAGGGTCGAACATGGCACGCAGACGCCCGTCGAGCAGCACAAGGAAGCTGAACGGCAGCATTGACACCTGGTCAATGACGACGAGGTGCAGGCGTTTACATCTTGACGACCAGGTCACCAGCATTGAGGTCCTTGACCCACGACAACCACATCCGGGCGAACGACTGTCCGCTGGGCAGCGGTGCCGCCCCAATGCCAGTGCAGCAGCAGCACACCATCGTGCCGCCGCACTCCTTGATCACGTCCACCGTCTTGACGATGATGACGTAGCTTTTGCCGCACCCGCCACCGCCATGCATCATGGGCAACTGCTGTTCGCCGCTGTCGACCAGAGCGGACACGATGGCACGCTGGTCGTCGTTAAGGTCGGAGAGGTCGCACGAGGCGACCTTGTAGACGTCGCGGTCGAGCATGCGTTCGGCGGGGCCTGCATGGTCAGCGCCTTCGGCATTGCCCGCTTCGCTATTGTCCGGGTCGCGCGGCTGCTCTTCCAGCGCAGTGATGCATTTGCGCATCCTGTTCAGCGGCAACCGTTGGTGCAGGTCACCTCGCGCGCCCTCGTCGTTCAAAAGGGCCTCGTCATCAGCAACAGAGAAGACAATCGATCCCGGGTCACGAGCTGGCGCACCGCTGGCGGCCAGCAACTCGGCGGCCGCATGAGCGGCGTCGCCCCAAACGTCCTCGCACGTGCTCACCAACGCCTAGTTCGCCGCACGCACACGCAGATCGGGGTCGGACGCCGCTTGTACCAGCTCATTCAACTCGGACGGGCACAGCTGGCCGTGCGCCTCGCCGTCCCCATTGCCGTCGTCGTCAGGTCGCAGCACCGTCGGTTTCTTGACGTCGCCGCGCTGGCCCCAGTAGTCAGTGTTCCATTCGCGCCAGACGCTGGTGATCTCCTCATTGTGGCTGCAGCGAAATCGCATCAGCATGAGGTTGTTGACGAAGCGGAAGTGCTGGCGGTTGACCAGGCTGGTCGACCACCGGTCCCATTGGTGAAGGAGCTGTGCGAGTCCGTCGCCGTCGCGCTCAAACTGCGGGTCCGTGCCCGACATCCACGGCACGACCAAATCGAGCACGTACTTGGCAAACGGCAACAGTTTGCGCTGCCACGCGGACACCAGCTCCTCGTCGAAGGGCTTATTGCCCAGGAACGACAGCGGCGGACGACCCGCCAGCACGGCAGTGCGCATCTTATGCCGGATGACGGCCTCAAAGTCGTTGGCCAGCGGGTGGTCTGCGCCCAGCACAAATGCCGGCCGTGTCAGCCGCCCTGCGGCTGCGGCGGCGGCGGTACCACTGTCGCAAGGTGTGGCGCGTGCCTTCTTCCGCTGCAGCTTGACAATCGATTAAAATTCTAGGTACCAGTAGACCTCGGTTGTCGTACAATTCGGCCTGCGACATGAACACGTGTGAGAGGATGTGGTCTGTGAGAGGTTGAGTTGTTTGAGAGGCTGAGGTGTGTGAGAGGTTGTGTTGTTTGAGAGGCTGCGGTGTGTGAGAGGTTGCGGTGTGTGAGAGGCTGTGGTGTGTGAGAGGATGTGGTGTGTGAGAGGCTGAGGTGTGTGAGAGGCTGTGGTGTGTGAGAGGATGTGTTGTTTGAGAGGCTGAGGTATGTGAGAGGTTGTGGTGTGTGAGAGACTGTGGTGTTTGAGAGGCCAGAGGCCCTCAGTCCCCGAAGGCGTGCTAGTGCGATTCCGGCCCTCTTGGCTTGACCACTCTCCGTTTTGCCCACTACCGATAAGCAGCATTGCCGCGGCGGTGGCGGCGCTGAGCAGCTGTTTGCTTGCGTGGTCGTCCTGCATTTGTTGGTATGCCGTGTTAGCGACTTGACGATGAGCAGGAACACGCAACGCTTGAGAGCCGGCAGGTGGGCCCGGCGCTCGCGGGGGTCGGCCTTCACCCAGCTCTCGAGCGTCCAGTACTCCGACTACTTGGAGGTGCATGCGAGGTTGTTGCTTGGCAGAACCTCGTGCAGCTCTGCTGGACTCAGCTCGAGGAACACCTCGGTGCAGCGGACCTCTTCGAAGCGCTGCTGCTGGAAGCGCCACACCGCTAGGCATTGCTTGGGGCAGCCGTGAGCGTCGGTGAAGCGCGCGATGTCGAAGCAGTTGGCTGGGTCGAGCTGGTAGTCGAGGAACTCGCAGTGCTCTTTGAGCGCCAGCCTCACCTCGACGAGGGGGGGCGCCACCACGGCCTATGTGCGGAAGAGGTGCAGTGCTCACCCACCCACAAACGCGCTAACCCACCCACAAACCCACCTACTCACCCACTCAGTCACTTACCCACTCAGTCACTCACCCACTCAGTCACTCACCCAACCACTCATCCACCCATTCACCCACCCAATCACACACTCACTCACTCATCCACTCACTCACTCATTCATCCACTCACTCACTCGTCCACTCAACCACCCACTCAACCCTCAACCACCCACTCACCCACCCACCCAATCACCCACTCACTCACTCACTCACACACTCACTCATCCACTCAGGTTACGTTCCTGTGGTAATGTTCTACCACACTTAAGTACGTGCAAAAACTTTCTTAACATATGAACCACCCTATATATACTTCTTACGAAATGTATATATATGAATGGATGCGTGCTGATGGCGCACAGGCATTAACGGGCGGAGCCCCGGGCTACATCTACACCACCGGTGACAGGGACGGCTATTGGAGCGTCGTCTGCGCCAGTGCGCCCGCGCCCGGCGAGCACCCGTCCCGGATTACGACCTCGATAAGTCTCCTGAATATCCTCGCCAACATCTACGCCGTAGGCTGCTCGCCCAACGAATGCTGGGTCTGCGACTCCTCATCCCGTATGTGGCATAAGCCCAACGTTGACTGCACCAACACGACGTGGGTGAGGAGTCCAAACAGTCCGGCTTTAGCCAAGAAAATAGAGGTGGACTCCACGGGTGGAGTCTACTTCCTCGGAACCGATGCACGACTCTACTACAGGTTGGAGTTGTGTTGTTTATTCTATGGGTCTCATTTTTTATTCTGTGGGTGGCAATGTTAAGTCTATGGGTCTCATTGTTGAGTCTGTGGGTGGCAATGTTGAGTCTATGGGTCTCAGTGCTAAGTCTATGGTGCAGTGCTGAATCTATGCGTGACAGTGCTGAGTTTATGGGTCTCAGTGCTGAGTCTATGATGCAGTGTTGAGTCTATGGGCAGTGCTGTTAAGGCTATGATGCAGTCTTGAGTGTTTGGGCAGTGCTGAGTATATTGGTATGTTTGAGCCTATGGTGCAGTGTTGAGTCTATGGGCAGTGTTGAGTCTATGGGTAGCAGTGTCAGTCTATGGATGGCAGTGTTGAGTCTCATAGGTGGCAGTGGAGTCTCATGCGTGGCAGTGCTGACTATGGCTGGCAGTGTTGAGTCTATGGGTGGCAGTGTTGAGTCTATGGGTGGCGGTGTTGAGCATATGGGTGGCATTGCTGACTCTATGGGTGGCAGTGTTGAGTCTATAGGTGGTATTGCTTAGTCTATGTGTGGCAGTGCTGAGTCTATGGTGCGGTGCTGAGTCTATGTTGTCTCTGTTCTTCACGCAGGGCTGTGAATGACGCGGCGTGGACTCAGCCAATTCCCGGTGGATACTTCTTGTCCATCACTGTACACGAATCTAACCTTATCGTCATAGACGCCTATGGAACCATGGAGATATGCAAACTCACTCACTCACCTGTTTGCCCCCTTACCCACCAACTCACCCACCCACCCTCTCACTCGCCCACCCTCTCACTCAACCACCCACTCATATACCCACCCATGCACCAACCCACTCACTCAACCACCCACTCATACACTCACTCACCCACCCACTCTCTCACCCATCCATTATCTCACCCACTCACCTATCCACTCATCCACCCACTCTCTCAACCACTCACCCATTCACCCACCCACTCACCCACCTACTTACCCACCCACTCACTCACAAACTTACCTGCCCACTCACTCACTTACCCACTCACTCCCCCACTCATTCACTCACCCATCCACCCACTCACACACCCATTCACCCGCTCACCCACCCACTCACCCACCCACTCACTCGCCCTCCCACTCACCTGCCCACCCACTCATCCACCTAGGTGATAGATACGTGGTGGTGGTGAGTCTTTTATTGTTGTTGTGTTTTGAGATTAAATGTAACGAAATAAGAACATTCAACAAAGAGTGCAATCTACGGAACTTCAATGGACAGTCATTCAGCAGCCTTTACAGAGACACCTCGATGTACAAAGATGTTATCTGCCTCGTCTGGTATCCTGGAGGTCTTGGATGATGGTGGTGATGGTGGTGGTGACGGGGGTAATGGCGATGGTGGTTGTGATGGTGGTGGTCGTAGTCATGGTGGTGGTAGGTGATGTGGATGGTGGTGATGGTGGCGAGGATGGTGGTGATGGTGGTGGTTATGGCGATGGTGGTGATGGGGGTGATGGGTATGGTAGTGGTGTTGTATTTATTGTTCTACAAAACAAATTAAATGTAAAAATGAAATGAGAAAATAAAAAAATGAAAATTACGTAAAATGTGTTAATGTAGTTAATTAAGTGTGATTAACAAAAAATAGGCGTTAGGTGTAATTAAGAATGTGTTAAAAATGTGTTATATGATTAATGTATGTGTTAGTGTTTGTGCATTCCTAAACAGCTTTTGTTCGACCGGATCGAGAGGGCTAAACGGGCGTGGCACGGGCTAGAGAAGAGATGGGAGTGATGTGGTACAGGAGGATGTGTACCTGAGTGGACTTGCCGATGACTGGTACCATCGATGTCAAGATCGGCCTCTGTGGAGGGGGCTCGTGAAGGACGCTACTGGGCAGTTGGAGGCAGTCGCCCTCCAACAACAACAGTGGGCGGAGGAGCGATGCTCACAACATCTAGCGGAGTACCGGGTGAGCACAGGTGGTGCATCAGCCAGTCATCTCAGTCAGTCGACCCGTGGCACCTGGGTCCTCCTGCCAGCGGGCGTTCGACACTTCACGTGGCCTCAATGTGCACATAGCCTGGCACAAGCGTCGTGGTGACGTCACAGACACTTAGTGGCAAATTGCGGTTGTTGTTGTGTGTGATTGTGTTGTCTAAGGGTATGTATGTGTGATTATGTGTTGTCTAAGGGTATGTATGTGTGATTATGTGTTGTCTAAGGGCAGTGGCGGCTCCTGCAAAATCTCTCAGGGGGGGCAAATGTTTGGATCCATGCAATGGATAAATTAACAGCTTAAGCATGTAAAGGCAACTTCACTACTTTAATATTAATGAAAAATAAAGTGACTCTTACAATACATCTCCTTGTTTGTTTCTATACTCACTATTATTACACTGCTTACATTACTCGCTTAATACACTGCTTACTTATGCTGAAATTTTGCTCTTCTCTCTTTCAAAGTAGCAAAGTGATCAATTACTCTCTCATTGAAAGCAGGCATGTTCCTGACTAGTTCCCTCTCCATGGAAAGCATAGCCAGTGCATTCAGACGTTCCTGTCCCATTACATTTCTCAGGAATGTCTTGATTCTCTTTAAGGTTGGAAACACCATTCAGCTTCAGCAGTTGTCATGGGAGTGGTTATGAGGATGTTCAACAGAGCAACAGTCTCTGAAAAAGTATCCTGGAGGTTGTACTTCAGCAAAACCTGGTACAGCGCCAGTGCACCACAGCAGCCCTTGAATTCTGGACTCTCATAAATGAGAGACAGTTCAGTCTTCAGCTTCGCCTTATTTAACATAGGGTATGCCCTGACAGTGATGTTCAGAGCCTCAACAGGGAATGTATGGCCATACTGTTGAAACATCTCTCCTTGTAGCAGCGTGGCACTTACAAGGTGGTCGGTAAAGGAGAACCTTTCTTTGGTGTGGACCAAGCCATGCTGTTGAAACATCTCTCCTTGTAGCAGCGTGGCACTTACAAGGTGGTCGGTAAAGGAGAATATTTATGAGAATATAAATATGGAGATACAAGGTTTCCATCCCGACAGCAACAATGTATCAGGCAGAATCCATATTTTATATCTCCATATTTTTTCAAAAATTAATGCTATTGGTCACCCTTTACATCTGTCAATGTGTTTTACAAATATTTAACCAATGAAAAGCATTAAAAGAGCTTGGAAATTATTTTGGGGAAAAAACAGGTTTTCTTTCGTTTCCTGAAAAGTAACCGTTTTGGACATACAAGGCTTCCGTCCGACAGCGATGATTTGTGTGTGTGTGTTATTACGTTAATTAACATTTTACCAAAATTCAAGCTCAAATGGAGTTTGACAAGGGTTTTTGACCAGTAAATGTATTTTAAATCCACTCAGATGACGTAAGTACGTTAGTGCGAGCCCTCCCGGAACCCATAGAGAATGCATTGCAGCGCCTGCAGTTCGAAAAAAAACATCTTTGAATGTAAGTCTATGGGAACACTCTGGGCGATTCTCAGCCAGAGTGAAATCGCCCAAAAAGAGGCGGTACTCCACAGAACGTGACATGACGCTGATTGGACTAGATCCAGAGGCACAGTGATGGCTAGCGTAACTCTGTGGTTGAATAAGATTGTGAATGTGATTGAAAAAGTCCCTTTCACACTTTGGTGGTGGGTCGCCCAATCGCCCTAATGAAGAAACCGCCCCTGTCTAAGGGTATGTGTGTGTGATTATGTGTTGTCTAAGGGTATGTGTGTGTGATTATGTGTTGTCTAAGGGTATGTATGTGTGATTATGTGTTGTCTAAGGGTATATATGTGTGATTATGTGTGTGTCGTTATTATGTTGTGCGAAGTATTATTGGCTCTCTCGTTGTCTAGGGGTATGCATCACCGATCGAGATAATATCAATGATTCTGGCTTCAAAATGTATGATACTCGCTTCAACATTTATGATTCTCGCTTCAAAAATTTATGATACTTGCTTCAACATTTTTGATTCTCGCTTCAAAATTTATGATACTCGCTTTAATAGTTACGTGTGAAATTATGTCAGGTCTTCAGGATTCAGATCTCAACGCAGGATACAGTTCGTCATTACGATAATGACGAACGAATTTAGTAAAGAAGCACACGGAAATCTGCTTTTCATCTAAGCAACTTTAATCTTAACTTAACCTAACATCCAAGAACTCTTATCATCAGAATTCCCACAGTGCCCATGCAAACATACGTCATCAATCCGTACTGGATGAGCATCTCAGCAGCACGGGCATATGTAGTACTAATCACATTCCTGCATTTCCCATAAATATGCTAAATTCCTCTTGATATGCAAATTCTTTTGTCAAGGCGCTCTTTCCCCCGCTTCCAACCCAGCTTATATATGCTCCAAGCTCGTGTGCTGTTTCATTCAGACGCTGTCTCTCCAACAGACCTGGTTTTCACCTGAGGATGGCTGCTTGCGTTGTGGCCGAAACGTCGTGAGAATTATTTTATTACTTCCCTTCTATGTGACTTTACCGAAAGAACCAAGAAGATGAATCCCTGCAGTCACGAAAGCTTTAAATGGAAAGATATCCTCTCATGTAGTTGTTCCTTTGATGCTTTGCAGTGCAGCAAGCTCTTCTGTGACTTCGAAATAGTCATTCGTCGCACGAATAAAAAATTTGAAGTTGTGCAGAATCACGAACATCATTGCTTTCGTCGAGTGCCAAGGAAAAATAGGAAAGTTTTTTTGTGGAGTTTTGCAAATGCTGATGCAAATTGTCTCCCATTTCTTCAATCCTCCGTGTAATTGTAGGTCCTAAAATACTCACTGTACTAAATAAATCGGCCTTCTCTGGACACATCTCTTTGGCAACAGAAAGAAGGCATTCTTTAACAAATTCTCCCTCCACGAATGGTCTGCCAGTGCATGCTATTAGCTTGGCAACTTGAAAACTTGCTCGCAGTGATGAAATATTTAGCTGCTTCTGCTTCACAAAAGTATTTTGCTGAGTTGTTAATGTATTTTTCAGTTTTAATATTTTATCTATTCTCACTTCTCCGACCAAACAAGCATATTTATCTTTCTGTTGAGTTTCATAGTGTCGACGTAAATTATATTCTTTGAACACAGACACTATATTCTGGCATATCAGACACACAGCTCTTTCCTTGTACTGCATGAAAAAGTAATCATAAGTCCACTGTTCTTTGAATATCCGACACTCCGAGTCAATTTTTCTCTTTCTTGACATCATTGTTTCCTAGGGAGTCAAAATTGCTATTAGTAAAATACCAATATATATACAGTGCTACAAAAACAATATACCAGCAATAACTTTGCCCACACAGAGACATACAGACTCCACTGCCCATCAATGCAGTCTGATTGGGGGAAACTCCGCCCCCTCTCCCTCTTCCACCAATGACCGTCCTTCTCATGTAGAAAAAAAGTAACAGGCAGGCAGCGGCGGCAAAAACACCCGGCGGGCCGGATAAATGTCCTCGGCGGGCCGCATGTGGCCCGCGGGCCGTAGTTTGAGGACCCCTGCAATAGAGTATTGTAATTAATAAATACATACAGTATTTAGTGTATACAGTACAGTACTGTAAATTGCTCTGTTTTGCTAAATTGTCACCATTTTTTAAGACTCTTGGGTAGGCTAGGCCATCTTCGACTTACGATTTTTTCGACTTACGATGGGGTTGTCGTAACGCATCTCCATCGTAAGTAGAGGACTACCTGTATTCAGAAAACGTCAAAGATCGTATCTCACAATCACGTGATCAGAATAAAACATTAGCCTTCCTCATGGTAACGCGACCATACACAATTCCCTTGTAATGGTGTGTGAGATTCGTATTGGCCCACAACCTGTGCAAGGTAAGTTAACAATAGTGAGTGAGTGTAAAGTTAATGTTTCTCCTTGGTCCACAGCTGTAGTGCCCTCACGGCCCTGCTGCTTGCCGCTCCTTCGCACCGTTGTCTCTGCATCGTGCTCGACCCACACTGGAGGGCGCTCGGGGCTCCCGAGTCAGCACGCTCGTGGTCAGCCGTCAGCTGCTGCGCTGCACGTTTGCAGGTTATCTGCACGCCAGGCTCGATCTGCAGTTAAAGTGCTCTGTGGCCACGCTGCTCCTCATTCCTTGTCGGCAGCTGCCTGCTTTGCACGAGCACCCTTGGTGCTCCCCCCTCACTTCCTCGGGAGGTCTCCTGCTCCTCGCTCACTCTCCAAAACTGATCGAAACTCTTATCATCAGAATATCAGTCACTTGGACAACGTAACTTTTACAGCCTATAACATTTCATGCACACTCTATATTGGTGCATAACTCAAATCACCACTTAGCTTCTCACATGTAGTAGCTGATCACAGTATTCATAATAGAGGTTTTTGATGATATTGTTTGCGAAAGCCTACGTGTTAAACAGATCACAGTATTATATGAAAATGCATTGGCACACTTCTTAGCTTCTCACAACTCTTAGCTTAGTACAGTACGACTTCTCGAAGTCCTTGACTCTGCAAGTGACTCAAACAAAAGGGAAAATGTCGAATAAACTTTCAGCGATACTTAGAGTCTGTCAGCGCAGAACTCGACACTTAGCAACACAGAGCCTTTGCCTCTGCAAAACACAGAAATTGGCTGGTTACGGGTGCCCCCAGAGTTTGTCTCTGCAAAATTGACTTGTATGATTTTGGGTGCTGTTTATATAGGATTTCTATCTCATGTGATTAATTACCTAAGATACGTTATGGTCTAGCGTTCTCCTCCGGGAAAATGTCAAAACTGGGTGGTTTTTAACTTTTGCCGACAAAACTGGATCCCAAATGTCAAAACTGGGTGCACCCTGGGTGGCCAAAAACTTGAGTTTTGGACACTCAGGGTGCACCCAGTTTTGACATTTGTCAAATACACTTGATAATTGTATACTAGCACAGTGTGCCAGCACCCCATTCATCCAAACACTTGGTATTTGTATACTGGCACACTGTGCCAGCACCCCATTCATCTAAACACTTGGTATTAGTATGCTGGCACAGTGTGCCAGCACCATATAACTACACACACTTGATATTTGTACGCTGGCACAGTGTGCCAGCACCCCAACGACCAACATTTCAAGCTACGGCTCGGACTCGGAAGTGAGCTCGGGGCGGGCTTGCGACCAGGCGGGCGCACTGCCACCTTGCGTGATGACCTAGACTAGTGACTCGCGTCAATACCAAACTTTTGGATTGTTGGTTGATGCTACGCGCTACTGTACACCCTTAAATTTGCCATGCATTCGACCATAGCCCGCCAAACGACCAAGCACAGAGACAAAGGCGACGTCCTTGGGAGATGGACCAGCCTGCTTGACGCTCCTGACCATGGTCCCAATGGTGCGGAACAAACCAACGAATGCGCATCTCGTTGATTGGTCAATCCTTTGGCCCACCGTTACGGTGATTGGCGGAAATATTGTGTGAAAAATCAAATTGCTGGCAATGAAAATAGACATATTGTCTCGTGAAAAATTGAAAGTAGACGTAGAAACGTGATTTTTCACAAGCATTTTTCACGAAACAGGTGGAGGAGCGGCTCACATTCGAATGGCAACCCTCCACCCCAAGAAGACTTTTACCACGCGCCGCGAGGCCATCCACGGCATCCAAGACTTTGCTTTGCAACAAGGCAAGCGCGCGGTCCTTGACCTCAAGCGAAGCGGCGGACGGCACGTTGCCATCGTCTGCTCTAGTTCAACACCTTGTTCCTTCAAGGTGAAGCTGACGAAGCTCACGGGGGAACGACGCGGCTTCCGCGTCTCGGCGCTGTGCACGGATCACCACGGCTGCACGGGCACTACCAAGATCACGCAGCGCCAAGTGGAGGCGAACACGACAGCCCGTTCGGCCTTTCGCGCCAACCCCCGTACCTCCGCACCGACTGTCATTGCCCAGGTCGCCGATGTTGCTCGCGTCATTGTCCCGACCCGGATGATGTACCGCGCCAAGGACACGTGCATCGCGGCGAACGAGAGTGCGGCCCATGCAGGCTTCGAGTTCATCAACTCGCTGGTGGAGACGTTCGGCAAGCTCAACGCGACGACCTGCAGTGTGCGAGAAGGCGCGGGCATCTTCTGGGGTGCGTTCATCTGCAACCCGATCGCACGCTCGTTGCAGCCAAGTCTTCAACGCGTCGTCGGCATCGACGGGTCGCACATGAAGGCGCGCGCCTACAACGGAACCATGCTCGTCCTCGTTGGGCGCGACGGCAACAACCGCAACGTCCTTCTCGCCGTGGCGCTGGTGCCGTCCGAGACGGCAGCGGCCTACGACTGGTTTCTCAACTGCTGCACGACCAACGACATCGAGCTCGACGGCACGCCGGTCTTCTGCGATCGTGGCACGGGCATCCTAGCCTCCGACTGGAAGGACCTCATGCTCATCCACTGCACGCGGCATTTGATCTGCAACGGCGTGGACAACATCGGCTCCGCGTTCACGCCCGACCTCCAAGGCATCATCTACGATGCCCAAGGGTGCGCCTCCGAGGCCGCGTTCCGCAGCTCCTTGGCCTGCTTGGGCGTAGCTCTGCCTGCGGCGGCCACGTACTACAACAAGATCGACCCCCACACGTGGGCGCTCTACCCGCACCTGCACACGACGCCATTGTACGGCTGGCACACGACGAACTTTGTGGAGTCCACGAACAGCGAGGCCCTGCCGGCTCGCGAGATGGACCCCTTCCACTTCCTCATGCACCACATGGAAGACATGATGACGATGGCCTTTGCCCACCGCAGCGACGCCGAGAAGTGGGCCGCTCAAGGGCGTGTCATTACGCCGTACGCTCAAGGACTCATCGACGCTCAGCAGGCGTTGGCCCCGAGGTACAAGGTCTACGAGAGTACCTCGACGCGTGCATACGTCAAGGATCCAGACGCCTACGCCTCTGCCAAGCGCCGAGTCGATCTCAGCTCTCGGTCGTGCACGTGCGGGTACATGAAGCAGATGGGCTTGCCGTGTCAGCACTACATTCGTGCCCTCATGGCGTTTGGGCGGATGCCCGAGCTCTACGACGCATGTGCGGTGTGTTACCAAGTCTCTGCCATCAACACGACATGGACCTCGGTTGCCGGTATCGAGCTGCCCATTGCCGAGGAGCTGCAACGCGACAACACCATGATGCCACCTCCTCGCCAGAAGAAGGCTGGCCGCCCGAAGAAGCGTCAGATTCGCAACCGTGGCGAAGGTGGCCCATTGGGCCTCACGCGGTGCTCCTTCTGTCGCGCCAAGGGCCACAACAAGCGCTCTTGCCCGTCGAAGTAGTTATATATATGTGTAGGGGTGTTAAAGAGAGGGCCCGTTATGCATGGCAGCCTATGGAAAACAAACACAGTGGGCGGGGCTACGTAAGTGCACAAGGAGGTGCCCTCTACGACGTCCGAGCCAGACACCCTGGGGGGGGCTGGTTCGAACGTTATGATCCCCCGGGGCCCCACCCCTCAGGGAGGGGTTGGGTATAAAAGGGGATGTTCAAAGGGCTCGAGTCAGTTATGTTTAAGCTAAGGGAAGAAGACTGAAGACGTCTTAGATAGAGCCCTGGACTCCCCTAGTTCGATGTCCTTTTCAGGGCCGGACAGGACTGAGCCAGCGGCGTGGTCCCGAAAGCCAGAGCCGGTGCTCTTGTAAGAGCTGGTCTGGAACTCCGGGTACCGGGCCCGACTTACCAGTGTCGGGCCAGTTAGCCTCCCCTAGCCCATTAGTGGAGGATTCGGGGCTAGGACAGAGTTAGCTAGGGGTGTATCCTGAGTTATACGGGTGAGGGGGCCGATACCCCCTCGAGTGTGTATATGCCCACTGTCGTATTGTGAAATAAATATACGTGTGCCTCAACCTCGGCGTCAAGCGTCTTCACCGGTACTTCAACTGGTGTCAGAAGTAATTCGAACATGGACACGCGGAAAACAGCGCGGGCCAAAGTACCGCAGGAGGAAGACACTGCCGAGATCGTCGAGCCCGAGACGGCTCCACAAGACAAGTGCAGCCGGGGCCTGACGCCTCCTTACTGGGGCATCGAAATGAAGAGGGGCCGCAGCCAGACGCGTTACGGCTGGCTCACGGGAGGCTGGCGGAGCTGCTGTATGCCGCTGCCGCCACGCTGGAGACCATCACGCGACTAGGGGCCGGTGATCCAACACGGGGCGAGGCGAGCCAACGACCAGGGCGCCTTCCCGCCATTTCGGAGCAGTCCGAATTTGAAATTCCCGCCATCGACGCTACAGCTGTTCGGGGCGTGGCCAGCCTAGACATCCGCTCCGACATCGCCGTCGCTGAAGCTGCAACGTCATCACAAGCGCGACAGGCGATCCCATCGGCCGTTCGCACCGACGCACAGCCGAGTGGTGGTGACATCAGCCTGCGGGAGTCCACAACGACCGCTGCGCTTCATCAGAGACTGCCCCCGCTGAAGGAGTTCATCGGCGCGGAGGGGGACTGGGCCGGTTTTCGCCGACGTTTCCTCGCCCATCAGGAGATGGCGAAATGGTCCGATGAGGAGGCTCTCTGCGCGCTGCCGGCGCTCCTCGACGGCGACGCGCTCGCCGCCCTCACATCGGCGCCGAGAGAGAAGCGGTCTACGTTACCGATGGCACTACAGCTGCTGGGCGGGGTCTATGGACCATCGGCTGAATGCCGACAGCAATTTTACGACCGCAAGCGGGGTGAGAAGGAGTCGCCCCTAGCATATCGGACGAGCCTCCTGGCGATGGCTAAGTCGGCCTTCCCTCGTATGGACGACGACGGCGTGGACGCGATGGTCACGGAGAAGATCCTCCTCCTGGCAGACGACCTTGACATCGCGGTCGTCGCCCGGGAGGACGAGGAGATGACATCGCTCCAGGCGGCGCGGCTCCTCCACGCCAACCTCCTGTCACTGCGGCGGAAAGCCAGCAGGGCATCGGCGGGGCGTGCGGTGGCTGCAGCCACCATTCCGACGGAGGAGCTCTACACCGTCGACCACCGACCGCAACAGGCGACAGGAGCACGGTCGGGCCGGGACGGGCCGGGCCGTTTCAACCATCCGTCTCCTCCAACGGCGCTCCCGCGGTGTTTCAACTGCGGCGTCCGGGGCCACGTCGCCTCGGGGTGCCGCGCTCCTCGACAGCGCGGGACGACACCTCAACGGGACGACGGGCCTCATCACAAGCTCCACCATCATAACCCGGCGAGTCGCGGCACCCCACATGTTTGGCCCACGCACACACCCGTCACGCACTCAAACACCGCAACGAAAGGGGGGCCGATATCGCGCACCATCGCACCATCACGCACCACCCCGGGTACTCATATCGAACCCGGCCAGTGGTCCGTGCTGGCCGATCGTGTGGTAGCCGCATCGTCGGGGTCGTCGGCCGTTGTGGGGCACATCGACGGGGTTGAAGTGCGCATCCTGGTCGATACGGGAGCATCGGCGACCATTATTTCGGAGTTGATTTACAATATTCTCCCTGTCCGGAGTCGTCCTTTGATGCCTGTTAACGTACCATTCTATGCGGCTAACGGGGGCTCACTTGGCATCATCGGACAAATTCGTACCCAAATTTGTATTGGGGATATTAAATTGTCTGGGCCGATTTTTGTTTCCTCCTCGCTGGCAGTTCCGTGCCTGCTGGGGACGGACTTCCTGGCCAAAATGCCGATTAGGATATTGATCGACCAGGGATGTATTGAGCTCCCGTCGGGCAGACGCATGGCGTTTCTGCCATCGCCTGTTACGACTCGGACGGCGTTCGCGACGGTGCCGGCATTCGTAGAGAGAACGGTGCGCGTACCTCCGGGGGCGCAAATGTTGATTCCCTTGAAACTTCGGCGGCCCTTCGCTAAGGGTGTTGGGGCCCAAGGGGTTCTGCTGGGGCCGTCTAGGGCCGGGGTTAGTGGACCTCATTTACTTCCGGCCCAGACCATAGTAAGAGGGGACGGTGAACCCTTCATCGCGGTCCTCAATGTGGGCTCGCAGACGGTGGTGGTCCCACAGGGGACCGTGCTTGCTCACGCAACGCCGGTGCCATGTGAGGAACCCGTCGCAAATCACGTCAGCGTTGTCCCTGCGCCGCGACCGCATTCGGACAGCGATGAAGGGTGGCTCGAGGCGCTTTGTGCGGGATCGACGGACCTGTCAGATTCAGAGCGTCAACAACTTAAAACACTACTGCGGGAATTTTCCGACGTTTTTAGTCGGAATAAATACGATTTGGGTTGTACTCACCTGCTGCGTCACCATATTGACACGGGTGACAGCGCGCCAATTCGCCAAAATCCGTTTCGGTTGAGTCCCGCCGAAAAGGACCATGTCAAATCGGCTGTTGATGACATGTTGGCCGCCGACATCATTTCTCCTTCCACCAGCCCTTGGGGAGCGCCGATCGTCCTGGTTAAAAAGCAGGACGGTTCGTTGCGGTTTTGCGTTGATTTCCGGCGTCTTAACAAAATTTCGGTTGCCGACGCATACCCGCTCCCTCGGATGGATGAATCGCTGGACGCCTTGGCGGGAGCGCGATTCTTTTCCACACTGGATTTACTTTCGGGATTCTGGCAGCTTCCTCTGGACGATGATTCAAAGCCTAAAACTGCTTTCTGTACACCGCATGGCCTGTTCCAATTCAACCGGTTGCCGATGGGCTTACACTCAGCGCCGGCAACTTTCCAGCGTTTGATGGAATTGGTTTTGGCTGGATTGCAATGGGAGTCGTGCCTCATTTATTTGGATGACGTTATCGTCTTTAGTAAAACTTTTGACGAACATCTCCAGAGGTTGCGGGCGGTTTTCCTAAAGATGCGGGCTGCTAATTTGAAATTCAAGCCCCAAAAATGCCATTTGTTGCGCGATTCGGTGCGTTATTTGGGGCACATCGTGGGACGCTCAGGTATTGCTACCGATCCCGCCAAAACGCAGTGTGTCAGCTCCTGGCCGACTCCCACCTCGGTGGGAGAGGTCAGGAGTTTCATTGGGTTCGCGTCGTATTACCGACGGTTCGTCGCTGATTTTGCGACAATTGCAAAACCCCTGCACGCTTTAACATCTAAAGGGGTTCGGTTCCACTGGGGTCAAGAGGAGGAGGCTGCTTTCTGCTCCCTTCGGGACGCCCTGGTAAAAGCCCCTCCCTTGATTTACCCAGATTTTTCTAAGCCCTTTTTGCTCGACACCGATGCGACCAACACGGGTATTGGGGGTGTGCTTTCCCAGGTGGTTGATGGCGTGGAACGGGTGGTCGCGTACGGTAGTCGGGTGTTGTCTCCTGCGGAGCAAAGATATTGTGTCACCCGTAGGGAACTGTTGGCAATTGTCTATTTCATCCAACAGTATCGCCCATATCTGTACGGTCGGCATTTCACCGTCCGCACAGATCATGCGGCACTACAGTATGCCCTGCGAGTTCAACAACCATCGGGACAGTTGTCTCGATGGTTGGAGGTTCTCCAGGACTTTGATTTTGAAACCACCTACCGTTAGGGGCGTTCGCCATACGAATGCGGACGCTCTGTCGCGCATGCCAACCACCTCCGAATGTGCATGCCTCCTGGGGTCGGGACGTTGCAGGCCTTCAGGGGACGCATCGGTTCCGATCTTGGCAGCCACCGACGACGACGAACCATTGGTTACTAATTCGATCGAACAACAGGGAAGAGATTCCCTGTTGGGGTTGCCCGTCACTGAATGGGGGCGCCTCCAAATGGAGGATACCTCCCTCCTCGGGTGGCGTCGTCGCGTCGGGGGTGCTGGACGTGTGAAGGGTGATTCGGATGCATGGGAAATGGTGCAAGGTCTGCTGATGCATTGGGACGGCAAATCCCAGCGACATCGGCAGGTGGTCCCTTCTGGGTTGCGAGGCAAGGTGGTGTGGGCCGCGCATGAGCGCCTATTACACCTGGGGACCCAAAAGACTCTTGCACTGCTACAACTTGATTTTTTTTGGCCTGGCATGACGAGGGATGTTGGGGATCTATTGGGATCATGCCCTCGGTGTGCGCAACGGAAACCGCCGGCGCGGGAGTCTAACCCGCCCTTGCAATCGATCAAAGTGTCCAGAATAAATGAGCTTGTCGCGCTGGACATTTTGGGCCCATTTCCCGCCACCCCCAGGGGCAATAGGTATTTGTTGACTGGTGTCGAGTATTTTACACGCTGGCCTATGGCCTGGCCCCTGGCCAACCAGTCGGCAGCAGCCATCGTGGAGGCCTTTGTTCAGGGATACGTCCTGGACAAAGGTGCTCCGGAGCGGCTGCTGACCGACCAGGGCAGAAATTTTTCCGGTAAATTACTCAAACAAGTCTGTGACCTCCTAGGCACGAAGAAAATTCGTACCTCCCCATATCACCCGCAAACTGACGGGATGGTCGAGCGCCTGCATCGCACCATTACGTCAAGGATGTCACAGCAGGTCTCGGACTCACAGACTGACTGGGACCTGCATATTCAAGGGGTCTTGGCGGCATACCGGATGGCACCCCATGCAGCTACGGGATTTTCCCCCTTTTACCTCATGTACGGTCGCGAACCCGACCCGCCTGTTCGCGCCCAGCTGCAGATCCCCGAGCCGCAAGGGAAAACTAAATTGGCTGACCACGTCAAATTTAATCTGGCCAAATTAACAGAGGCGTGGGATGCTGCAATGCTAAACTCGGACCTCCGTCAAAAGGCGAATGAGCACCTCAGGCTGGGTCGGGCGCACATGATACAGTGGAAGCCGGGGGACAAGGCATGGCTGCACTGTCCCCAAGTGCCACTGGCTACCTCCTCTAAGCTGGTGCGGCCGTGGCGGGGCCCTGTGGAGGTGGTCGAAGTTTTGCGACCACAGTGCGTGCGCATTAAATGGGGGAAGCGGCGATGGTTCGTGCACCCCTCTAGGTTAAAACCCTTCGTTGCGGTACACAAACCCACTTCACACATGCGTGGCCAAACGTGTGGGGGGTCGACCGACTCATTGGGTCCGTCTCCGTCGTTCTCACCTAATGCCTTGCCGGCCGTGCCACCTCCAGGTGCATCAGGACTGACGGGCTCACGCCCGACCACCCCTCCTGGGGATACCGACGGTCGCGCGGCATCGGATGAGGACTCACTCCGGGACGGACAATTGCCACCTGACGGTCCGCCACCCGGGGTTACCCCGTGTGAGGGGCCCGCTGCAAGGACGCGCGCAAAAATGCGCAGACTGTTATGAGGCCGGAAGATGTGTACATAGGTTGTGTTCATCGTGTGTTGTGTGGGTGGTGTGTTCCCTGCCCATTGAATGTACATATGTTGGGTTCATTGTGTGTTGTGTGGGTGGTGTGTTCCCTGCCCATTGAAATGTACATACGTTGGGTTCACCTGGTGTTGTGTGTATGGTGGGTTCCCTGCAAATTGTATATAGGTTTTTTTTTTTTTACGGAATTCGTATTTATTCAAGGGGGGGTGCGTCGGGTTGTTTTCTCTTCTTGCTGTTGCATTTTGTTGTGTTCTTGTTGCTGTTCTTGTTATTGTTGAAAAATATTGAGGCACACGCGCGGTCAAGGTGTAAATGCACTTTTATTGTCATTTTTGTATGTTGGCAGCCGGGACGGCTGCAAGCTATGCGGGGGGGGGGGGGGGGGGGGGGGGTGATGTAGGGGTGTTAAAGAGAGGGCCCGTTATGCATGGCAGCCTATGGAAAACAAACACAGTGGGCGGGGCTACGTAAGTGCACGAGGAGGTGCCCTCTACGACGTCCGAGCCAGACACCCTGGGGGGGGCTGGTTCGAACGTTATGATCCCCCGGGGCCCCACCCCTCAGGGAGGGGTTGGGTATAAAAGGGGATGTTCAAAGGGCTCGAGTCAGTTATGTTTAAGCTAAGGGAAGAAGACTGAAGACGTCTTAGATAGAGCCCTGGACTCCCCTAGTTCGATGTCCTTTTCAGGGCCGGACAGGACTGAGCCAGCGGCGTGGTCCCGAAAGCCAGAGCCGGTGCTCTTGTAAGAGCTGGTCTGGAACTCCGGGTACCGGGCCCGACTTACCAGTGTCAGGCCAGTTAGCCTCCCCTAGCCCATTAGTGGAGGATTCGGGGCTAGGACAGAGTTAGCTAGGGGTGTATCCCGAGTTATACGGGTGAGGGGGCCGATACCCCCTCGAGTGTGTATATGCCCACTGTCGTATTGTGAAATAAATATACGTGTGCCTCAACCTCGGCGTCAAGCGTCTTCACCGGTACTTCATATGTAACAAACATGTTTTGTTCTAAGTGTGCAGCACCATACTTCTCGACGCAAACACTATCTACCGTTGTTCTACTGTAGTAGGTGTAGCATGCAAGCTGGCACACTGTACCAGTATACAAATGGCAAGTTCGTGTATGTTCGCGAGCTGAAAGTGTTACTGTAGTTGCAAGCTGGCACACTGTGCCAGTATACATATGGCAAGTAAGTGTTACTGTAGTAGCGAGCTGGCACACTGTGCCAGTATACAAACGGCAAGTAAGCGAGCTGGCACACTGTGCCAGTATGTAAACGGGAAGTTTGTGGTGCAAGGTATGGAACATGAGCCACGAGAAACATCATTTGGAACGCTCTAAATCTGTGGCGACATATGGATGAATAACGCAAGGACCTAAACGTGTACAAAATGATACATTAAATCGTACACCTTCTTCACCCAGTTTTGACATTTGTCCACATTGAACATCACCCAGTTTTGTCATATCAAAAAGTACCACCCTGTTTTGCCTGTCGTTTTCCAAGACCACCCAGTTTTGACATTTGGGATCCAGTTTTGTCGGCAAAAGTTAAAAACCACCCAGTTTTGACATTTTCCCGTTCTCCTCCCATCTTTGCACACGTAGTGCATCCATTGGGTCCACCTGAGTTCATCCCTGGTTCTGGCTCCACAGGTATCCTGGCACCTGATGGCATAACCCCGATCATACTCTCTCCCTCCGGAGGTCATCCCACGATTTGCGTGGGCACATACCCACTTAATTGCCCCTAGGTGTGGTGTGTGTGTCTATAGCCATGCTCATTGTGAAACGGCCTTCATCTCTCTTTATGTCGACTCATCCTTAATATGAATTCCTGCTGCAGCATGCAATAACAACCACTGGGAAGACAAAGGCGGTCAGGTGTGACTTTGGTTGTACCCTTGGAATACATATTATTCTGGTCGTGGAGAATTGACAATTATTGTCTCTTTGCCCTGTATTTGCTCTCGGGTGGGCAGCGAGTTTATGGTGTTTTGCTACGAGTCCTCCCTTTCTTTCTCTCTCAGAAATTCCCTGGGTGACTCCTTGCCCACGCATGAGTTGTTCCTTCATGGCCTGTCATGAACGCATCCTCCTTTGCTACGTGAGTTAGGTTAATTCCTGGGAAACAAATATACTATGGCTTTAAGGCCCTATGGTGCCACAGCAACGGAGCAACTCTGCCAATGCTGCTATCCCCTCGCACCCCCCACACGAATGCATGCACACCCTCTATAAACACACACATGCACCCACGTAAGGTCTCGTGGGAGGGTCACCTGGTACCATAGGGTTTTACCCGAGGGGGCCCTCGTGGGGACGCCCCATGGTTTACCAGTACCAGAAGATTGGCCGACCCCCGCCAGGCCGCATTCGGCCCCCGTGAATTGGTGATGAAAACACTTACAGCACAGGGAGATGGGGCCCTGGGGGAGCAGGGCTCCCAGCGAGCAATGCGCAAGAGGAGGTGAGAGGGAAATTCCTGAGCAGACTAGAGCTACACCGGAGCAACGCGAGAGGGGAGGGCGGGCGCGCAACCAACGGGTGAAGGTATGCCGACGACGCCGGTGTTACCATGGCCGGTAGGGGGGCGGGGCATCAGTTGAGAATTCCTAGGCGGACTAGGACTACACCTGAGCAACACGAGAGGGTAGGATGGGTACGTAACCAATGGGTGAAGGCGCTTCGGAATTTTTCTGTTACAGGTAGGGGTGGGGCATCGGTTGAGTATCAAAATATAGGTGCCCGATTGACCAGGAGGGTAACACCACGTGACCCAGGATTTTTGGATTCGGAGGTGACAAAGGGAGGGAAAGGGAAAACGTTAGAGAGTTCTCCTGCAGCCTTTCAGCTACCCGGTCGGACACCCAGCCGCTCGCTGCGACCGAGCGACGCGGGCGAGTGCTGCTACAACTCGACCCCAGGCAGAGACTTCTCGGACCCTCGTCCCTCCGACTCCCCCCCCCACGTCCGTGCGACACAGTGAGTACGTCCGCGAGGTGAGAAGTAGAATAAGAGTCCAACCGGGGATTGAATAGGAATAGACTGGGTGCTGCTCGCTGAGAATTCTGCTCCGGGCCACGCAGGGTTTTTCTTCAGGCGCGCCGTTAATAAACTTTAGCACAGAACACCGACGCCGCGTGTTTTCTGTGTATTTGGGGAGAGCATAGGTGTGATGTGGGTATGTGCGTACGTGTGAAGCGCGCGTGCATTCAATCGTAAAACGATTGCTGACGTTCGCGTATGTGTTTACATAGCGCGTTTTACGCAGTGTGTCTACGCAGCGACGATCGCATTAAGGGTCAGCAGCCAGCATCTCATCCACCGTGCTCTGCACCCGCCCTTTTTCCGTGGGGCTCAACCGGTGAGAATTCTGCCGAATAGGGCTGGCTTTCCTAGTATCCATGTGGTTGGACAAAAGCAACGTGCGACCCAAATCGAAGTCATCCTTGCTAAAAACGTCAGAAAACTCGGTTAGCAGCACACGCAGCTCTCCCCGTTGATCAGCGGCCAACGATGAATTCTCCCAGCATAGTTCGGTGATCCAACGATCGTCCGACAACGGGGCCGGGTGAGTCGCACCCACCAATCGACAGGATACATCCTCATTGTGGTCCGTAAAGGCAGTAGTGGCATGAGCCAGTACCGTACCCGCAGGGACTAAAACTCCTTCTGGACCACCATTTAGAACTTGTATAAATGGGGCTTTCCCGGAACGGACGATCGTTTGAGTGCTGACAAGAGAGAGACCTTTGGAAGCGGTGTTGGAGGGGGTCAAGAGTATTCCTGCCTCTGTATTGGCGCCACAAAACCCTTTCCAATACCGCAAGGCAACAAGCATCTGGGACCCCGGAGAGACCTCGACTGTGACATCCGCCAGCGCCTGAACAGCAGCACATGGCATCAAACGACAGAGTGGGGTATGGCAGAAAAAATAATTTACGTCCTGCGGGCAATTCAAGACATCCCTGATCGATGTGGATTTTAACAGGCATTCTCCTGAGAAAATCAGTGCCCAACAAACAGGGCACCACCAAGGATCTGGAGATCAAGACCGGCAATATGGGCATCCACCTGACCGATGATGCCCACACTACCCCCATTTACCGCCACACACGAGTCAAAAGCCTGCCGGACTCGTGAAACAGGGATAGATAGGAGCTGGAAAATCACATCGGAGATAATAGTGGCGGATGCACTAGTGTCCACCAAAACTCGGACATCTACCCCCTGTAGTGAAATTATACGCACGTCAAGAGATGCCTGAGGTGACGATTTAGGCCGGTTGTCTGATGTGTACCAACTTGCTGCCCGGAGTTGCGATCTACCAATGGAGGAGCTGGAGCTGGAGCCACGGGAGGTGTCGGAGGATGAGGACGATTCCGGCAATGCCGGGCGAAGTGGCCCAAGCGCCCACACCTGAAGCACGTAACTGCAGGTCGCCGAGCAGCCCCTTCGTCTCCCCCGTGCGAACCGTAGGACCCCCGGCGACGTGACTCAGCCCCCCGCTGCGGGTCCCAACGAGGAACGGCAGCTGCCAGATCCCTGTCCCCTGAGTCGTCCGGGATGTGGACGACCTTCGATGGCGACCATCCCTTTGGCTCACCGACACGAGTCGGGTCTCTTGTCCAAGCAGCCATCTGGGCCCAACGCTGTGAGTTGTATTGCGCGTTGAGGCATCTGGCAGCCCACCGGGACATCAGCGGCTCGTGACCGCATACAGGCAGCGAAACCCCCATGTCCTTGGCCAACTCCAGCATCTTGTCCAAGATGAGAGGATCGAGTGTTTCAGGCTTGGCGTCGGAATAAGCAGCCACCGCCAGCACCAGCAAGGTGTTACGGTAGGCCAGGGGAGACTCGTTACTCCCACGCTTATGATGCATGAACCTCCGCTGGGTATCCGAAGACAGCTCATAAACCTCTGCCATCTCGGCATACACGTCTTTCAAGGTCTTCTTTTTGTCCGGCGGAATTGATCGGAACACCGCCAGCGCCTGATCATCGAGCAAAGTAGGTAACACACCTAGGGCCTCCTCTTCTGTCCACCGCACCGAACGGAATGCGAACTCAAACCGCAACATGAAAGCGCTCCAGTCGCCGCCCATCACAACCGCATTTCCACAGCCACGCCCAAGATGGTAGCCTTCTGCCACGTGGCGTCCACCGCGTGCGTAATGGCAGCGGTCGTTTTCCAATGGGGACCATCCGAGGTTCCCTGAAGAGGCCTCTGCTCATCGCGACACATTTGGAGCCATCCCATCCCCGCAGACAACGCGACCAGCGTCACCAGCTGGAGGAGCATGGTGTGGAGCGAGTCCAGCTGCCCCACAACACGCTGCCAGCCATCGTCCGCACGCGGAGACGATGATGGTGCCCCCACGCCAACCGTTTCTGCCGCAATGACCGCACCAGACGCGGTTACATTAACCGGGTCCGCAGCACCCGGGGTTGCCAGGTCCTGGGTGACCGAGTCGTCATTGTCGGAAGACGCCACCGGTGGGTTCTTCTTCTTGAGGTGTTTGGACATCTTCGCACTCTGTAGTGTTGTCGTCTGAAAAAGAACCGCTTCTGACTCCAGTTGTAATATACGACTTCCACGACACGTTTGAGACTTGTGTCCTTCTTTATTAGTTATGACTGCTCGGCTCCGCACTCTCTTTAGATGGTCAGTCACCCTCTCTCTCGCCGCATGCACGCGTTCTCTGCTCCTCCGTTCCCGCGTGGCTTCCCTCCCTCTCACTTCCCCATGCACCGCTGGTCGACGGCGTGCTGGGAATCGGGAGAACTTTGCCTGCGGCTGCCACGTAGTCAGTGGCTGACGAGATGGCGGAAATGCAGTCCGGACCCAGGCTTCCACACCGAACCCCGTGTCCTCCTCCTGCCTCTCCTTATATCCTCATTGACGGAGCAAAGCCCCACCTCTAACCACGTCCCCTTCAGAACCTTCTCGATGGTTCCTGCATGTACCCCTGAGCTCCGCCCATGAACTTTGGCCCAGATCGAACCCGTAGCCCTGATTGGCTATGACCGATGCGGCAATGCCTCTGCAGCCCTATGTTGGTGTGTTCTCATTGCACATATATGACGCATTTGGATAAAACTGGCCACATGGGCCATGGACCGTTTGGTTGCAGACCACGTAAAAAAAGGGCAGGGTCTTGATGGGAGTGAGGTAGCTCAGCACTGATAAATGTGTCAATGTGACTTGTATGAATTTTTTCCCTCATGCATAGCGAAATGTGAGCATGAGGAAGACGACGTTTTTGGCACCCAATGGTGTGCAAGTTACTGCTTGACTATCCAAAGACATCGCCTTCGTTGGTCATAATAAGCATCATGAAGGCATAAATTTAAAGTTTTAAGACCCTCGCACAATAATATGTGGTTTTCTCCTCTGTCCATGATGACAAAGGAATAGAAATGTATTTAGAGGAGACAGTTTCGTGAGGATGTCTTTGTCCTGCAGCTTTGTAATTAGAGGAATCTTGACGTGCTACCCATCTTGGTCTTGTGACAGGAAAATGTGTTTTTGTAGGGCACTGTATGCTCTGTTAGTGTCAGGAATCGTGCGATGGTGTTTTCTTGATATGGAAGAACAATGTCTCTCTCACAATGTTCCTTATCCACCGTAAGAAAGCAAGGTGAACAATATTTGGGGCATTGAACCTCCCTGCGTGCTCCCTACTTTGGTGAAAAATAAAGGTGCGGTACGGCAAAATTAAAATGGGTGATCTTTCCACCAATTTAACAAAACGATATACGAAATGCAATGGGCTGTAGCTAAGAAAGTCCTACGTAGTTAGCAGTGTAACATGTTAATCTGCATCACAGTGCTACGTATCAGTAAATAGCATGACATGAGCAATCGAAACAATATAAATGCCTTGAAGAAATAAGCTGAAATAAGTGTACATTAAATAGCAGCACTACGCACAGGTAAGTTGAGAAGCAGGCTACAGTCTAGATTATGGACTTGCAGTATGCTGACTCAATGACATAAGCATTGCTACAGTCAACATAAAAAGCTGGCAATATGGGCAGCAGCTGAAAAAGCAGAAAACAGTGGACATAGAAGGCTGGCAGTACACTGAGTTAGGTAAAGAAGCAGGCAACAGATTATAGACTGGCATACACTGATAATGGGCAAAAGTGAAATTAGCAGTATAGATAATAGAGTGCCAGGGCACTGACGTTAATTAATTAGCAGGCAGCAGGCTACATGACAGACTGGCAGTAGACCATCTGTCAACTTATTAGTTTAATAATTGTAAACAATGAACGTGAGTTATTATCTGCACAGAAACATTATTATTGTAATATCTGCCAACTTATTTGTTTCATAATAGTAAACAATGAACCCGAGTTCTTATCTGCACACAAACATTATTGTAATATCTGGCAACCTATTTGTTTCATGATAGTAAACAATGAACCAGAGTTATTATGTGCACACAAAGAGTATTATTGTAATATCTGGCAATGTATTTGTTTCAAAATAGTAAGCAATGAACCTGAGTTATTATATGCACACAAACATAATTATTGTAATATTTGTCAACTTATTTGTTTAATAATAGTAAACAAAGAACCTGAGTTCTTAGCGTAAGAAGCAAGGAAATGTGTACTGTCCATAGCCGTGGTGAGGCCTTGTCCCATGCGGAGCCCCCGTCCTGGCCTAGATTGCCGAGCCGGCGGAGGTGCCACGTTGCCAGGCTGGGGGCTGGGCTGCTACCCCTGCACCCCCCCCACCATCCCCCCGCCCGTGCAACAACCATTCTATCTAAGCACTATAATATTATTATCTACGGACTCTGTAGTATTAACTGCATGCAACGTGTTGGGGGGGGGGGCGAAGAGGACATCAAACTGTGAAGAAATAGCCGCAGTGTATTTAATGCATGTTAAACGCATACAAGAAAATGTCCCCCGTGAGCTCGAGCAAACGAGCATCACTTGGCAGGGTCCACCCCCTCCAATGGTACGGCCGATGTCGCGCAATAATTAAATATATCGAAATTCCACTAAATCACTAATTTAACTAATTTAAAAGTGACGGACGTGAAAAAGGAAGAGCCTATTCCCACTGCGGGGCTGAGGGTGTGCTGCCTGGCACATTTATTTCTAAGTTAACCCCACTGTTCGAGAGTCAAATCCCTCGCAAGCGCGCGCAGAGACTTTTATATATACACTAGCGGAAGTACCCGGCTTTGCCCGGGTGAAAAATATATTTCTTAAAAACCTTACATATATATACACAGATACTAAGGTATTGTCAAAGCCCGGTGGGCTGTTTGTACATTTCTCCACCAACAAATATATAAGAGGCTTTCACAAGTCCAAAAAGTTGTAGAAAGTGTGGGGTAAATAGTGTTGTATCTATGCCCTGTTTTCCGTTATTAATATTAAGAATAATTAAGAAAAAAATATTTTTTTTTAACATCTATTTTTTTTTTAAAATTAAATAATGAAAACAACTCACGGGCACACCGGGAGTCCATGAGACATGGAGGGCGGTTGAAATGATAGGAATTCGGTCACAAAAAGGTCATAGACATCCAGACGGACAAAAAGATGTATGGACTAAACCTCCCGAGACATCTGGAGATGTACAGATAAGGTGCAGAGTGAATGACGGTTGAAGCTTCGCGTTTTCTTGGCGTTTTCCTAACCGAAAAGTAGAAACTTAACAGAAAGAATGAACCAACAAACAATAGGGGCTTTTTTATTAGTAATTCCCTTGTATTTCTCGTATTCACCGTATATATATTATTTTTGTATTGTATGTTTCTATCTACCTGACCAAAAAAATAATAATTACGAATTCCAACAGTTAAGGAAGCATAAGTGGAAACTTAGTTGCACTTAACCTCAGGACATTAAAATATAACTCAAGAATAAATGTAACATACAGGACCACATAATGTATTGCATACATCTCCTCGACCACCTTTGTCTTCCAGCGGTGTCTGACCTCAGAATGACCCACGCAGGGCAAGCAAGGAGGGATCAAAAAGGTCACAGGGGGGAATCGGTGCCTGACATTCCAAAGACATCTGTTTTGTTGTTTGTTTTCTCTCGCAAGAGACGCGGAGAGAGAGAAGGGAGTCACGTTTAAGTTAGACACACACAGCGAACGAGCAGTCTGGGTTGAGTCGTGCTCAGTCTCGCAACTCGGCGTGCGACGCAGCGTTGCGACGGGGCTCGCAAGAGAGTTGGGGCAGATCGTGCCTCGAGGAGAGATGGAACGAGGAGGGGTCGTTCGAGTCGCAGAAGTCTGAGTTCAACCTGGGTCGGGGCTGGGTTTCAGCCGTGCTCCGGCTGGCGGAGCGTCGTGAGGAAACGAAACACCGATGCTGATAGCAGATGTCGCTTCTCGCAGAACGAAGTTAAGTGCGAGTAAAGCTGGCAGCCGCACGAACAAGGGGAAGCACGGAGCAGAGAGAGAGTGACGAGTGACGACAAGCAATCAACCTGTAAAAGGGCGGAGATCGCCAAGCGTCGACCAAGCGAGCAAAGCAGAGAGCGCGAAGCAGTGGAGGAAGCCTGGTCAAACGGCTGCGAGGGAGAGGACAGCGCCATCGAATGCGCCGTGTGCCTGAGGGCACACCGACCAACGACCAGTGTGAACACACAAGACGTCCAGATCGACCAAGCGAGCATCGTGCCGACTCAACAATCAATCGAGCAGTGGAGAAGCCGGGGGCTGCCACCAAGAAAGCGCGTGCGCCACCTTGCGCCACCGTGCGCCACCCTGCGCCACCCTGCGCCACCGGGCGCCACCGTGCGCCACCGAGCGACACGGAGCGACACCGAGCGACACGAGCGACCGAGCATCTTCAAGGAGAACATCGTGCCAACGCCGCTCAATCCAGCAGTGGAGAGAGAGAGAGAGAGCAAAAGCCGAGCGACACGCCGAGCGAGGGAGCAGCAGGAGCTTGCGGCGGCCACGCCCAATCGAGAGGAACACCTGGCCGCTGTTTGTATCCTCCTACACCACACAAGCTAACGACACAATTAATATTACGAGGGGACAACGCACACACAGCACGCACACGAATAAGACTTTAAAAGAAAAACTGTCTTTGCGTTTCAAAAAGGGTTGCCATTTCGAGGTGGTGCGTTCAATATCAACTGATCGTGCAAAGCAGTTGCTGCCGTCGAGCTGCATGAATAAGAAATGTTTAGTCATTCATTTTCGTTAACTGCATAATTTCGCCAATGATGAAGTATTTTTAGTCATTCAATTTCGTTAATTGCATAAGATTGCCCATGAATTTATTGACGTATACTCGCTTTCGCATACTAGAGTGTCATGTGCTTGTTTAGAATTAAAATTGCTTAACACCAACTGTTCGAGTGCTTCTTTCCAAGTCCATGCAAAACTGTCTTATTCTTGACAACTGTATCCTGTGATGAGATCTGAACCTGGAGAATTAAAATAATATAAACACACTAAGATAATCAGTAAATGTTTAATCGACGATAATCGTGCTATCCTGATTGATATAACCCTGGATAAACGAAACCAAGCCTAATTAACATAACTGCACACATTAACATAATCGCAAGCATCTGCATAAATTACTACGATTATCATAATTTATGCATATAATTACACGCATTGTCATAATTTATGCATGTTAATACACACACTATCATAATTAATGCGATTTGCGCATTTTTCGGAAAATTATTAATTTTTATTATTTTCATCAAAATTTCATAATCACAACACATACAACATAATGGGTGGCGTCGTCCGGGATCTCTCACAGACAGTGTTTTGCATGGATGATGGAATGAACCACTACGTGTTAACCAGAATATCGGGATCGAACATTGCATGGTGATTATAAACGGGCGAAAAAAAAAAACGCCCTCTAAGGTTAAAACCCAGAATAGCAGGTTGAAACAGAGAGTGGAATTAAGATAATACCGTATCAAACCGATTGCATCCTGTGATAAATGGTGTTAGAGGTACGCACTCTGAATCGGAAAAGTACAGGATAGCTCGAGTCAAATTGACTACACTCTGTGAGATAATTGTTTTATATGCACTCTGAAAGGGAATGTCAAAGTAACTCGCGCCACACTTTTGAGATGCTGGGATTAAGAATAATTTTTGAATGGGTTACGGGATACGGGGAGCTCGTATTTAAACGTACCGACCAATCTGTTACAAAGCATTACAGTCAGAGAGACATATGGGAAGGGAGCTGTATCGATAACACGAACACACCTCGGGGGAAACTAATTGACTGGATAAAATGTAACGAAGGCGAACACGATGCAAAAACTGCAGAGAAGGCAGGACAGGACTCATACCTTCTCACACAGGCATACAGACAGGGATTGTGGAATGAGGAAAAATTCGGAAAGGAAACAGGAGAGAAATCGTCTTTAATAAACGAGGAAAAATGTCCTCACACCATCGTAAGGAAGGAGAAATCTGGGCTCGCGACACCAGCGAAACTCACAGATGTTGATCCACAGAATAAATATGGAAGTAACATTAAATCACACTCTTGGGTACGTGGACAGAGTCCAGGGACTAATCGCACAAAAATTATGGATATCGAACAAAAAATCCTTGATAAAGGGAAACCCTCACAATTCGAGAGAAGGGATGGAGAGATACATATGCAAACAAAAACATGTGAGACTGACAACTTCACAGATAGAGGGAGGAAAAATGTTAAAGTAAAGTCGACAGGACATGGTACACTAAGGGCAGAGGCAAAAACTGAAGGGAAATGGCAACACGAGCGACACGGCACTGGGCGCGCACACAGAAAATGCACACCACTTAAACACAAGCGACACAGCACAGACCAAAGTGACAGATTGCCTGATGATAACTTGTTTGATGATGACGCTGTCGGCAATCAACTTTCGGAATACCTATTCACCAGTAAAACCCTTAAATTGATGGACAAGGCTCTAGTCAGAATTCCCGATTTTGACCCCCACAATAAGACTATGGATATCCACACACATATCGCAACCGTAGAAGAGGAGGCAATGATTAGAGGGCTGAGGAGACGGGATGAAAAAGCGAGTTTGTTGAAACGGACCTTACATAAAGAATCTATTCCATGGGTAAAGTCACTACCACACAAGGTTAGAAATGATTTTAAACAATTGAGCCTGGCAGTGATTCGGAAGTTTGGAGAATATTCGACACTCACTGAGGGGTTTTATGCTGTAAAATCGATGACCCAGGGCATGGACCAAGATCCACGTGACTACCTCGTCCAATTTAAAAGAGCGTATTATGCAGGCGATGTGAATCAATACCACGAAGGAGATAAAATGTTCAAAATTATGTTTTTTGAATCCTTGAGCCCAGAGATTACAGAAAGGGTGAGGATGGTTTTGAATCCAGAAACCGCATCCTTACGCCGCATAGAGAGCAAGGCGTACATGGCATGGTTGTACAGAGCTAAGAATCATAATTCGGATCCAGAACACAGGGAGAGGGATGAGGAACCCAGCCTCTCAGAGAGGAATAAAAATCACCGAGCAGTCCCACAATGCAGGACAGAGCAGAAACGCACGCACCCATGGCAAAATAACCCAGAGAGAGGTTGGCACGAGAATGAGAGCGGCACAAAGCCGAACATTCAGGAGAATCGCAGGAGGGGGAGGTTCAGAATAGAACCATACCAACACCCCATGCCACGACACACACAAGATCAAAATTACCCACAAAGATGGCGAGGTAACAATCCAGGAAAAATTTGGCACCCAAATGGGAGAAATACTGGGCTAAAAATGCACGAGAATCGCAGGAGGGAGAGGTTCAGAGCAGAACCATATCAACACCCCATCCCACGACACACGCAAGGTTCAAATTACGCACAGAGATGGCAAGATAACCACCTAGCGGGAAGGTGTTACACAGACCGCGGAGGTATGGATGCGAACATTCAGGAGAATCGCAGGATGGGAGGTCAAACACAATCGATCCAATTCCGACCAATTCCTCCACCGGCTATACCAAGAGGGAATAGAGGAATAACACAGAATGCGGTCCAAATACGTGATGAACCATCCACAGTGAGTGCGAGCGAGCGGCCAACACGCGCCCCACCCGCCGAGGTGTTAAACCCTGAGCAGGCTGCAAGTGACAGGGCTGAATTGAAGTGTGATCGGACGGTGGATAGCAGACAGCAGAGACAAAGAGAGAACACAGAGACACGCCCTGAGGAGCGCAGGCGTGAGCCTTTGAATGGAAAATATCCAAGGGAAACCAAAATGTATGTGGATCGGAGTGCTAAAATGGAGACGAATGTTCATGACATATCAGGAATGGTGTTGGAATCTAACACACTCGTAAAAACAAAGAGGGCAACATTACGAGGCACAGAATTAAGTCGACACACTGACTCGGCAAATGTGCATGTAATCGCAGAGAGAGCGAATGCCACGAACCAAGTGTCAAAATGGGTCGTGTGCGCGAATTCTGGTTACGTGCAGCACAATTTTTCACCACACACTCCCACGACGCGAGAGAGTGAGAGAGGAAACTACAAAAACGAACCCGAAAACCGTGATCGAATTATCAAAGTGATAAGTGGTAAACGAGGCAACATGAGGAAGGTAACGCATAAATGCGTTCGAAACCGCTACCTAGCGTTTCCCAGGATTTAACAAAAACAAAAATGAATATTCGTCGGAGTTATGATGTATGAGAACCATGTAACTGGTGATATCGATGTTTAACGTTTGTTTAATTTTCTTTGCTCAATTCAAATGTAACCATGTTAAGCAAAAACAAAAATGAACATTCGTCAGAGTTATGATGTATGAGAACCGATGTAACGCAATATCGATGTTTAACGTTTGTTTAATTTTCTTTACTCAATTCAAATGTAACCATATCAAGACTGTAATACGTGCACGCGCGTCGTAAGAAATAACCGCCGAGAGTGAGGGCGGCTGATGGATTTATAACAAAAAAAAACAGGGCATTTACTTTGTTTGAAAATTCGCCAGTGGCCGAATCAACCACTGATAATTTTCAAAAGGGCGGACTGTTGTATCTATGCCCTGTTTTCCGTTATTAATATTAAGAATAATTAAGAAAAAAATATTTTTTTTTAACATCTATTTTTTTTTTAAAATTAAATAATGAAAACAACTCACGGGCACACCGGGAGTCCATGAGACATGGAGGGCGGTTGAAATGATAGGAATTCGGTCACAAAAAGGTCATAGACATCCAGACGGACAAAAAGATGTATGGACTAAACCTCCCGAGACATCTGGAGATGTACAGATAAGGTGCAGAGTGAATGACGGTTGAAGCTTCGCGTTTTCTTGGCGTTTTCCTAACCGAAAAGTAGAAACTTAACAGAAAGAATGAACCAACAAACAATAGGGGCTTTTTATTAGTAATTCCCTTGTATTTCTCGTATTCACCGTATATATATTATTTTTGTATTGTATGTTTCTATCTACCTGACCAAAAAAATAATAATTACGAATTCCAACAGTTAAGGAAGCATAAGTGGAAACTTAGTTGCACTTAACCTCAGGACATTAAAATATAACTCAAGAATAAATGTAACATACAGGACCACATAATGTATTGCATACATCTCCTCGACCACCTTTGTCTTCCAGCGGTGTCTGACCTCAGAATGACCCACGCAGGGCAAGCAAGGAGGGATCAAAAAGGTCACAGGGGGGAATCGGTGCCTGACATTCCAAAGACATCTGTTTTGTTGTTTGTTTTCTCTCGCAAGAGACGCGGAGAGAGAGAAGGGAGTCACGTTTAAGTTAGACACACACAGCGAACGAGCAGTCTGGGTTGAGTCGTGCTCAGTCTCGCAACTCGGCGTGCGACGCAGCGTTGCGACGGGGCTCGCAAGAGAGTTGGGGCAGATCGTGCCTCGAGGAGAGATGGAACGAGGAGGGGTCGTTCGAGTCGCAGAAGTCTGAGTTCAACCTGGGTCGGGGCTGGGTTTCAGCCGTGCTCCGGCTGGCGGAGCGTCGTGAGGAAACGAAACACCGATGCTGATAGCAGATGTCGCTTCTCGCAGAACGAAGTTAAGTGCGAGTAAAGCTGGCAGCCGCACGAACAAGGGGAAGCACGGAGCAGAGAGAGAGTGACGAGTGACGACAAGCAATCAACCTGTAAAAGGGCGGAGATCGCCAAGCGTCGACCAAGCGAGCAAAGCAGAGAGCGCGAAGCAGTGGAGGAAGCCTGGTCAAACGGCTGCGAGGGAGAGGACAGCGCCATCGAATGCGCCGTGTGCCTGAGGGCACACCGACCAACGACCAGTGTGAACACACAAGACGTCCAGATCGACCAAGCGAGCATCGTGCCGACTCAACAATCAATCGAGCAGTGGAGAAGCCGGGGGCTGCCACCAAGAAAGCGCGTGCGCCACCTTGCGCCACCGTGCGCCACCCTGCGCCACCCTGCGCCACCGGGCGCCACCGTGCGCCACCGAGCGACACGGAGCGACACCGAGCGACACGAGCGACCGAGCATCTTCAAGGAGAACATCGTGCCAACGCCGCTCAATCCAGCAGTGGAGAGAGAGAGAGAGAGCAAAAAGCCGAGCGACACGCCGAGCGAGGGAGCAGCAGGAGCTTGCGGCGGCCACGCCCAATCGAGAGGAACACCTGGCCGCTGTTTGTATCCTCCTACACCACACAAGCTAACGACACAATTAATATTACGAGGGGACAACGCACACACAGCACGCACACGAATAAGACTTTAAAAGAAAAACTGTCTTTGCGTTTCAAAAAGGGTTGCCATTTCGAGGTGGTGCGTTCAATATCAACTGATCGTGCAAAGCAGTTGCTGCCGTCGAGCTGCATGAATAAGAAATGTTTAGTCATTCATTTTCGTTAACTGCATAATTTCGCCAATGATGAAGTATTTTTAGTCATTCAATTTCGTTAATTGCATAAGATTGCCCATGAATTTATTGACGTATACTCGCTTTCGCATACTAGAGTGTCATGTGCTTGTTTAGAATTAAAATTGCTTAACACCAACTGTTCGAGTGCTTCTTTCCAAGTCCATGCAAAACTGTCTTATTCTTGACAACTGTATCCTGTGATGAGATCTGAACCTGGAGAATTAAAATAATATAAACACACTAAGATAATCAGTAAATGTTTAATCGACGATAATCGTGCTATCCTGATTGATATAACCCTGGATAAACGAAACCAAGCCTAATTAACATAACTGCACACATTAACATAATCGCAAGCATCTGCATAAATTACTACGATTATCATAATTTATGCATATAATTACACGCATTGTCATAATTTATGCATGTTAATACACACACTATCATAATTAATGCGATTTGCGCATTTTTCGGAAAATTATTAATTTTTATTATTTTTATAAAAAATTTCATAACCAACATATACAACAATAGTTGATGTCAAAAGGTTTCCGAAAATTGCGGTCTCCCCCCCCCCCCTAAAAAAATATCTTTACCCCTCGTAGGTATATATACTAACAACACCTTACATACAACAGAGGAAGTGGTATCTATTGACTCTGTAGTAGTATCTACTGACTGTACCGTAGTATCTACTGAGCCAGTAGTAGCTACTGACTGTGTAGTAGTATTTAGTGACTGTAATAACTACTGACCATAGTAGTATTTACTGGGCCTACAGTAGTATCTACCGACTATATACTCGTAACGACTAACTGTATAGTATCTGCTGACTCTATAGTTGTATCCACTGACTATAGTAGTAACTACAAAATCTATAGCAGTATCTACTCACTCTATAATAGTATCTACTGACTCTAGTAGCTACTCACCGTAGCAGTATGTACTGACTGTATAGTAGTATATACTGACTGTAGCAGTATTGACTGACTGTAGCGGTATATACTGACTGTTTTAGTATTTACTATAGCGGTATCTACCAACTCGATAGCAGTATCTACTATCGCTACAGCAGTATATACCGACTGAGGTCGTACCTGCTATCACTACAGCAGTGCATACTGCTGTGTTGGTACCTGTTATGATGACAGCAGTGCATATTGTGGTGGAACCTGCTATGATTACAGCAGTGCATACTGCTGTGGTGGTATCTGCTATGATGAGAGGAGTACATATTGTGGTGGTGGTACCTGGTATGATAACAGCAGTGCATATTGACTGTACTCATCATTCACCCTCACCATTCACCACTCACAACTCACCCTTACCACTCATCCTCACCACTCACCACTCCCACTCACTATTCACCATTCACCCTCACAACTCACCACTCACCAACCTCCCTCACCAATCTCCCTCACCACTCACCCTCACCACTCACCCTCACCACTCACCCTCACCACTCACCAATCACCACTCACCCTCACCACTCACTCTCACCACTAACCCTCACCACTAACCCTCACCACTCTCACTCACCACTCTCCCTCACCACTCACTCTCACCATTCACCCTCACCATTCAGCCTCACCACTCACCCTCACCACTCACCCTCACCACTCACCGTCACAACCACCAATCACCCTCACCACTCAACTTCACCCTCACTACTCACCATTCATCCTCACCAATCACCACTGACCAATCACCACTCACCACTCTCCACTAACCCTCACCACTCAACCTCACCACTCACCCTCAAAACTAACCACTCTCTCACCACTCACCCTCCCCACTCAGCACTCACCCTCACCACTCACCCTCACCACTCACCCTCACCACTCACCACTCACCCATCACCACTCACAACTGCCACTCACCCTCACCACTCATCCTCACCACTCACCCTCACAACAACCACTCACCCTCACCACTCACCCTGACCACTCACCACTCATCCTCACCAATCACACCCTCACCAATCACCACTCACCCGCACTGCTCACCCTCACCACTCACGCTCACCCTCACCACTCACCCCTCACCACTCACCCCTCACTAATCACCACTCATAACCGCCACTCACCCTCACCACTCACCACTCACCCTCAACACTCACCGTCACCACTCACTACTCACCACTCATCCTCACCAATCACACCCTCAACAATCACCACTCACCACTCACCCTCACAACAACCACTCACCCTCACCGCTCAGCACTCACCCTCACTACTCACCCTCACCACTAATCCTCACCAATCACACCCTCACCAATCACCACTCACCCTCACCACTTGCCACTCACCACTCACCACTCACCCTCACCATTCACCCTCACCACTCTCCCTCACCACTCTCCCTCACCACTCACCAGTCACGCTCACCACTCACCCTCACTACTCACCACTCACCCTCAACACTCACCCTCACATCTCACCACTCACCCTCACCACTCACCCTGACCACTCACCACTCATCCTCACCAATCACACCCTCAACAATCACCACTCACCCTCACCACTCACGCTCAACACTCACCCTCACCACTCATGCTCACCACTAACCCTCACCACTCACCCTCACCACTCACTAATCACCTCTCACAACCGTCACTCACCCTCACCACTCACTCTTACCACTCACCCTCATCACTCACCCTCACCACTCACCCTCACAACAACCACTCACCCTCACTACTCATCCTCACCAATCGCACCCTCACCAATCACCACTCACCCTCACTGCTCACCCTCACCGCTCACCCTCACCGCTCACCACTCAACCTCACCCTCACCACTCACGCTCACCCTCACCACTCACCTCTCACTAATCACCACTCACAACTGCCACTCACCCTCCCCACTCACCCTCACCACTCACCCTCACCAATCACCACTCACCCTCACCACTCACCCTCACCATTCACCCTCACCACTCACCCTCACCATTCACCCTCACCACTTTCCCTCACCACTCTCCCTCACCACTCACCCTCACCACTCACCAGTCACGCTCACCACTCACCCTCACTACTCACCACTCACCCTCAACACTCACCCTCACCGCTCACCACTCACCCTCAACACTCACCCTCACCGCTCACCACTCACCCTGACCACTCACCACTCATCCTCACCAATCACATCCTCACCAATCACCACTCACCCTCACTGCTCACCCTCACCGCTCACCCTCACCACTCACCCTCACCACTCACGCTCACCCTCACCACTCACCCCTCACTAATCACCACTCACAACCGCCACTCACCCTCACCACTAACCCTCACCACTCACCCTCACCACTCACTAATCACCTCTCACAACCGTCACTCACCCTCACCACTCACTCTTACCACTCAACCTCACCACGCACCCTCACAACAACCACTCACCCTCACAACAACCACTCACCCTCACTACTCACCCTCACCACTCATCCTCACCAATCACACCCTCACCAATCACCACTCACCCTCACTGCTCACCACTCAACCTCACCACTTACGCTCACCCTCACCACTCACCCCTCACTAATCACCACTAACAACCGCCACTCACCCTCCCCACTCACCCTCACCACTCTCCCTCACCACTCTCCCTCACCACTCTCCCTCACCACTCTCCCTCACCACTCTCCCTCACCAGTCACGCTCACCACTCACGCTCACCACTCACCCTCACTACTCACCCTAACCACTCACCACTCACCCTCAACACTCACCCTCACCGCTCACCACTCACCCTTACCACTCACCCTGACCACTCACCACTCATCCTCACCAATCACACCCTCACCAATCACCACTCACTGCTCACCCTCACTGCTCACCCTCACCACTCACCCTAACCACTCACGCTCACCCTCACCACTCACCCCTCACTAATCACCACTCACAACCGCCACTCACCCTCACCACTCACCACTCACCCTCACCACTCACCCTCACTACTCACCACTCATCCTCACCAATCACACCCTCAACAATCACCACTCACCCTCACCACTCACGCTCAACACTCACCCTCACCACTCATGCTCACCACTAACCCTCACCACTCACCCCTCACTAATCACCACTAACAACCGCCACTCACCCTCCCCACTCACCCTCACCACTCAACCTCCCCCTCACCACTCACCCACACCACCACCACTCTCCCCCTCACCACTCTCCCCCTCACCACTCTCCCCCTCACCACTCTCCCCCTCACCACTCTCCCCCTCACCACTCTCACCACTCTCCCCCTCGCCACTCTCCCCCTCGCCACTCTCCCCCTCGCCACTCTCCCCCTCACCACTCTCACCACTCTCCCCCTCACCACTCTCCCCCTCACCACTCTCCCCCTCGCCACTCTCTCCCTCACCACTCTCCCCCTCACCACTCTCCCCCTCACCACTCTCTCCCTCACCACTCTCCCCCTCGCCACTCTCCCCCTCGCCACTCTCCCCCTCACCACTCTCACCACTCTCCCCCTCACCACTCTCCCCCTCACCACTCTCCCCCTCACCACTCTCCCCCTCGTCACTCTCCCCCTCACCACTCTCCCCCTCACCACTCTCCCCTCGCCACTCTCCCCCTCACCACTCTCACCACTCTCCCCCTCACCACTCTTCCCCCACCACTCTCCCTCTCACCACTCTCCCCCCTCACCACTCTCACCACTCTCCCCCCCTCGCCACTCTCCCCCTCGCCACTCTCCCCCTCGCCACTCTCCCCCTCGCCACTCTCCCCCCTCACCACTCTCACCACTCTCACCACTCTCCCCCTCACCACTCTCCCCCTCACCACTCTCCCCCTCACCACTCTCACCACTCTCCCCCCTCACCACTCTCCCCCTCACCACTCTCACCACTCTCACCACTCTCCCCCTCACCACTCTCCCCCCTCACCACTCTCACCACTCTCCCCCTCACCACTCTCCCCCTCACCACTCTCCCCCTCACCACTCTCCCGCTCACCACTCTCACCACTCTCCCCCTCGCCACTCTCCCCCTCGCCACTCTCCCCCTCGCCACTCTCCCCCTCACCACTCTCCCCCTCACCACTCTCCCCCTCACCACTCTCCCCCTCACCACTCTCTCCCTCACCACTCTCCCCTCACCACTCTCCCTCCCTCCCTCACCACTCTCCCTCCCACCTCACCACTCGCCCCTCACCACTCCCCCTCACCACTCTCCCCTCACCACTCTCCACTCTCCCTCACCACTCTCTCCCCTCACCACTCTCCCCCCTCCCACTCTCATCCCCCTCCCCACTCTCCCCCTCACCACTCTCCCCTCACCACCATCTCCCTCACCACCACTCCCCTCACCACCACTCTCCCTCACCTCTCCCCCTCACCACTCTCCCCCTCACCACTCTCCCCTCACCACCTCTCTCCCTCACCACCACTCTCCCCCACCACTCTCCTCACCACTCTCTCCCTCACCACTCTCCCCCCTCACCACTCTCTCCCTCACCATCTCTCCCCCTCCACCTACTCTCCTCACCACTCTCCCCCACCACTCTCCCCCTCACCACTCTCCCCCCCTCACCACTCTCTCCCTCACCACTCCTCTCCCTCACCACTCTCTCCCCTCACCACTCTCTCCCCTCACCACATCTCCCCCTCACCACCTCTCCCTCACCACTCTCCTCCCTCACCACTCTCCCCCTCACCACTCTCTCCCTCACCACTCTCCCCCTCACCACTCTCCCCCCTCACCACTCTCTCCCTCACCACTCTCTCCCTCACAACTCTCCCCCTCACCACTCTCCCCCTCACCACTCTCCCCCTCACCACTCTCCCCCTCACCTCTCTCCCCCTCACCACTCTCCCCCTCACCACTCTCCCCCTCACCACTCTCCCCCTCACCACTCTCTCCCTCACCACTCTCCCCCTCACCACTCTCCCCCTCACCACTCTCACCACTCTCTCCCTCACCACTCTCCCCCTCACCACTCTCCCCCTCACCACTCTCTCCCTCACCACTCACCCCTCACCACATGTTAAAGGCGCTCCTAAAGGAATCTACAACCTTTGATGATTCCTTTGCGCGATTCAAAGAATCGATTCCTGGCGCATAGGAGGTTTCCATTTTTAATTACAGAGTTTTATTTTCATTGTTATGTTATGTTTTAAAGTTTTCAGGAGTTTTTAATTATATTTTAGCCCCGGTCAACGCCGGATATTTCCCATTCGTAGCAGTTTATATCAACTCTATAACCAACTTTATTAAACGGAAATAAGGCGATTCTAAATGAATCTACAACATTCGATTCCTTTTCGAGATTCAGAGAATCGATTCTTGGCGCGGTCGGATTTATAATTTTAATTACACAGTTGTATTTTCATTGGTATGTTATGTTTTAAAGTTTTCAGAAGATTTTAAATGTATTTTTCCCCCGGGCAACGCTGGGTATATCGAGTTTATACCACAAAGTCGTCGCCTGACAGAGTTGCATGTCGAGGCCTAGTACTGTGCAGAGCCTCCGGCCTCGCCTAGATTGCCCACCCGGCTGAGGGTGTGTACTGGGGCCCTTACGCCCCCCCCCCCCCGCGCTACAATAATACTGTCTAATCGCTATAATTTTATTATCTACCGACCCTATAATAGTAATTGCACACATTGGGGTGGGGGGGAGTGAAGAGGACGTGAAACTTTGATGAATTTACCTCAGAATCGCGTGTTAATGCGTGCGCATATTTGTAACGGGAATTAAAAATGGCGTCCACCCCGCAGCGAAGTTGTTGCTACCCGTTGCCAGGGGCAACCGCCGTGGTCTGCGCCGGCCGGCAATATTAAATAAATATATAATTATATAACTAAATAAAGAGCAATTGCACTAAATCGATAATCGGTCAGTTTTAAAGTTTAGAGACGAAAAATCGGAAATGCCTAAGTTTACCGCGGGCCGGGGGCGTGCCCACCTGCAAAATTTAATCTCGGCGAACCCCACGGTCCGAGAGCTAAATCCCCCGGAAGGGAGCGTACGCAGACGGACAAACAGACAGACAGACAGATAGACAGACAGACAGACAAAAATGAATTATATAGGTTAGATTCTACCAACTCTACTATCACGACAGCAGTGCATACCGACTGTGTTTGTAACTGCTTTCACTACAGCAGTGCATACTGACTGTGGTGGTACTCGCTATAACGACAGCAGTGCATACTGACTGTAGTAATAACTGCTTTCACTACAGCAGTGCATACTGACTGTGGTGGTACTCGCTATAACGACAGCAGTGCATACTGACTGTAGTAATAACTGCTTTCACTACAGCAGTGCATACTGACTTTGGTGGTAACCTGCTTTCACTACAGCAGTGCATACTGACTGTGGTGGTATCCTGCAATGACTACAGCAGTGCACACTAACTGTGGTGGGACCTGCTTAAACTACAGCAGTGCATATCGACTATGATGGATCCTGCTATCACTACAGCAGTACCTACTGACTGTGGTGGTACATGCTATCACTACAGCAGTGCATACTGACTGTGGTGGCAGCTGCTATGACTACAGCAGTGCATACCGACTTTGGTCGTACCTGCTTTCACTACAGCAGTGCATATTGACTGTGGTAGTATCCTGCTATGACTACAGCAGTGCAGACTGATTGTGGCGGTACCTGCTATGAATACAGCAGCACATACCAACTTTGGTGGTACCTGCTTTAACTACAGCAGTGCATAGTGGCTGTGGTGGTACCTGATATCACTATAGCAGTGTATACCAATTGTGGGGGTACCTGCTATAACTACAGTAGTGCATACCGACTGTGGTGGTACCTGCTATCACGATAACAGTGCATACCGACTGTGGTGGTACCTGCTTTGACTACAGCAGTGCATAACGACTGTGGTGGTACCTGCTATCACTACAGCAGTGCATACCGACTGTGGTGGTACCTGCTTTCACTACAGCAGTGCATACTGACTGTGGTGGTACCTGCTTTAACTACAGCATTGCATACTGACTGTGGTACCTGCTTTCACTACAGCAGTGCATACCGACTTTTGTGGCACCTGCTTTCACTACAACAGTGCGTACTGTGGTGGTACCTGCTATGATTAGAGCAATGCATGCTGAGTGTGGTGGTATCTGGTTTCATTACAGCAGTGCATACCGACTGGTGGTGGTACCTGTATGATTACAGCAGTACATACTGACTGTGGTGGTACCTGCTATCACTACAGCAGTACATGCTGACTCTATAGCACGAAGTACTCACCTGACAGAGTGCCGTGGTGATGCCTGGACCCGTGCAGAGCCCGCGGCCTCCCCTAGATTGCCCAGCTGGAGGAGGTGACACATTGGCAGGCTGGGGGCTGGGCCGCTACCCCCCCCCACCATCCCCCCGCCCGAGCTACAATAATACTACAATAATAATACTATCTAAGCACTATGGTATTAGTATGTACCGATCCTATAGTAGTAAGTACACACATTAGAGTGGGGGAGAGACGAGGACATGACACTTTGATGAATTTACTGTCAGGGTTGAATGTATTTTTTTTGCATTCTGAAAGCGAAGGAGAAACCCCCCCCACCCTCCACTGATGACGCGCGTGCGTTGCTAGGGGCAACCCCCGTGCAGCTTGGGCGGGGCGTGGAGATAAATAAATAATGTTAAATAGCACTACATTGTGAATTAAACTACTATAAAGTTTACGGATGGGAAAACGGAATTGCCTATGCTCACCGCGGGGCTTGGGGCAAGCTGCCTGGCAATTTTTTTTCGACATAAAAACCCCACCGTTTGAGAGCCTAATCCCTCACAAGCGCGCTTACGCAGATACTTTTATATATAAGATCCCTAACACAAAGGGGGAATGTCCCTTACACCCGATCTGCCTCTCACTGGCTATTCTAACCCTTCTTGAGTGAAGCTTGGTCTTCACTGGTATATAAGCTGGAGCCAGGGGTACGACTCTGCCCGTGGGCTCTTCTCTTCAGTCTTCCCTGGTATAGCTTCGAGCCGACCCTTGCCAGGGGTACGACTCTGCCCATCGGGCTCTTCTCTTCAGGAGGCTCTTGATTTTCGGGTGGACGACGACTGCCTCGACCGTTCAGAGGTCCGGCTTTTATACAAGTCTGTGGCTTGCTCCGCCCCAGCCACACCTTCCTTCCAGGACCTTCCACCAGGTCCTGGGAGGGTGACGTCATCCCTCAACCCCCCTCCCGGGGTCTGCGTCCCAGGATCCGTTATCCCATAGGGGATACCGTTGGCCCCTTGGGCCATAGTCCCTTGACAATGGGCTCATTCACACTACCGCCCCCTATTGACACATGTGGTATACTACCGGCTGATAGCATGGGGAGTGCATAATAATACCTCTACATTGGGATGGCCTCCCTTTTTGAAACACAAAGATAACTTTTGGAGCCAAATTATAAGTCCGATATGCGCGTTATGTGTGCGTGTGAAACCCACGGCGCTCTCACTGGCACCGACACTGTTGGCTGCGCCAGGCTCTCTCCCCTGCTGGGGTGGTGGTTGTTGAGTTGACACGATGCCCACCATCGGCGGTGTCCGTGCGCGATGGTCCCGTCGTCAAACAGCGCTCGCAGGTCGTCTGCTGGTCGCCACGCTCTCTCTCTTGCTGCAGCTGCTAGTGGGAGCTGGCACTCAATGTAGAATACAACTTTTAGCGATACTTCATCTGTCAGCGCCGAACTCACACTCGGCAACACATCGCTCCTCTGCAAGCCTCGTCATCCATGGTCGATTGCGGGGCCCATCCCCGGAGCTTGCTGCAGCAAGACTAACTTGCGTTGTTTCTGCTCGTCGTTATATTAGAAAATCCCCCACCTCGGCACGTCTTCTCACAAAGGGGCAGCTGTTTGTCCGGGTGTGCATGTTTGTGTGTCTGTTCAAATTTATTGAAGTGATTTGTTAAGTCACATCATCCAGCCATCTGTGGAAACAGATGCTTATCAATTGCCCCTAAATTATTCCAGTTTTACGTTATTTTCTGCAGCAATTAACCTGCAGGGGGGGGGGGGATTTCCTTTGGCCTTTCTTTTTGGAGTCCGTTTGGAATTTCATTAGCCCCCCCCCCCTGCATTGGGGTTTTTAATTACATTTTATGACTTTCCAGCTGCCTTTTGTGTGGCGAGGCAAGATGCAGGGGGGGACACACCCCATGAGGTAGTCGATTATTTTGCATTGGCTATCAGCTGAACTTGTTGTTCATGGACACTAGGAAGTAGGCGTTTTGAGAGGCTCAATGCTGTCCACTTCTGAGCTTGACAGGGCTCAGAACAATTTGAGTGGAAGTAATTTAGTACATTTGTTCATGCACGCATGACGGCTATCAGAAAGGCACGACGTTTCACAAACACAGGCTGCAATAGTGGCACAGCAGGGTGCGACGTTGCTGTGTAATTTGAGGGTAATTTCAAAAATTGGAAATTTTGGACCGCTACACCAACATAATGACCTGCTTCTTCTAAATGATGCCGAGGAATCTGTAACGAGCTGGTCATCGGTTCGCTTGCATCTCCCAGTTTAAATGGTGGGTGCAGATATCAGCAGATTAAATGGGTGCACCACAGTTGGTCAATTGGCAGTGGGGTAAAGTGTGGGTACTCCCACCTCTTCCAAGACATCTGGCCAGCATGGAAGTGTTAATGAAAAAAAACCCTGGAGCTCTATTGAACTCCCTCTCGTGGAGGTCCTTTCACAGGAAATTGCAGGCCTGCACCTTTCCTTTTTTATTGTCGTAGGGGCATGGAAATTCCCTAATTTATATTAGAATCAGAATATTTTTTTCATACTGGAGGAATCCGATGAACTATACATATATTTTTCACAGATGTTCATTCAGGGCACATGGTAATAACTCTCCTGTTGTTCCACCAGGGACATTTCATCATTGGTGCTTGGTCGAACATTATTGCGTCAACATAACCCTGATTGGATGCCACTAAACCTGCCCACTGGTAAAGTTCAACCTTTAACTATATTAACCGATAATATAATACAGCACATTAACCTGTAATAGGGCTCATTATTACAATAATTATATTCACAGGTATTTTTTTCTAAGTTGGAGCATGACACCGGCACACAATGGGATGCTCGTTTCGAATGACATCAGGGTATATTTGATGTCCACTCAGAAGCAGACAGCACACAGTATTATTTTATGGTTCATACATCAGCAGTAATAACCAGGACGGCCCGTCAGATTCAAACCGCCAATCTCCTCAACAAGTGGAAAAATCCCTGCAGCTGGGCCTAGTCACATTCACTATGAGCATGGGTGGATATACCGTGTCCCACACATCACCGGGTGGTGAGAGGGGCACAAAATGTGATGCTGCCATCGGTAGCCGAATGGTTTAGTGAACTTAACGGTTTTGTCTCCCAGCGTGGCAGTAAAAACAACGAGACGAGCGTCTTCAATGCAACTCACGCAGAACCTGTCCACCCTGCGCTACGAATGGGGCTCACCACAGGCCGCACTCGGCAGATCGCGTGTGGTGGGGTGGAGTGTGGGTACATCCACCTCTCCCAACGCCTGCTGGCCGGCACGGCAGAGTCGACCCCAGCGCCACCTGGAGGGGCTCTCTCTGCCCGGCGGAGCTCCTTCTGCCAGCGGTGGCCGAGCGAGCGCTTGCGAGGCTGCCCCTTCGCCCCGCTCCGTCTCCGCCACTCGCGGCTCTGTCGCTGCTCCAGGCGGCAGCGCCTCGCTTCCTTGGAGCTCGGAGGCTGCGAGACGACGCCGTAGAGACGCCCTCTGCGCTCGCACTCGCCGCGTAACTTGCCCATTGGGGCTAAACTGAGGCAACGTTTGCGAATAAAATAACCAACGTTAATTATCACGAAATTATCACGAGTTTTGTGGAGAAAATAAATATTTACTGTAGCGAAGAACCCAGTTTAATACTCTTAGATTCTTTCGGTAAAGTCACGTAGGTAGAAATAAAACAGATCACGACGTTTCGATCGCAACACAAGCGATCTTCATCAGATGGGACAACCACAGCAAGAAAATGCTGAAGTAATTTCTTCAGAACGAGAACTTAACAATTTGGCCTCCGGAATGAAAACCCCCGTCATAGAGGATGTGGGTTAGCCGGTTAAACCCGTTTATGAACAAATAAACACTGCGATTTGCAGCTCGGAGGGTGAAAGTGGAAGAGGTGGCAGTAGCTCAGCCCGTGACGCTAGCGGGCACACTGAGCGAGGTCACTCCGCGAAACGTCTCAGGCACAGAGCCGCTGCTACTGCTGCTGCACGGCGACTCTCTACGGCCATACACTATACACTGCACTGTACACTACAACACTATTATTCAAGTGTGGCGTGCTGGCCACCCCCTCCCTCGCATGCCACACTTGCCGGCTTTCCAGGGCGCTACTGCGACTCGCTCCTACTGACAGTACTTGCCCCTACAACCCTGCCATAGGCTACATGGGGGGGGGGGGAGCTTTGTCTTTGGAGTTGGTCACAATCCCCCCCCCCCATTACACCCCCCCTCATGACGTCACCGCCAGGTAGCTCACCGTCATCTGTTTGAGGAATGCGGTGATGTCATTCCTAGTCACACAGTGCCAAAGCTTCCCCCCCCGCCCCCCCCCCCCCGTGTGGCCTTAAACTGACACATAAGCAAATGTTTTTTATTATTACTTTGGTTAGATCGTGTAAATATATACACTCACATCTGCTGCTGTCACTTCTCCTAACGCTAAAACATCAACAAGATGCACCAACTCTTCTCTTTTAGCCCCCCCCTAACACGTTCCACTCATTGGCTTCCACATTTAGATAACCCCCTCCCCCTTCCCTCCCCCCTTAAACTTGTATTTAAGAGCGTGACTCTTTGAATTTTGCCTCACTTGAGACAGTAAATCTGGCTGTGACGGTCCCACCTGATGACGGAGACTTGTGTTGCCTCTGAAACGTCGTGATTTATTATTTTATTTCTATTATTATTTCAATTCAATTTGTATTATTATTTATTTTTTACCTTCGTGACTTTACCGAAAGACCTAAGAGTATGAACCTATTAGCAACATCAGCAAGGACGAGCGTTTTGAACTCTCTAAATTAAAAAAAACAGAGATGACATTGTCATCCTCTCAGCTGACAAGGGCAATGCCACTATCATCATGGATAAAACCACTTACAACAACAAAATCCAGGACCTTCTTATTGATGGCAGCTATACCAAAATCAATAGAGATCCCACCAACCGCCTAGCTACAAAAACCAACAATATCATCCCTAAATCGACTTCTCTAATCGATCAGACCAAGCAGAGTTCCCTAAAACCTTCGGCTGCTAGACCATCCAGATTTTATGGCCTTCCAAAAATCCACAAAGTAGGTACCCCGCTGAGTCCTACTGTCTCCACCATTAACTCACCCACCTACAAACTGGCTCGATTAATGTCTGAGACCCTGCTTCCTTTCACGGGCAAGTGCACCTCAGCTGTACTTAACTCAGCTCACTTGGTTTCTCTAATCAAGGACATCTCACTGACTCCGGATAAGTTGCTTGTCAGTTTTGATGTAGTCTCTCTGTTAACCAATGTACCTGTACTTGACTCCATTGCAATCATTGAAGACTTGGTCCAACAAGGACTGAATCCAGATGTACCATCTTTGGTAAGGCACTGTCTTACCAGCACATTTTTCACCTGGAATGGTACATTCTACAAACAAAATGAGGGTACCCCAATGGGGTCTCCCTTATCGCCAGTGGTAGAGAATGTTTTCATGGACAAATTTGAGACAGATGCCATCCAGACATCCACCCTACGTCCTTCCTTGTGGAAGAGATATGTAGATTACACGTTCGTCATCTGGCCACATGGCCTGCCAGCACTGAACAAATTTCTCAACCACGTCAATTCCATACACCCGTCTATTGAATTCACCATGGAAGTGGAAAAGTATGGCAAGCTACCATTCCTGGATGTTTTGATCGAGAAAAGACCTGATGGTTCGTTGGTACATTCGGTCTACAGGAAAGCCACCCACACGGATGCCTATCTAAAGCCGGACTCTCACCACAATCCAGCCCAGAAGAATTCCCTCATCAAAACACTAAACCTTAGGGCCAGTTGCATCTCCGACCAGCACCACCTAGCTAGTGAGTTGGAGTACGTACACCAAGCCCTCAGGTTGAACAGATACTCAGACCGTACAATCCGCAAAGCTGCCTCCCCAGCCATGGGGAGACAAACTTCTGAGGATCCAACCAAAACCATCACTTTGCCATACATAGCAGTGGTTACCAAAATATTTCCAAAATCTTAAACAAACACAGGATCCAGGCTCGTTTCAACACAGTACACAAAATCCGTGATTTAATCCCATCTGTAAAAGATGTGATTCCGGACATGCAATACCCTGGTGTCTTACAAACTAAGTTGTGGATGTGGCAGCCGTTACATTGGGGAAACGAAATGACATGTCTCGGACCGCGTTCGTGAAGACAAGGCGGATTTGAAACACGGTAGGACCAATACGTCTGCCATTGCTGATCATTGTTTTAATGCTGTGGGCTCACACGAAATTGATTTTTCCAAGATGGAGGTACTCTGCAAACCTACTGGCTACCTTCAGAGATATGTTCATGAAGCCATCCAGATATATAAACACAGACACAACTTCAACCGAGAAGATGGGTACAAACTCAATCATTGGAAGGACGTTATTAACCAGGTAAAGTCTTAGCTGACTGTGATGTTTCCATCCTACCTGCCTATGTCAGCTGTTATTTCCGACTCTTTGTGTCTCTCTCTTTGGATTGCACACTCATGTTCACATCCTTGGATTGCACTCTCATGGTGCTAATCTCTCATTAACACTGCTGTTGTGCACATATGCGGGTATGGTACTCTTATGCGGCGACGGCGACGGAAGCTCATTAATGGTAATCTCTCTCCCTAATCCTCCATTAACACAACTGAGGTGCTTGCTTCCAGGGTGGAATTCCTTTATCGCTCAGACCCCGCTTGCTTGCCCATTGCCACATATGTAGAGGTGTTACGGGAGGGCGAACAAACACACCAGGGGCGGTTATGCCCGCACACGGAAGGGTGCTTACATCCACGTCCGCATCGTTTAGCCTGGGGGGCTGAAACGGCGCTGTGATCCCCCACGGCCCCACCCCTCGGGGGGGGGGAGTTGCTATATAAGGCGGTGAGCCGGTGGGCTCGGGGTTCAGTGTTTAGCTTAAACCAATGAAGAAAGAAGACCGGCTAGATAGGCACTGGGACTCCCCTAGATTGCTGTCCTTCTAAGGACCGACCAGGGCAAGCCAGTGGCGTGGCCCCGAGAGCCCAGAGCCGATGCTCTTGTAAGAGCCGGTCTGAGGACTCAGGGTGCCGTGATCCCAACTTGGCCAGAGCAGGATCAGCTAGCCTCCCCTAGCTCTGTAGTGGAGGACTTGGGAGTAGGCTAGCCAGGATAGAGATCGTGGAATCTCCCTGTTAGATGGGTGAAGGGGCCGATACGTCGTTAAACCCGCCACCACTCGACACAACCAGCTTCATCGCCTGACGAGGCTGGTTGTAATTACCTGTGAAACATCACCGTACTCGAATGGTAAAGGTTATGGGTTTACGCTCCAACATACAACCGGTTAGTGCTGAACCAGTAACGAATTGGCACCACGTTTTGTTTACGTGACACAAACCCTTACTTATTGGCTGGTTTAACGACACATTTATATTTACGCGATCTAACCCAAAACGTCTTATTGGTCGCGAAATCCCGACTTGCACTACTACTGCTTGTTTCATCGAATAACAATTAAACTATTCAACGTTCCGTTTCTCGGTATACAGTATTCATTTTCGGACACACCCAGTACATTACAGTCAATTTAGAGCACCTTCCATGAAGCGTGCCGAGCATGGGGGTCAATGCATGTGAGATCATATTTATGTGCTGAGTTCTGACGTCCGTGGATTTTACATTCCCGAACTGGTCCGACGAGGTTCGTAAGGTAAATATTTCACAGTTGCCTGGGTTAGAATGAGTTAGGTTTTTTTACAATCCTGCCCAGTTGGCTCAACAGATCTAATAAATGAAGTCACATAGATAGACTCATAGAGACACCGATATATGCATAGAGGATGTGTGAAAAGTGGGCTAGTATTTTCCCAATCCTGGCCCAGTTGGATAAAACAACTTAATAAATTAACTAACATAGAGATACATTGGGGCCGTCCATAAATGACGTCACGCACCTGGGGGGGGGGGGTCAGACATTTGTGACGATGTGTAACGAAGGGGGGGGTTGAGAAATGTGACGTCACATCAAAATGCGCAACTTTAAATAAATATAGACAACACGTTCTACTTAATTAAATATACTTTTTAATAAATGTTTTCTCCTACAAGATCAGAGTGCAGCGCCACATTAAATACGCACTACAATGACAATAGTTTAAAGCGATTTGAAGCATGGGGGGGCAGAGCTTTGTGATGCCATATTTGAGGGGGGGGTCTGACTTTTTGTGACGCCGTGTGACGAGGTGGGGGGGGGGAGTCAAAAAACGTATTACGTCATTTATGGACGGCCCCATAGCGATGTCTCGAGATTCAGCGATGTAGAGAGACTCATAGAGATACTTAGCGATACAGAGAGACTCATAGAGATACTTATACTCATAGAGATACTTATACTCATAGAGATACTTAGCGATACAGAGAGACTCATAGAGATACTTAGAGGCTGAAAACTGGGCTGGGTTTCTACCAATTCTCACCCAGCCGGCTCAACGAAACTCAACAAACTAACGCGCAAGTGTTTAGTCTTCTGCTAAAGGTTGCTTAGATGGTGGGGTAGGGTGTAAAGGTGGGAGTGGAGGTGTTTTGGTCGCATAAATCCGCCGCCTCAAAGGACTTTGACTCCCCAGAGCAGAGTTCTGCATTCAGCCGCGAGCCTCGGGGCAGGGATCGTCGCCTGAGCGACTGCGCGTAGCGAGCAGGCGAGGGACTCAGGTGGGTGGCGGCGTTCTTTTACACGTGGAAATGAGACGATTCTATGATAACAGTAACAACAGTAGAGATGCTCAGACACGTACATGTAACGTGGCGTTCTTTTGGTTCCGGCTGAAATCACGGGGCCACGGTTGTATTTTAGTTGACAGCCGAAATAGTTGAACGTTTCAGCTCTGTCCTGTCTACTACCATCGTGCCGTCTGTGACGAGGTGGGACTGTCTGAGTGGTGCACTCTGTGTGTGTACTGCACTCTGTGTGTACTGTACTCTGTGTGTGTACTGCACTCTGTGTGTACTGCACTCTGTGTGTACTGTACTCTGTGTGTGTACTGCACTCTGTGTGTGTACTGCACTCTGTGTGTACTGCACTCTGTGTGTACTGTACTCTGTGTGTACTGTACTCTGTGTGTACTGTACTCTGTGTGTACTGTACTCTGTGTGTACTGCACTCTGTGTGTACTGTACTTTGTGTGTGTACTGCACTCTGTGTGTACTGTACTCTGTGTGTGTACTGCACTCTGTGTGTACTGTACTATGTGTGTACTGTACTCTGTGTGTACTGTAGTCTGTGTGTACTGTACTCTGTGTGTACTGTACTCTGTGTGTACTGTACTATGTGTGTACTGTACTCTGTGTGTGTACTGTACTCTGTGTGTACTGTACTCTGTGTGTGTATTGTACTCTGTGTGTGTACTGTACTCTGTGTGTACTGTACTATGTGTGTACTGTACTCTGTGTGTACTGTAGTCTGTGTGTACTGTAGTCTGTGTGTACTGTACTCTGTGTGTACTGTACTATCTGCGTACTGTACTATCTGCGTACTGTACTATCTGCGTACTGTACTCTGTGTGTGTACTGTACTTTGTGTATACTGTACTCTGTGTACTGACTGTACACTGTATATAATGTGGTGTAGTCTGTCTGTGTGTTGACTGTTTACACTGTAGACTGGTGTATTGTGTGTATGTGTACTGCCCGTGTAGTCTGTGTATAGTGTGTTGTGTACTCTGCGTGTGTTGTGTACTGTGTGTACACTATGTATAATGTGTGATGTATTGTGTGTGTACTGACTGTGTGTACACTGTATACTGTGGTATACTCCGTGTGTGTACTGACTGTGTATACTGTCCAGTGTACTGTTTTGTGTACTGACTGTGTGTACTTTGTGTATACTGTGTGGTGTACTGTGTGTGTGTGCACTGACCGTATGTACAGACTGAGTGTGGTATACTAACAGTATATATTATGTGTGTATTGTTGTTTTGTATTGTGTGTCGATATAATTATCTGACCCACAACTCTTTACGGGACATCTGTAACAAAGTGATTCATAGCTCCATCCGTATTACTCCTTCAGTTCATAAATACAGATCCTCATATTGTCTATAACAGCGGAGCCAAACCGGTTGATCGCGTTAACCAGTAACCCGAACTAATCGTAACCCGGCCAACAATTACGTGGCCTTGAGGGGTGGTGGTTTGACGGCTTCTTGTTCTGTGGCAGGGTCAGATTTAGGCCTCGGCTAAGCGAGCTCCAGCTAAGTCAGCCTACATTCATTAACGACGGGGCCCTCTTAAGTCTGAACAAAACTTACAATTGGACACACGTTGTACTTTTTTTACATAGCCCGTTGAAAAAGATATATCTTAGGGCCCCAGCATTGTCATAAACCGCCCATGCTTGGGGCTAGGTAGATGTTAACTACCTCGCCTGGGGTACATGAGGTCGTGAGTTCCATCCCGACCCTGACGATGCCTGCTGCTGTTTATTTGTAATTTTTCTCTGTCTCTCCCCGTAGTGGTCACTGCGTGGATTTTTCTCCGAGTTCTCCGGTTTTTCCCTCCCCTTTAGAATCAACGTGATGCGTTTAGAGTGTTTGGCTGCAGCTTTAAATCTCCACATAATGATGATGATAGCCACTTCGTTGAGCTATAATTTGTGGTGGCCAGGTCGCTTCTGAAAAAGATCTACACAGCTCAGTGGACCTTACCTGGTAAAATTAACATAGTTAAGTCTCTATGTATCTCTGCATTTCTATGCATATATGTGGTGTTTCTCTGTGTATCTGTGTGCTGTATTCATTCCGATATGATGGGGCCTCTTAAGCGACGTAGCTTAGGGCCCCAGCATTTTCATAACCTGGCCCTGTTCCACGGTGACATCGATCAATTAATCAGTTTTTGTTTTATTTGCTAATCTCGCCCTCTATTAAGCAGGCATCATTGCAGATTTCCCCGCACGTCCGTGTAGCATGGTTGTCTATTTACGGTGTGAAATACGTTTAATAAAAATGCATATACTCCTGTATGGTTCTCATTGCATATCTGTGCGTCTCTATGAATCTCTAGGCATTTTGATCACTGTAAATTTGGACGTGGTGATACGCTACCTCTTTGAGCTATAATTTGTGGCCAGGTTGCTTCTAAAAAAGAACTACATAGCCCGGTGAGCCTTACCTGGTGAAATAACGAAAAAGATAGTTCAGTTGAAAATTTGTAAACGGGAAATTAAATAAATATTAAATAAAGAAGCAGATACAGGGTAGACGAGTCTGACCAGGTGCGTCTTGTACAGAGCACGGGAATTGAGCGCGACGCTCGACAAGTTTTGGGTGTCGCTATTGCAGATACGCAATTGCCTTTTGGAAGAACAAATTTGAACTAAAGTTCAGCCATTCCGCAAACACCCTGGTGCTCAGCTGTTGTCGAGTAGCCCCACTTCTCCGGTGGACAGAACACAACATGGAGTTACATCTACTCAAAAATGTCTCCAAACTTTATTTTGTTGTTGTTGTCTATTTAGCCCACCTGTCCCACCTCGTTAGGATTTGCGGGAGCAGAGGGACAGCAGAGCGGATCGGCTCCACTTAGCATGGCAGCGGCGGCAGCAGCAGGTGGCCGGGACCGGGGCCTGGAGGAGGAACTGACTTGCTCCATTTGCCTGCAACTCTACGTCGACCCCGTGCTGCTGGGCTGCCCACACACCTTCTGCAGAGAGTGCATCGTGAGCGCGTGGCGCGACGGTGCCTGTGCCTGCCCCGAGTGCCGCAGGGTCTTGCCCTTTGGCTCCAAGGAGGAGATGCGGCTGCAGCTCGTGAAAAACTTCAAGCTGGCCAGCATCGTGGACAGGTCCTGGTCCCCGGAAAAGATAGTTAGTTGGTTAGTTGGTGGGTTAGTCCATTGGTTTAGTAAATTACATTTGTTGAGCCAGCTGGCTCGTATTGGGAAAAATTTAGCCCACTTTTCACCCAGTCTCTGTCGATCCTATGTGTCTCTGTATACCTCTTTGAGTCTCCCATGTGTCTATATGTACAGTGAGGGAAAAAAGTATTTGATCCTCTGCTGATTTTGTACGTTTGCCCACTGACAAAGAAATTATCAGTCTATAATTTTAATGGTAGGTTTATTTGAACAGTGAGAGACAGAATAACAACAAATCCAGATAAACGCATGTCAAAAATGTGAAAAATTGATTTGCATTTTAATGAGGGAAATAAGTATTTGACCCCTCTGCAAAATATGACTTAGTACTTGGTGGCAAAACCCTTGTTGGCAATCACAGAGGTCAGACGTTTCTTGTAGTTGGCCACCACGTTTGCACACATCTCAGGAGGGATTTTGTCTCACTCCTCTTTTGCAGATTTTCTCCAAGTCATTAAGGTTTCGAGGCTGACGTTTGGCAACTCGAACCTTCAGCTCTCTCCACAGATTTTCTATGGGATTAAGGTCTGAAGACTGGCTAGGTCACTCCAGGACCTTAATGTGCTTCTTCTTGAGCCACTCCTTTGTTGCCTTGGCCGTGTGTTTTGGGTCATTGTCATGCTGGAATACCCATCCACGACCCATTTTCAATGCCCTGGCTGAGGGAAGGAGGTTCTCACCCAAGATTTGACGGCCCCGTCCGTCGTCCCTTTGATTCGGTGAAGTTGTCCTGTCCCTTTATCAAAAAAACACCCCCAAATCATAATGTTTCCACCTCCATGTTTGACGGTGGGGATGGTGTTCTTGGGGTCATAAGCAGCATTCCTCCTCCTCCAAAAACGGCGAGTTGAGTTGATGCCAAAGAGCTCCATTTTGGTCTCATCTGACCACAACACTTTCACCCAGTTGTCCTCTGAATCATTTAGATGTTCATTGGCAAACTTCAGACGGGCATGTATATGTGCTTTCTTGAGCAGGGGCACCTTGCGGACGCTGCAGGATTTCAGTCCTTCACGGCGTAGTGTGTTACCAACTGTTTTCTTGGTGACTATGGTCCCAGCTGCCTTGAGACCATTGACAAGATCCTCCCGTGTAGTTCTGGGCTGATTCCTCACCGTTCTCATGATCATTGCAACTCCACGAGGTGAGATCTTGCATGGAGCCCCAGGCCGAGAGAGATTGACAGTTCTTTTGTGTTTCTTCCATTTGCGAGTAATCGCACCAACTGTTGTCACCTTCTCACCAAGCTGCTTGGCGATGGTCTTGTATCCAATTCCAGCCTTGTGTAGGTCTACAATCTTGTCCTTGACATCCTTGGAGAGCGCTTTGGTCTTGGCCATGGTTGAGAGTTTGGAATCTGATTGGTTGATTGCTTCCATGAACAGGTGTCTTTTATACAGGTAACAAGCTGAGATTAGGAGCACTCCCTTTAAGAGTGTGCTCCTAATCTCAGCTCGTTACCTGTCTAAAAGACACCTGGGAGCCAGAAATCTTTCTGATTGAGAGGGGGTCAAATACTTATTTCCCTCATTAAAATGCAAATCAATTTATAACATTTTTGACATGCATTTTTCTGGATTTTGTTGTTGTTATTCTGTCTCTCACTGTTCAAATAAACCTACCATTAAAATTATAGACTGATAATTTCTTTGTCAGTGGGCAAACGTACAAAATCAACAGGGGAATAAATACTTTTTTCCCTCACTGTATCTCTGAGTCGCAATACATGTCTATGAGTCTATGTATCCCTTTCTTCTTTTGTATAGCATTTTTGGGACAGCAACAGATTACAATTGATTTCGAGATTTAATGTTGATTCGACTTCTTCAGGAGTAGCCGCATGGATTTGTTTCAGATCGCCGTTGAATGATCTGATATGTTGCGCGGTCTGAGATCTTGCACCACAGTCACAAACTGGACTCTTGTTAATTTTCTATTTGTGAAGAAAGTGTCCACATTTCCATGGAGTGTCCGGATCTGATTCAAGGAGAACCAGATCTTCTTCGGTAGATGAGATCCTGTTTGGAGGATTGCAGGGCCGCTGATGATGGATTTCTGCAAGATTTTGGTGTTTGCTCAAGTTTCCGCTCATCGTGCTTTGGTGGTCTTGTCATCATCATGTATGTTCTTTGCATATTACAAGAAAGGTTTTCTTGATTTGAGCCTGTGTGGTGGGGGCATGGAGATGTCTTTGTTTATTGGGAGGTTTGGATTTATGATAGCCTTGCAATACTCCCTCACAGATGCAGCATTGCGACAGAGCTGTGGAGGATCGATATTTGCGAGGACCGAAAGCCACGGCAACGGTGTGCTCTTTAGCATCCCTGAGATGACCCTCATGGATGCATTTTTGTGCCCACCAGCTTTGTGTGCATGCTTTTATTCCAGGCTAGGGCACAATATCCTGCCGCAGAGAAGACTAGTGCTGTGGTGGCCGTCCGGAGTGTTGTTGCCTTTGCTCTCCATGTTCCGGCCAGTTTATGCACGAGATTAACTCGCGATTTTGTTGTTACAGCAGCATTCTGCAGGTTTTGTGGAAGGTGAGGCTGCTGGCAAGAGTTACACCGAGGTATTTGATGTACTTGTCGTGCTGGACCTCTTCGCCACAGAAAGTGACGGCCAGTTTCTGGTCGGCGCTTGCATTGTTCAGATGGAATAATGTTATAACAGTGTTCCTTGGGTTTGGGCGGAGCCTCCAGTACTTCAAGTACGTTTTGAGTTTCTTGAGGTCTCCGCACAGGTCACTTTTGACCTCAATTTTGAGTCATTCTTTGGACGGCAAGTGCTAGGTCATCGGCGTAGCCAAATTTCCGGCCGTCGGTGACAGGGAGGTCACATATCTATGTATGTTAAAAGTGCCACAGCAAGCACTGATCCTTGTGGGAGCCCGTTACTGAGGAAGCGGGCTCTGCTGACAGTGTTCTCTAGGTGGACATGGTATGGCTGGTTGGACAGTAGTGATGATAGAAGTCTGAGGGTCTACTGGCATCGGATGACCTTAGCTTTAGCACGAGGCCTTCCCACCATACTGTGTCATCGGCCAGTGATAGGTCTATGAAAGCGGCTCCTGTGATTTTTTGCACTGGTAGCCAGCTTCAATGTGTGTGGTGAGTGCCAACACTTGATAGCAAATGCTGTGGCCAGGGTGGAAGCCAGCCTGTTCAGTTGGTATAGTTTCCTCGAAGATCGGTGACATACAGGTCAGTAGCATCCTCTATAGGAGTCTGTACACTGTAAAAAGCAGGGATATGGGGCAGAACTTATTTGGGTTTGCGGTTGACTTCCGGAATGGCAATGATCTTCATTTGTCGCCATTTTTGGGAATTTGCCTGAGGAAATTATGTCTGAAAACAATCTAGCCAGCCAATGGCATCCTTTTTGGCCAAGGTGTTTAAGAAACTTGGGATAAATCCCATTTAATCTTGTGGCCTTTCCTGATCTAGTGGCTTTTATAGCATCAATGACCTCTTCTTCATTGAAGGGGGATAACAAGGCTGTTGTCGGTGCACATTCTGCTATTAATTGGTGGAGTTTTTATTTCACTCGCTGTCTTTGCCGATCTGTAGAGATCTTTCCATTCAATAGCATCTGTGTGGCGATGGCATTGATGGGCACATTGGCGGTCTTGTGTCTCGGTGGTGGTGCTGCTCCTTGGTGTCTCAGGAGACAGCAGGCTTTATGGCTTGAGTGTGTGAAATCTAATGACTCCATCGCTTCTGTCCACCTTTGGCTCTGAGTTTCCTGACTCTGTATTTCTGGAGTAGGGACTTGCTTTGTCCTTTCCAGCATGGAGTGTATTCTGCCAAGTAACCCCATGGAATTTGTGAGTGGGCTGCTTGAGCATAATCTTGGTGAAACGTTCATAGTTTTCTGACTTTGTTGGATTCTGGGAGACAGTGCATACGATGTCTTCAATAAAAGATTCCCAGTTGCCCTTTCTTAAGTTGCATCGTGGCACAGGGGTGGACGTGATCATCAGAATTTTGACCCCGATGTGCACCAAGCCTGGCCTGTGCTAACTGTTCGGGAATTGTCTAGAACCATTCTGGAAGCACACAGCGGTTCACCCGAACAGGAACACGACACAAAGCACGGGTAAGGGTTTGAATCCATCTTCCATCGTGCGGAATGGAAGGTGCCTTGATCTTTAGCATCAAACAGAATGAACAGATAACTAGTTGCTGCCCAGTCGATGACCCATTCTTCACAGGTTTCATTGGTTGAATACACCAGGCCATGTGATGGCTGTTGAAGTCACCTGCGAAAACCGCGGGATGGGTCGCAGCAGGCAGCATGTTTGGGCTCCATGTGGTTCTTGGAGGTTTATATACATTTATCACAGATACATAATTGATTTTGACGATGATGATGGATGTCGGTATGTTGTTTTCTGCGTTCGTTGTGGTGAGGTCCTTGAAATGGAATTTCACGTGGCGTCGGTAGTCCCTGCTTGGGATGGTGGTAGCTGGCAGGAATTTTCATTTTTGAGGCTCTCGTCGTCAGCTGTACAGGAGTTTCTTGGAGCAGGAGCGCGTCGAGCCATCTGGATTGCGAGGAAATGTCCCAGCAAGTCGCACTTCGGCCTTGATATATACTTCTACATTTAGATAGCAGAAACGTAGTGACGGCCCTATTCTGTGGTAAGTTTGGCAATGAAAAGGATCTTTGGTGTTGTAATCCTGATCAGGAGGGCCATTTTGACATTCAATCACTGGGATGATAACATCAGTTTGTGACAAGCACGTTACAGTGCAGACCATGGGTAGATTGCCATCTTCTCCACCTATGTATCTCGTTTAGTCTCTATGTATCTCTTAGTCTCTGTATCTATTAATTTCCTATGTATCCCTAATGAGTCTCTATGTATCTCAATATATATGTATCTCATCTCGATGAGTCTGTTTAACACGTAGGCTTTCGCGACCAATATACTCCATAATACAGGTTTTTTTGGGTTAGATCACGTAAATCTATAAATGTGTCTTTAAACCCGCCACCACCTGACACAGCCAATTTAGTAAGGTTTGTCACATAGACAGAACATGCCAATTCGTTACTAGTACAGCACACAACATTTACAAGCTGAGTACTCAGATTGTAAATGTTGTGGTTTTGCTCGCCAACACACCAGTGTGCTGTGTTAGTAACAAATTGGCATGTTCTTTTTACTTGACAAACCTTACTAATTGGATGTGTCGGGTGGTGGCAGGTTTTACGACATATTTATGTATTTGCTCTATGAGTCTCTATTACATCTCTATGTATCCCTATGAGTCTCTGTATCTCTATGAGTATCTAAATATCTTTATCTCTACGAATCCATACGTATCTCTACGTATCTTTATGAGTATTTATGTATCTATGTGGCTCTGAATCCATATGTATCTTTATGAGTCGGTTAGTTTATTAAGTTTGCTGAGCCAGCTGACCAGGATGTGGCAAAACCCATCCCACTTTTCACCCAGAAAACTGAAGAGCAGCATATACTAAGCATTACTCACCTTACATTAAAACTGACAACATTTCAGAATCAGAGTTAAAATTAAACAACACTACTTCCTAGGATATGTTAATTCGAAATGGTTATTTTCTCTCTATTTCTGTATGGTGCTCTGAAGCCCTATTTTGGGTCTGCTGCGCCTTATATACACGTTCATAGTAATAATAAAGAGTGACCAAGGTAAAAGTAAGAAAACGGTTACACCTTCTTTGGTGCAACCAAATGATGCAGGCATTGATGGGAAGGAAACTGGCACTATTTGGACAGAATAGTGCCAGTTTTAGGATGGACAACAACAACATTTTAAAGTGTGGTGTTGTTGTTTGAGGAAAATTTTAAGGAACCGGAAAGAGTGAAAGACAAAAACAGAGAATGGATTGACGACGACTTTATAAGAGATTGGTGCTGAAAAGACATGGCACTATTGGAGTCATATTGGCACTACAAGATGAAGAAAAGTGGAAAGTAATGACTGTTTCAGTGGACACCTACTATGGGGGCTATCAACCCATGGATGATGATAAATAATTGTAAAAAGCATCAAATTACAGAGGTAGGCTTATGACATTTTTCGTGATTTATAACACGTTGTGGATTTACAGAACAGGCATGATGCTCCCACATCTTAAGACGCTGCTGTGTAGAAACAGAGCAAGTACGCAACCCACAACATGCTGTATACCATAATTAAGGTTTTTTAGGGTTAGATCGCGTAAATATAAACGTGTCGTTAAACCTGCCACCGCCCAACACAGCCAATTAGTAAGGTGCGTCACGTAAACAAAATGTGCCAATTCGTTACTAGTTCAGCACACTGGTGTTTTGGAAAGTAATCCCACAACATTTACAAAATACCATGTATGTATGTATAACCACTTTCACACCGTACATAGCCAACCGTGCTAATTGGAGGTGATGGGGGAAGGACAACAAACTAAACTAAAAAAAACTCCCGGTCTCTGGAGTTGTCATCTGGTTAAACAAATTATACTTGTAACCTGAAACTGTCTTTTGTCTCGCGAGTCCCTACTCATGTTTCGTGACAGTACAATACTAAACGAAACTCTTTTACATTTTACCAGATAAGGCCCACTGAGCTATATAGCTTTTTTTCAGAAGTGACCTGTCTATAACAAATGAATGCTCAACCAACTGGATTATCATCACGTGCAAATTCATAGCAGAAGTCAAATACTCTAAGCTCATGATTGTTGATTCTAAACGTAGAGGGGGAAAAATGGAGGACCCGGAAAAAAATCCATGAAACCACTACGGGAGAGAGAAGCAGACTCCAAATATACAGAAGCAACCACTGTCAGGGTATGGGATCGAACACACGACCTCCTGCATACCAGGCAGGGTAGTTAACATCTCTGCACCGCGATACCCCAGTGTTTGTTGTTATAAATGCAGAGGGGAAAACTGGACAACCAAGGAAAAATCCATAAGACCACAGGGAGAATGAACACCCACACTCTAAATGTATAGCAGATTTCGGGGTCGGGATCAAACCCACGACCTCCTGTGCACCAGCTGAGATAGTTAACATCTTGCCACCGTGGTGCCCCAATGTGGACAATTGAGCTACGGGAGATATAGCCGCTATTCACGGTCGCTCAGTGAAGACTGTTTGTACCAATAGGTTCTCAAGTCTCAGCCCGGAGGGGGAACGGCCGCGGAAGGAGCTCAACCCGAGCTTGGCACTAGCGAGGCCCCCGAATCTGGACCTCTGTGCTCAGCATGGCAAGGCACTTGTCATGTTCTGCCAGGAGCATGGGGCGTCTGTGTGCGCCGACTGTGTCACGAGCGGTGCACACCGGGGCCACAAGCTCACGTCAACAGAGGAGGCTGATCGGCAGGCAAAGGTGAGGTGCTCTGAACACGGCAACCGCGTGGTGATGGTGGTGGTGATGATGGTGGTTGTGGTGTTGATGATGGTGGTGATGGTGGCGATGGTGGCGATGGTGGTGGTCGTGATTGTAGTGGTGTTTGTGGTGATGGTGGTGGTACCGACAATGGTGGTGGTAGTGGTGGTGATGTTGGTGCTGGACGGTAATGGTATGGTGAGCAGTGCCATGTGCGGAGGGCGAATTTAAATTTGCCATTTTCCTCATGGTGTTTGTAGCCACCACAGCGTCCAAAGTGGGCTCTGGACAGATGCAAGGGGCTGGTAACCTCTCCACATTCAATTACCACTAATCCACAAAAAAATATATACAGCTAAGCTGTCCCAGGGGGGACAGTCATCTATGATGTCTCCTGTCCAAACTTACATTTGGTGGAGCCAGGAGATTGAATCCTTACCCTTGGGGTCCCTATAGAAACAGCAAAAAGCCACTGCGGGTGGCCACCTGGAATGTTCAAACGCTCACTGCGGAGGAGAGGATGTCACTCTTCTGTCGGGAGCTTGACCGGTACCGCCTGGATCTCTGTGGTATTTAGGAGGTCCAGTGGACCGGCTTTGGCTCCTGCCACCATGAGGGTTAGACAGTCCTCTACTCGGGGCAGGAGACTGCCAAACAACAGGGAGTGGCTCTTCTTCTGAACAAAATAATGAATGGGGCATGGGAGTGTGGCAGTGAGGTGTGGGAAGCTGTACGCCCCAGACTACTTTGGGTTCGCCTTCCTATCAACCAGAGGCGAGGAGTGGAGGACGTGGTTACTTATGCCCCCACCCAAGATGAACATCAGTGGGATGCCAGCAAGGCCGATGAATCAAATGCATTTTATGACCTGTCACAGGTGCGAGCTAAAGTGGCCCCTCGAGATAGAGTCATCCTGTTGGGTGACTTTAATTCCCGAGTTGGTCATGATGCTGGCACCAGGTCTGGATTGATTTGAAGGCATTGGCCGGGTTAGCACAATAACATCGGTAGGAGGCTGCTTGACTTTTGTGCAGCCCATGAGCTTGTAATTACCAACACTCTGCTCCGGCATCGGCGCATCCACACAACATAATGGATGCACGCCAGGTCAAAGCAAGAACATCTGCTGGACTGGATAGTGACGGAACAGTGGATGCAGACCCATGTCCTTTGCACCAGGACCTACTTTGAAGCTGATCTGCCCACTGATCATAGACTTGTCATCTGTAAGATGCACCTGCATTTTTCCACTCTACTTTTGGGTGTATACCCAGGACCCCATTCAAACACACAATGGCCTGATCTCAGATAGCTGATGAAAGTTGCAAGCGAGATTTTCATCATTGCTTTCAGCTGAGGTTGACCTCGTCCCCCACTCCTCATGATGCCGAGGGGAATGGTTGAGGTTAAGGACTGTGGCTCATGCAGCTGCAATGGCTGCTTTAGGTACATTGTCCAGACCTCCCCAGAGACCCTGGCTGACAGGGGAGGTGTTCAGGCTGTCTGATAAAAAGCACCAGGCCCACTCACCGCCTATAGCATCCCGCATCAGAGAATGAGGAGGCTTACCTCAGCCTTCACTCGGAGGTTCGGAGAGCCGTGAGGCGCTGCAAGGATGGGTGGTGGTCGCGGGTTGCTGAGGAGATGGAGTCTGCCTCAGTAGCTCGCAACCACAAATCACTCTAACTCCATCAAAAACGTCACTTGCAGTCTTACACCTATCACCATCATTAGGGGAAAAAACAGTGATCCAATCTCCAACCCCCAGGAACAGGTTTTCAGATTTTCTGAGCATTTCTGAGGTCTTGGGGGAGGGGAAATCACTCAGCTTGGAAAACAATGGGGCAAAGTGAGGATGACCCTGCTGAGGATGCAGTGTCTTAAATATTGGAAGAAGTAGTCACCCCCTGGAGTGGATGGCTGAGGTGCCAGTTGTTAATGAAGAACTGAAGGCGATCCAGAGTCTTAGACTGGGAAACGCACCAGACAGCGATGATCTCCCAAGCAAAATGCTGAGCGAGGGTGGTGTTTGTGCACAGACTGCCCGACATGACATTTTAATAACAGTCTGGACCACTGGACGGGTTCCACAGAATTGGAAGGATGCCCTGGTGGTTCGCCTCTTTAAGAAGGGGGACTGTACAGACTAGGCCTCGGCAAGGTAAGGTAAAAGTTAAAATGTAAAAACAACGAGCCTATTTTTACCCTACCTTTTACCTTACCACAATACAATCACTCTAACCTACCTTTTACCCTTTAGCAGGTAAGGTAAAAGGTAAAAAGCAACGAGCCTACCTTTTACCCTTACCCCATACAAATTACCCAATTACAGGGTAATTACTAGGGAACTACACATGAACAAGGTTTCTAACGGTAAATGCTAGGGAGAGCGCTTTATTCATATAGAATACTCTCGATGATTTTACACGCTTGTTGTCGTTGTTGTCATTGTTGTTGTTGTCATTGTTGTCGTTGTTGTCGTCGTCGTTGTCGTCGTTGTTGTATCCTCAAATCTTGTAACTAAATTTTTACCCACTTCCTAATGTGGTATCGACTGCAAACTTGGTATACTTATGTCATACTGATGACAACACTATATTCTATCATAAAATCCTTTTTTAAATCCTTTATATTAAGTTCGCTTGCTTGCTTACGACCGTGCAAATCTTTCGGTCGTTTTTTAACCCACTTCCCGTGATCCAATCGAGCTGACATTTTCCACACAGACTCGTTGTGCGTGACAATTAATATCCGTGAAATTTTTTTTCCAAAATTTTACACTTTTTAGGACAAAAAAATTATATTTAATTACCAATTGCTTAATGGTGCAATGCACTCATCTGACCCATAGGTGGCAGCCATCTCAAGCCAGAGGACGAGAGGACTCTAGCCGCCACGCATATAAAGGATTTATAGTGAAAAACTTTGTTTTTACGGGTTATACTTGTTATATGTTATGTTTCGGCTTGGATCTAATTGTCCACGCTCAACTGACGTTGGCTGTAATTGGCCACGGGCCCTTACGTTTTGGCAAGCTTCGGGGCCACTTCCTGGAGTCGTGGAGTTCTGCCATTACTCGTACATTTAATAAAAGCGTGTTTTTAAGAAAGTAAAAAAAAAATATTACTTATTAAATGTAGGCCACGGACTGCGCCACGGAGCTTTTAGTGGTAAACAAGGTACCGTATTTACCGGGTAATACTTCGTGCTACCTTTACCCTACTGGGTAATTCTTCCGAGGTACTTTTACCCAACCCTTTACCTTACCCCTTGGCATGTCGACACCTTTACCCGTTACATTTACCCTTTTACCCGGTAAAAAGAGTAAATTACCTTACCTTGCCGAGGCCTAGTACAGACTGTAACAACTACAGGGGCATCTCACTCCTTTATGCTGGGAAAGGTCCTGCCAAAGATTATTCAACATCGCCTTGCCAGGCACGCTGAGGAGAGGTTTGCGGAGCCTCAATGTGGTTTCAAGGAAGGGCGGTCCTGCACAGATTCTATATTTTACGTCCGTCTGCTACAGCAGAGATGCAGGGAGTTCCAACACGACCGATGTCTCTGCTTTATTGACCTGGTCAAGGCCTATGATACATTAAAAGGCATCGCTTTCCCACCTGATGATGGACGCTTGTGTTGCGCCCGAAACGTCGTGATTTATTTTATTTTATACCTATGTGACTTTACCAAAAAAACCAAAGAGTATCATTAAGGACCTTAATGATGGTGAGCAAGCCCAGGGTTAAACTACGTGGCCGGGAGTCGGAGCCATTCCTTGTTCACCTTGAGTTGCGACAGGGGTATCCTCTGGTTCCCACGTTATTTAACGACTATTTCGACCACGTAGTTCATTAAGCCTTTGATGGTTTTACCGGAGGAATTTCCATCTGGTACAAATATAATGGGAGGCTGATCGATGTCCGGGTGCCATCAAGGGATGGCTCTATATTGGTCAACCACGTTACCACAACTAAGCACCTGCCTGGGTATTTTGTACCATCAGACACTCAACCCCAACAACTCCCAATCGGTGATGGGGCAGTTGTGGAGAGAGTGGAGAGTTTCCCATACATGGGCAGTGTGCTCATGACCGGCTCCAGTTTGACAGCAGAGGTCTCACTCTGAATCGGTCAAGCGGCATTAACTTTTCATCGGCTGCGTAATGCTGTATGGAAGCTACCCGGTCTGTCGCTCCACACAAAGTTTCGGGTCTTCTCGGCCACTGTCATGCCCTCCCTTCTCTATGCTTACAAAACGTGGACCCCCCTAATGAATCATCTTTGCCAGTTAGAAACATTTAGGCTGGCCTGCCAACGATCTTTCCTGGGTTTAACCAGGCTGGATTGTGCCAGGAGCTCACAAATCCTTGAAAAATCTAGGCAATGTCCCAATGGTGAGCTCCGGCAGGCAAGGCTGTGTTGGTTGGGTCATGTAGCCCACATGCCCAGCCACCGCCTGCCTAAACAGTTTTTGGTTATACCAGCTAAACGGCCGTGACACGGGCTGGAGAAGAGATGGAGTAATGTGGTACAGGAGGATGTAGAGCTGATTGGACTTGCCGATGACTGGTACAAGCGGTGTCAAGATCGGCCTCTGTGGAGGAGGCTCCTGAAGGATGATACTGGGCAGTTGGAGGCAGTCGCCCTCCAGCAACAACGGTGGACAGAGGAGCGATGCTCACAACAATGAGCAGACTGCCGGGTGGCTAAAACATAGCAAGTTGGCATAGTAGGGGGCACAGTTGGTGCATCAGCCAGTTATCTCAGTCAGTCGAACCATGGCACCTGGGTCTGCCCCGTGATGTACTGCTGGTGGGTGTTTGATACTTCACGTGGCCTTAACATGCCATGCACATAGCCTGGCACAAGCGCCATGGTGAGATCACTGTCACTTAGTGGGAAATGGCGGTTGTTGGTGGTGGTGGTGGTGATGATGATGGTGGTAGTAGTGGTGATGGCTGTGGTGTGGCTCAGAGGTCAGATTCGAATCTGGGTTTGGGCCAAGCATGGTTGTGACTGCCCTCCTCGATTGATGCGACTTCGTGAGATGAGTGCAGTCACGAAGCAAAAAAACGTTGGAGTTTTGCACTTGAACTTTGTTTTAAACTCGACTCGTGGTGCCCACTGGCACACGCAAAACTAAAACTAAAAAATCCACATTGAAAATAGATAAACTTGCCAAAATCAACAGCGTTGCATTGAACACGCCTCGCATCGTTCCAGGACTGTGGTGCATTTAGTAAACAATAATCTAACAAAACTACAAACTTTTTTTTTGTACCAGGAAAGGTCCACTTAGCTTATACAGATATTTTTCAGAAGCTACCTGGCCATTACAAATCGTAGCTGAAGCAAGTTGCATATCATTTCAATATTTATAGTAGCAGTGAAACACTAAACACGTGATGTTTATTCTAAATGTGGAGGGAAAATTGGAGGACCCAGATACAAATCCACGCGACTGTGGGAAGAGAAAGGAAGAGAAAGAGGGAGAGGCATGCAAACTCCACATATACAACAGACATCAGGGTTGGGATCAGACCCCCCACCTGTATACCAGGCGAGGGAGATTAGATCTCTTTGCCACCGTGAGTAGGCTGTGTGAATCCTGGTCTCCTTCCGCTCTTCAATGAACCACTCAATGAGGGATTTGTCGATCGCTCATAATGCAAGACCTTCGGGAGAAAGCCTTATGAAATCAGCGGAGGGTAAATCATCATCACGGTCGATGGGGCGAGAGTCTCAACGTCTTACAATTTGTCAGCCAGAGAGTGTCAAAGGTCGTTCCGGACCACAGCATTTCCGAGCCGGGCACAGTCTAGTCGCTTCTTTCCTGACTTCTGGAGACAGATAGGAGGGCGTACTCTCACCTGTAGTTTGGTCGTGATAAGTCTGTGATCTGTCCAGCACTCAGCACCTCTCATTGCACGGGTGAGTAAGACGTCTTTTATATTGGAACGTCTCACAATTATGTCATCTATTAAGTGCCAATGTTTGGCACTTAATAGATGCAACCTGGGTGCATCCAGGATGTATTATATTTGTCTTTTAGTTGAAATATGGTGTTCGTGATGGTCAAGCTATGCTCAGCGCAAAGGGTCAATAACCTCATGCCTTTTTGCATTAGCTTGCTCAATGCCATGCTTACCAATAACTCCACTCCACACCTCATTGTCCTTTCCCACCCCAGTATTGATGTCACCCAGAAAAAAAATATTATCATTGCTGTGGATGTGACGGTGGGCCTCATTTAGTGCTTGGTAGAAGCGATTCCTAACCTCGCTCTCTGATGGTAAAGTCGGTGCATAGCCACTTATAAGTGTGGCATAGTGCTTCTTTGCTAGCGAGATGCATATAGTAATGAGTCTCTTATTTATGTCAATCGGTGTCTCTGTGAGATTGGGTAGGAGGCTGTTTTTTTAATGCAAATCCCAAACCATGTAAATGTTGTCCTCCTTGGAGGTATCCCTTCCAGAAGAAGGTATAACCCTGGCCTTCCTCCTTCAGGGAGCCTTCATCCAGGAGTCTGGTTTGGCTAACAATGTCAATGTTTTATCGCTTTAATTCCGCTGCAACTAGGGCAGTTCTTCGAAGGGGTCTCTCAGTAGGGTTTTTACACTCCACGTTGCCAGTTTAAGGGAGATTTTTTTTATTATATTCTTAGGTCTTTCGGTAATGTCACGTCGATTGACCCAAGAATATGAATTCCTGTAGTCCTGAAAACTTTAATTCAAGATTTATTTTCTTATTGTTTTTTCGACCGCAGACTGGAACAACCCTATAGGTGCGATAACCTATCCATGTAAGTTTGAGTTTGTAATGTTTAGGCCACCTTTTCAAGGCCCCTTTCCATTCGGGGTGATCAGTGCAGATCCTAAATTGGACTACTCAGTCACACAGGGGTTTGCCGAGAGCAGCTGCAACTCAGTCCCAGCTGCTACTGACCAAATGCCCTGTGCCGCTGGCGTGCGGGGCTCTGACTAGGAGCTTTTGGATATGTTCGTACCTGCTCCCTCTCACCAGACCACTCAACGCCGCCAGACTTTTCTCCAGTTTTTCCAGATGCGCGATTCACAGAGGCAGAAGTGGGTACCTGCGCAAAGAGTATATTTAGAGTGCGGTTGGGGGGGTGCAAGTCCCAACAGCACTTCTTTACTGCAATAGGATGGAATCCAGTGCAAAGGGAGAACCCAGGACGACTGGCACTCTTCCACAGTTGCAGGAGGCTGCCGGAGCTCCAGTCTATCGGAGGACCACCTTTCGCACGCCACCAAGCACGTTGCTTCAATCTCAGAGTGTGCTCCCCTAGCTTTTGTCTTCCCAGACTTATCCACAAGGCCGCGGGAACACGGCTATAGACACAAAGACAGATACAACATTTTTTAAATAATAATGTTAATAAATAAATAAATAGGTTTGATGAAATAATGTAGTGGTACTTGCATGTATGTGCTTAATTTGTGTTCAACGATTTTGCTTCTAAAAACATCTGGCATGTCTCACACCCCCAGAAAGGACATCTCGCACCCCCAGGGGGTTCGTGCACCCCAGGTTTAAAACAACTGGTGTAGTGTATAGCGTAGTGTATAGTGTAGCTTATAGTCGTGTCATGAATAGTAGTGTAGTGTATCATCATTATGATCCATGAGGCAAGATAGCCCGGAGTAGGTGCCCACTGCACTTTTCTTCACTTGTTGTTTCCACTTTCTCCTCTGTCTTGAAGTGCTAATATGGCTCAAGTTAGTGGCTACATCTTTCTGGCACCAATCCCCTTATGACGCCTTCTTCAAGCCATCGTTTTCTGTGTTTGGTCTTCCTCTCTTTCTGGTTCCTTACATTTTTTCTGAACAACAACAACCCTTTTCATTTAATGGGTAAATATCGCGTATGATTTAAATCGTTTTGCTAAAGGCTTTTTTGTTTGGTTTGTTTTCTTTTTTTAAAACAGGAATCCCTTTCGTGTTCACTCGAAAAACTTATGACACATAATGGGAAAGTTTCAGCAAGATTGAATATACTGAAGAACACGGAAGCCAATGTAGAGGTGAGACCCAATAACACAATAACACGAATTCCCATGAAATGAAGATGACTGATGATGATACAGATACTCGACTTTATTAACCTTCCAGGCAATAATAATAATAGATTAGGCGTTTACGATGTTCAAACAGCAAATAGACAACGATTATATAATTCACTGTGTAACAAAATAATTTTTTTGTTCCTGGGTAGTAAGTAAGCAACGTTTGTGGGGAATAATAGCCATTTTCTATACTTTTGAGGCATAAGAAATTAGAAAATAACACTTACTACCCAGGAACAAAAATCGTGTTACATCGTGAATTATCACGACAAGGCATGATCAAGTCTGCACCAACCACAACATCACACTTGTGGTAAAACGTAAAAACAAACGTGCTTTGATAGTAACATATGCACTAGCTTTGAAACAGAAAAAAGTCAGTTATATTGGCCAAAAAGGGTACCATAGATGTAACTGCTCAACCCGGGCTATTGATACTTTGATATTTGCATTGTCATCGTGCTGTTCGCCTTTTGGCGTTATACTCTGTTATAATACCGGGACTCCTTTTTTACCAGTATCACTGATTGTCGTACACCACTATCAGGATGATCACCTTGATACATCTGATGGTTATCTTGAAACATCTTGATACTGGTTGCAGGCCAATTAGTTCCAAGGAGAATGCCTACATTATAATCAAAGCAGTTTTGTTTGCATATTTTACCACAAGCATGGTGTGTGGTTAATGCAGACTTGATGAGGCCTTGTAGTGATAGTCGGTGTCCATTTTGGTTTTTGGGTGCCCTCGTGGCTAGGAGATGTTATCTCCCACGCCTCGTATGCAGTAGGTTGTGGGTTTGATTCCGACCCTGAGGATGCCTGCTGCTGTATCTTTTGAGTTTGGTTGTCTCTCCCCCCGTGGTTGTTGTGCGGATTTGTCTCCAGGTCCTCCGTTTTTTCCAAACACATTTAGAATCAATGGCACGCATTTAGATTATTTGACTGCTGCTATACATTTCCACCTGATGATAATAATCAATTTGGTTTAGCTATCAAAAAATATGTTTGAACATTTTAATACCTCTCGTGTTCTTGTCAGAAACAGTAAAGCCTATTCCTACGTAATTTGTTCCTTCCTCCACGAATTCCTTTGTTTAGATGAATACCTCACATGCTCATTTTCGTGCTGCCCTTTGATTCAGAACATTAATACCGATTCCACTTAATGCCGATATCAAACCGGCCACCACACGACATAGCCAATTAGTATGGTGGTTTGTCAAGCCAATAAAATGTGCCAATTCGTTACTTGTTGGAGAGTAAAACCCCCCACAACATTTGCAATTCATATACTGACGTTTCGCCGGTAATTATTAACAACCAGCCATATCAGTTGACAGCCAGAATTGTGGAGAAATCTTCCTGTTTCGGTCTTAAATGTAGGAGAAATAAATGTGATGCCAATTGTGAACCAATCAGAAGAGAAGAGGGGGGGTTAATATATTAATATAAATTGCAATAGACATCTACTATTGGTTGGGTTATTTATTGCAAGCTGCCGTCATGCTGGTGTGGCGTGTTGCTGATGCTCCTACCAGCGAATTGAGCGGCAGCTCCGTCAATTGTTCTTTCTCGCATGCCACAGTGTGTCCAATGCCCCTTCGCCTCCGCCAACCCACACTCACATCCACGTGGCAAACTTTGGACGAATGACAGCTCGCAACTCACGTGGTTCATGCTTATCCATGCAGCGGTGGTACTTGCAACTACAACTGTAATCTTTTCACGCTAAAATTATATACTCGTCCCCTTTCAGGGAACGTCAGCAGCTTTTGACAAATCCATAGACGACGCTTTTAACGCTGCAATCAAGTCCCTCGAGGAAGAAAGGGCCACGCTCAAGCAGTTGGCACATGCAGAACAGAGTCAACTATTGGGCCTAATCCGTGCCCAGATGGCGCCCCGAGAGATGATGGTCGCTGAGATGGTGGTTGTCACCAAAGAGGTGCAGGCGGCTTTGCAGGAAACGAATCACGTGCGGGCTATCCAGGTACGTGGAGAACAGAGGACACCAGTAGTGTGGAAATGGTCAATAGCACCTTCTGCTACTGCTGCTGCATTGTCTTCCGGTTGCTGAACGGAATACAGTGTTATAAGGTCGCGCTCATGACACACACAAAGTGCCTGCCACGAATGAACCACACAATACTTTCGGTGATCTCGTCAAGGAGCTGTATACCACTATCATGCGAACTCCTGTCATCCTTGCAGCAGCAGTGGCAGCGGCGGCTATTGGCTCAGCCGTTGAACAAAAACGGTCACCACTTCATTGCGTGGCATTTTCAAACACGCTGCTTCTGCGGCCATCTGGAATACTTTTCCTTCTGATATTAGGAAGCCACTGAGAGCTACGATGCACCTTTACATCATCTCGATTGACAAACTCATTTCTTTAGTCTAACACGTATGCTTTCTTTTTGTTTAAGGAGAAACCCTATTTTCGACTTAAAACCATTAGATTTGTATTTCAGTTTTTTTAAGTAAAGTCTTAGACTCGCAAACCAACTGACCTGGAAGAACTTAAACATTATTTTGTGAATGCTGAGTCATCATGCATGCCTACAGCTGTGTTATAAAATGTTTTTTTTTCTGAACGATGGGCGACATATACAAGTTTATTAATAATTCGAGCATATCTAATCAATACCATAACAAATTAAATAAACTAAAAGGTGAACGTCTATTACTTGCAGCATTCATATTAAATTCATATCAGCATCGCGAATGACAATACAGATATTAAAGTTTTTTTTGGTGTAGCATTCATTTTGGGACACCCCGTATATCAACATGAGATGAGGTTACCCTGAGATGGTGACCAGCTTACCAATGGATGTCTCACGCGTGCGCCCCCTGTCCCTCTGTCGCAGGTGAGCGGTGAGTTGGAGAGAAGGTAGGTCGCGCACCTTCACGTCACTCCACGGCCACTCAACTTCCCAATCCCAGTTTAATTGAACATTCAATATCCATATTTTACTGGTACTACGATGGTGAATAAATAATATGCTCGCTTTACCCTTCCCCGCAATGATAACACCGGAGTTGTGTTAAGATGTCGAGACACCTACGATCGTAAGTCCATCAAGTTTGTGTTCACCCGCACATCATGATTGTAGTGAAAAATGCAAACAGACTTCGATAAGAATAATCTACGCATTGTCATTGGAACTGATTGGCCTACACCAGAGCTACAGTCTCCTTTATGGCCTTGTCATGAAGGAGACTGTATTATTGCCATATTTTATCATCATCGTGATAGTACCGACCCTGATGCCTGCCGCTGTATATTAGGAGTCTGCATTTCTCTCTCTGTCCTGGTGGTTGCGTCGATTTTTTTCTCCGGCTCCTCCGGGGTTTTCCTCCACATTTAGAAACATGCATCTAGACTATTTAGATTATTTTGCTGCTATAACCGTCAAATTTGTAAGCCACTTTGTTGAGTTATCATGTGTGTCCAAGTAGCTTTAAAAAAAATAAGTTATTACCTCAGTGGGATTTGTCTGGTAAAAGCGAGTTGGTTTTGTGTTATTTGTATGTTTGGGTAATTTTTTTACCTTTCTTGTACTTTTCACTATGATCATGTTTTTTGTATTGTTTGTTATAACGTTTGTATCCATGCCTACTGCAAATCTGTGAAAAAGAGATTTATACCTCATCGGATTCCTCCAGGAGGCTGTTGCTCTGGTGCAGGCCAATCAATTTTGAAGACAATGCATACATTGTTATTATTATCAGTGAACGTTTGTTTTCATGTTTTGCAACGCGCGTGATGTGTGGTTCACGCAGACGTGATGATGCCTTGCAATAATGGATGTGTTTATTTAGTGTTTGAACATCTTAACACAACACCTGTATCATTATTCTTATTCTTACCGGGAAGGGTATTGCAATCCTATTCTTTGTAATCATCTTGATACTGGCCAACAAAGGTTTTCCTATAGATCCACGATATTCTCATTCCTTATTTATATTTTCCACGTTCAGGATAACGGCCGCGATGATGAAGAACCCACCAAATGACAACATCGTGACTAGAGACCTCTTCTCGTCCTTGCGTGGCCTGCTGGAGAGTCTCTCCCCAAGAATCTCCAATTGGAAGACAGAAAACGCGATGCTCAGAAGTAAGTATGTGTGTGTGTATGCGTGCGGTGGCGCAGTGGTTAACGAATGGCTGCGTTGCGAACCAGGCGACCCAAGTTCAATTCCCGCTCATGGCCACCAACACCAGTGATGTTTATATGAACCGGTCCTGGGCCCCCAGCCCCCACCCCAGCTCAACTCAGCCTCAAATGAGTACCTGGTATGGTGTGTAGTAAACATCACCGCTGGGGAGACAAATGTGCCCGGGTCTGGTGATAGCCAACCACCCCCTCAGTGCTGCTCGATAACAACACTGGCCCCTGCAGACTGCTACAGGCTATACAGGGGATAGTTTTATTTGACGTCAAAGTTGTGGAATAGAGAACACACTTAATAATAATATAATTAATAATAATTTACAATTGTAAAGTTCTGCATTTAATCCGTAGATCCCACCAATGTGCCGCTGTGTATGGAAAGTCAGGAAATAAACAGAACCTGCAGAGGGCAAAAGGCCATAACTAGGCAGATGGTAAAGGCCAATTTACCCATTCACTCACCCACCTCACTCACTCATCCACTCATTGACTCACTCACTCACCCACCCACCCACTCACTCACCCACCCATTCGTTCACTAACCCACCCACTCACTCACCCACTCATTTACTCACCCAATAAATAACTCACCCACTCACCGAATCACTCACCCACCGTTCCTGTTATATATTTTGATAACGATGAAAACGCTAATAAGTGGTACATCTGATGATCGAATCTAATTGCACACGTATAATTATATAGCACCTTCACGCCAGGCGCTTGATGAACATGGCTTACAACACGGTGACACAGAATGGAATGGTGTAGTAGCGGGCTACCAGGTATTGAGGAAAGAGTGACAGCAACTACAGAGGGTCTATTTAGGGGATCACGAAAGGGGCTACAGGGGAGGCACAGGAAGGAGTGGAGGGGTGAGGAGGAGGGAAGAGGACGAGAATAGGCAATGGAGATGAGCTGTTGAGGCTGTAACCACCCTCCTGCTATTCGAAGGCTCACTGACATGCGGGGGAAGTGGGATACCCATATCGCGTGCTGACTGAACACGGCAGGTGCAATCAGCTATTCCGCAAATGGAAATATAAATGAAGAGAATTACCAGATGCGTAAAACACGAATCTCACATTAATGAATGTGACTACGTCTGTGTGACCACGCCATCCAAAAACAAAGGAAAGCCGCTGCCGCCTACGAATTCAGAGTTTGGGAACGAATGACTGCGACGAAGTGAAGAGGCGCAAGAGAACGGGCGGCAGCGGTCCAGACGAGCTACAGGAGAGAGAGATGTGTTCCGTCAGCACGCACACAATCTGCTGTGGCACACACCGAATCACAAGTGGGGGGTGGGGGGGGGACGCTGGTATACAACCCGAATGGACACTCAAAAGGGGCGCAAATGAGCGTGGAGAGGTCGCATGCATAGAATTGCACTGAAAGACAGAAAGAGTGCCGTACGCATTACAGAGAAAAAATGCAAAGGTTAGTGGCATCATCTTGACTTGGCAGGGGAACTTTAAGTGGGTTTGGGCTTTGGGCAGTTTCATCTACTAGCGGGACCGATGGGTGAAGTTGCAGACTAAGAGACAGAATGGCAGCTCAAGGTGGAAATGCACCTAAAAGGACACTCTCCCATGGAGATGGAGTGATAAGTTATCAGTTTGTGTGATGATAAAAATTATAAGCATTATTACCCTTTCTGTAAAACAGAATAATAATAATACAGGAGGTGTTAAGATGTTCAAACACCAAATAGACACACCTTTTGCAAGGAATCATCGAGTCTGCATGGCTCACACATCCTGTTTGTGGTAAAACATGCAACAAACACGTTTTGATGATGTACACGCTGTCCTTGTGTATATAGTTACGAGACAACCCAACGGGTATGTTTTTTGGCGATCGCACTTTGACCATAGTCATAAACCCCTGAGTACCCAGTGTAACCACCGGCAGCTGAAACCTCTACTTAAACCCAAGATCTGAACGGTGGCAGCTCAGTTGTTTGGGAGCCTCCAGCACCGTTGTTTGTCATTGTATCAAAACAGCATGAGTAGTCCACCAGCTAAGGGAGCCGATGACTAACCAATGTCCTTTCCGTGTGCGTTCTTCGTCCGAGAAGATTTCAGGAGCCCAACCCTTGATGAAGATTCACTCCACTACCAACTGGACGCAGACGATGGTGGCAAGGCCCTGAGCCTGTCTCGGCCCCTCAGGAGGCGGCGGGACGTGACGGAGGGCTGTGAGGCGTTCTCCTACTGGAGGCAGGCGCTGTGTGAGGAGGGCTACTTCTCTGGGTTACACTACTGGGAGGTGGACGTGAGCGAGTGCGACGGGTGGTGCGTGGGCATCTGCTGCGGGTCGATGGAGCGGAGGGGCAAAACCAGCGATGCGGAGCTGGGCGGAAATGCCGAGTCGTGGTGCATCGAATACAGAGACGATGATGATGACGAGGACGATGGCAACCTGAGTGCCTTTCATGACGCACTGCAAACCAACATTGAAATCAGCTGCGATGGTGGCCGTAGCGGCTGCCACATCGACAGGGTGGGCATTCTACTGGACTGTGACATGAACCGACTGTCATTCTACGATGTTTCACAGGCACGGGTCCACTTGCACACCTACTCTTACGTACAGTTCGGTGCTCCACTCTTCCCTGCGTTCAAAGTGCTAGACGGCAGCATCACAATAGCCTCGTGTCCACGCTCCTGTGCCGGCCTCTGCTAGGCTTCTCAGGAGAGGTGACGTGGACCCAGCATGAGAGCGCTGTGAGCCTTGCTGTGTAGGTTAATCGTTCAGGCACTGTTGCTCCCCTGGTTGATTACTGTCATAGATGTGCACTATTCACTTCACCGTGGACGTAGATTTATATAGACTCACATAACTATCCACAGACTCAGTTAAACATAAATAGACTCAAATATCGACCTATCGACACCCACAGATTCACATAGATACCCATAGACTCGCATATATACTCATAGACTTGTATACGTACCAACAGATTCACGTACAAATATACAGACTAATATAGATTACCAGAGATTTACATACACCCATATACTCACATAGATACCCACAGAGTCACATATAAATTAATAGACTCAAATATAGACCCATATGCTCACATAAATAACCACAGATTCATGTAGAAATCAATAGACTCACATAGATACCGATATATTCATATAGATACCCATAGACTCGCATATATACCCATATACTCACATAGAAAACAATAGACTCAAATATAAACTCATGGCGTCATACAGAGCCTCATATCTACGTGGGAAGTTGTGCTCATATGGTTGGAATCTCGGTTCCCAGGCACAATTATATTATGTGTGTTTGTGGACCTAATGGAATGTTTGGTTGTGGAGGAGAGGCTCCCTTTCCTCTGTCATGAAATGGACCAGTACTGCCTGGACCTCTGAAATACAGGGTCTGGCTTCAAGCATCATGAGGGGTGGACAGTTCTCCACTCGGGGTAGGAAACTGCCAAACAACAGGGAGTGCCACTTCTTTTGACTAAGAAGCTGTAAGTTACAGGCTACAGTGGACTCACCTCCCCATCAACTAGAGGTGAGCAATGGGAATGGTTGCTTACGCTCCCACCAAAGATGAGCATCAGTAGAGAGATGCAGACAAAGCCGATGAGTCAGATGCCTTGTTTAACCTCCTGTCCAAGGTGCTTGCTAAAGTGCCCCCTCAGGATAGAGTCTTCCTGTTTGGTGACTTTAATGCCTGAGTGGGTCATGATTGGAGTGATCGGAAGGCATGGGTCAGATCAGCTCAATATTAACACGAAGAGGCTGCTAGACATCTGCGCAGCCGATGGGCTTGTAATTACCAACACCCTGTTCTGGAATCGGCGCATCTACATAACATAATGGATGCACGCCGGGTCCAAGCAAGAACATCTGCTGGACTATATAGGGCCTACCGTGGAGCTGATCTGCCCACTGACCATCGGTTTGTAATTTGTAGGATGTGCCTGCCATTCTTCTACTCCGGTGGTGGAACCCATTCACACACACAGTGGCCTGGTATCAGCTAGGTGAGGATAGTTGCAAGCAGCAATTTCAACATCGCTTGCAGCTGGGGTTGGCAGCATCCCCCATCCTGATGCGGAGGGGAAATGGGTGAGGTTCATGACTGTGGCTCATGCAGCTGCAATGGCTGCATTGAGTATGTAGTCAACACCTCCCCAGAGACCCCAGCTGAAGAAGGAGGTGTTCCAGCTGGTTGAGAGAAAACGATAGGCTGACTCCCGTCGTCTACAACATCCAATATCAGAGAATGAGGAGGCTTACCGTAGCCTTAGCTCGGAGATTCGAAGAGCCATGCAGTGCTGTAAGGATGAGTGGTGGCTGCGGTATGCTGACAGGATGGAATATGCCTCAGTCCGAATCACGAATAACTAAATCCATCATTAAAGTAATTTGCAGCACCTCACCTATTACTATCCTTAAGGGAAAGAACGGCGATCCAATCTCCGACCCCTTTGAACAGGTCTGTAGGTTTGGAGAGCATTTCTGTGTGGTCTTGGGGGAGAGTAATTTCCTCAGCCCAGACAACATCATGGGACAAGGTGGGGACGAACCTGACAGGGCTGCGGTGCCTAAAATATTGGCCGAAGTATCCACCCCTTCTGAGTGGTTAGCTGAAGTGTCAGCTGTGGTGGAAGTACGAGGAGTGATCAAAAGCGCCGGGCAGATACAATCTCCCAAGTGAAATGCTGGGGGAGGATGGCATCTGTGTGCAAACTACCCTACATGACATCATCACAAATGTCTGGACCACAGGAAGGGTTCCGCAGGATTGGAAGGATGCTATAGTTGCCCCCCTCTGGCAAAAATTAGTATTCAACATTGCCTTCCCAGGCACGCTGAGGAGATGCTTGCAGAGCCCCAATGGGGTTTCAGGAAAGGGCTGTCCTGCACAGATGCCATATGTTCTGTCTGTCTGCTACAGCAGAGGTGTAGGGAATTCCCACAAGACCTACATCTCTGCTTTATTGACCTGATCAAGGCCTATGGCACCATTAAGAGGCCTGGGCTCTGTGCTGTTCTTCGTGCTTTCGGAGTCCCTGACTCTCTGCTCACAATCATTAAGAGCCTTCATGATGGTGGGCAGGCCCAGGTAAAGCTACATGGCTGGGAGTCAGAGCTGTTCCCAGTACACCTTTGGGTGCGACAGGGATGTCCTCTGGCTCCCACATTTAACATCATCTTTGATCACGTAGTTTGAGAAGCTTTATATGGCTGTACCAAATAAATTTCAATCTGGTACAGATACAATGGGAGGCTGATCGATGCTCAGGTGCGGTCGAGGGATGCCTCCCTATTGGTCAATCATGTTAAATATGCTGATGATCTGATGATTGCTGTTCACTCAGAGAAGGAGTTGGAGGCCCTGCTGCTTGACCTGGAGTGCGCTATTAAGTGTGCTACTAAGAGGTGGAGCCTTACTATCAGCCCCAGAAAAACTAGGCACCTATACTCTTTGGTTCTGGGTATTTTGTGCCATCAAACATTTCACTTCCTCAGCTCCCCATTCTTGACGGGGCGGTTGTGGAGAGAGTGGAGAGTTTTCCCTAATTGGGCAGTGTGCTTATTACCAGCTCCGGTTTGACAGCTGAGGTCTCCGAATTTGCCGGGCGGCACTATCTTTTCATCAGCTGAATAATGCTATGGGGAAGCTACCTGTTCTGTTGCTCCACACAAAGCTTCGGGTCTTCTCGGCCACAGTCATGCTCTTCTCTACGCTTGTGAAAGTGGACCCCTTTATTGGAACATATGCGTTGGTTAGAAACATGCAGCTGGCCTGCCAACGATCCATCCTGGGTTTAACCAGGCTGGATTGTGTGAGGGGCTCGCAAATCCTCGAAAGATCTGGATACATTCTCATCAGTGAGCTCCTCTGGCAGGTAAGGCTGTGTTGACTGACTCACGTAGTCCAAATGCCCAGCCATCGCATGGCCAAGCAACTTCTGTTTGACCAGATAGAGGAGGCTAAACGAGCATTTCCCGGCCTGTAGAAGAGATGGACTAATGCGGTTCGGGATGATGTTGCACTGATTGGACTTGCCAAAGACTCGTGCCAGCGGTGTTAAGATCAGCCTCGATATAAGAGGCTAGTGAAGGACAGTTGGAGGCAGTTGCCCTCAAACAACAATGGAGGACAGAGGAGCGATGCTCGCAACAACAAGCGGAGCGCCGGGTGGCTTAAATGCAGCAAGTTGGCACAGTATACATCTTCCAATTATCTCAGTCATTCAACCCATGGCACCTGCGTCTGTCAGCGAGCCTTCAACACTTCACGTGGCCTTACAGTGCACCTGGCTTGGTACAGGCGCCATGGTGACATCACCATCAGTTTGTGGTGAATGGCGGGTATTGGTAATGGTATAACAAATTGTGGGGAGCGGTATTGTAGTGGTTAGCGCCATAAATTACTAACCCGGCGACCAAGGTTCGATTCCCGCTCAAGGCCACCATCAGTGATGATTATTTGAACTGGTCCTCGGCCTCCCCTAGGTTGACACAGTCTCAAATGAGTACCTGGTGTAGTGTATAAATACTTCCACCAGGGAGACAAAGGCGGCTGATGTGGTGCTGGTCACCCACCCCTTCATGTGCCGTGCTGGTCCTCATATGTGCTACTCACCAACACCACTTATCTCAACAGTCTGTTGAAGGCTGCACGGGGTCTATTTGTCTTTGTAATGGACTAAATACCTGTGATACAACCGCTGCATTCAAGCTCTGCAAAGAGTTTTTGTTTTGTTTTTCGCGCATTTTTTTAAAGCACGATGTTCAATATTTGTTTTAATTCCTAGATTATACTCTCACGACCAGTGCTGTATTGTGATTCCAGCTTAACCAGTTTATTGTGGGTGATATCTTCTTGTGTAGATATAATGTACAAAAATAAGTTAAACTATAACCTTCCATCGCTACCCAGCAGTAGAGGTGTTCAATTCAAGTAAGTTGTTGGCCAACCTTAAACTAAACAAATTATTTTCCCAGCTAATACTCTGAACGTGTTATGTTGATTCTAAATGTGGAGGGAAAAACCGGAGAAAAATTCTCCCGACCACTACAGGGACAGAGAAATATACAACAGGCATCAGGGACGGGATTGAACCCACGACCTCCTGCATACTAGGCGAGGGAGATAACATCTACCTTGCCACTGCGGCGCCGCAACTGGAATGTTGGAAAAGCGTGTAAGGTTTTGAATTCTTTTTTATTCCCCACGTTTCGTTGGAGATTGCACACGGCATAATGAGGCATTCACAGCAGCTCTTTTTCGCGTGAAACAGCTTCCCGATCCACGTCAGTCAGTATGTGCTATGACGTCACAATGACAGCCATGTGGTACATTCTGATTTATTTTTTTATCGATGCGTCACAAGTCAGGGCCTTGAATAATCTTGATGTAACTATTTTATTCTTATCCGTTTTATCTCAGATGCCAGGCTACCTCATTCCACGAAGCACCGTTATGAGCTCACTAAAATAAAATCTCCTTCAGCAGATCGGAGGAAAAGTAACTGTACCCTGTCTACACAATATTGAATATGATCAATATTTTGTTGTCATCTGAAGGGAAAATGTACCTTCCATGTGTCTTTCCCAGATCGATGGCGTTCAAGGTCACTGCTTTTAAATTGCAAACATTTCCTTCACGGTATTCAGTTGGTGCCTCGCGGTGCTGTTAAAATTAAATAATAATAGCCTGCTTGGGCACTGCAACAACAACAGTGGCCCGGATAGATTTTGAGGACCATTAATGAGATTTAACAAAAAAATATTTTATTTTTGATGTTCAATAGTATATGCTGTGTATTGTCTCTGAACTGTGATTCTTAAATATGTTATTCTTAGTTTTGATGTTAGGTTAGTAACACGGAGTTAGACTGTTCTGCTCTCCAGTTTCCTCGGTGAAAAGTGTTGCCCAATCCTGGCCATCTTGCTCAAAAACGTACTGAAATAACCAACAATAATCAGAGTTGATTGCGGGCTGATTGGTTGTGCTTGGCAGGTTAGGTTAGTGGTTTGTGATTATTTTGAAGTATATTGTTTGTTATAAAGCTGACGTTTTAATGCCAGTATGACTCTATTTTAGTGTTAATTGGCTATTAATAGGGTTAATTCAATAATTGTTTTGGGGATTATCATTGAGGGATGGGTGATACAGTTTGATTGAAGAGGTTGTTGGTGTTTCCTTGCTATAATACACGATCAATTAATTTAATAAAAAAGTGGCTGGAGTTATTTGTTCCCATTGTGAATCTAGTGCTGAGTACTCTCGCGGTTTCATGGCAAGTTTATCAAGGTACAGAGGTCGGCCGATCGCACCCCCTGTGGCGGCTTGACCATTGACGGTTAACCGCGAGATTCCTGTACGCGCTGTAAAATCACTGGCCACTGTTATGCTGCTGCTGCAGAAGAACACGCGGTGCAATCTCGTCTTCATTTCGTCTTCATTTAATCTTCATTTCGTCACCGTCTAGCCTTCGACTCCGTCTTGTCTCGTCTCTACCTTTGTCTGCGCCTTCCTCTCCGTCTTGTCTCCGTCTTGTCTCCCAAGCAGTCCATTGCGGGTCCCAGGTCACGCAGTGTTCCCAGCCTCGATTGAGGAGGCAGTGAGGTTCAGCCGCCCGCGATTTGTCGTCCTGTAGTGTACAGAATTGTACACGGATACAGTATTGTACACTATATTATAATTTTTTTGTTTATACAGGGCTACTATCAAAGGTTTGGTCATGAAGCCATCCAGATATATAAACATAGACATAACTTCAACCGAGAAGATGGACACAAATTGAGCACTCATTGAAAGGATGTTATTTACCAGGTAAAACCTTAACTGCTTTACGGTTTGCCTTCATATCTGCATCTCCAGTTTCTTCAGCCTCCCTCCGGCATTTTGCCATGTATGTGTCTTAGCTTCAGCACTCCACTCCCCCTACCCCACACCCTCTCTTTCGCTCCTCACTGGCTCCTCCCCCCTTCTATTACCTATATAGTCTCTTGTCACGGCAGCCCTTTTGCCCACTTAAGCAATTGTTTTCTTGCTGTGGTTGTCCCACCTGATGACGGACGCTTGTGTTGCGCCCGAAACGTCGTTATTATATTTATTTTATTATTTATACCTACGTAACTTTACCGAAAGAACCAAGGAGTATGGATCCCTGCAGTCACGAAAACTTCAAATCTAGAATAAACCATGTTGCCTTTACGACAACGTCTCCATAAGAACTCACTACAGCTGCACAGGGCGGATGCCGAGACAGCCGAAAGTGGAACAAAACCTCGCTTCCTGAGTAGGGGGGTCACGACGCCACGGAACTCCCCATCACCACCACCACCACCACCCACAACGCCACCACCACCCACAACGCCACCACCATCATCATCACCACCATCATCATCATCACCACCACCACCATCATCATCATCACCACCACCATCATCATCACCACCATCACCACCATCATCACCACCACCATCATCCATCATCACCACCACCATCATCACCACCACCATCATCACCACAATCATCATCACCACCACCATCATCATCACCACCACAACCACCACCATCATCATCACCAATATCATCATCCATCATCACCACCACCATCATCCATCATCACCACCACCATCATCACCACAATCATCATCATCACCACCACCATCATCATCATCACCACCACAACCACCACCACCATCATCATCACCACCATCATCATCCATCACCACCACCATCATCCATCATCACCACCACCATCATCATCCATCATCACCACCACCATCATCACCACAATCATCCATTATCACCACCACCATCATCCATCATCACCACCACAATCATCACCACCATCACCACCACCATCATCATCCATCACCACCACCATCATCATCCATCACCACCACCATCATCATCACCACCCCAATCACCACCATCATCACCACCACCATCATCACCACCACCCACAACGCCACCACCACCACCCCCATCATCATCACGTTGGCCAGGAGATGTTAACTACCTCGCCTGGTCTACAGGAGGTCGGGGGTTCGATCCTGACCCTGACGACGCCTGCTGCTGCTGTAAATTTGGAGTCTGCATCTATCTCTCTCATCATCACGGTGGCGAGGAGATGTTAACTCCCTCGCCTGGTATACAGGAGGTCGTGGGTTCGATCCCGGACCCTGGCGATGCCTGCTGCTGCTATATTTGGAGTCTTCGTCTCTCTCATCATCATCATCATCACGGTGGCTAGGAGATGTTAACTACCTCGCCTGGTCTACAGGAGTTCGTGGGTTCGATCTCGGACCCTGACGATCTCTCTCTCTCACCGTGGTGGTCACTGCGTGGATTTTGTCTCCGGTCCTCTGGGTTTTCCCCGCCACATTTCAAAACGAACATCACCACTGCCGCCACGTGTTTTAGATTCCTTTGTCCGCTGCTATGAATGCGCTAGGGGTCGGCACGGTTTGAACCGACTCAAACTGGTTTCAAATTGAGCAAACCAAACCAAACTAGCGACGACTGAACCAAACCAAACCAAAACCAAACCAAACTAAGCTAAACCAAACCTCTTGAGTTGGCTTGAACCGAAAAGATGCGCGGCAAACAATATTCGCATTCAATACAAATATCAAGTGCATTAATCGCTAATTTCTACGCAGGCTTTCTTCATATTGAGATTCACTAGCAAGTACTGGACGACGATGTCGTCCACAGCCATCTCCTCAAGCTTGGCACGCCCAATGTCCTTGAACGCAGTGTGGTAGTTCAATGGCAGTGAAACCCCAACACTAGGCAACATCCGCGCCCACGAGCGCACACACATCTCGGCCTTGAACGTGCACTTGTGCAGGTTTGGTCGGTCGAGAAAGGAGCGCTTGGCGGCCGAGTTTGCTCTCTCGGAGGGCACGGACGACGCCGGGATAGGCAAATAGTCGAGGGCCACGCGTCGTAGGCGCGGGTACTTGCCGCCGTACAGCTTCCACCACTCGACGACGTCCATGCTCAGGTCCTGAGTCGGCTCAAGCAGGAAGCAGTCGACCTCGGAGGCGGCGCCGTCGTGAGCGTTGGGCGCGTAGACCATGTCAAAGAGGATGTTAATGCCGCCACGCGGCGCCGCCTTCGGCGCCGCGTCCGTCGTCAACGCTGGGTAGCGCTGGTTGAGAATGTCCGTCATCATGTCCTTGATATTGCTGTACTCGGCCTTTACAACCAACCAAACTAGTTTGAGCCGGTTCCACCCTGTCCGAGCCAAACCGAGTTGGTTTTCGTAGCCCCAAACCAAACCGAACCAGTTCAAACAGAGCCAAACCAAACCGATTTGGTTCGGTTCAAACCGCGGTTTGGTGGTTTGAGCCAAACCGTGCCGACCCCTAGAATGCGCTGAGGGGATCAGCCCACTTTTGTGATAGCCAGGGGGCCGTGTGGGGGCCGACGTCCACCCCCCTCCTCCTCATTGGCCGCCTCTCGCCGGCTTCCCCGCCAATCGAGTGATCGGCCCCACCCCATCCCACGCGCCAGCGCCCTCTCTGAGAGACATCGCTAAATCGGGCTGGCTCACCACCGCCCGGGGTTACCCCCGCGCACGCCCGCATACATCGCCACCAATGTGGGGGCGGCTGCGTGCACGCGCGCGCCCCTGCAAGGCGCTTGTTTCGCACAAAGGCCGGGCGCTTGAAAACGGCGGCGTGAATATGCGCGCGCGCCTCTGGGTGATTAAACTCTAATCTGCTCACACACAATGCTATTGTCGTTTGCTCGAACATGCGCGACTCACCCATGCACACTCAAATTACCAACACCGCATCGACGCCGCAGCCCCGCACTCACTCTCGCGCACACACCGTCCCCCCTAACCCCCCGCGCGCAGTCGCACCGCACGCAAATTGCAGATGCCATGCCGACGTTCTACCCACGTAACACAGAAATCACACTGCGCCGATAACTCTGTATTCTTTGGGTCTTTCAGTAAAGTCACGTAGGTAGACAAAATAATAGATCACGACATTTTGATCACAATACAAGCAATCGTCATCAGGTGAGACAAATACAGCAGGAGTTCTTCTGTTGTATTTGTCTCGCCTGATGAATATGGATTCCTGTAGCCACAAAAGCTTAAAATCAAGATTGATGACGCTGTGGGCTCGCATGATATTGTTTTTTCCGAGACCAAGGTACTCTGCAAACCTTCGGGCTAGGCTACTATCAATGGTCTGTTCATGAAGCCATCCAGATATACTGTATAAACATAGATATGACTTCAACCGAGAAGATGGATTCAAATTGAGCAATCATTGGAAGGACGTTATTAACCAGGTAAAGTCTTAGCTGACTGTGATGTTTCCATCATACCTGCCTATGTCAGCTGTTATTTCCGACTATCTGTGTCTCTCTCTTTGGATTGCACTCTCATGTTCACATCCTTGGATTGCACTCTCATGGTGCTAATCTCTCATTAACACTGCTGTTGTGCGCATATGCGGGTATGATACTCTTATACGGCGACGGCGACGGAAGCTCATTAATGGTAATCTCCCTCCCTAATCCCTCTCTCCCTAATCCCTCTCTCCCTAATCCCCCATTAACACAACTGAGGTGCTTGCTTCCGGGGGTGGACTTCCTTTATAGCTCAGACCCCGCTTGCTTGCCCATTGCCACATATATAGCCTTGTTGTAGCTGCTCTCTCGTTAGTTCAGCAGTTCCAATGCTGGATTATTTATCTTTTTTTCGCCTGAGGACGACCGCTTATGTTGCTATCGAAATGTCGTGATTTATTTTATTTTATACCTACGTGATTTTTCCGAAAGAACCAAAGAATATAAATACGTCGTTAAACCCGCCACCACTCAACACAACCAGCTTCATCGCCTGACGAGGCTGGTTGTAATTACCTGTGAAACATCACCGTACTCGAATGGTAAAGGTTATGGGTTTACGCTCCAACATACAACCGGTTAGTGCTGAACCAGTAACGAATTGGCACCACGTTTTGCTTACGTGACACAAACCCTTACTTATTGGCTAGTTTAACGACGTATTTATACTTACGCGATCTAACCCAAAACATGTCTTATGGATAATATTGGTCGCGAAATCCCAACTAGCACTACTACTGCGTGTTTCATCGAATAACAATTAAACTATTCAACGTTCCGTTTCTCGGTATGTTGTATTCATTTTCGGACACACCCAGTACATTGCAGTCAATTTAGAGCACCTTCTATGAAGCGTGCCGAGCATGGGGGTCAATGCATGTGAGATCATATTTATGTGCTGAGTTCAGACGTCCGTGGATTTTACATTCCCGAACTGGTCCGACGAGGTTCGTAAGGTAAATATTTCACAGTTGCCTGGGTTAGAATGAGTTAGGTTTTTTTACAATCCTGCCCAGTTGGCTCAACAGATCTAATAAATGAAGTCACATAGAGATACTCATCGAGACACTGAGATATGCATAGAGGATGTGTGAAAAGTGGGCTAGTATTTTCCCGATCCTGGCCCAGTTGGATAAAACAACTTAATAAATTAACTAACTAACATAGAGATACATAGAGAGACTCATAGAGACACATTGGGGCCGTCCATAAATGACGTCACGCACTTAGGGGGGGGGGGGTTCAGACATTTGTGACGATGTGTGACGGGGGGGGTGAGAAATGTGACGTCACATCAAAATGTGCAACTTTAAATAAATATAGACAACACTTTCTACTTAATTAGACTTTTTAATAAATGTCTTCTCCTACAACATCAGAGTGCAGCGCCACATTAAATACGCACTACAATGACAATAGTTTAAAGCGATTTGAAGCAAGTTTTTTTTTTTGGGGGGGGGGGGGGCAGAGCTTTGTAACGTCATATTTGAGGGGGGGTCTGACTTTTTGTGACGCCGTGTGACGAGGAGAGGGGGGGGGTCAAAAATCGTATTACGTCATTTATGGACGGCCCCATAGCGATGTCTCGAGATTCAGCGATGTAGAGAGACTCATAGAGATACTTATACTCATAGAGATACTTTGCGATACAGAGAGACTCATAGAGATACTTATACTCATAGAGATACTTTGCGATACAGAGAGACTCATAGAGATACTTAGAGGCTGAAAACTGGGCTGGGTTTCTACCAATTCTCACCCAGCCGGCTCAACGAAACTCAACAAACTAACGCGCAAGTGTTTAGTCTTCTGCTAAAGGTTGCTTAGATGGTGGGGTAGGGTGTAAAGGTGGGAGTGGAGGTGTTTTGGTCGCATAAATCCGCCGCCTCAAAGGACTTTGACTCCCCAGAGCAGAGTTCTGCATTCAGCCGCGAGCCTCGGGGCAGGGATCGTCGCCTGAGCGACTGCGCGTAGCGAGCAGGCGAGGGACTCAGGTGGGTGGCGGCGTTCTTTTACACGTGGAAATGAGACGATTCTATGATAACAGTAACAACAGTAGAGATGCTCAGACACGTACATGTAACGTGGCGTTCTTTTGGTTCCGGCTGAAATCACGGGGCCACGGTTGTATTTTAGTTGACAGCCGAAATAGTTGAACGTTTCAGCTCTGTCCTGTCTACTACCATCGTGCCGTCTGTGACGAGGTGGGACTGTCTGAGTGGTGCACTCTGTGTGTGTACTGCACTCTGTGTGTACTGTACTCTGTGTGTGTACTGCACTCTGTGTGTACTGCACTCTGTGTGTACTGTACTCTGTGTGTGTACTGCACTCTGTGTGTGTACTGCACTCTGTGTGTACTGTACTCTGTGTGTACTGTACTCTGTGTGTACTGTACTCTGTGTGTACTGTACTCTGTGTGTACTGCACTCTGTGTGTACTGTACTTTGTGTGTGTACTGCACTCTGTGTGTACTGTACTCTGTGTGTGTACTGCACTCTGTGTGTACTGTACTATGTGTGTACTGTACTCTGTGTGTACTGTAGTCTGTGTGTACTGTACTCTGTGTGTACTGTACTCTGTGTGTACTGTACTATGTGTGTACTGTACTCTGTGTGTACTGTACTCTGTGTGTGTACTGTACTCTGTGTGTACTGTACTCTGTGTGTGTATTGTACTCTGTGTGTGTACTGTACTCTGTGTGTACTGTACTATGTGTGTACTGTACTCTGTGTGTACTGTAGTCTGTGTGTACTGTAGTCTGTGTGTACTGTACTCTGTGTGTACTGTACTATCTGCGTACTGTACTATCTGCGTACTGTACTATCTGCGTACTGTACTCTGTGTGTGTACTGTACTTTGTGTATACTGTACTCTGTGTACTGACTGTACACTGTATATAATGTGGTGTAGTCTGTCTGTGTGTTGACTGTTTACACTGTAGACTGGTGTATTGTGTGTATGTGTACTGCCCGTGTAGTCTGTGTATAGTGTGTTGTGTACTCTGCGTGTGTTGTGTACTGTGTGTACACTATGTATAATGTGTGATGTATTGTGTGTGTACTGACTGTGTGTACACTGTATACTGTGGTATACTCCGTGTGTGTACTGACTGTGTATACTGTCCAGTGTACTGTTTTGTGTACTGACTGTGTGTACTTTGTGTATACTGTGTGGTGTACTGTGTGTGTGTGCACTGACCGTATGTACAGACTGAGTGTGGTATACTAACAGTATATATTATGTGTGTATTGTTGTTTTGTATTGTGTGTCGATATAATTATCTGACCCACAACTCTTTACGGGACATCTGTAACAAAGTGATTCATAGCTCCATCCGTATTACTCCTTCAGTTCATAAATACAGATCCTCATATTGTCTATAACAGCGGAGCCAAACCGGTTGATCGCGTTAACCAGTAACCCGAACTAATCGTAACCCGGCCAACAATTACGTGGCCTTGAGGGGTGGTGGTTTGACGGCTTCTTGTTCTGTGGCAGGGTCAGATTTAGGCCTCGGCTAAGCGAGCTCCAGCTAAGTCAGCCTACATTCATTAACGACGGGGCCCTCTTAAGTCTGAACAAAACTTACAATTGGACACACGTTGTACTTTTTTTACATAGCCCGTTGAAAAAGATATATCTTAGGGCCCCAGCATTGTCATAAACCGCCCATGCTTGGGGCTAGGTAGATGTTAACTACCTCGCCTGGGGTACATGAGGTCGTGAGTTCCATCCCGACCCTGACGATGCCTGCTGCTGTTTATTTGTAATTTTTCTCTGTCTCTCCCCGTAGTGGTCACTGCGTGGATTTTTCTCCGAGTTCTCCGGTTTTTCCCTCCCCTTTAGAATCAACGTGATGCGTTTAGAGTGTTTGGCTGCAGCTTTAAATCTCCACATAATGATGATGATAGCCACTTCGTTGAGCTATAATTTGTGGTGGCCAGGTCGCTTCTGAAAAAGATCTACACAGCTCAGTGGACCTTACCTGGTAAAATTAACATAGTTAAGTCTCTATGTATCTCTGCATTTCTATGCATATATGTGGTGTTTCTCTGTGTATCTGTGTGCTGTATTCATTCCGATATGATGGGGCCTCTTAAGCGACGTAGCTTAGGGCCCCAGCATTTTCATAACCTGGCCCTGTTCTACGGTGACATCGATCAATTAATCAGTTTTTGTTTTATTTGCTAATCTCGCCCTCTATTAAGCAGGCATCATTGCAGATTTCCCCGCACGTCCGTGTAGCATGGTTGTCTATTTACGGTGTGAAATACGTTTAATAAAAATGCATATACTCCTGTATGGTTCTCATTGCATATCTGTGCGTCTCTATGAATCTCTAGGCATTTTGATCACTGTAAATTTGGACGTGGTGATACGCTACCTCTTTGAGCTATAATTTGTGGCCAGGTTGCTTCTAAAAAAGAACTACATAGCCCGGTGAGCCTTACCTGGTGAAATAACGAAAAAGATAGTTCAGTTGAAAAATTTGTAAACGGGAAATTAAATAAATATTAAATAAAGAAGCAGATACAGGGTAGACGAGTCTGACCAGGTGCGTCTTGTACAGAGCACGGGAATTGAGCGCGACGCTCGACAAGTTTTGGGTGTCGCTATTGCAGATACGCAATTGCCTTTTGGAATAACAAATTTGAACTAAAGTTCAGCCATTCCGCAAACACCCTGGTGCTCAGCTGTTGTCGAGTAGCCCCACTTCTCCGGTGGACAGAACACATCTACTCAAAAATGTCTCCAAACTTTATTTTGTTGTTGTTGTCTATTTAGCCCACCTGTCCCACCTCGTTAGGATTTGCGGGAGCAGAGGGACAGCAGAGCGGATCGGCTCCACTTAGCATGGCAGCGGCGGCAGCAGCAGGTGGCCGGGACCGGGGCCTGGAGGAGGAACTGACTTGCTCCATTTGCCTGCAACTCTACGTCGACCCCGTGCTGCTGGGCTGCCCACACACCTTCTGCAGAGAGTGCATCGTGAGCGCGTGGCGCGACGGTGCCTGTGCCTGCCCCGAGTGCCGCAGGGTCTTGCCCTTTGGCTCCAAGGAGGAGATGCGGCTGCAGCTCGTGAAAAACTTCAAGCTGGCCAGCATCGTGGACAGGTCCTGGTCCCCGGAAAAGATAGTTAGTTGGTTAGTTGGTGGGTTAGTCCATTGGTTTAGTAAATTACATTTGTTGAGCCAGCTGGCTCGTATTGGGAAAAATTTAGCCCACTTTTCACCCAGTCTCTGTCGATCCTATGTGTCTCTGTATACCTCTTTGAGTCTCCCATGTGTCTATATGTACAGTGAGGGAAAAAAGTATTTGATCCTCTGCTGATTTTGTACGTTTGCCCACTGACAAAGAAATTATCAGTCTATAATTTTAATGGTAGGTTTATTTGAACAGTGAGAGACAGAATAACAACAAATCCAGATAAACGCATGTCAAAAATGTGAAAAATTGATTTGCATTTTAATGAGGGAAATAAGTATTTGACCCCTCTGCAAAATATGACTTAGTACTTGGTGGCAAAACCCTTGTTGGCAATCACAGAGGTCAGACGTTTCTTGTAGTTGGCCACCACGTTTGCACACATCTCAGGAGGGATTTTGTCTCACTCCTCTTTTGCAGATTTTCTCCAAGTCATTAAGGTTTCGAGGCTGACGTTTGGCAACTCGAACCTTCAGCTCTCTCCACAGATTTTCTATGGGATTAAGGTCTGAAGACTGGCTAGGTCACTCCAGGACCTTAATGTGCTTCTTCTTGAGCCACTCCTTTGTTGCCTTGGCCGTGTGTTTTGGGTCATTGTCATGCTGGAATACCCATCCACGACCCATTTTCAATGCCCTGGCTGAGGGAAGGAGGTTCTCACCCAAGATTTGACGGCCCCGTCCGTCGTCCCTTTGATTCGGTGAAGTTGTCCTGTCCCTTTATCAAAAAAACACCCCCAAATCATAATGTTTCCACCTCCATGTTTGACGGTAGGGATGGTGTTCTTGGGGTCATAAGCAGCATTCCTCCTCCTCCAAAAACGGCGAGTTGAGTTGATGCCAAAGAGCTCCATTTTGGTCTCATCTGACCACAACACTTTCACCCAGTTGTCCTCTGAATCATTTAGATGTTCATTGGCAAACTTCAGACGGGCATGTATATGTGCTTTCTTGAGCAGGGGCACCTTGCGGACGCTGCAGGATTTCAGTCCTTCACGGCGTAGTGTGTTACCAACTGTTTTCTTGGTGACTATGGCCCCAGCTGCCTTGAGACCATTGACAAGATCCTCCCGTGTAGTTCTGGGCTGATTCCTCACTGTTCTCATGATCATTGCAACTCCACGAGGTGAGATCTTGCATGGAGCCCCAGGCCGAGAGAGATTGACAGTTCTTTTGTGTTTCTTCCATTTGCGAGTAATCGCACCAACTGTTGTCACCTTCTCACCAAGCTGCTTGGCGATGGTCTTGTATCCAATTCCAGCCTTGTGTAGGTCTACAATCTTGTCCTTGACATCCTTGGAGAGCGCTTTGGTCTTGGCCATGGTTGAGAGTTTGGAATCTGATTGGTTGATTGCTTCCATGAACAGGTGTCTTTTATACAGGTAACAAGCTGAGATTAGGAGCACTCCCTTTAAGAGTGTGCTCCTAATCTCAGCTCGTTACCTGTCTAAAAGACACCTGGGAGCCAGAAATCTTTCTGATTGAGAGGGGGTCAAATACTTATTTCCCTCATTAAAATGCAAATCAATTTATAACATTTTTGACATGCATTTTTCTGGATTTTGTTGTTGTTATTCTGTCTCTCACTGTTCAAATAAACCTACCATTAAAATTATAGACTGATAATTTCTTTGTCAGTGGGCAAACGTACAAAATCAACAGGGGAATAAATACTTTTTTCCCTCACTGTATCTCTGAGTCGCAATACATGTCTATGAGTCTATGTATCCCTTTCTTCTTTTGTATGGCATTTTTGGGACAGCAACAGATTACAATTGATTTCGAGATTTAATGTTGATTCGACTTCTTCAGGAGTAGCCGCATGGATTTGTTTCAGATCGCCGTTGAATGATCTGATATGTTGCGCGGTCTGAGATCTTGCACCACAGTCACAAACTGGACTCTTGTTAATTTTCTATTTGTGAAGAAAGTGTCCACATTTCCATGGAGTGTCCGGATCTGATTCAAGGAGAACCAGATCTTCTTCGGTAGATGAGTTCCTGTTTGGAGGATTGCAGGGCCGCTGATGATGGATTTCTGCAAGATTTTGGTGTTTGCCCAAGTTTCCGCTCATCGTGCTTTGGTGGTCTTGTCATCATCATGTATGTTCTTTGCATATTACAAGAAAGGTTTTCTTGATTTGAGCCTGTGTGGTGGGGGCATGGAGATGTCTTTGTTTATTGGGAGGTTTGGATTTATGATAGCCTTGCAATACTCCCTCACAGATGCAGCATTGCGACAGAGCTGTGGAGGATCGATATTTGCGAGGACCGAAAGCCACGGCAACGGTGTGCTCTTTAGCATCCCTGAGATGACCCTCATGGATGCATTTTTGTGCCCACCAGCTTTGTGTGCATGCTTTTATTCCAGGCTAGGGCACAATATCCTGCCGCAGAGAAGACTAGTGCTGTGGTGGCCGTCCGGAGTGTTGTTGCCTTTGCTCTCCATGTTCCGGCCAGTTTATGCACGAGATTAACTCGCGATTTTGTTGTTACAGCAGCATTCTGCAGGTTTTGTGGAAGGTGAGGCTGCTGGCAAGAGTTACACCGAGGTATTTGATGTACTTGTCGTGCTGGACCTCTTCGCCACAGAAAGTGACGGCCAGTTTCTGGTTGGCGCTTGCATTGTTCAGATGGAATAATGTTATAACAGTGTTCCTTGGGTTTGGGCGGAGCCTCCAGTACTTCAAGTACGTTTTGAGTTTCTTGAGGTCTCCGCACAGGTCACTTTTGACCTCAATTTTGAGTCATTCTTTGGACGGCAAGTGCTAGGTCATCGGCGTAGCCAAATTTCCGGCCGTCGGTGACAGGGAGGTCACATATCTATGTATGTTAAAAGTGCCACAGCAAGCACTGATCCTTGTGGGAGCCCGTTACTGAGGAAGCGGGCTCTGCTGACAGTGTTCTCTAGGTGGACATGGTATGGCTGGTTGGACAGTAGTGATGATAGAAGTCTGAGGGTCTACTGGCATCGGATGACCTTAGCTTTAGCACGAGGCCTTCCCACCATACTGTGTCATCGGCCAGTGATAGGTCTATGAAAGCGGCTCCTGTGATTTTTTGCACTGGTAGCCAGCTTCAATGTGTGTGGTGAGTGCCAACACTTGATAGCAAATGCTGTGGCCAGGGTGGAAGCCAGCCTGTTCAGTTGGTATAGTTTCCTCGAAGATCGGTGACCTACAGGTCAGTAGCATCCTCTATAGGAGTCTGTACACTGTAAAAAGCAGGGATATGGGGCAGAACTTATTTGGGTTTGCGGTTGACTTCCGGAATGGCAATGATCTTCATTTGTCGCCATTTTTGGGAATTTGCCTGAGGAAATTATGTCTGAAAACAATCTAGCCAGCCAATGGCATCCTTTTTGGCCAAGGTGTTTAAGAAACTTGGGATAAATCCCATTTAATCTTGTGGCCTTTCCTGATCTAGTGGCTTTTATAGCATCAATGACCTCTTCTTCATTGAAGGGGGATAACAAGGCTGTTGTCGGTGCACATTCTGCTATTAATTGGTGGAGTTTTTATTTCACTCGCTGTCTTTGCCGATCTGTAGAGATCTTTCCATTCAATAGCATCTGTGTGGCGATGGCATTGATGGGCACATTGGCGGTCTTGTGTCTCGGTGGTGGTGCTGCTCCTTGGTGTCTCAGGAGACAGCAGGCTTTATGGCTTGAGTGTGTGAAATCTAATGACTCCATCGCTTCTGTCCACCTTTGGCTCTGAGTTTCCTGACTCTGTATTTCTGGAGTAGGGACTTGCTTTGTCCTTTCCAGCATGGAGTGTATTCTGCCAAGTAACCCCATGGAATTTGTGAGTGGGCTGCTTGAGCATAATCTTGGTGAAACGTTCATAGTTTTCTGACTTTGTTGGATTCTGGGAGACAGTGCATACGATGTCTTCAATAAAAGATTTCCAGTTGCCCTTTCTTAAGTTGCATCGTGGCACAGGGGTGGACGTGATCATCAGAATTTTGACCCCGATGTGCACCAAGCCTGGCCTGTGCTAACTGTTCGGGAATTGTCTAGAACCATTCTAGAAGCACACAGCGGTTCACCCGAACAGGAACACGACACAAAGCACGGGTAAGGGTTTGAATCCATCTTCCATCGTGCGGAATGGAAGGTGCCTTGATCTTTAGCATCAAACAGAATGAACAGATAACTAGTTGCTGCCCAGTCGATGACCCATTCTTCACAGGTTTCATTGGTTGAATACACCAGGCCATGTGATGGCTGTTGAAGTCACCTGCGAAAACCGCGGGATGGGTCGCAGCAGGCAGCATGTTTGGGCTCCATGTGGTTCTTGGAGGTTTATATACATTTATCACAGATACATAATTGATTTTGACGATGATGATGGATGTCGGTATGTTGTTTTCTGCGTTCGTTGTGGTGAGGTCCTTGAAATGGAATTTCACGTGGCGTCGGTAGTCCCTGCTTGGGATGGTGGTAGCTGGCAGGAATTTTCATTTTTGAGGCTCTCGTCGTCAGCTGTACAGGAGTTTCTTGGAGCAGGAGCACGTCGAGCCATCTGGATTGCGAGGAAATGTCCCAGCAAGTCGCACTTCGGCCTTGATATATACTTCTACATTTAGATAGCAGAAACGTAGTGACGGCCCTATTCTGTGGTAAGTTTGGCAATGAAAAGGATCTTTGGTGTTGTAATCCTGATCAGGAGGGCCATTTTGACATTCAATCACTGGGATGATAACATCAGTTTGTGACAAGCACGTTACAGTGCAGACCATGGGTAGATTGCCATCTTCTCCACCTATGTATCTCGTTTAGTCTCTATGTATCTCTTAGTCTCTGTATCTATTAATTTCCTATGTATCCCTAATGAGTCTCTATGTATCTCAATATATATGTATCTCATCTCGATGAGTCTGTTTAACACGTAGGCTTTCGCGACCAATATACTCCATAATACAGGTTTTTTTGGGTTAGATCACGTAAATCTATAAATGTGTCTTTAAACCCGCCACCACCTGACACAGCCAATTTAGTAAGGTTTGTCACATAGACAGAACATGCCAATTCGTTACTAGTACAGCACACAACATTTACAAGCTGAGTACTCAGATTGTAAATGTTGTGGTTTTGCTCGCCAACACACCAGTGTGCTGTGTTAGTAACAAATTGGCATGTTCTTTTTACTTGACAAACCTTACTAATTGGATGTGTCGGGTGGTGGCAGGTTTTACGACATATTTATGTATTTGCTCTATGAGTCTCTATTACATCTCTATGTATCCCTATGAGTCTCTGTATCTTTATGAGTATCTAAATATCTTTATCTCTACGAATCCATACGTATCTCTACGTATCTTTATGAGTATTTATGTATCTATGTGGCTCTGAATCCATATGTATCTTTATGAGTCGGTTAGTTTATTAAGTTTGCTGAGCCAGCTGACCAGGATGTGGCAAAACCCATCCCACTTTTCACCCAGAAAACTGAAGAGCAGCATATACTAAGCATTACTCACCTTACATTAAAACTGACAACATTTCAGAATCAGAGTTAAAATTAAACAACACTACTTCCTAGGATATGTTAATTCGAAATGGTTATTTTCTCTCTATTTCTGTATGGTGCTCTGAAGCCCTATTTTGGGTCTGCTGCGCCTTATATACACGTTCATAGTAATAATAAAGAGTGACCAAGGTAAAAGTAAGAAAACGGTTACACCTTCTTTGGTGCAACCAAATGATGCAGGCATTGATGGGAAGGAAACTGGCACTATTTGGACAGAATAGTGCCAGTTTTAGGATGGACAACAACAACATTTTAAAGTGTGGTGTTGTTGTTTGAGGAAAATTTTAAGGAACCGGAAAGAGTGAAAGACAAAAACAGAGAATGGATTGACGACGACTTTATAAGAGATTGGTGCTGAAAAGACATGGCACTATTGGAGTCATATTGGCACTACAAGATGAAGAAAAGTGGAAAGTAATGACTGTTTCAGTGGACACCTACTATGGGGGCTATCAACCCATGGATGATGATAAATAATTGTAAAAAGCATCAAATTACAGAGGTAGGCTTATGACATTTTTCGTGATTTATAACACGTTGTGGATTTACAGAACAGGCATGATGCTCCCACATCTTAAGACGCTGCTGTGTAGAAACAGAGCAAGTACGCAACCCACAACATGCTGTATACCATAATTAAGATTTTTTAGGGTTAGATCGCGTAAATATAAACGTGTCGTTAAACCTGCCACCGCCCAACACAGCCAATTAGTAAGGTGCGTCACGTAAACAAAATGTGCCAATTCGTTACTAGTTCAGCACACTGGTGTTTTGGAAAGTAATCCCACAACATTTACAAAATACCATGTATGTATGTATAACCACTTTCACACCGTACATAGCCAACCGTGCTAATTGGAGGTGATGGGGGAAGGACAACAAACTAAACTAAAAAAAACTCCCGGTCTCTGGAGTTGTCATCTGGTTAAACAAATTATACTTGTAACCTGAAACTGTCTTTTGTCTCGCGAGTCCCTACTCATGTTTCGTGACAGTACAATACTAAACGAAACTCTTTTACATTTTACCAGATAAGGCCCACTGAGCTATATAGCTTTTTTCAGAAGTGACCTGTCTATAACAAATGAATGCTCAACCAACTGGATTATCATCACGTGCAAATTCATAGCAGAAGTCAAATACTCTAAGCTCATGATTGTTGATTCTAAACGTAGAGGGGGAAAAATGGAGGACCCGGAAAAAAATCCATGAAACCACTACGGGAGAGAGAAGCAGACTCCAAATATACAGAAGCAACCACTGTCAGGGTATGGGATCGAACACACGACCTCCTGCATACCAGGCAGGGTAGTTAACATCTCTGCACCGCGATACCCCAGTGTTTGTTGTTATAAATGCAGAGGGGAAAACTGGACAACCAAGGAAAAATCCATAAGACCACAGGGAGAATGAACACCCACACTCTAAATGTATAGCAGATTTCGGGGTCGGGATCAAACCCACGACCTCCTGTGCACCAGCTGAGATAGTTAACATCTTGCCACCGTGGTGCCCCAATGTGGACAATTGAGCTACGGGAGATATAGCCGCTATTCACGGTCGCTCAGTGAAGACTGTTTGTACCAATAGGTTCTCAAGTCTCAGCCCGGAGGGGGAACGGCCGCGGAAGGAGCTCAACCCGAGCTTGGCACTAGCGAGGCCCCCGAATCTGGACCTCTGTGCTCAGCATGGCAAGGCACTTGTCATGTTCTGCCAGGAGCATGGGGCGTCTGTGTGCGCCGACTGTGTCACGAGCGGTGCACACCGGGGCCACAAGCTCACGTCAACAGAGGAGGCTGATCGGCAGGCAAAGGTGAGGTGCTCTGAACACGGCAACCGCGTGGTGATGGTGGTGGTGATGATGGTGGTTGTGGTGTTGATGATGGTGGTGATGGTGGCGATGGTGGCGATGGTGGTGGTCGTGATTGTAGTGGTGTTTGTGGTGATGGTGGTGGTACCGACAATGGTGGTGGTAGTGGTGGTGATGTTGGTGCTGGACGGTAATGGTATGGTGAGCAGTGCCATGTGCGGAGGGCGAATTTAAATTTGCCATTTTCCTCATGGTGTTTGTAGCCACCACAGCGTCCAAAGTGGGCTCTGGACAGATGCAAGGGGCTGGTAACCTCTCCACATTCAATTACCACTAATCCACAAAAAAATATATACAGCTAAGCTGTCCCAGGGGGGACAGTCATCTATGATGTCTCCTGTCCAACTTACATTTGGTGGAGCCAGGAGATTGAATCCTTACCCTTGGGGTCCCTATAGAAACAGCAAAAAGCCACTGCGGGTGGCCACCTGGAATGTTCAAACGCTCACTGCGGAGGAGAGGATGTCACTCTTCTGTCGGGAGCTTGACCGGTACCGCCTGGATCTCTGTGGTATTTAGGAGGTCCAGTGGACCGGCTTTGGCTCCTGCCACCATGAGGGTTAGACAGTCCTCTACTCGGGGCAGGAGACTGCCAAACAACAGGGAGTGGCTCTTCTTCTGAACAAAATAATGAATGGGGCATGGGAGTGTGGCAGTGAGGTGTGGGAAGCTGTACGCCCCAGACTACTTTGGGTTCGCCTTCCTATCAACCAGAGGCGAGGAGTGGAGGACGTGGTTACTTATGCCCCACCCAAGATGAACATCAGTGGGATGCCAGCAAGGCCGATGAATCAAATGCATTTTATGACCTGTCACAGGTGCGAGCTAAAGTGGCCCCTCGAGATAGAGTCATCCTGTTGGGTGACTTTAATTCCCGAGTTGGTCATGATGCTGGCACCAGGTCTGGATTGATTTGAAGGCATTGGCCGGGTTAGCACAATAACATCGGTAGGAGGCTGCTTGACTTTTGTGCAGCCCATGAGCTTGTAATTACCAACACTCTGCTCCGGCATCGGCGCATCCACACAACATAATGGATGCACGCCAGGTCAAAGCAAGAACATCTGCTGGACTGGATAGTGACGGAACAGTGGATGCAGACCCATGTCCTTTGCACCAGGACCTACTTTGAAGCTGATCTGCCCACTGATCATAGACTTGTCATCTGTAAGATGCACCTGCATTTTTCCACTCTACTTTTGGGTGTATACCCAGGACCCCATTCAAACACACAATGGCCTGATCTCAGATAGCTGATGAAAGTTGCAAGCGAGATTTTCATCATTGCTTTCAGCTGAGGTTGACCTCGTCCCCCACTCCTCATGATGCCGAGGGGAATGGTTGAGGTTAAGGACTGTGGCTCATGCAGCTGCAATGGCTGCTTTAGGTACATTGTCCAGACCTCCCCAGAGACCCTGGCTGACAGGGGAGGTGTTCAGGCTGTCTGATAAAAAGCACCAGGCCCACTCACCGCCTATAGCATCCCGCATCAGAGAATGAGGAGGCTTACCTCAGCCTTCACTCGGAGGTTCGGAGAGCCGTGAGGCGCTGCAAGGATGGGTGGTGGTCGCGGGTTGCTGAGGAGATGGAGTCTGCCTCAGTAGCTCGCAACCACAAATCACTCTAACTCCATCAAAAACGTCACTTGCAGTCTTACACCTATCACCATCATTAGGGGAAAAAAACAGTGATCCAATCTCCAACCCCCAGGAACAGGTTTTCAGATTTTCTGAGCATTTCTGAGGTCTTGGGGGAGGGGAAATCACTCAGCTTGGAAAACAATGGGGCAAAGTGAGGATGACCCTGCTGAGGATGCAGTGTCTTAAATATTGGAAGAAGTAGTCACCCCCTGGAGTGGATGGCTGAGGTGCCAGTTGTTAATGAAGAACTGAAGGCGATCCAGAGTCTTAGACTGGGAAACGCACCAGACAGCGATGATCTCCCAAGCAAAATGCTGAGCGAGGGTGGTGTTTGTGCACAGACTGCCCGACATGACATTTTAATAACAGTCTGGACCACTGGACGGGTTCCACAGAATTGGAAGGATGCCCTGGTGGTTCGCCTCTTTAAGAAGGGGGACTGTACAGACTAGGCCTCGGCAAGGTAAGGTAAAAGTTAAAATGTAAAAACAACGAGCCTATTTTTACCCTACCTTTTACCTTACCACAATACAATCACTCTAACCTACCTTTTACCCTTTAGCAGGTAAGGTAAAAGGTAAAAAGCAACGAGCCTACCTTTTACCCTTACCCCATACAAATTACCCAATTACAGGGTAATTACTAGGGAACTACACATGAACAAGGTTTCTAACGGTAAATGCTAGGGAGAGCGCTTTATTCATATAGAATACTCTCGATGATTTTACACGCTTGTTGTCGTTGTTGTCATTGTGTTGTTGTCATTGTTGTCGTTGTTGTCGTCGTCGTTGTCGTCGTTGTTGTATCCTCAAATCTTGTAACTAAATTTTTACCCACTTCCTAATGTGGTATCGACTGCAAACTTGGTATACTTATGTCATACTGATGACAACACTATATTCTATCATAAAATCCTTTTTAAATCCTTTATATTAAGTTCGCTTGCTTGCTTACGACCGTGCAAATCTTTCGGTCGTTTTTTAACCCACTTCCCGTGATCCAATCGAGCTGACATTTTCCACACAGACTCGTTGTGCGTGACAATTAATGTCCGTGAAATTTTTTTTCCAAAATTTTACACTTTTTAGGACAAAAAAATTATATTTAATTACCAATTGCTTAATGGTGCAATGCACTCATCTGACCCATAGGTGGCAGCCATCTCAAGCCAGAGGACGAGAGGACTCTAGCCGCCACGCATATAAAGGATTTATAGTGAAAAACTTTGTTTTTACGGGTTATACTTGTTATATGTTATGTTTCGGCTTGGATCTAATTGTCCACGCTCAACTGACGTTGGCTGTAATTGGCCACGGGCCCTTACGTTTTGGCAAGCTTCGGGGCCACTTCCGGGAGTCGTGGAGTTCTACCATTACTCGTACATTTAATAAAAGCGTGTTTTTAAGAAAGTTAAAAAAAAATATTACTTATTAAATGTAGGCCACGGACTGCGCCACGGAGCTTTTAGTGGGAAACAAGGTACCGTATTTACCGGGTAATACTTCGCGCTACCTTTACCCGACCGGGTAATTCTTCCGAGCTACCTTTACCCAACCCTTTACCTTACCCCTTGGCATGTCGACACCTTTACCCGTTACCTTTACCCTTTTACCCGGTAAAAAGAGTAAATTACCTTACCTTGCCGAGGCCTAGTACAGACTGTAACAACTACAGGGGCATCTCACTCCTTTATGCTGGGAAAGGTCCTGCCAAAGATTATTCAACATCGCTTTGCCAGGCACGCTGAGGAGAAGTTTGCGGAGCCTCAATGTGGTTTCAGGGAAGGGCGGTCCTGCACAGATTCTATATTTTACGTCCGTCTGCTACAGCAGAGATGCAGGGAGTTCCAACACGACCGATGTCTCTGCTTTATTGACCTGGTCAAGGCCTATGATACATTAAAAGGCATCGCTTTCCCACCTGATGATGGACGCTTGTGTTGCGCCCGAAACGTCGTGATTTATTTTATTTTATACCTATGTGACTTTACCAAAAAAACCAAAGAGTATCATTAAGGACCTTAATGATGGTGAGCAAGCCCAGGGTTAAACTACGTGGCCGGGAGTCGGAGCCATTCCCTGTTCACCTCGAGTTGCGACAGGGGTATCCTCTGGTTCCCACGTTATTTAACGACTATTTCGACCACGTAGTTCATTAAGCCTTTGATGGTTTTACCGGAGGAATTTCCATCTGGTACAAATATAATGGGAGGCTGATCGATGTCCGGGTGCCATCAAGGGATGGCTCTATATTGGTCAACCACGTTATGTATGCCGATGATCCAGTGATTGCTGCTCACTCAGAGGATGAGTTGGAGGCACTGCTCCTGAAACTGGAGCGTGCCACTAAGAGGTGGGGCCTTACCATCAGCCCCACCACAACTAAGCACCTGCCTGGGTATTTTGTACCATCAGACACTCAACCCCAACAACTCCCAATCGGTGATGGGGCAGTTGTGGAGAGAGTGGAGAGTTTCCCATACATGGGCAGTGTGCTCATGACCGGCTCCAGTTTGACAGCAGAGGTCTCACTCTGAATCGGTCAAGCGGCATTAACTTTTCATCGGCTGCATAACGCTGTATGGAAGCTACCCGGTCTGTCGCTCCACACAAAGTTTCGGGTCTTCTCGGCCACTGTCATGCCCTCCCTTCTCTATGCTTACAAAACGTGGACCCCCCTAATGAATCATCTTTGCCAGTTAGAAACATTTAGGCTGGCCTGCCAACGATCTTTCCTGGGTTTAACCAGGCTGGATTGTGCCAGGAGCTCACAAATCCTTGAAAAATCTAGGCAATGTCCCAATGGTGAGCTCCGGCAGGCAAGGCTGTGTGGTTGGGTCATGTAGCCCACATGCCCAGCCACCGCTTGCCTAAACAGTTTTTGGTTATACCAGCTAAACGGCCGTGACACGGGCTGGAGAAGAGATGGAGTAATGTGGTACAGGAGGATGTAGAGCTGATTGGACTTGCCGATGACTGGTACAAGCGGTGTCAAGATCGGCCTCTGTGGAGGAGGCTCCTGAAGGACGATACTGGGCAGTTGGAGGCAGTCGCCCTCCAGCAACAACGGTGGACAGAGGAGCGATGCTCACAACAATGAGCAGACTGCCGGGTGGCTAAAACATAGCAAGGTTGGCATAGTAGGGGGCACAGTTGGTGCATCAGCCAGTTATCTCAGTCAGTCGAACCATGGCACCTGGGTCTGCCCCGTGATGTACTGCTGGTGGGTGTTTGATACTTCACGTGGCCTTAACATGCCATGCACATAGCCTGGCACAAGCGCCATGGTGAGATCACTGTCACTTAGTGGGAAATGGCGGTTGTTGGTGGTGGTGGTGGTGATGATGATGGTGGTGGTAGTGGTGATGGCTGTGGTGTGGCTCAGAGGTCAGATTCGAATCTGGGTTTGGGCCAAGCATGGTTGTGACCTGCCCTCCTCGATTGATGCGACTTCGTGAGATGAGTGCAGTCACGAAGCAAAAAAACGTTGGAGTTTTGCACTTGAACTTTGTTTTAAACTCGACTCGTGGTGCCCACTGGCACACGCAAAACTAAAACTAAAAAATCCACATTGAAAATAGATAAACTTGCCAAAATCAACAGCGTTGCATTGAACACGCCTCGCATCGTTCCAGGACTGTGGTGCATTTAGTAAACAATAATCTAACAAAAACTACAAACTTATTTTTTTTTTACCAGGAAAGGTCCACTTAGCTTATACAGATATTTTTCAGAAGCTACCTGGCCATTACAAATCGTAGCTGAAGCAAGTTGCATATCATTTCAATATTTATAGTAGCAGTGAAACACTAAACACGTGATGTTATTCTAAATGTGGAGGGAAAATTGGAGGACCCAGATACAAATCCACGCGACTGTGGGAAGAGAAAGGAAGAGAAAGAGGGAGAGGCATGCAAACTCCACATATACAACAGACATCAGGGTTGGGATCAGACCCCCCACCTGTATACCAGGCGAGGGAGATTAGATCTCTTAGCCACCGTGAGTAGGCTGTGTGAATCCTGGTCTCCTTCCGCTCTTCAATGAACCACTCAATGAGGGATTTGTCGATCGCTCATAATGCAAGACCTTCGGGAGAAAGCCTTATGAAATCAGCGGAGGGTAAATCATCATCACGATCGATGGGGCGAGAGTCTCAACGTCTTACAATTTGTCAGCCAGAGAGTGTCAAAGGTCGTTCCGGACCACAGCATTTCCGAGCCGGGCACAGTCTAGTCGCTTCTTTCCTGACTTCTGGAGACAGATAGGAGGGCGTACTCTCACCTGTAGTTTGGTCGTGATAAGTCTGTGATCTGTCCAGCACTCAGCACCTCTCATTGCACGGGGTGAGTAGACGTCTTTTATATTGGAACGTCTCACAATGATGTCATCTATTAAGTGCCAATGTTTGGCACTTAATAGATGCAACCTGGGTGCATCCAGGATGTATTATATTGTCTTTTAGTTGAAATATGGTGTTCGTGATGGTCAAGCTATGCTCAGCGCAAAGGGTCAATAACCTCATGCCTTTTGCATTAGCTTGCTCAATGCCATGCTTACCAATAACTCCACTCCACACCTCATTGTCCTTTCCCACCCCAGTATTGATGTCACCCAGCAAAAAAATATTATCATTGCTGTGGATGTGACGGTGGGCCTCATTTAGTGCTTGGTTAGAAGCGATTCCTAACCTCGCTCTCTGATGGTAAAGTCGGTGCATAGCCACTTATAAGTGTGGCTAGTGCTTCTTTGCTAGCGAGATGCATATAGTAATGAGTCTCTTATTATGTCAATCGGTGTCTCTGTGAGATTGGGTAGGAGGCTGTTTTTTAATGCAAATCCCACACCATGTAGATGTTGTCCTCCTTGGAGGTATCCCTTCCAGAAGAAGGTATAACCCTGGCCTTCCTCCTTCAGGGAGCCTTCATCCAGGAGTCTGGTTTGGCTAACAATGTCAATGTTTTATCGCTTTAGTTCCGCTGCAACTACGGCAGTTCTTCAATGGGGTCTCTCAGTAGGGTTTTTACACTCCACGTTGCCAGTTTAAGGGAGATTTTTTCTTATTATATTCTTAGGTCTTTCGGTAATGTCACGTCGATTGACCCAAGAATATGAATTCCTGTAGTCCTGAAAACTTTAATTCAAGATTTATTTTTTTATTGTTTTTTCGACCGCAGACTGGAACAACCCTATAGGTGCGATTACCTATCCATGTAAGTTTGAGTTTGTAATGTTTAGGCCACCTTTCAAGGCCCCTTTCCATTCGGGGGTGATCAGTGCGGATCCTAAATTGGACTACTCAGTCACACAGGGGTGTGCCGAGAGCAGCTGCAAACTCAGTCCCAGCTGCTACTGACCAAATGCCCTGTGCCGCTGGCGTGCGGGGCTCTGACTAGGAGCTTTTGGATATGTTCGTACCTGCTCCCTCTCACCAGACCACTCAACGCCGCCAGACTTTTCTCCAGTTTTTCCAGATGCGCGATTCACAGAGGGCAGAAGTGGGTACCTGCGCAAAGAGTATATTTAGAGTGCGGTTGGTGGGGGTGCAAGTCCCAACAGCACTTCTTTACTGCAATAGGATGGAATCCAGTGCAAAGGGAGAACCCAGGACGAATGGCACTCTTCCACAGTTGCAGGAGGCTGCCGGAGCTCCAGTCTATCGGAGGACCACCTTTCGCACGCCACCAAGCACGTTGCTTCAATCTCAGGGTGTGCTCCCCGAGCTTTGTTCTTCCCAGACTTTTCCACAAGGCCGCGGGAACACGGCTATAGACACAAAGACAGATACAACATTTTTTTAATAATAATGTTAATAAATAAATAAATAGGTTTGATGAAATAATGTAGTGGTACTTGCATGTATGTGCTTAATTTGTGTTCAACGATTTTGCTTCTAAAAACATCTGGCATGTCTCACACCCCCAGAAAGGGCATCTCGCACCCCAGGGGGTTCGTGCACCCCAGGTTTAAAACAACTGGTGTAGTGTATAGCGTAGTGTATAGTGTAGCTTATAGTCGTGTCATGAATAGTAGTGTAGTGTATCATCATTATGATCCATGAGGCAAGATAGCCCGGAGTAGGTGCCCACTGCACTTTTCTTCACTTGTTGTTTTCCACTTTCTCCTCTGTCTTGAAGTGCTAATATGGCTCAAGTTAGTGGCTACATCTTTCTGGCACCAATCCCCTTATGACGCCTTCTTCAAGCCATCGTTTTCTGTGTTTGGTCTTCCTCTCTTTCTGGTTCCTTACATTTTTTCTGAACAACAACAACCCTTTTCATTTAATAGGGTAATATCGCGTATGATTTAAATCGTTTTGCTAAAGGCTTTTTTGTTTGGTTTGTTTTCTTTTTTTAAAACAGGAATCCCTTTCGTGTTCACTCGAAAAACTTATGACACATAATGGGAAAGTTTCAGCAAGATTGAATATACTGAAGAACACGGAAGCCAATGTAGAGGTGAGACCCAATAACACAATAACACGAATTCCCATGAAATGAAGATGACTGATGATGATACAGATACTCGACTTTATTAACCTTCCAGGCAATAATAATAATAGATTAGGCGTTTACGATGTTCAAACAGCAAATAGACAACGATTATATAATTCACTGTGTAACAAAATAATTTTTTGTTCCTGGGTAGTAAGTAAGCAAAGTTTGTGGGGAATAATAGCCATTTTCTATACTTTTGAGGCATAAGAAATTAGAAAATAACACTTACTACCCAGGAACAAAAATCGTGTTACATCGTGAATTATCACGACAAGGCATGATCAAGTCTGCACCAACCACAACATCACACTTGTGGTAAAACGTAAAAACAAACGTGCTTTGATAGTAACATATGCACTAGCTTTGAAACAGAAAAAAGTCAGTTATATTGGCCAAAAAGGGTACCATAGATGTAACTGCTCAACCCGGGCTATTGATACTTTGATATTTGCATTGTCATCGTGCTGTTCGCCTTTTGGCGTTATACTCTGTTATAATACCGGGACTCCTTTTTTACCAGTATCACTGATTGTCGTACACCACTATCAGGATGATCACCTTGATACATCTGATGGTTATCTTGAAACATCTTGATACTGGTTGCAGGCCAATTAGTTCCAAGGAGAATGCCTACATTATAATCAAAGCAGTTTTGTTTGCATATTTTACCACAAGCATGGTGTGTGGTTAATGCAGACTTGATGAGGCCTTGTAGTGATAGTCGGTGTCCATTTTGGTTTTTGGGTGCCCTCGTGGCTAGGAGATGTTATCTCCCACGCCTCGTATGCAGTAGGTTGTGGGTTTGATTCCGACCCTGAGGATGCCTGCTGCTGTATCTTTTGAGTTTGGTTGTCTCTCCCCCCGTGGTTGTTGTGCGGATTTGTCTCCAGGTCCTCCGTTTTTTCCAAACACATTTAGAATCAATGGCACGCATTTAGATTATTTGACTGCTGCTATACATTTCCACCTGATGATAATAATCAATTTGGTTTAGCTATCAAAAATATGTTTGAACATTTTAATACCTCTCGTGTTCTTGTCAGAAACAGTAAAGCCTATTCCTATGTAATTTGTTCCTTCCTCCACGAATTCCTTTGTTTAGATGAATACCTCACATGCTCATTTTCGTGCTGCCCTTTGATTCAGAACATTAATACCGATTCCACTTAATGCCGATATCAAACCGGCCACCACACGACATAGCCAATTAGTATGGTGGTTTGTCAAGCCAATAAAATGTGCCAATTCGTTACTTGTTGGAGAGTAAAACCCCCCACAACATTTGCAATTCATATACTGACGTTTCGCCGGTAATTATTAACAACCAGCCATATCAGGTGACAGCCAGAATTGTGGAGAAATCTTCCTGTTTCGGTCTTAAATGTAGGAGAAATAAATGTGATGCCAATTGTGAACCAATCAGAAGAGAAGAGGGGGGGTTAATATATTAATATAAATTGCAATAGACATCTACTATTGGTTGGGTTATTTATTGCAAGCTGCCGTCATGCTGGTGTGGCGCGTTGCTGATGCTCCTACCAGCGAATTGAGCGGCAGCTCCGTCAATTGTTCTTTTTCGCATGCCACAGTGTGTCCAATGCCCCTTCGCCTCCGCCAACCCACACTCACATCCACGTGGCAAACTTTGGACGAATGACAGCTCGCAACTCACGTGGTTCATGCTTATCCATGCAGCGGTGGTACTTGCAACTACAACTGTAATCTTTTCACGCTAAAATTATATACTCGTCCCCTTTCAGGGAACGTCAGCAGCTTTTGACAAATCCATAGACGACGCTTTTAACGCTGCAATCAAGTCCCTCGAGGAAGAAAAGGGCCACGCTCAAGCAGTTGGCACATGCAGAACAGAGTCAACTATTGGGCCTAATCCGTGCCCAGATGGCGCCCCGAGAGATGATGGTCGCTGAGATGGTGGTTGTCACCAAAGAGGTGCAGGCGGCTTTGCAGGAAACGAATCACGTGCGGGCTATCCAGGTACGTGGAGAACAGAGGACACCAGTAGTGTGGAAATGGTCAATAGCACCTTCTGCTACTGCTGCTGCATTGGCTTCCGGTTGCTGAACGGAATACAGTGTTATAAGGTCGCGCTCATGACACACACAAAGTGCCTGCCACGAATGAACCACACAATACTTTCGGTGATCTCGTCAAGGAGCTGTATACCACCATCATGCGAACTCCTGTCATCCTTGCAGCAGCAGTGGCAGCGGCGGCTATTGGCTCAGCCGTTGAACAAAAACGGTCACCACTTCATTGCGTGGCATTTTCAAACACGCTGCTTCTGCGGCCATCTGGAATACTTTTCCTTCTGATATTAGGAAGCCACTGAGAGCTACGATGCACCTTTACATCATCTCGATTGACAAACTAATTTCTTTAGTCTAACACGTATGCTTTCTTTTTGTTTAAGGAGAAACCCTATTTTCGACTTAAAACCATTAGATTTGTATTTCAGTTTTTTTAAGTAAAGTCTTAGACTCGCAAACCAACTGACCTGGAAGAACTTAAACATTATTTTGTGAATGCTGAGTCATCATGCATGCCTACAGCTGTGTTATAAAATGTTTTTTTTCTGAACGATGGGCGACATATACAAGTTTATTAATAATTCGAGCATATCTAATCAATACCATAACAAATTAAATAAACTAAAACGTGAACGTCTATTACTTGCAGCATTCATATTAAATTCATATCAGCATCGCGAATGACAATACAGATATTAAACGTTTTTTTTGGTGTAGCATTCATTTTGGGACACCCCGTATATCAACATGAGATGAGGTTACCCTGAGATGGTGACCAGCTTACCAATGGATGTCTCACGCGTGCGCCCCCTGTCCCTCTGTCGCAGGTGAGCGGTGAGTTGGAGAGAAGGTAGGTCGCGCACCTTCACGCCACTCCACGGCCACTCAACTTCCCAATCCCAGTTTAATTGAACATTCAATATCCATATTTTACTGGTACTACGATGGTGAATAAATAATATGCTCGCTTTACCCTTCCCCGCAATGATAACACCGGAGTTGTGTTAAGATGTCGAGACACCTACGATCGTAAGTCCATCAAGTTTGTGTTCACCCGCACATCATGATTGTAGTGAAAAATGCAAACAGACTTCGATAAGAATAATCTACGCATTGTCATTGGAACTGATTGGCCTACACCAGAGCTACAGTCTCCTTTATGGCCTTGTCATGAAGGAGACTGTATTATTGCCATATTTTATCATCATCGTGATAGTACCGACCCTGATGCCTGCCGCTGTATATTAGGAGTCTGCATTTCTCTCTCTGTCCTGGTGGTTGCGTCGATTTTTTTCTCCGGCTCCTCCGGGGTTTTCCTCCACATTTAGAAACATGCATCTAGACTATTTAGATTATTTTGCTGCTATAACCGTCAAATTTGTAAGCCACTTTGTTGAGTTATCATGTGTGTCCAGGTAGCTTTAAAAAAATAAGTTATTACCTCAGTGGGATTTGTCTGGTAAAAGCGAGTTGGTTTTGTGTTATTTGTATGTTTGGGTAATTTTTTTACCTTTCTTGTACTTTTCACTATGATCATGTTTTTTGTATTGTTTGTTATAACGTTTGTATCCATGCCTACTGCAAATCTGTGAAAAAGAGATTTATACCTCATCGGATTCCTCCAGGAGGCTGTTGCTCTGGTGCAGGCCAATCAATTTTGAAGACAATGCATACATTGTTATTATTATCAGTGAACGTTTGTTTTCATGTTTTGCAACGCGCGTGATGTGTGGTTCACGCAGACGTGATGATGCCTTGCAATAATGGATGTGTTTATTTAGTGTTTGAACATCTTAACACAACACCTGTATCATTATTCTTATTCTTACCGGGAAGGGTATTGCAATCCTATTCTTTGTAATCATCTTGATACTGGCCAACAAAGGTTTTCCTATAGATCCACGATATTCTCATTCCTTATTTATATTTTCCACGTTCAGGATAACGGCCGCGATGATGAAGAACCCACCAAATGACAACATCGTGACTAGAGACCTCTTCTCGTCCTTGCGTGGCCTGCTGGAGAGTCTCTCCCCAAGAATCTCCAATTGGAAGACAGAAAACGCGATGCTCAGAAGTAAGTATGTGTGTGTGTATGCGTGCGGTGGCGCAGTGGTTAACGAATGGCTGCGTTGCGAACCAGGCCACCCAAGTTCAATTCCCGCTCATGGCCACCAACACCAGTGATGTTTATATGAACCGGTCCTGGGCCCCCAGCCCCCACCCCAGCTCAACTCAGCCTCAAATGAGTACCTGGTATGGTGTGTAGTAAACATCACTGCTGGGGAGACAAATGTGCCCGGGTCTGGTGATAGCCAACCACCCCCTCAGTGCTGCTCGATAACAACACTGGCCCCTGCAGACTGCTACAGGCTATACAGGGGATAGTTTTATTTGGCGTCAAAGTTGTGGAATAGAGAACACACTTAATAATAATATAATTGATAATAATTTACAATTGTAAAGTTCTGCATTTAATCCGTAGATCCCACCAATGTGCCGCTGTGTATGGAAAGTCAGGAAATAAACAGAACCTGCAGAGGGCAAAAGGCCATAACTAGGCAGATGGTAAAGGCCAATTTACCCATTCACTCACCCACCTCACTCACTCATCCACTCATTGACTCACTCACTCACCCACCCACCCACTCACTCACCCACCCATTCGTTCACTAACCCACCCACTCACTCACCCACTCATTCACTCATCCAATAAATAACTCACCCACTCACCGAATCACTCACCCACCGTTCCTGTTATATATTTTGATAACGATGAAAACGCTAATAAGTGGTACATCTGATGATCGAATCTAATTGCACACGTATAATTATATAGCACCTTCACGCCAGGCGCTTGATGAACATGGCTTACAACACGGTGACACAGAATGGAATGGTGTAGTAGCGGGCTACCAGGTATTGAGGAAAGAGTGACAGCAACTACAGAGGGTCTATTTAGGGGATCACGAAAGGGGCTACAGGGGAGGCACAGGAAGGAGTGGAGGGGTGAGGAGGAGGGAAGAGGACGAGAATAGGCAATGGAGATGAGCTGTTGAGGCTGTAACCACCCTCCTGCTATTCGAAGGCTCACTGACATGCGGGGGAAGTGGGATACCCATATCGCGTGCTGACTGAACACGGCAGGTGCAATCAGCTATTCCGCAAATGGAAATATAAATGAAGAGAATTACCAGATGCGTAAAACACGAATCTCACATTAATGAATGTGACTACGTCTGTGTGACCACGCCATCCAAAAACAAAGGAAAGCCGCTGCCGCCTACGAATTCAGAGTTTGGGAACGAATGACTGCGACGAAGTGAAGAGGCGCAAGAGAACGGGCGGCAGCGGTCCAGGCGAGCTACAGCAGGGAGAGGGGTGTTCCGTCAGCACGCACACGACCTGCTGTGGCACACACCGAATCACAAGTGGGGGGTGGGGGGGGGACGCTGGTATACAACCCGAATGGACACTCAAAAGGGGCGCAAATGAGCGTGGAGAGGTCGCATGCATAGAATTGCACTGAAAGACAGAAAGAGTGCCGCACGCATTACAGAGAAAAAATGCAAAGGTTAGTGGCATCATCTTGACTTGGCAGGGGAACTTTAAGTGGGTTTGGGCTTTGGGCAGTTTCATCTACTAGCGGGACCGATGGGTGAAGTTGCAGACTAAGAGACAGAATGGCAGCTCAAGGTGGAAATGCACCTAAAAGGACACTCTCCCATGGAGATGGAGTGATAAGTTATCAGTTTGTGTGATGATAAAAATTATAAGCATTATTACCCTTTCTGTAAAACAGAATAATAATAATACAGGAGGTGTTAAGATGTTCAAACACCAAATAGACACACCTTTTGCAAGGAATCATCGAGTCTGCATGGCTCACACATCTTGTTTGTGGTAAAACATGCAACAAACACGTTTTGATGATGTACACGCTGTCCTTGTGTATATAGTTACGAGACAACCCAACGGGTATGTTTTTTGGCGATCGCACTTTGACCATAGTCATAAACCCCTGAGTACCTAGTGTAACCACCGGCAGCTGAAACCTCTACTTAAACCCAAGATCTGAACGGTGGCAGCTCAGTTGTTTGGGAGCCTCCAGCACCGTTGTTTGTCATTGTATCAAAACAGCATGAGCAGTCCACCAGCTAAGGGAGCCGATGACTAACCAATGTCCTTTCCGTGTGCGTTCTTCGTCCGAGAAGATTTCAGGAGCCCAACCCTTGATGAAGATTCACTCCACTACCAACTGGACGCAGACGATGGTGGCAAGGCCCTGAGCCTGTCTCGGCCCCTCAGGAGGCGGCGGGACGTGACGGAGGGCTGTGAGGCGTTCTCCTACTGGAGGCAGGCGCTGTGTGAGGAGGGCTACTTCTCTGGGTTACACTACTGGGAGGTGGACGTGAGCGAGTGCGACGGGTGGTGCGTGGGCATCTGCTGCGGGTCGATGGAGCGGAGGGGCAAAACCAGCGATGCGGAGCTGGGCGGAAATGCCGAGTCGTGGTGCATCGAATACAGAGACGATGATGATGACGAGGACGATGGCAACCTGAGTGCCTTTCATGACGCACTGCAAACCAACATTGAAATCAGCTGCGATGGTGGCCGTAGCGGCTGCCACATCGACAGGGTGGGCATTCTACTGGACTGTGACATGAACCGACTGTCATTCTACCATGTTTCACAGGCACGGGTCCACTTGCACACCTACTCTTACGTACAGTTCGGTGCTCCACTCTTCCCTGCGTTCAAAGTGCTAGACGGCAGCATCACAATAGCCTCGTGTCCACGCTCCTGTGCCGGCCTCTGCTAGGCTTCTCAGGAGAGGTGACGTGGACCCAGCATGAGAGCGCTGTGAGCCTTGCTGTGTAGGTTAATCGTTCAGGCACTGTTGCTCCCCTGGTTGATTACTGTCATAGATGTGCACTATTCACTTCACCGTGGACGTAGATTTATATAGACTCACATAACTATCCACAGACTCAGTTAAACATAAATAGACTCAAATATCGACCTATCGACACCCACAGATTCACATAGATACCCATAGACTCGCATATATACTCATAGACTTGTATACGTACCAACAGATTCACGTACAAATATACAGACTAATATAGATTACCAGAGATTTACATACACCCATATACTCACATAGATACCCACAGAGTCACATATAAATTAATAGACTCAAATATAGACCCATATGCTCACATAAATAACCACAGATTCATGTAGAAATCAATAGACTCACATAGATACCGATATATTCATATAGATACCCATAGACTCGCATATATACCCATATACTCACATAGAAAACAATAGACTCAAATATAAACTCATGGCGTCATACAGAGCCTCATATCTAGGTGGGAAGTTGTGCTCATATGGTTGGAATCTCGGTTCCCAGGCACAATTATATTATGTGTGTTTGTGGACCTAATGGAATGTTTGGTTGTGGAGGAGAGGCTCCCTTTCCTCTGTCATGAAATGGACCAGTACTGCCTGGACCTCTGAAATACAGGGTCTGGCTTCAAGCATCATGAGGGGTGGACAGTTCTCCACTCGGGGTAGGAAACTGCCAAACAACAGGGAGTGCCACTTCTTTTGACTAAGAAGCTGTAAGTTACAGGCTACAGTGGACTCACCTCCCCATCAACTAGAGGTGAGCAATGGGAATGGTTGCTTACGCTCCCACCAAAGATGAGCATCAGTAGAGAGATGCAGACAAAGCCGATGAGTCAGATGCCTTGTTTAACCTCCTGTCCAAGGTGCTTGCTAAAGTGCCCCCTCAGGATAGAGTCTTCCTGTTTGGTGACTTTAATGCCTGAGTGGGTCATGATTGGAGTGATCGGAAGGCATGGGTCAGATCAGCTCAATATTAACACGAAGAGGCTGCTAGACATCTGCGCAGCCGATGGGCTTGTAATTACCAACACCCTGTTCTGGAATCGGCGCATCTACATAACATAATGGATGCACGCCGGGTCCAAGCAAGAACATCTGCTGGACTATATAGGGCCTACCGTGGAGCTGATCTGCCCACTGACCATCGGTTTGTAATTTGTAGGATGTGCCTGCCATTCTTCTACTCCGGTGGTGGAACCCATTCACACACACAGTGGCCTGGTATCAGCTAGGTGAGGATAGTTGCAAGCAGCAATTTCAACATCGCTTGCAGCTGGGGTTGGCAGCATCCCCCATCCTGATGCGGAGGGGAAATGGGTGAGGTTCATGACTGTGGCTCATGCAGCTGCAATGGCTGCATTGAGTATGTAGTCAACACCTCCCCAGAGACCCCAGCTGAAGAAGGAGGTGTTCCAGCTGGTTGAGAGAAAACGATAGGCTGACTCCCGTCGTCTACAACATCCAATATCAGAGAATGAGGAGGCTTACCGCAGCCTTAGCTCGGAGATTCGAAGAGCCATGCAGTGCTGTAAGGATGAGTGGTGGCTGCGGTATGCTGACAGGATGGAATATGCCTCAGTCCGAATCACGAATAACTAAATCCATCATTAAAGTAATTTGCAGCACCTCACCTATTACTATCCTTAAGGGAAAGAACGGCGATCCAATCTCCGACCCCTTTGAACAGGTCTGTAGGTTTGGAGAGCATTTCTGTGTGGTCTTGGGGGAGAGTAATTTCCTCAGCCCAGACAACATCATGGGACAAGGTGGGGACGAACCTGACAGGGCTGCGGTGCCTAAAATATTGGCCGAAGTATCCACCCCTTCTGAGTGGTTAGCTGAAGTGTCAGCTGTGGTGGAAGTACGAGGAGTGATCAAAAGCGCCGGGCAGATACAATCTCCCAAGTGAAATGCTGGGGGAGGATGGCATCTGTGTGCAAACTACCCTACATGACATCATCACAAATGTCTGGACCACAGGAAGGGTTCCGCAGGATTGGAAGGATGCTATAGTTGCCCCCCTCTGGCAAAAATTAGTATTCAACATTGCCTTACCAGGCACGCTGAGGAGATGCTTGCAGAGCCCCAATGGGGTTTCAGGAAAGGGCTGTCCTGCACAGATGCCATATGTTCTGTCTGTCTGCTACAGCAGAGGTGTAGGGAATTCCCACAAGACCTACATCTCTGCTTTATTGACCTGATCAAGGCCTATGGCACCATTAAGAGGCCTGGGCTCTGTGCTGTTCTTCGTGCTTTCGGAGTCCCTGACTCTCTGCTCACAATCATTAAGAGCCTTCATGATGGTGGGCAGGCCCAGGTAAAGCTACATGGCTGGGAGTCAGAGCTGTTCCCAGTACACCTTTGGGTGCGACAGGGATGTCCTCTGGCTCCCACATTTAACATCATCTTTGATCACGTAGTTTGAGAAGCTTTATATGGCTGTACCAAATAAATTTCAATCTGGTACAGATACAATGGGAGGCTGATCGATGCTCAGGTGCGGTCGAGGGATGCCTCCCTATTGGTCAATCATGTTAAATATGCTGATGATCTGATGATTGCTGTTCACTCAGAGAAGGAGTTGGAGGCCCTGCTGCTTGACCTGGAGTGCGCTATTAAGTGTGCTACTAAGAGGTGGAGCCTTACTATCAGCCCCAGAAAAACTAGGCACCTATACTCTTTGGTTCTGGGTATTTTGTGCCATCAAACATTTCACTTCCTCAGCTCCCCATTCTTGACGGGGCGGTTGTGGAGAGAGTGGAGAGTTTTCCCTAATTGGGCAGTGTGCTTATTACCAGCTCCGGTTTGACAGCTGAGGTCTCCGAATTTGCCGGGCGGCACTATCTTTTCATCAGCTGAATAATGCTATGGGGAAGCTACCTGTTCTGTTGCTCCACACAAAGCTTCGGGTCTTCTCGGCCACAGTCATGCTCTTCTCTACGCTTGTGAAAGTGGACCCCTTTATTGGAACATATGCGTTGGTTAGAAACATGCAGCTGGCCTGCCAACGATCCATCCTGGGTTTAACCAGGCTGGATTGTGTGAGGGGCTCGCAAATCCTCGAAAGATCTGGATACATTCTCATCTGTGAGCTCCTCTGGCAGGTAAGGCTGTGTTGACTGACTCACGTAGTCCAAATGCCCAGCCATCGCATGGCCAAGCAACTTCTGTTTGACCAGATAGAGGAGGCTAAACGAGCATTTCCCGGCCTGTAGAAGAGATGGACTAATGCGGTTCGGGATGATGTTGCACTGATTGGACTTGCCAAAGACTCGTGCCAGCGGTGTTAAGATCAGCCTCGATATAAGAGGCTAGTGAAGGACAGTTGGAGGCAGTTGCCCTCAAACAACAATGGAGGACAGAGGAGCGATGCTCGCAACAACAAGCGGAGCGCCGGGTGGCTTAAATGCAGCAAGTTGGCACAGTATACATCTTCCAATTATCTCAGTCATTCAACCCATGGCACCTGCGTCTGTCAGCGAGCCTTCAACACTTCACGTGGCCTTACAGTGCACCTGGCTTGGTACAGGCGCCATGGTGACATCACCATCAGTTTGTGGTGAATGGCGGGTATTGGTAATGGTATAACAAATTGTGGGGAGCGGTATTGTAGTGGTTAGCGCCATAAATTACTAACCCGGCGACCAAGGTTCGATTCCCGCTCAAGGCCACCATCAGTGATGATTATTTGAACTGGTCCTCGGCCTCCCCTAGGTTGACACAGTCTCAAATGAGTACCTGGTGTAGTGTATAAATACTTCCACCAGGGAGACAAAGGCGGCTGATGTGGTGCTGGTCACCCACCCCTTCATGTGCCGTGCTGGTCCTCATATGTGCTACTCACCAACACCACTTATCTCAACAGTCTGTTGAAGGCTGCACGGGGTCTATTTGTCTTTGTAATGGACTAAATACCTGTGATACAACCGCTGCATTCAAGCTCTGCAAAGAGTTTTTGTTTTGTTTTTCGCGCATTTTTTTAAAGCACGATGTTCAATATTTGTTTTAATTCCTAGATTATACTCTCACGACCAGTGCTGTATTGTGATTCCAGCTTAACCAGTTTATTGTGGGTGATATCTTCTTGTGTAGATATAATGTACAAAAATAAGTTAAACTATAACCTTCCATCGCTACCCAGCAGTAGAGGTGTTCAATTCAAGTAAGTTGTTGGCCAACCTTAAACTAAACAAATTATTTTCCCAGCTAATACTCTGAACGTGTTATGTTGATTCTAAATGTGGAGGGAAAAACCGGAGAAAAATTCTCCCGACCACTACAGGGACAGAGAAATATACAACAGGCATCAGGGACGGGATTGAACCCACGACCTCCTGCATACTAGGCGAGGGAGATAACATCTACCTTGCCACTGCGGCGCCGCAACTGGAATGTTGGAAAAGCGTGTAAGGTTTTGAATTCTTTTTTATTCCCCACGTTTCGTTGGAGATTGCACACGGCATAATGAGGCATTCACAGCAGCTCTTTTTCGCGTGAAACAGCTTCCCGATCCACGTCAGTCAGTATGTGCTATGACGTCACAATGACAGCCATGTGGTACATTCTGATTTATTTTTTTATCGATGCGTCACAAGTCAGGGCCTTGAATAATCTTGATGTAACTATTTTATTCTTATCCGTTTTATCTCAGATGCCAGGCTACCTCATTCCACGAAGCACCGTTATGAGCTCACTAAAATAAAATCTCCTTCAGCAGATCGGAGGAAAAGTAACTGTACCCTGTCTACACAATATTGAATATGATCAATATTTTGTTGTCATCTGAAGGGAAAATGTACCTTCCATGTGTCTTTCCCAGATCGATGGCGTTCAAGGTCACTGCTTTTAAATTGCAAACATTTCCTTCACGGTATTCAGTTGGTGCCTCGGGGTGCTGTTAAAATTAAATAATAATAGCCTGCTTGGGCACTGCAACAACAACAGTGGCCCGGATAGATTTTGAGGACCATTAATGAGATTTAACAAAAAAATATTTTATTTTTGATGTTCCATAGTATATGCTGTGTATTGTCTCTGAACTGTGATTCTTAAATATGTTATTCTTAGTTTTGATGTTAGGTTAGTAACACGGAGTTAGACTGTTCTGCTCTCCAGTTTCCTCGGTGAAAAGTGTTGCCCAATCCTGGCCATCTTGCTCAAAAACGTACTGAAATAACCAACAATAATCAGAGTTGATTGCGGGCTGATTGGTTGTGCTTGGCAGGTTAGGTTAGTGGTTTGTGATTATTTTGAAGTATATTGTTTGTTATAAAGCTGACGTTTTAATGCCAGTATGACTCTATTTTAGTGTTAATTGGCTATTAATAGGGTTAATTAAATAATTGTTTTGGGGATTATCATTGAGGGATGGGTGATACAGTTTGATTGAAGAGGTTGTTGGTGTTTCCTTGCTATAATACACGATCAATTAATTTAATAAAAAAGTGGCTGGAGTTATTTGTTCCCATTGTGAATCTAGTGCTGAGTACTCTCGCGGTTTCATGGCAAGTTTATCAAGGTACAGAGGTCGGCCGATCGCACCCCCTGTGGCGGCTTGACCATTGACGGTTAACCGCGAGATTCCTGTACGCGCTGTAAAATCACTGGCCACTGTTATGCTGCTGCTGCAGAAGAACACGCGGTGCAATCTCGTCTTCATTTCGTCTTCATTTAATCTTCATTTCGTCACCGTCTAGCCTTCGACTCCGTCTTGTCTCGTCTCTACCTTTGTCTGCGCCTTCCTCTCCGTCTTGTCTCCGTCTTGTCTCCCAAGCAGTCCATTGCGGGTCCCAGGTCACGCAGTGTTCCCAGCCTCGATTGAGGAGGCAGTGAGGTTCAGCCGCCCGCGATTTGTCGTCCTGTAGTGTACAGAATTGTACACGGATACAGTATTGTACACTATATTATAATTTTTTTGTTTATACAGGGCTACTATCAAAGGTTTGGTCATGAAGCCATCCAGATATATAAACATAGACATAACTTCAACCGAGAAGATGGACACAAATTGAGCACTCATTGAAAGGATGTTATTTACCAGGTAAAACCTTAACTGCTTTACGGTTTGCCTTCATATCTGCATCTCCAGTTTCTTCAGCCTCCCTCCGGCATTTTGCCATGTATGTGTCTTAGCTTCAGCACTCCACTCCCCCTACCCCACACCCTCTCTTTCGCTCCTCACTGGCTCCTCCCCCCTTCTATTACCTATATAGTCTCTTGTCACGGCAGCCCTTTTGCCCACTTAAGCAATTGTTTTCTTGCTGTGGTTGTCCCACCTGATGACGGACGCTTGTGTTGCGCCCGAAACGTCGTTATTATATTTATTTTATTATTTATACCTACGTAACTTTACCGAAAGAACCAAGGAGTATGGATCCCTGCAGTCACGAAAACTTCAAATCTAGAATAAACCATGTTGCCTTTACGACAACGTCTCCATAAGAACTCACTACAGCTGCACAGGGCGGATGCCGAGACAGCCGAAAGTGGAACAAAACCTCGCTTCCTGAGTAGGGGGGTCACGACGCCACGGAACTCCCCATCACCACCACCACCACCACCCACAACGCCACCACCACCCACAACGCCACCACCATCATCATCACCACCATCATCATCATCACCACCACCACCATCATCATCATCACCACCACCATCATCATCACCACCATCACCACCATCATCACCACCACCATCATCATCCATCATCACCACCACCATCATCCATCATCACCACCACCATCATCACCACCACCATCATCACCACAATCATCATCACCACCACCATCATCATCACCACCACAACCACCACCATCATCATCACCAATATCATCATCCATCATCACCACCACCATCATCCATCATCACCACCACCATCATCACCACAATCATCATCATCACCACCACCATCATCATCATCACCACCACAACCACCACCACCATCATCATCACCACCATCATCATCCATCACCACCATCATCATCCATCACCACCACCATCATCCATCATCACCACCACCATCATCATCCATCATCACCACCACCATCATCACCACAATCATCCATTATCACCACCACCATCATCCATCATCACCACCACAATCATCACCACCATCACCACCACCATCATCATCCATCACCACCACCATCATCATCCATCACCACCACCATCATCATCACCACCCCAATCACCACCATCATCACCACCACCATCATCACCACCACCCACAACGCCACCACCACCACCCCCATCATCATCACGTTGGCCAGGAGATGTTAACTACCTCGCCTGGTCTACAGGAGGTCGGGGGTTCGATCCTGACCCTGACGACGCCTGCTGCTGCTGTAAATTTGGAGTCTGCATCTATCTCTCTCATCATCACGGTGGCGAGGAGATGTTAACTCCCTCGCCTGGTATACAGGAGGTCGTGGGTTCGATCCCGGACCCTGGCGATGCCTGCTGCTGCTATATTTGGAGTCTTCGTCTCTCTCATCATCATCATCACGGTGGCTAGGAGATGTTAACTACCTCGCCTGGTCTACAGGAGTTCGTGGGTTCGATCTCGGACCCTGACGATCTCTCTCTCTCACCGTGGTGGTCACTGCGTGGATTTTGTCTCCGGTCCTCTGGGTTTTCCCCGCCACATTTCAAAACGAACATCACCACTGCCGCCACGTGTTTTAGATTCCTTTGTCCGCTGCTATGAATGCGCTAGGGGTCGGCACGGTTTGAACCGACTCAAACTGGTTTCAAATTGAGCAAACCAAACCAAACTAGCGACGACTGAACCAAACCAAACCAAAACCAAACCAAACTAAGCTAAACCAAACCTCTTGAGTTGGCTTGAACCGAAAAGATGCGCGGCAAACAATATTCGCATTCAATACAAATATCAAGTGCATTAATCGCTAATTTCTACGCAGGCTTTCTTCATATTGAGATTCACTAGCAAGTACTGGACGACGATGTCGTCCACAGCCATCTCCTCAAGCTTGGCACGCCCAATGTCCTTGAACGCAGTGTGGTAGTTCAATGGCAGTGAAACCCCAACACTAGGCAACATCCGCGCCCACGAGCGCACACACATCTCGGCCTTGAACGTGCACTTGTGCAGGTTTGGTCGGTCGAGAAAGGAGCGCTTGGCGGCCGAGTTTGCTCTCTCGGAGGGCACGGACGACGCCGGGATAGGCAAATAGTCGAGGGCCACGCGTCGTAGGCGCGGGTACTTGCCGCCGTACAGCTTCCACCACTCGACGACGTCCATGCTCAGGTCCTGAGTCGGCTCAAGCAGGAAGCAGTCGACCTCGGAGGCGGCGCCGTCGTGAGCGTTGGGCGCGTAGACCATGTCAAAGAGGATGTTAATGCCACCACGCGGCGCCGCCTTCGGCGCCGCGTCCGTCGTCAACGCTGGGTAGCGCTGGTTGAGAATGTCCATCATCATGTCCTTGATATTGCTGTACTCGGCCTTTACAACCAACCAAACTAGTTTGAGCCGGTTCCACCCTGTCCGAGCCAACCCGAGTTGGTTTTCGTAGCCCCAAACCAAACCGAACCAGTTCAAACAGAGCCAAACCAAACCGATTTGGTTCGGTTCAAACCGCGGTTTGGTGGTTTGAGCCAAACCGTGCCGACCCCTAGAATGCGCTGAGGGGATCAGCCCACTTTTGTGATAGCCAGGGGGCCGTGTGGGGGCCGACGTCCACCCCCCTCCTCCTCATTGGCCGCCTCTCGCCGGCTTCCCCGCCAATCGAGTGATCGGCCCCACCCCATCCCACGCGCCAGCGCCCTCTCTGAGAGACATCGCTAAATCGGGCTGGCTCACCACCGCCCGGGGTTACCCCCGCGCACGCCCGCATACATCGCCACCAATGTGGGGGCGGCTGCGTGCACGCGCGCGCCCCTGCAAGGCGCTTGTTTCGCACAAAGGCCGGGCGCTTGAAAACGGCGGCGTGAATATGCGCGCGCGCCTCTGGGTGATTAAACTCTAATCTGCTCACACACAATGCTATTGTCGTTTGCTCGAACATGCGCGACTCACCCATGCACACTCAAATTACCAACACCGCATCGACGCCGCAGCCCCGCACTCACTCTCGCGCACACACCGTCCCCCCTAACCCCCCGCGCGCAGTCGCACCGCACGCAAATTGCAGATGCCATGCCGACGTTCTACCCACGTAACACAGGAATCACACTGCACCGATAACTCTGTATTCTTTGGGTCTTTCAGTAAAGTCACGTAGGTAGACAAAATAATAGATCACGACATTTTGATCACAATACAAGCAATCGTCATCAGGTGAGACAAATACAGCAGGAGTTCTTCTGTTGTATTTGTCTCGCCTGATGAATATGGATTCCTGTAGCCACAAAAGCTTAAAATCAAGATTGATGACGCTGTGGGCTCGCATGATATTGTTTTTCCGAGACCAAGGTACTCTGCAAACCTTCGGGCTAGGCTACTATCAATGGTCTGTTCATGAAGCCATCCAGATATACTGTATAAACATAGATATGACTTCAACCGAGAAGATGGATTCAAATTGAGCAATCATTGGAAGGACGTTATTAACCAGGTAAAGTCTTAGCTGACTGTGATGTTTCCATCATACCTGCCTATGTCAGCTGTTATTTCCGACTATCTGTGTCTCTCTCTTTGGATTGCACTCTCATGTTCACATCCTTGGATTGCACTCTCATGGTGCTAATCTCTCATTAACACTGCTGTTGTGCGCATATGCGGGTATGATACTCTTATACGGCGACGGCGACGGAAGCTCATTAATGGTAATCTCCCTCCCTAATCCCTCTCTCCCTAATCCCTCTCTCCCTAATCCCCCATTAACACAACTGAGGTGCTTGCTTCCGGGGGTGGACTTCCTTTATAGCTCAGACCCCGCTTGCTTGCCCATTGCCACATATATAGCCTTGTTGTAGCTGCTCTCTCGTTAGTTCAGCAGTTCCAATGCTGGATTATTTATCTTTTTTTCGCCTGAGGACGACCGCTTATGTTGCTATCGAAATGTCGTGATTTATTTTATTTTATACCTACGTGATTTTTCCGAAAGAACCAAAGAATATAAATACGTCGTTAAACCCGCCACCACTCAACACAACCAGCTTCATCGCCTGACGAGGCTGGTTGTAATTACCTGTGAAACATCACCGTACTCGAATGGTAAAGGTTATGGGTTTACGCTCCAACATACAACCGGTTAGTGCTGAACCAGTAACGAATTGGCACCACGTTTTGCTTACGTGACACAAACCCTTACTTATTGGCTAGTTTAACGACGTATTTATACTTACGCGATCTAACCCAAAACATGTCTTATGGATAATATTGGTCGCGAAATCCCAACTAGCACTACTACTGCGTGTTTCATCGAATAACAATTAAACTATTCAACGTTCCGTTTCTCGGTATGTTGTATTCATTTTCGGACACACCCAGTACATTGCAGTCAATTTAGAGCACCTTCTATGAAGCGTGCCGAGCATGGGGGTCAATGCATGTGAGATCATATTTATGTGCTGAGTTCAGACGTCCGTGGATTTTACATTCCCGAACTGGTCCGACGAGGTTCGTAAGGTAAATATTTCACAGTTGCCTGGGTTAGAATGAGTTAGGTTTTTTTACAATCCTGCCCAGTTGGCTCAACAGATCTAATAAATGAAGTCACATAGAGATACTCATCGAGACACTGAGATATGCATAGAGGATGTGTGAAAAGTGGGCTAGTATTTTCCCGATCCTGGCCCAGTTGGATAAAACAACTTAATAAATTAACTAACTAACATAGAGATACATAGAGAGACTCATAGAGACACATTGGGGCCGTCCATAAATGACGTCACGCACTTAGGGGGGGGGGGGGTTCAGACATTTGTGACGATGTGTGACGGGGGGGGTGAGAAATGTGACGTCACATCAAAATGTGCAACTTTAAATAAATATAGACAACACTTTCTACTTAATTAGACTTTTTAATAAATGTCTTCTCCTACAACATCAGAGTGCAGCGCCACATTAAATACGCACTACAATGACAATAGTTTAAAGCGATTTGAAGCAAGTTTTTTTTTTTGGGGGGGGGGGGGGCAGAGCTTTGTAACGTCATATTTGAGGGGGGGTCTGACTTTTTGTGACGCCGTGTGACGAGGAGAGGGGGGGGGTCAAAAATCGTATTACGTCATTTATGGACGGCCCCATAGCGATGTCTCGAGATTCAGCGATGTAGAGAGACTCATAGAGATACTTATACTCATAGAGATACTTTGCGATACAGAGAGACTCATAGAGATACTTAGAGGCTGAAAACTGGGCTGGGTTTCTACCAATTCTCACCCAGCCGGCTCAACGAAACTCAACAAACTAACGCGCAAGTGTTTAGTCTTCTGCTAAAGGTTGCTTAGATAGTGGGGTAGGGTGTAAAGGTGGGAGTGGAGGTGTTTTGGTCGCATAAATCCGCCGCCTCAAAGGACTTTGACTCCCCAGAGCAGAGTTCTGCATTCAGCCGCGAGCCTCGGGGCAGGGATCGTCGCCTGAGCGACTGCGCGTAGCGAGCAGGCGAGGGACTCAGGTGGGTGGCGGCGTTCTTTTACACGTGGAAATGAGACGATTCTATGATAACAGTAACAACAGTAGAGATGCTCAGACACGTACATGTAACGTGGCGTTCTTTTGGTTCCGGCTGAAATCACGGGGCCACGGTTGTATTTTAGTTGACAGCCGAAATAGTTGAACGTTTCAGCTCTGTCCTGTCTACTACCATCGTGCCGTCTGTGACGAGGTGGGACTGTCTGAGTGGTGCACTCTGTGTGTGTACTGCACTCTGTGTGTACTGTACTCTGTGTGTGTACTGCACTCTGTGTGTGTACTGCACTCTGTGTGTACTGTACTCTGTGTGTACTGTACTCTGTGTGTACTGTACTCTGTGTGTACTGTACTCTGTGTGTACTGTACTCTGTGTGTACTGTACTCTGTGTGTACTGCACTCTGTGTGTACTGTACTCTGTGTGTGTACTGCACTCTGTGTGTGTACTGCACTCTGTGTGTACTGTACTCTGTGTGTACTGTACTCTGTGTGTACTGTACTCTGTGTGTACTGCACTCTGTGTGTACTGTACTTTGTGTGTGTACTGCACTCTGTGTGTACTGTACTCTGTGTGTGTACTGCACTCTGTGTGTACTGTACTATGTGTGTACTGTACTCTGTGTGTACTGTAGTCTGTGTGTACTGTACTCTGTGTGTACTGTACTCTGTGTGTACTGTACTATGTGTGTACTGTACTCTGTGTGTACTGTACTCTGTGTGTGTACTGTACTCTGTGTGTACTGTACTCTGTGTGTGTATTGTACTCTGTGTGTGTACTGTACTCTGTGTGTACTGTACTATGTGTGTACTGTACTCTGTGTGTACTGTAGTCTGTGTGTACTGTAGTCTGTGTGTACTGTACTCTGTGTGTACTGTACTATCTGCGTACTGTACTATCTGCGTACTGTACTATCTGCGTACTGTACTCTGTGTGTGTACTGTACTTTGTGTATACTGTACTCTGTGTACTGACTGTACACTGTATATAATGTGGTGTAGTCTGTCTGTGTGTTGACTGTTTACACTGTAGACTGGTGTATTGTGTGTATGTGTACTGCCCGTGTAGTCTGTGTATAGTGTGTTGTGTACTCTGCGTGTGTTGTGTACTGTGTGTACACTATGTATAATGTGTGATGTATTGTGTGTGTACTGACTGTGTGTACACTGTATACTGTGGTATACTCCGTGTGTGTACTGACTGTGTATACTGTCCAGTGTACTGTTTTGTGTACTGACTGTGTGTACTTTGTGTATACTGTGTGGTGTACTGTGTGTGTGTGCACTGACCGTATGTACAGACTGAGTGTGGTATACTAACAGTATATATTATGTGTGTATTGTTGTTTTGTATTGTGTGTCGATATAATTATCTGACCCACAACTCTTTACGGGACATCTGTAACAAAGTGATTCATAGCTCCATCCGTATTACTCCTTCAGTTCATAAATACAGATCCTCATATTGTCTATAACAGCGGAGCCAAACCGGTTGATCGCGTTAACCAGTAACCCGAACTAATCGTAACCCGGCCAACAATTACGTGGCCTTGAGGGGTGGTGGTTTGACGGCTTCTTGTTCTGTGGCAGGGTCAGATTTAGGCCTCGGCTAAGCGAGCTCCAGCTAAGTCAGCCTACATTCATTAACGACGGGGCCCTCTTAAGTCTGAACAAAACTTACAATTGGACACACGTTGTACTTTTTTTACATAGCCCGTTGAAAAAGATATATCTTAGGGCCCCAGCATTGTCATAAACCGCCCATGCTTGGGGCTAGGTAGATGTTAACTACCTCGCCTGGGGTACATGAGGTCGTGAGTTCCATCCCGACCCTGACGATGCCTGCTGCTGTTTATTTGTAATTTTTCTCTGTCTCTCCCCGTAGTGGTCACTGCGTGGATTTTTCTCCGAGTTCTCCGGTTTTTCCCTCCCCTTTAGAATCAACGTGATGCGTTTAGAGTGTTTGGCTGCAGCTTTAAATCTCCACATAATGATGATGATAGCCACTTCGTTGAGCTATAATTTGTGGTGGCCAGGTCGCTTCTGAAAAAGATCTACACAGCTCAGTGGACCTTACCTGGTAAAATTAACATAGTTAAGTCTCTATGTATCTCTGCATTTCTATGCATATATGTGGTGTTTCTCTGTGTATCTGTGTGCTGTATTCATTCCGATATGATGGGGCCTCTTAAGCGACGTAGCTTAGGGCCCCAGCATTTTCATAACCTGGCCCTGTTCTACGGTGACATCGATCAATTAATCAGTTTTTGTTTTATTTGCTAATCTCGCCCTCTATTAAGCAGGCATCATTGCAGATTTCCCCGCACGTCCGTGTAGCATGGTTGTCTATTTACGGTGTGAAATACGTTTAATAAAAATGCATATACTCCTGTATGGTTCTCATTGCATATCTGTGCGTCTCTATGAATCTCTAGGCATTTTGATCACTGTAAATTTGGACGTGGTGATACGCTACCTCTTTGAGCTATAATTTGTGGCCAGGTTGCTTCTAAAAAAGAACTACATAGCCCGGTGAGCCTTACCTGGTGAAATAACGAAAAAGATAGTTCAGTTGAAAAATTTGTAAACGGGAAATTAAATAAATATTAAATAAAGAAGCAGATACAGGGTAGACGAGTCTGACCAGGTGCGTCTTGTACAGAGCACGGGAATTGAGCGCGACGCTCGACAAGTTTTGGGTGTCGCTATTGCAGATACGCAATTGCCTTTTGGAATAACAAATTTGAACTAAAGTTCAGCCATTCCGCAAACACCCTGGTGCTCAGCTGTTGTCGAGTAGCCCCACTTCTCCGGTGGACAGAACACATCTACTCAAAAATGTCTCCAAACTTTATTTTGTTGTTGTTGTCTATTTAGCCCACCTGTCCCACCTCGTTAGGATTTGCGGGAGCAGAGGGACAGCAGAGCGGATCGGCTCCACTTAGCATGGCAGCGGCGGCAGCAGCAGGTGGCCGGGACCGGGGCCTGGAGGAGGAACTGACTTGCTCCATTTGCCTGCAACTCTACGTCGACCCCGTGCTGCTGGGCTGCCCACACACCTTCTGCAGAGAGTGCATCGTGAGCGCGTGGCGCGACGGTGCCTGTGCCTGCCCCGAGTGCCGCAGGGTCTTGCCCTTTGGCTCCAAGGAGGAGATGCGGCTGCAGCTCGTGAAAAACTTCAAGCTGGCCAGCATCGTGGACAGGTCCTGGTCCCCGGAAAAGATAGTTAGTTGGTTAGTTGGTGGGTTAGTCCATTGGTTTAGTAAATTACATTTGTTGAGCCAGCTGGCTCGTATTGGGAAAAATTTAGCCCACTTTTCACCCAGTCTCTGTCGATCCTATGTGTCTCTGTATACCTCTTTGAGTCTCCCATGTGTCTATATGTACAGTGAGGGAAAAAAGTATTTGATCCTCTGCTGATTTTGTACGTTTGCCCACTGACAAAGAAATTATCAGTCTATAATTTTAATGGTAGGTTTATTTGAACAGTGAGAGACAGAATAACAACAAATCCAGATAAACGCATGTCAAAAATGTGAAAAATTGATTTGCATTTTAATGAGGGAAATAAGTATTTGACCCCTCTGCAAAATATGACTTAGTACTTGGTGGCAAAACCCTTGTTGGCAATCACAGAGGTCAGACGTTTCTTGTAGTTGGCCACCACGTTTGCACACATCTCAGGAGGGATTTTGTCTCACTCCTCTTTTGCAGATTTTCTCCAAGTCATTAAGGTTTCGAGGCTGACGTTTGGCAACTCGAACCTTCAGCTCTCTCCACAGATTTTCTATGGGATTAAGGTCTGAAGACTGGCTAGGTCACTCCAGGACCTTAATGTGCTTCTTCTTGAGCCACTCCTTTGTTGCCTTGGCCGTGTGTTTTGGGTCATTGTCATGCTGGAATACCCATCCACGACCCATTTTCAATGCCCTGGCTGAGGGAAGGAGGTTCTCACCCAAGATTTGACGGCCCCGTCCGTCGTCCCTTTGATTCGGTGAAGTTGTCCTGTCCCTTTATCAAAAAAACACCCCCAAATCATAATGTTTCCACCTCCATGTTTGACGGTAGGGATGGTGTTCTTGGGGTCATAAGCAGCATTCCTCCTCCTCCAAAAACGGCGAGTTGAGTTGATGCCAAAGAGCTCCATTTTGGTCTCATCTGACCACAACACTTTCACCCAGTTGTCCTCTGAATCATTTAGATGTTCATTGGCAAACTTCAGACGGGCATGTATATGTGCTTTCTTGAGCAGGGGCACCTTGCGGACGCTGCAGGATTTCAGTCCTTCACGGCGTAGTGTGTTACCAACTGTTTTCTTGGTGACTATGGCCCCAGCTGCCTTGAGACCATTGACAAGATCCTCCCGTGTAGTTCTGGGCTGATTCCTCACTGTTCTCATGATCATTGCAACTCCACGAGGTGAGATCTTGCATGGAGCCCCAGGCCGAGAGAGATTGACAGTTCTTTTGTGTTTCTTCCATTTGCGAGTAATCGCACCAACTGTTGTCACCTTCTCACCAAGCTGCTTGGCGATGGTCTTGTATCCAATTCCAGCCTTGTGTAGGTCTACAATCTTGTCCTTGACATCCTTGGAGAGCGCTTTGGTCTTGGCCATGGTTGAGAGTTTGGAATCTGATTGGTTGATTGCTTCCATGAACAGGTGTCTTTTATACAGGTAACAAGCTGAGATTAGGAGCACTCCCTTTAAGAGTGTGCTCCTAATCTCAGCTCGTTACCTGTCTAAAAGACACCTGGGAGCCAGAAATCTTTCTGATTGAGAGGGGGTCAAATACTTATGTCCCTCATTAAAATGCAAATCAATTTATAACATTTTTGACATGCATTTTTCTGGATTTTGTTGTTGTTATTCTGTCTCTCACTGTTCAAATAAACCTACCATTAAAATTATAGACTGATAATTTCTTTGTCAGTGGGCAAACGTACAAAATCAACAGGGGAATAAATACTTTTTTCCCTCACTGTATCTCTGAGTCGCAATACATGTCTATGAGTCTATGTATCCCTTTCTTCTTTTGTATGGCATTTTTGGGACAGCAACAGATTACAATTGATTTCGAGATTTAATGTTGATTCGACTTCTTCAGGAGTAGCCGCATGGATTTGTTTCAGATCGCCGTTGAATGATCTGATATGTTGCGCGGTCTGAGATCTTGCACCACAGTCACAAACTGGACTCTTGTTAATTTTCTATTTGTGAAGAAAGTGTCCACATTTCCATGGAGTGTCCGGATCTGATTCAAGGAGAACCAGATCTTCTTCGGTAGATGAGATCCTGTTTGGAGGATTGCAGGGCCGCTGATGATGGATTTCTGCAAGATTTTGGTGTTTGCCCAAGTTTCCGCTCATCGTGCTTTGGTGGTCTTGTCATCATCATGTATGTTCTTTGCATATTACAAGAAAGGTTTTCTTGATTTGAGCCTGTGTGGTGGGGGCATGGAGATGTCTTTGTTTATTGGGAGGTTTGGATTTATGATAGCCTTGCAATACTCCCTCACAGATGCAGCATTGCGACAGAGCTGTGGAGGATCGATATTTGCGAGGACCGAAAGCCACGGCAACGGTGTGCTCTTTAGCATCCCTGAGATGACCCTCATGGATGCATTTTTGTGCCCACCAGCTTTGTGTGCATGCTTTTATTCCAGGCTAGGGCACAATATCCTGCCGCAGAGAAGACTAGTGCTGTGGTGGCCGTCCGGAGTGTTGTTGCCTTTGCTCTCCATGTTCCGGCCAGTTTATGCACGAGATTAACTCGCGATTTTGTTGTTACAGCAGCATTCTGCAGGTTTTGTGGAAGGTGAGGCTGCTGGCAAGAGTTACACCGAGGTATTTGATGTACTTGTCGTGCTGGACCTCTTCGCCACAGAAAGTGACGGCCAGTTTCTGGTTGGCGCTTGCATTGTTCAGATGGAATAATGTTATAACAGTGTTCCTTGGGTTTGGGCGGAGCCTCCAGTACTTCAAGTACGTTTTGAGTTTCTTGAGGTCTCCGCACAGGTCACTTTTGACCTCAATTTTGAGTCATTCTTTGGACGGCAAGTGCTAGGTCATCGGCGTAGCCAAATTTCCGGCCGTCGGTGACAGGGAGGTCACATATCTATGTATGTTAAAAGTGCCACAGCAAGCACTGATCCTTGTGGGAGCCCGTTACTGAGGAAGCGGGCTCTGCTGACAGTGTTCTCTAGGTGGACATGGTATGGCTGGTTGGACAGTAGTGATGATAGAAGTCTGAGGGTCTACTGGCATCGGATGACCTTAGCTTTAGCACGAGGCCTTCCCACCATACTGTGTCATCGGCCAGTGATAGGTCTATGAAAGCGGCTCCTGTGATTTTTTGCACTGGTAGCCAGCTTCAATGTGTGTGGTGAGTGCCAACACTTGATAGCAAATGCTGTGGCCAGGGTGGAAGCCAGCCTGTTCAGTTGGTATAGTTTCCTCGAAGATCGGTGACCTACAGGTCAGTAGCATCCTCTATAGGAGTCTGTACACTGTAAAAAGCAGGGATATGGGGCAGAACTTATTTGGGTTTGCGGTTGACTTCCGGAATGGCAATGATCTTCATTTGTCGCCATTTTTGGGAATTTGCCTGAGGAAATTATGTCTGAAAACAATCTAGCCAGCCAATGGCATCCTTTTTGGCCAAGGTGTTTAAGAAACTTGGGATAAATCCCATTTAATCTTGTGGCCTTTCCTGATCTAGTGGCTTTTATAGCATCAATGACCTCTTCTTCATTGAAGGGGGATAACAAGGCTGTTGTCGGTGCACATTCTGCTATTAATTGGTGGAGTTTTTATTTCACTCGCTGTCTTTGCCGATCTGTAGAGATCTTTCCATTCAATAGCATCTGTGTGGCGATGGCATTGATGGGCACATTGGCGGTCTTGTGTCTCGGTGGTGGTGCTGCTCCTTGGTGTCTCAGGAGACAGCAGGCTTTATGGCTTGAGTGTGTGAAATCTAATGACTCCATCGCTTCTGTCCACCTTTGGCTCTGAGTTTCCTGACTCTGTATTTCTGGAGTAGGGACTTGCTTTGTCCTTTCCAGCATGGAGTGTATTCTGCCAAGTAACCCCATGGAATTTGTGAGTGGGCTGCTTGAGCATAATCTTGGTGAAACGTTCATAGTTTTCTGACTTTGTTGGATTCTGGGAGACAGTGCATACGATGTCTTCAATAAAATATTTCCAGTTGCCCTTTCTTAAGTTGCATCGTGGCACAGGGGTGGACGTGATCATCAGAATTTTGACCCCGATGTGCACCAAGCCTGGCCTGTGCTAACTGTTCGGGAATTGTCTAGAACCATTCTAGAAGCACACAGCGGTTCACCCGAACAGGAACACGACACAAAGCACGGGTAAGGGTTTGAATCCATCTTCCATCGTGCGGAATGGAAGGTGCCTTGATCTTTAGCATCAAACAGAATGAACAGATAACTAGTTGCTGCCCAGTCGATGACCCATTCTTCACAGGTTTCATTGGTTGAATACACCAGGCCATGTGATGGCTGTTGAAGTCACCTGCGAAAACCGCGGGATGGGTCGCAGCAGGCAGCATGTTTGGGCTCCATGTGGTTCTTGGAGGTTTATATACATTTATCACAGATACATAATTGATTTTGACGATGATGATGGATGTCGGTATGTTGTTTTCTGCGTTCGTTGTGGTGAGGTCCTTGAAATGGAATTTCACGTGGCGTCGGTAGTCCCTGCTTGGGATGGTGGTAGCTGGCAGGAATTTTCATTTTTGAGGCTCTCGTCGTCAGCTGTACAGGAGTTTCTTGGAGCAGGAGCACGTCGAGCCATCTGGATTGCGAGGAAATGTCCCAGCAAGTCGCACTTCGGCCTTGATATATACTTCTACATTTAGATAGCAGAAACGTAGTGACGGCCCTATTCTGTGGTAAGTTTGGCAATGAAAAGGATCTTTGGTGTTGTAATCCTGATCAGGAGGGCCATTTTGACATTCAATCACTGGGATGATAACATCAGTTTGTGACAAGCACGTTACAGTGCAGACCATGGGTAGATTGCCATCTTCTCCACCTATGTATCTCGTTTAGTCTCTATGTATCTCTTAGTCTCTGTATCTATTAATTTCCTATGTATCCCTAATGAGTCTCTATGTATCTCAATATATATGTATCTCATCTCGATGAGTCTGTTTAACACGTAGGCTTTCGCGACCAATATACTCCATAATACAGGTTTTTTTGGGTTAGATCACGTAAATCTATAAATGTGTCTTTAAACCCGCCACCACCTGACACAGCCAATTTAGTAAGGTTTGTCACATAGACAGAACATGCCAATTCGTTACTAGTACAGCACACAACATTTACAAGCTGAGTACTCAGATTGTAAATGTTGTGGTTTTGCTCGCCAACACACCAGTGTGCTGTGTTAGTAACAAATTGGCATGTTCTTTTTACTTGACAAACCTTACTAATTGGATGTGTCGGGTGGTGGCAGGTTTTACGACATATTTATGTATTTGCTCTATGAGTCTCTATTACATCTCTATGTATCCCTATGAGTCTCTGTATCTTTATGAGTATCTAAATATCTTTATCTCTACGAATCCATACGTATCTCTACGTATCTTTATGAGTATTTATGTATCTATGTGGCTCTGAATCCATATGTATCTTTATGAGTCGGTTAGTTTATTAAGTTTGCTGAGCCAGCTGACCAGGATGTGGCAAAACCCATCCCACTTTTCACCCAGAAAACTGAAGAGCAGCATATACTAAGCATTACTCACCTTACATTAAAACTGACAACATTTCAGAATCAGAGTTAAAATTAAACAACACTACTTCCTAGGATATGTTAATTCGAAATGGTTATTTTCTCTCTATTTCTGTATGGTGCTCTGAAGCCCTATTTTGGGTCTGCTGCGCCTTATATACACGTTCATAGTAATAATAAAGAGTGACCAAGGTAAAAGTAAGAAAACGGTTACACCTTCTTTGGTGCAACCAAATGATGCAGGCATTGATGGGAAGGAAACTGGCACTATTTGGACAGAATAGTGCCAGTTTTAGGATGGACAACAACAACATTTTAAAGTGTGGTGTTGTTGTTTGAGGAAAATTTTAAGGAACCGGAAAGAGTGAAAGACAAAAACAGAGAATGGATTGACGACGACTTTATAAGAGATTGGTGCTGAAAAGACATGGCACTATTGGAGTCATATTGGCACTACAAGATGAAGAAAAGTGGAAAGTAATGACTGTTTCAGTGGACACCTACTATGGGGGCTATCAACCCATGGATGATGATAAATAATTGTAAAAAGCATCAAATTACAGAGGTAGGCTTATGACATTTTTCGTGATTTATAACACGTTGTGGATTTACAGAACAGGCATGATGCTCCCACATCTTAAGACGCTGCTGTGTAGAAACAGAGCAAGTACGCAACCCACAACATGCTGTATACCATAATTAAGGTTTTTTAGGGTTAGATCGCGTAAATATAAACGTGTCGTTAAACCTGCCACCGCCCAACACAGCCAATTAGTAAGGTGCGTCACGTAAACAAAATGTGCCAATTCGTTACTAGTTCAGCACACTGGTGTTTTGGAAAGTAATCCCACAACATTTACAAAATACCATGTATGTATGTATAACCACTTTCACACCGTACATAGCCAACCGTGCTAATTGGAGGTGATGGGGGAAGGACAACAAACTAAACTAAAAAAAACTCCCGGTCTCTGGAGTTGTCATCTGGTTAAACAAATTATACTTGTAACCTGAAACTGTCTTTTGTCTCGCGAGTCCCTACTCATGTTTCGTGACAGTACAATACTAAACGAAACTCTTTTACATTTTACCAGATAAGGCCCACTGAGCTATATAGCTTTTTTTCAGAAGTGACCTGTCTATAACAAATGAATGCTCAACCAACTGGATTATCATCACGTGCAAATTCATAGCAGAAGTCAAATACTCTAAGCTCATGATTGTTGATTCTAAACGTAGAGGGGGGAAAAATGGAGGACCCGGAAAAAAATCCATGAAACCACTACGGGAGAGAGAAGCAGACTCCAAATATACAGAAGCAACCACTGTCAGGGTATGGGATCGAACACACGACCTCCTGCATACCAGGCAGGGTAGTTAACATCTCTGCACCGCGATACCCCAGTGTTTGTTGTTATAAATGCAGAGGGGAAAACTGGACAACCAAGGAAAAATCCATAAGACCACAGGGAGAATGAACACCCACACTCTAAATGTATAGCAGATTTCGGGGTCGGGATCAAACCCACGACCTCCTGTGCACCAGCTGAGATAGTTAACATCTTGCCACCGTGGTGCCCCAATGTGGACAATTGAGCTACGGGAGATATAGCCGCTATTCACGGTCGCTCAGTGAAGACTGTTTGTACCAATAGGTTCTCAAGTCTCAGCCCGGAGGGGGAACGGCCGCGGAAGGAGCTCAACCCGAGCTTGGCACTAGCGAGGCCCCCGAATCTGGACCTCTGTGCTCAGCATGGCAAGGCACTTGTCATGTTCTGCCAGGAGCATGGGGCGTCTGTGTGCGCCGACTGTGTCACGAGCGGTGCACACCGGGGCCACAAGCTCACGTCAACAGAGGAGGCTGATCGGCAGGCAAAGGTGAGGTGCTCTGAACACGGCAACCGCGTGGTGATGGTGGTGGTGATGATGGTGGTTGTGGTGTTGATGATGGTGGTGATGGTGGCGATGGTGGCGATGGTGGTGGTCGTGATTGTAGTGGTGTTTGTGGTGATGGTGGTGGTACCGACAATGGTGGTGGTAGTGGTGGTGATGTTGGTGCTGGACGGTAATGGTATGGTGAGCAGTGCCATGTGCGGAGGGCGAATTTAAATTTGCCATTTTCCTCATGGTGTTTGTAGCCACCACAGCGTCCAAAGTGGGCTCTGGACAGATGCAAGGGGCTGGTAACCTCTCCACATTCAATTACCACTAATCCACAAAAAAATATATACAGCTAAGCTGTCCCAGGGGGGACAGTCATCTATGATGTCTCCTGTCCAAACTTACATTTGGTGGAGCCAGGAGATTGAATCCTTACCCTTGGGGTCCCTATAGAAACAGCAAAAAGCCACTGCGGGTGGCCACCTGGAATGTTCAAACGCTCACTGCGGAGGAGAGGATGTCACTCTTCTGTCGGGAGCTTGACCGGTACCGCCTGGATCTCTGTGGTATTTAGGAGGTCCAGTGGACCGGCTTTGGCTCCTGCCACCATGAGGGTTAGACAGTCCTCTACTCGGGGCAGGAGACTGCCAAACAACAGGGAGTGGCTCTTCTTCTGAACAAAATAATGAATGGGGCATGGGAGTGTGGCAGTGAGGTGTGGGAAGCTGTACGCCCCAGACTACTTTGGGTTCGCCTTCCTATCAACCAGAGGCGAGGAGTGGAGGACGTGGTTACTTATGCCCCCACCGAAGATGAACATCAGTGGAGGGATGCCAGCAAGGCCGATGAATCAAATGCATTTTATGACCTGTCACAGGTGCGAGCTAAAGTGGCCCCTCGAGATAGAGTCATCCTGTTGGGTGACTTTAATGCCCGAGTTGGTCATGATGCTGGCACCAGGTCTGGATTGATTTGAAGGCATTGGCCGGGTTAGCACAATAACATCGGTAGGAGGCTGCTTGACTTTTGTGCAGCCCATGAGCTTGTAATTACCAACACTCTGCTCCGGCATCGGCGCATCCACACAACATAATGGATGCACGCCAGGTCAAAGCAAGAACATCTGCTGGACTAGGATAGTGACGGAACAGTGGATGCAGACCCATGTCCTTTGCACCAGGACCTACTTTGAAGCTGATCTGCCCACTGATCATAGACTTGTCATCTGTAAGATGCACCTGCATTTTTCCACTCTACTTTTGGGTGTATACCCAGGACCCCATTCAAACACACAATGGCCTGATCTCAGATAGCTGATGAAAGTTGCAAGCGAGATTTTCATCATTGCTTTCAGCTGAGGTTGACCTCGTCCCCCACTCCTCATGATGCCGAGGGGAAATGGTTGAGGTTAAGGACTGTGGCTCATGCAGCTGCAATGGCTGCTTTAGGTACATTGTCCAGACCTCCCCAGAGACCCTGGCTGACAGGGAGGTGTTCAGGCTGTCTGATAAAAAGCACCAGGCCCACTCACCGCCTATAGCATCCCACATCAGAGAATGAGGAGGCTTACCTCAGCCTTCACTCGGAGGTTCGGAGAGCCATGAGGCGCTGCAAGGATGGGTGGTGGTCGCGGGTTGCTGAGGAGATGGAGTCTGCCTCAGTAGCTCGCAACCACAAATCACTCTAACTCCATCAAAAACGTCACTTGCAGTCTTACACCTATCACTATCATTAGGGGAAAAAACAGTGATCCAATCTCCAACCCCCAGGAACAGGTTTTCAGATTTTTCTGAGCATTTCTGAGGTCTTGGGGGAGGGGAAATCACTCAGCTTGGAAAACAATGGGGCAAAGTGAGGATGACCCTGCTGAGGATGCAGTGTCTTAAATATTGAAAGAAGTAGTCACCCCCTGGAGTGGCTGGCTGAGGTGCCAGTTGTTAACGAAGAACTGAAGGCGATCCAGAGTCTTAGACCGGGAAACGCACCAGACAGCAATGATCTCCCAAACAAAATGCTGAGGGAGGGTGGTGTTTGTACACAGACTGCCCTACATGACATTATATTAAGTCTGGACCACTGGACGGGTTCCACAGAATTGGAAGGATGCCCTGGTGGTTCGCCTCTTTAAGAAGGGGGACTGTACAGACTAGGCCTCGGCAAAGTAAGGTAAAAGTTAAAATGTAAAAACAACGAGCCTATTTTTACCCTACCTTTTACCTTACCACAATACAATCACTCTAACCTACCTTTTACCCTTTAGCAGGTAAGGTAAAAGGTAAAAAGCAACGAGCCTACCTTTTACCCTTACCCCATATAAATTACCCAATTACAGGGTAATTACTAGGGAACTACGACACATGAACAAGGTTTATAATGGTAAATGCTAGGGAGAGCGCTTTATGCATATAGAATACTCTCGATGATTCCAATTTTACACGCTTGTTGTCGTTGTCATTGTTGTTGTCGTTGTCGTCGTCGTTGTCGTCGATTGTATCCTCAAATCTTGTAACTAAATCTTTACCCACTTCCTAATGTGGTATCGACTGCAAACTTGGTATACTTATGTCATACTGATGACAACACTATATTCTATCATAAAATCCTTTTTTAAATCCTTTATATTAAGTTCGCTTGCTTGCTTACGACCGTGCAAATCTTTCGGTCGTTTTTTAACCCACTTCCCGTGATCCAATCGAGCTGACATTTTCCACACAGACTCGTTGTGCGTGACAATTAATGTTCGTGAAAATTTTTTTCCAAAATTTTACACTTTTTAGGACAAAAAAATTATATTTAATTACCAATTGCTTAATGGTGCAATGCACTCATCTGACCCATAGGTGGCAGCCATCTCAAGCCAGAGGACGAGAGGACTCTAGCCGCCACGCATATAAAGGATTTATAGTGAAAAACTTTGTTTTTACGGGTTATACTTGTTATATGTTATGTTTCGGCTTGGATCTAATTGTCCACGCTCAACTGACGTTGGCTGTAATTGGCCACGGGCCCTTACGTTTTGGCAAGCTTCGGGGCCACTTCCTGGAGTCGTGGAGTTCTAGCCATTACTCGTACATTTAATAAAAGCGTGTTTTTAAGAAAGTAAAAAAAAATATTACTTATTAAATGTAGGCCACGGACTGCGCCACGGAGCTTTTAGTGGTAAACAAGGTACCGTATTTACCGGGTAATACTTCGTGCTACCTTTACCCTACCTGGGTAATTCTTCCGAGGCTACCTTTACCCAACCCTTTACCTTACCCCTTGGCATGTCGACACCTTTACCCGTTACCTTTACCCTTTTACCCGGTAAAAAGAGTAAATTACCTTACCTTGCCGAGGCCTAGTACAGACTGTAACAACTACAGGGGCATCTCACTCCTTTATGCTGGGAAAGGTCCTGCCAAAGATTATTCAACATCGCCTTGCCAGGCACGCTGAGGAGAGGTTTGCGGAGCCTCAATGTGGTTTCAAGGAAGGGCGGTCCTGCACAGATTCTATATTTTACGTCCGTCTGCTACAGCAGAGATGCAGGGAGTTCCAACACGACCGATGTCTCTGCTTTATTGACCTGGTCAAGGCCTATGATACATTAAAAGGCATCGCTTTCCCACCTGATGATGGACGCTTGTGTTGCGCCCGAAACGTCGTGATTTATTTTATTTTATACCTATGTGACTTTACCAAAAAAACCAAAGAGTATCATTAAGGACCTTAATGATGGTGAGCAAGCCCAGGGTTAAACTACGTGGCCGGGAGTCGGAGCCATTCCTTGTTCACCTTGAGTTGCGACAGGGGTATCCTCTGGTTCCCACGTTATTTAACGACTATTTCGACCACGTAGTTCATTAAGCCTTTGATGGTTTTACCGGAGGAATTTCCATCTGGTACAAATATAATGGGAGGCTGATCGATGTCCGGGTGCCATCAAGGGATGGCTCTATATTGGGCACTGCTCCTGAAACTGGAGCGTGCCACTAAGAGGTGGGGCCTTACCATCAGCCCCACCACAACTAAGCACCTGCCTGGGTATTTTGTACCATCAGACACTCAACCCCAACAACTCCCAATCGGTGATGGGGCAGTTGTGGAGAGAGTGGAGAGTTTCCCATACATGGGCAGTGTGCTCATGACCGGCTCCAGTTTGACAGCAGAGGTCTCACTCTGAATCGGTCAAGCGGCATTAACTTTTCATCGGCTGCATAACGCTGTATGGAAGCTACCCGGTCTGTCGCTCCACACAAAGTTTCGGGTCTTCTCGGCCACTGTCATGCCCTCCCTTCTCTATGCTTACAAAACGTGGACCCCCCTAATGAATCATCTTTGCCAGTTAGAAACATTTAGGCTGGCCTGCCAACGATCTTTCCTGGGTTTAACCAGGCTGGATTGTGCCAGGAGCTCACAAATCCTTGAAAAATCTAGGCAATGTCCCAATGGTGAGCTCCGGCAGGCAAGGCTGTGTTGGTTGGGTCATGTAGCCCACATGCCCAGCCACCGCTTGCCTAAACAGTTTTTGGTTATACCAGCTAAACGGCCGTGACACGGGCTGGAGAAGAGATGGAGTAATGTGGTACAGGAGGATGTAGAGCTGATTGGACTTGCCGATGACTGGTACAAGCGGTGTCAAGATCGGCCTCTGTGGAGGAGGCTCCTGAAGGACGATACTGGGCAGTTGGAGGCAGTCGCCCTCCAGCAACAACGGTGGACAGAGGAGCGATGCTCACAACAATGAGCAGACTGCCGGGTGGCTAAAACATAGCAAGTTGGCATAGTAGGGGGCACAGTTGGTGCATCAGCCAGTTATCTCAGTCAGTCGAACCATGGCACCTGGGTCTGCCCCGTGATGTACTGCTGGTGGGTGTTTGATACTTCACGTGGCCTTAACATGCCATGCACATAGCCTGGCACAAGCGCCATGGTGAGATCACTGTCACTTAGTGGGAAATGGCGGTTGTTGGTGGTGGTGGTGGTGATGATGATGGTGGTAGTAGTGGTGATGGCTGTGGTGTGGCTCAGAGGTCAGATTCGAATCTGGGTTTGGGCCAAGCATGGTTGTGACTGCCCTCCTCGATTGATGCGACTTCGTGAGATGAGTGCAGTCACGAAGCAAAAAAACGTTGGAGTTTTGCACTTGAACTTTGTTTTAAACTCGACTCGTGGTGCCCACTGGCACACGCAAAACTAAAACTAAAAAATCCACATTGAAAATAGATAAACTTGCCAAAATCAACAGCGTTGCATTGAACACGCCTCGCATCGTTCCAGGACTGTGGTGCATTTAGTAAACAATAATCTAACAAAAAACTACAAACTTATTTTTTTTTACCAGGAAAGGTCCACTTAGCTTATACAGATATTTTTCAGAAGCTACCTGGCCATTACAAATCGTAGCTGAAGCAAGTTGCATATCATTTCAATATTTATAGTAGCAGTGAAACACTAAACACGTGATGTTTATTCTAAATGTGGAGGGAAAATTGGAGGACCCAGATACAAATCCACGCGACTGTGGGAAGAGAAAGGAAGAGAAAGAGGGAGAGGCATGCAAACTCCACATATACAACAGACATCAGGGTTGGGATCAGACCCCCCACCTGTATACCAGGCGAGGGAGATTAGATCTCTTAGCCACCGTGAGTAGGCTGTGTGAATCCTGGTCTCCTTCCGCTCTTCAATGAACCACTCAATGAGGGATTTGTCGATCGCTCATAATGCAAGACCTTCGGGAGAAAGCCTTATGAAATCAGCGGAGGGTAAATCATCATCACGATCGATGGGGCGAGAGTCTCAACGTCTTACAATTTGTCAGCCAGAGAGTGTCAAAGGTCGTTCCGGACCACAGCATTTCCGAGCCGGGCACAGTCTAGTCGCTTCTTTCCTGACTTCTGGAGACACCTGTAGTTTGGTCGTGATAAGTCTGTGATCTGTCCAGCACTCAGCACCTCTCATTGCACGGGTGAGTAAGACGTCTTTTATATTGGAACGTCTCACAATGATGTCATCTATTAAGTGCCAATGTTTGGCACTTAATAGATGCAACCTGGGTGCATCCAGGATGTATTATATTTGTCTTTTAGTTGAAATATGGTGTTCGTGATGGTCAAGCTATGCTCAGCGCAAAGGGTCAATAACCTCATGCCATTTTGCATTAGCTTGCTCAATGCCATGCTTACCAATAACTCCACTCCACACCTCATTGTCCTTTCCCACCCCAGTATTGATGTCACCCAGCAAAAAAATATTATCATTGCTGTGGATGTGACGGTGGGCCTCATTTAGTGCTTGGTAGAAGCGATTCCTAACCTCGCTCTCTGATGGTAAAGTCGGTGCATAGCCACTTATAAGTGTGGCATAGTGCTTCTTTGCTAGCGAGATGCATATAGTAATGAGTCTCTTATTTATGTCAATCGGTGTCTCTGTGAGATTGGGTAGGAGGCTGTTTTTTTAATGCAAATCCCACACCATGTAGATGTTGTCCTCCTTGGAGGTATCCCTTCCAGAAGAAGGTATAACCCTGGCCTTCCTCCTTCAGGGAGCCTTCATCCAGGAGTCTGGTTTGGCTAACAATGTCAATGTTTTATCGCTTTAGTTCCGCTGCAACTACGGCAGTTCTTCAATGGGGTCTCTCAGTAGGGTTTTTACACTCCACGTTGCCAGTTTAAGGGAGATTTTTTCTTATTATATTCTTAGGTCTTTCGGTAATGTCACGTCGATTGACCCAAGAATATGAATTCCTGTAGTCCTGAAAACTTTAATTCAAGATTTATTTTTTTATTGTTTTTTCGACCGCAGACTGGAACAACCCTATAGGTGCGATTACCTATCCATGTAAGTTTGAGTTTGTAATGTTTAGGCCACCTTTTCAAGGCCCCTTTCCATTCGGGGTGATCAGTGCGGATCCTAAATTGGACTACTCAGTCACACAGGGGTGTGCCGAGAGCAGCTGCAACTCAGTCCCAGCTGCTACTGACCAAATGCCCTGTGCCGCTGGCGTGCGGGGCTCTGACTAGGAGCTTTTGGATATGTTCGTACCTGCTCCCCTCACCAGACCACTCAACGCCGCCAGACTTTTCTCCAGTTTTTCCAGATGCGCGATTCACAGAGGCAGAAGTGGGTACCTGCGCAAAGAGTATATTTAGAGTGCGGTTGGTGGGGTGCAAGTCCCAACAGCACTTCTTTACTGCAATAGGATGGAATCCAGTGCAAAGGGAGAACCCAGGACGAATGGCACTCTTCCACAGTTGCAGGAGGCTGCCGGAGCTCCAGTCTATCGGAGGACCACCTTTCGCACGCCACCAAGCACGTTGCTTCAATCTCAGGGTGTGCTCCCCGAGCTTTTGTCTTCCCAGACTTTTCCACAAGGCCGCGGGAACACGGCTATAGACACAAAGACAGATACAACATTTTTTTAATAATAATGTTAATAAATAAATAAATAGGTTTGATGAAATAATGTAGTGGTACTTGCATGTATGTGCTTAATTTGTGTTCAACGATTTTGCTTCTAAAAACATCTGGCATGTCTCACACCCCCAGAAAGGGCATCTCGCACCCCCAGGGGGTTCGTGCACCCCAGGTTTAAAACAACTGGTGTAGTGTATAGCGTAGTGTATAGTGTAGCTTATAGTCGTGTCATGAATAGTAGTGTAGTGTATCATCATTATGATCCATGAGGCAAGATAGCCCGGAGTAGGTGCCCACTGCACTTTTCTTCACTTGTTGTTTCCACTTTCTCCTCTGTCTTGAAGTGCTAATATGGCTCAAGTTAGTGGCTACATCTTTCTGGCACCAATCCCCTTATGACGCCTTCTTCAAGCCATCGTTTTCTGTGTTTGGTCTTCCTCTCTTTCTGGTTCCTTACATTTTTTCTGAACAACAACAACCCTTTTCATTTAATAGGTAAATATCGCGTATGATTTAAATCGTTTTGCTAAAGGCTTTTTTGTTTGGTTTGTTTTCTTTTTTTAAAACAGGAATCCCTTTCGTGTTCACTCGAAAAACTTATGACACATAATGGGAAAGTTTCAGCAAGATTGAATATACTGAAGAACACGGAAGCCAATGTAGAGGTGAGACCCAATAACACAATAACACGAATTCCCATGAAATGAAGATGACTGATGATGATACAGATACTCGACTTTATTAACCTTCCAGGCAATAATAATAATAGATTAGGCGTTTACGATGTTCAAACAGCAAATAGACAACGATTATATAATTCACTGTGTAACAAAATAATTTTTTTGTTCCTGGGTAGTAAGTAAGCAAAGTTTGTGGGGAATAATAGCCATTTTCTATACTTTTGAGGCATAAGAAATTAGAAAATAACACTTACTACCCAGGAACAAAAATCGTGTTACATCGTGAATTATCACGACAAGGCATGATCAAGTCTGCACCAACCACAACATCACACTTGTGGTAAAACGTAAAAACAAACGTGCTTTGATAGTAACATATGCACTAGCTTTGAAACAGAAAAAAGTCAGTTATATTGGCCAAAAAGGGTACCATAGATGTAACTGCTCAACCCGGGCTATTGATACTTTGATATTTGCATTGTCATCGTGCTGTTCGCCTTTTGGCGTTATACTCTGTTATAATACCGGGACTCCTTTTTTACCAGTATCACTGATTGTCGTACACCACTATCAGGATGATCACCTTGATACATCTGATGGTTATCTTGAAACATCTTGATACTGGTTGCAGGCCAATTAGTTCCAAGGAGAATGCCTACATTATAATCAAAGCAGTTTTGTTTGCATATTTTACTATAAGCATGGTGTGTGGTTAATGCAGACTTGATGAGGCCTTGTAGTGATAGTCGGTGTCCATTTTGGTTTTTGGGTGCCCTCGTGGCTAGGAGATGTTATCTCCCACGCCTCGTATGCAGTAGGTTGTGGGTTTGATTCCGACCCTGAGGATGCCTGCTGCTGTATCTTTTGAGTTTGGTTGTCTCGCCCCCCGTGGTTGTTGTGCGGATTTGTCTCCAGGTCCTCCGTTTTTTCCAAACACATTTAGAATCAATGTCACGCATTTAGATTATTTGACTGCTGCTATACATTTCCACCTGATGATAATAATCAATTTGGTTTAGCTATCAAAAAATATGTTTGAACATCTTAATACCTCTCGTGTTCTTGTCAGAAACAGTAAAGCCCATTCCTACGTAATTTGTTCCTTCCTCCACGAATTCCTTTGTTTAGATGAATACCTCACATGCTCATTTTCGTGCTGCCCTTTGATTCAGAACATTAATACCGATTCCACTTAATGCCGATATCAAACCGGCCACCACACGACATAGCCAATTAGTATGGTGGATTGTCAAGCCAATAAAATGTGCCAATTCGTTACTTGTTGGAGAGTAAAACCCCCCACAACATTTGCAATTCATATACTGACGTTTCGCCGGTAATTATTAACAACCAGCCATATCAGGTGACAGCCAGAATTGTGGAGAAATCTTCCTGTTTCGGTCTTAAATGTAGGAGAAATAAATGTGATGCCAATTGTGAACCAATCAGAAGAGAAGAGGGGGGGTTAATATATTAATATAAATTGCAATAGACATCTACTATTGGTTGGGTTATTTATTGCAAGCTGCCGTCATGCTGGTGTGGCGCGTTGCTGATGCTCCTACCAGCGAATTGAGCGGCAGCTCCGTCAATTGTTCTTTCTCGCATGCCACAGTGTGTCCAATGCCCCTTCGCCTCCGCCAACCCACACTCACATCCACGTGGCAAACTTTGGACGAATGACAGCTCGCAACTCACGTGGTTCATGCTTATCCATGCAGCGGTGGTACTTGCAACTACAACTGTAATCTTTTCACGCTAAAATTATATACTCGTCCCCTTTCAGGGAACGTCAGCAGCTTTTGACAAATCCATAGACGACGCTTTTAACGCTGCAATCAAGTCCCTCGAGGAAGAAAGGGCCACGCTCAAGCAGTTGGCACATGCAGAACAGAGTCAACTATTGGGCCTAATCCGTGCCCAGATGGCGCCCCGAGAGATGATGGTCGCTGAGATGGTGGTTGTCACCAAAGAGGTGCAGGCGGCTTTGCAGGAAACGAATCACGTGCGGGCTATCCAGGTACGTGGAGAACAGAGGACACCAGTAGTGTGGAAATGGTCAATAGCACCTTCTGCTACTGCTGCTGCATTGGCTTCCGGTTGCTGAACGGAATACAGTGTTATAAGGTCGCGCTCATGACACACACAAAGTGCCTGCCACGAATGAACCACACAATACTTTCGGTGATCTCGTCAATGAGCTGTATACCACCATCATGCGAACTCCTGTCATCCTTGCAGCAGCAGTGGCAGCGGCGGCTATTGGCTCAGCCGTTGAACAAAAACGGTCACCACTTCATTGCGTGGCATTTTCAAACACGCTGCTTCTGCGGCCATCTGGAATACTTTTCCTTCTGATATTAGGAAGCCACTGAGAGCTACGATGCACCTTTACATCATCTCGATTGACAAACTCATTTCTTTAGTCTAACACGTAGGCTTTCTGTTTGTTTAAGGAGAAACCCTATTTTCGACTTAAAACCATTAGATTTGTATTTCAGTTTTTTAAGTAAAGTCTTAGACTCGCAAACCAACTGACCTGGAAGAACTTAAACATTATTTTGTGAATGCTGAGTCATCATGCATGCCTACAGCTGTGTTTTAAAATGTTTTTTTTTCTGAACGATGGGCGACATATACAAGTTTATTAATAATTCGAGCATATCTAATCAATACCATAACAAATTAAATAAACTAAAACGTGAACGTCTATTACTTGCAGCATTCATATTAAATTCATATCAGCATCGCGAATGACAATATAGATATTTAACGGTTTTTTTGGTGTAGCATTCATTTTGGGACACCCCGTATATCAACATGAGATGAGGTTACCCTGAGATGGTGACCAGCTTACCAATGGATGTCTCACGCGTGCGCCCCCTGTCCCTCTGTCGCAGGTGAGCGGTGAGTTGGAGAGAAGGTAGGTCGCGCACCTTCACGTCACTCCACGGCCACTCAACTTCCCAATCCCAGTTTAATTGAACATTCAATATCCATATTTTACTGGTACTACGATGGTGAATAAATAATATGCTCGCTTAACCCTTCCCCGCAATGATAACACCGGAGTTGTGTTAAGATGTCGAGACACCTACGATCGTAAGTCCATCAAGTTTGTGTTCACCCGCACATCATGATTGTAGTGAAAAATGCAAACAGACTTCGATAAGAATAATCTACGCATTGTCCTTGGAACTGATTGGCCTACACCAGAGCTACAGTCTCCTTTATGGCCTTGTCATGAAGGAGACTGTATTATTGCCATATTTTATCATAATCGTGATAGTACCGACCCTGATGCCTGCCGCTGTATATTAGGAGCCTGCATTTCTCTCTCTGTCCTGGTGGTTGCGTGGATTTTTTTCTCCGGCTCCTCCGGGTTTTTCCTCCACATTTAGAAACATGCATCTAGACTATTTAGATTATTTTGCTGCTATAACCGTCAAATTTGTAAGCCACTTTGTTGAGTTATCATGTGTGTCCAGGTAGCTTTAAAAAAATAAGTTATTACCTCAGTGGGATTTGTCTGGTAAAAGCGAGTTGGTTTTGTGTTATTTGTATGTTTGGGTAATTTTTTTACCTTTCTTGTACTTTTCACTATGATCATGTTTTTTGTATTGTTTGTTATAACGTTTGTATCCATGCCTACTGCAAATCTGTGAAAAAGAGATTTATACCTCATCGGATTCCTCCAGGAGGCTGTTGCTCTGGTGCAGGCCAATCAATTTTGAAGACAATGCATACATTGTTATTATTATCAGTGAACGTTTGTTTTCATGTTTTGCAACGTGCGTGATGTGTGGTTCATGCAGACGTGATGATGCCTTTCAATAATGTATGTTTATTTAGTGTTTGAACATCTTAACACAACACCTGTATCATTATTCTTATTCTTACCGGGAAGGGTATTGCAATCCTATTCTTTGTAATCATCATGATACTGGCCAACAAAGGTTTTCCTATAGATCCACAATATTCTCATTCCTTATTTATATTTTCCACGTTCAGGATAACGGCCGCGATGATGAAGAACCCACCAAATGACAACATCGTGACTAGAGACCTCTTTTCGTCCTTGCGTGGCCTGCTGGAGAGTCTCTCCCCAAGAATCTCCAATTGGAAGACAGAAAACGCGATGCTCAGAAGTAAGTATGTGTGTGTGTATGCGTGCGGTGGCGCAGTGGTTAACGAATGGCTGCGTTGCGAACCAGGCGACCCAAGTTCAATTCCCGCTCATGGCCACCAACACCAGTGATGTTTATATGAACCGGTCCTGGGCCCCCAGCCCCCACCCCAGCTCAACTCAGCCTCAAATGAGTACCTGGTGTGGTGTGTAGTAAACATCACCACTGGGGAGACAAATGTGCCCGGGTCTGGTGATAGCCAACCACCCCCTCAGTGCTGCTCGATAACAACACTGGCCCCTGCAGACTGCTACAGGCTATACAGGGGATAGTTTTATTTGACGTCAAAGTTGTGGAATAGAGAACACACTTAATAATAATATAATTAATCTATATATATAAAATCGTGAATCTGTCTGTCTGTCTGTGTGTCTGTGTGTCGCCGGACCATACACACTTTCATTGGACGGCGGTTGCCCCTGGCAACGGGTAGCGACGCCTTCGCCGCTTTCATTGGACGGCGGTTGCCCCTGCCAACGGGTAGCGACGCCTTCGCCAAGGGGTGGACGTCATTTTTTATTCCCGTTAAAAATAGCCGCACGCATTAACACGCGACTCTCACGTACATTCATCACAGTTTCACGTCCTCTTCACTCCCCTCCCACCCCAATGTGTTCTATTACTATTATAGGCTCCGTAGATAATAAAATAATAGCGATTAGACAGTATTATTGTAGCGCGGGGGGGGGGGGGGGGACGCCACCCGTACCCTGCCTCTGCCGGGTGGGCAATTTAGGCGAGGCCGGAGGCTCTGCACGCTACTAGGCCTCGACACCCACCACGCGACTCTGAGGTAAATTCATCAAAGTTTCACGTACTCTTCACTCCCCCCCCCACCACAATGTGTGCAATTAATATTACTTTTAAACCCAACGCGCCAAGAATCTATTCTTTAAATGGTGACTGTACAAATAGTCATTAAGCTGGGTGAGCGTACTGCCAGTCTATAATGTTGACTGTAGCCTGCTTATTAAATTGCCTAAGTGTACTGGCAGTCTATAATGTAGACTGTAGCCTGCTTATTAAGCTCGGTGAGCGTACTGCCACTCTATCATGTAGACTCTAGCCTGCTTATGAAGCTGAGTGGGTGTACTGCCAGTCTATAATGTAGACTGTAGCCTGGTTATTATAATGGATTCTTTAAATGTTCTTTGTACAAATAGTCATTAAGCTGGTTGAGCGTACTGGCCGTCTATAATGTAGACCAGGGGTCGGGAACCTTTTTGACTGGGAGAGCCATAAAAGCCAAATATTTCTAAATATATTTCATTGAGAGCCATATAGTATTTTTAATGTTTAATAAATTAAATATGTCTTACTTTTAATGCGACTTCTGGTGTTGCATGGTTTTGCTGATGGCCTTGTAGTCTGGTTCATACGTGGTGAGGTTGAGCTTCATGCAGGCGTGACCCGTGAAATTTATCTTCAAAACTAATTTCTGTTTACTTTAAAATGACACAGTATTATTAAACAATATCACAAGTATTTTAAAATCAGTTCCAAACTGATTTTTTGTTTTTTCATTATTTTTATTTTTTTCAACTCAAAATTGTCTGGGAGCCATATGCCGTCACTGGAAGAGCTATATATGGCTCGCGAGCCATAGGTTCCCGACCGCTGATGTAGACTGTAGCCTGCTTATTCAGCTGGGTGGGTGTACTGCCAGTCTATCATGTACACTGTAGCCTGGTTATGAAGTAAAGTTAGTCAATTTGTAACACGTACGCTTTCGCAAACATTATTCATAAACAACGTTATTCGGTTTAGATCGCCTTATTTATTTATGTGTTGTAACCCTTATCCACCACCCGACACGCCCAATCTGCTAAAAATTGTCACGTTCCTAAAACACTAAGACTTGACTGCTTTAGCCCACCGGTGTGTTCAAGCGCAAAACCACAACAATGACCATTTCTCATGAAACAACAACTGTATAATTATGTTTAAACCCCACGCGCCAATAATGGATTCTTTCAATGTTCATTCTACAAATAGTCATTAAGCTGGCTGAGCGTACTGGCAGTCTATAATGTAGACTGTAGCCTGCTTATTCAGCTGGGTCGGTGTACTGCCAGTCTATCATGTACACTGTAGCCTGCTTATTAAGTAAAGTTTGTCAATTTGTAACACGTGGCCTTTCACGACCATTAATCATAAACAACGTTACTGCCTTTAGATCGCCTTATTTATTAATGTGTTGTAACCCTCCACCACCCAACACGGCCATTCAGTAAAAAAGTGTCACCTTCATAAAAGACTAATAGTTCACTGCTTTAGCCCACCGGTGTGTTCAAGCGTCAAACCACAACCATTAACATTTTTTATGCAAAAACAACTGTCTCATTACTTCTAAAACCCTACAACGGATCGGCGCGCCTCACTAAAACCCTACAACAGATCGGCACGCCTCACACAAACCCTACAACCGATCGGCGCGCCTCACTAAAACCCTACAGCGGATCGGCGCGCCTCACACAAATCCTACAACGGAAGCGTAACGCATTGTAGTGTCGTGGTTAGCGCGCCACGCTACGAACCCGGCGACCCGAGTTCGATTCCCACTCACGGCCACCACCGGTGACGATTATTTGAACCGGACCTGGGCCTCCCCTAGGTCGACTCAGCCTCAAACGAGTAACTGGTGTCGTGTGTGAACATCGTCACTGGGGAGACAAAGGCGGCCGGGCGTGGTGAATCCAAGTACCCGGGCGAAGCCGGGTAGTAAAGCTAGTAATAATTTACAATTGTAAAGTTCTGCATTTAATCCGTAGATCCCACCAATGTGCCGCTGTGTATGGAAAGTCAGGAAATAAACAGAACCTGCAGAGGGCAAAAGGCCATAACTAGGCAGATGGTAAAGGCCAATTTACCCATTCACTCACCCACCTCACTCACTCATCCACTCATTCACTCACTCACCCACCCACTCACTCACCCACCCACTCGTTCACTAACCCACTCACTCACCCACTCATTCACTCACCCAATAAATAACTCACTCACCCACTCACCGAATCACTCACCCACCGTTCCTGTTATATATTTTGATAACGATGAAAACGCTAATAAGTGGTACATCTGATGATCGAATCTAATTGCACACGTATAATTATATAGCACCTTCACGCCAGGCGCTTGATGAACATGGCTTACAACACGGTGACACAGAATGGAATGGTGTAGTCGCGAGCTACCAGGTTTTGAGGAAAGAGTGACAGCAACTACAGAGGGTTTATTTAGGGGATCACGAAAGGGGCTACAGGGGAGGCACAGGAAGGAGTGGAGGGGTGAGGAGGAGGGAAGAGGACGAGAATGGGCAATGGAGATGAGCTGTTGAGGCTGTAACCACCCTCCTGCTATTCGAAGGCTCACTGACATGCGGGGGAAGTGGGATGCCCATATCGCGTGCTGACTGAACACGGCAGGTGCAATCAGCTATTCCGCAAATGGAAATATAAATGAAGAGAATTACCAGATGCGTAAAACACGAATCTCACATTAATGAATGTGACTACGTCTGTGTGACCACGCCATCCAAAAACAAAGGAAAGCCGCTGCCGCCTACGAATTCAGAGTTTGGGAACGAATGACTGCGACGAAGTGAAGAGGCGCAAGAGAACGGGCGGCAGCGGTCCAGGCGAGCTACAGCAGGGAGAGGGGTGTTCCGTCAGCACGCACACGACCTGCTGTGGCACACACCGAATCACAAGTGGGGGGTGGGGGGGGACGCTGGTATACAACCCGAATGGACACTCAAAAGGGGCGCAAATGAGCGTGGAGAGGTCGCATGCATAGAATTGCACTGAGAGACAGAAAGAGTGCCGTACGCATTACAGAGAAAAAATGCAAAGGTTAGTGGCATCATCTTGACTTGGCAGGGGAACTTTAAGTGGGTTTGGGCTTTGGGCAGTTTCATCTACTAGCGGGACCGATGGGTGAAGTTGCAGACTAAGAGACAGAATGGCAGCTCAAGGTGGAAATGCACCTAAAAGGACACTCTCCCATGGAGATGGAGTGATAAGTTATCAGTTTGTGTGATGATAAAAATTATAAGCATTATTACCCTTTCTGTAAAACAGAATAATAATAATACAGGAGGTGTTAAGATGTTCAAACACCAAATAGACACACCTTTTGCAAGGAATCATCGAGTCTGCATGGCTCACACATCCTGTTTGTGGTAAAACATGCAACAAACACGTTTTGATGATGTACACGCTGTCCTTGTGTATATAGTTACGAGACAACCCAACGGGTATGTTTTTTGGCGATCGCACTTTGACCATAGTCATAAACCCCTGAGTACCCAGTGTAACCACCGGCAGCTGAAACCTCTACTTAAACCCAAGATCTGAACGGTGGCAGCTCAGTTGTTTGGGAGCCTCCAGCACCGTTGTTTGTCATTGTATCAAAACAGCATGAGCAGTCCACCAGCTAAGGGAGCCGATGACTAACCACTGTCCTTTCCGTGTGCGTTCTTTGTCCGAGAAGATTTCAGGAGCCCAACCCTTGATGAAGATTCACTCCACTACCAACTGGACGCAGACGACGGTGGCAAGGCCCTGAGCCTGTCTCGGCCCCTCAGGAGGCGGCGGGACGTGACGGAGGGCTGTGAGGCGTTCTCCTACTGGAGGCAGGCGCTGTGTGAGGAGGGCTACTTCTCTGGGTTACACTACTGGGAGGTGGACGTGAGCGAGTGCGACGGGTGGTGCGTGGGCATCTGCTGCAGGTCGATGGAGCGGAGGGGCAAAACCAGCGATGCGGAGCTGGGCGGAAATGCCGAGTCGTGGTGCATCGAATACAGAGACGATGATGATGACGAGGACGATGGCAACCTGAGTGCCTTTCATGATGCACTGCAAACCAACATTGAAATCAGCTGCGATGGTGGCCGTAGCGGCTGCCACATCGACAGGGTGGGCATTCTACTGGACTGTGACATGAACCGACTGTCATTCTATGATGTTTCACAGGCACGGGTCCACTTGCACACCTACTGTTACGTACAGTTCGGTGCTCCACTCTTCCCTGCGTTCAAAGTGCTAGACGGCAGCATCACAATAGCCTCGTGTCCACGCTCCTGTGCCGGCCTCTGCTAGGCTTCTCAGGAGAGGTGACGTGGACCCAGCATGAGAGCGCTGTGAGCCTTGCTGTGTAGGTTAATCGTTCAGGCACTGTTGCTCCCCTGGTTGATTACTGTCATAGATGTGCACTATTAACTTCACCGTGGACATAGATTTATATAGACTCACATAACTATTATTATATAGACTTACATAACTATTATTGCCTCCGAAACGTCGTGATCTTTATTTTATTTTATTTTTATTAATTTTGATGTTTTACCTACGTGACTTTACCGAAAAAACCTAAGAATATGAACCATTGCAGTCACGAAAGCTTCAAATCTAGAACTCACATAACTATCCACAGACTCAGTTAAACATAAATAGACTCAAATATCGACCTATCGACACCCACAGATTCACATAGATACCCATAGACTCGCATATATACTCATAGACTTGTATACGTACCAACAGATTCACGTACAAATATACAGACTAATATAGATAACCAGAGATTTACATACACCCATATACTCACATAGATACCCACAGAGTCACATATAAATTAATAGACTCAAATATAGACCCATATGCTCACATAAATAACCACAGATTCATGTAGAAATCAATAGACTCACATAGATACCGATATATTCATATAGATACCCATAGACTCGCATATATACCCATATACTCACATAGAAAACAATAGACTCAAATATAAACTCATGGCGTCATACAGAGCCTCATATCTACGTGGGAAGTTGTGCTCATATGGTTGGAATCTCGGTTCCCAGGCACAATTATATTATGTGTGTTTGTGGACCTAATGGAATGTTTGGTTGTGGAGGAGAGGCTCCCTCTCCTCTGTCATGAAATGGACCAGTACTGCCTGGACCTCTGAAATACAGGGTCTGGCTTCAAGCATCATGAGGGGTGGATAGTTCTCCACTCGGGGTAGGAAACTGCCAAACAACAGGGAGTGCCACTTCTTTTGAACAAAATAATGAAGGGGGTGTGGGAGCATCGCGGTGGTGTCTAAGAAGCTGTAAGTTACAGGCTACAGTGGACTCACCTCCCCATCAACTAGAGGTGAGCAATGGGAATGGTTGCTTACGCTCCCACCAAAGATGAGCATCAGTAGAGAGATGCAGACAAAGCCGATGAGTCAGATGCCTTGTTTAACCTCCTGTCCAAGGTGCTAGCTAAAGTGCCCCCTCAGGATAGAGTCTTCCTGTTGGGTGACTTTAATGCCTGAGTGGGTCATGATTGGAGTGATCGGAAGGCATAGGCCAGATCAGCTCAATATTAACACGAAGAGGCTGCTAGACATCTGCGCAGCCGATGGGCTTGTAATTACCAACACCCTGTTCTGGAATCGGCGCATCTACATAACATAATGGATGCACGCCGAGTCTAAGCAAGAACATCTGCTGGACTATATAGGGCCTACCGTGGAGCTGATCTGCCCACTGACCATCGGTTTGTAATTTGTAGGATGTGCCTGCCATTCTTCTACTCCGGTGGTGGAACCCATTCACACACACAGTGGCCTGGTATCAGCTAGGTGAAGATAGTTGCAAGCAGCAATTTCAACATCGCTTGCAGCTGGGGTTGACAGCATCCCCCATCCTGATGCGGAGGGGAAATGGGTGAGGTTCATGACTGTGGCTCATGCAGCTGCAATGGCTGCATTGAGTATGTAGTCAACACCTCCCCAGAGACCCCAGCTGAAGAAGGAGGTGTTCCAGCTGGTTGAGAGAAAACGATAGGCTGACTCCCGTCGTCTACAACATCCAATATCAGAGAATGAGGAGGCTTACCGCAGCCTTAGCTCGGAGATTCGAAGAGCCATGCAGTGCTATAAGGATGAGTGGTGGCTGCGGTATGCTGACAGGATGGAATATGCCTCAGTCCGAATCACGAATAACTAAATCCATCATTAAAGTAATTTGCAGCACCTCACCTATTACTATCCTTAAGGGAAAGAACGGCGATCCAATCTCCGACCCCTTTGAACAGGTATGTAGGTTTGGAGAGCATTTCTGTGTGGTCTTGGGGGAGAGTAATTTCCTCAGCCCAGACAACATCATGGGACAAGGTGGGGATGAACCTGACAGGGCTGCGGTGCCTAAAATATTGGCCGAAGTATCCACCCCTTCTGAGTGGTTAGCTGAAGTGTCAGCTGTGGTGGAAGTACGAGGAGTGATCAAAAGCGCCGGGCAGATACGATCTCCCAAGTGAAATGCTGGGGGAGGATGGCATCTGTGTGCAAACTACCCTACATGACATCATCACAAATGTCTGGACCACAGGAAGGGTTCCGCAGGATTGGAAGGATGCTATAGTTGCCCCCCTCTGGCAAAAATTAGTATTCAACATTGCCTTCCCAGGCACGCTGAGGAGATGCTTGCAGAGCCCCAATGGGGTTTCAGGAAAGGGCTGTCCTGCACAGATGCCATATGTTCTGTCTGTCTGCTACAGCAGAGGTGTAGGGAATTCCCACAAGACCTACATCTCTGCTTTATTGACCTGATCAAGGCCTATGACACCATTAAGAGGCCTGGGCTCTGTGCTGTTCTTCGTGCTTTCGGAGTCCCTGACTCTCTGCTCAATCATTAAGAGCCTTCATGATGGTGGGCAGGCCCAGGTAAAGCTACATGGCTGGGAGTCAGAGCTGTTCCCAGTACACCTTTGGGATACGCGTCACGCACTGGAGTCGGTGTGTGCGCACGCGGCGGACAGTGAGAGCAAATGAGGACACAGGGCGCTGTTTGGCTGGTCGTTGTTGTTTTCCAAATTAAGGTTGCGTGATGTCTACGGGTGGTAGCAGGTGGCAGGGGGTAATTAAGGGTGCAGGGCGTTGACTGGACGAGAGGGGCTGTTGTCGGAGATTGGCGCCGGTGTGTCTGGAAAAACAACGCCACGTGGCAGCGGTGGCTGGGGGCGAGTGGCGTCGCGGGGGACGGCCTCATTAATTAGGGGTTAAAAGGTTCGGGGATAAAATAAGGGGTTGTGGAGTGAGGCGAAAGTTCGTGCCTGGGAGGAGAGACAGATGGAGAAACGGAGCAGCAGAGTGAGTATAGCATAGGGTAGCAGTGGAGAGAGTGAGTATAGCATAGGGTAGCAGTGGAGAGAGTGAGTATAGCATAGGGTAGCAGTGGAGAGAGTGAGTATAGCATAGGGTAGCAGCGGAGTAGCGTCGAGCATCAGAGAGACGATGGAGAGTAGGAAGTGGCTGGAGCGCGGAAGGAGAACAGGGTTAGTTACGACGTAGTGGGACGGCGGAGCTGATAAAGAGCAGCCGAGCTGGAGAGAGAGAGCGGAGAGGAGAGTCGACGGAGGAGTAGAGGAGAGGGAGCGAGCGAGGCCAGTGGAGCGTGGCGCGCGAGTGGAGGAACATTGAGCGGTGTTGACGAAGAGTTGTGGGTCGGTGTGAGTGGAGGAACATTGAGCGGTATTGACGGGAGAGATGTGGAACTATATACGTGGAATAAAGTAACGAGGAAAGACAAGAAGCTGTCGTGTCGGTTCGAGCACTACACAAACACATTTTAAACACATTCTTAATGACAGCGCCTAGTTTTATTTAATCACCTACATTAACATATTTTACGTAATTTTCACAATTGTTTAAATGTTTTCATATTTCATTTTTACATTGAATTTGTTTTTTAGAAGAATAAATCCATCGCCATCCCCGCCACCATCACCACCATCCCCGCCACCATCATCACAACCACCATCCACATCACCCCCATCACCACCGCGATCACCCAAGACCTCCGGCATAACCAGGCGGGGCAGATAACATGTTTGTATATCGAGGTGTCTCTATAAAGGCTACTGAATGACTCTCCATCGAAGTTCCGCAGATTTCACTCTTTGTTGAATGTTCCTATTTCGTTAAATTTAACCTCAAAACGCAACAACAATAAAAAGACTTACCACTACCACGTATCTGTCACGTGGGTGAGTGGGTGTGCGGGCGAGTGAGTGAGTGGGAGGGCGAGTGGATGGGTGAATGAGTGGGTGAGCGGGTAAGTGGGTGAATGGGCAGGTGAGTGTGTGAGTAAGTGGGTGGGTAAATAGGTTGGTGGATGGGTGAATGAGTGAGTGGTTGAGAGAGTGGGTTGATGAGTGGATTAGTGGGTGGGTGAGAGAGTGGGATTTGAGAGAGTGGATGACAGAGTAGATGGGTGAATGGGAGAGAGTGGCTGGATTAGTATTTGGGTGAGAGATTGGATGGGTGAGAGAGTGGGTGTGTGGGTGGGTGAGTGAGTGGGTGGGTGTATGAGTGGGCGGTTGAGTGAGTCGGTGGGTGCATGAGTGGGTGGTTGAGTGAGAGGGTGGGCGAGTGAGTGGGTGAGTTGGTGGGTAAGGGGGCGAACAGGTGAGTGAGTGGGTGGTTGAGCGAATAACCGTGTGAGTGGAAGAGTATGCCAATGTCCCAAGGGTGTCACAGTTTGCATATACGTATGGTCCCGGTGGTCTCTATTTCGATAAGGTTAGATTCGTGTACAGTGAAGGACAGAAATAATCCATTGGGAGTTGGCTGAGTCCACGCCGTTTCATTCACAGCCCTGCGAGAAGAACAGATACACCATAGACTCAGGACTGCACCATAGACTCAGCACTTCTAGATTTGAAGCTTTCGTGACTGCAAGGATTCATACTCTTAGGTTTTTTCGGTAAAGTCACGTAGGTAAAAAAAATATAATAAATAAAATAAATAAAATAATAAATCACGACTTTTCGGAGGCAACACAAGTCTCCGTCATCAGGTGGGACCGTCACAGCTGAATTTACTGTATTAAGTGAGTAAATTCAGCTGTGACGGTCCCACCTGATGACGGAGACTTGTGTTGCCTCCGAAACATCGTGATTTATTATTTTATTTCTATTATTATTTCTATTATTTTTATTTTTTACCTACGTGACTTTACTGAAAAAAACCTAAGAGTATATAGTTTCAGCACTGCTACCCATAGACTCAGCACTGTCACCAATAGACTCAGCACTGCCACCCATAGACTCAACACTGTCACCCATAGACTCAACACTGCCACCCATAGAGTCAGCACTGCCACCCATACACTCATCATTGTCACCCATAAACTCAGCACTGCCACCCATAGAATCAGCACTGCCACCCATAAAGTCAGCACTGCCACCCATACACTCAACACTGCCACCCATAGAGTCAGCACTGCCACCCAAAGAATCAACACTGTCACCCATACACTCAACACTGCCACCCATAGAATCAGCACTGCCACCCATAGACTCAACACTGTCACCCATACACTCAACACTGCCACCCATAGAGTCAGCACTGCCATCCATAGAGTAAGCACTGCTACTCATATTCCGAACTGCCACCCATAGACTCAGCACTGCCACCTATAGACTCAACACTGCTTCCCATATACTCAACACTGCCCATAGACTAAACACTGCACCATAGACTCAAACATAGCCATAGACTGAGCACTGCCCATAGATTCAGCACTGAGACCCATACACTCAACACTGCACCATAGCCTTCACAGCAATGCCCATAGACTCAACACTGCATTATCGACTCAGTACTCACTCATAGACTCAGCATTACCACTCATAGACTTGGCACTGCACCATAGACTCAGCACTGAGACCCATAGACTCAACATTTCCACCCATAGTCTTAACATCACAACTCCAACCTGTGGTAGAGTAGCCCATTGTTTCCGTGGAGGTAGACTCCACCCGCAGAGTCCACCTCTATTTTCTGGGGCAAAGCCGGAGCGTCTGGACCGCTCGCCCTCACCCACGTCGTGTTGGCGCAGTCAACGTTGGGCTTACGCCACAGCCGGTATAGGTCGTCGCAGGCCCAGCATTCGTTGGGCGAGCAACCTACGAGATTAATGTTGGCGTCATTGATCTGGAAACTTATTGAGGTCGTCAACCAGGACGGGCGCTTGCTGGGCGCAGACGCCCTGGCGCAGACGACGCCCTTGGAGCTGGTGGCGTAGATGTAGCCCGGGGCTCTGCCAGTGAATGTGAATACACCATCTGCACACATCCGTTCATATTCATACATTTGTTTAGAAAATTCAAGTATATATAGGGTTTACATCATGCGACCTCCTTTGCCAGTACACAAAATGATAATAGGTTTTTCCCCTTTTTTCTGGCAACAATACAGGGTGTTAAGATGTTAAAGACTAAAACTGAAAGCTTTTACAAGGGATCATGTCTGCAATAACCACAATGTTTTGTTTGTGGTCAGAATACAAACACCGTTTGAGACGAGAGCGTAAGTAGCGCAGGAGACGTCGATGGAGGCAACACTTATTTATTAACAAGAGCTACGATACAGCACGTAGTGAACCCTCACACTTGAAGTGGTAACGGCCCCTTCACCCGATTCTACTAGAGGATGTGTTCCTCAGCTAACGTTCCTCGTTAGCTCCTACTACACCCCTCTATCTCAGACCTTCCTAAAGAAGGCTAACTGACCTTGCCCAGCTTCGGCTCAGGCCCGACCCTCAGCCACTCGAGTCTGGCCCTCACAGGGACCCAGACCTCGCTCTCTGAGGTCGCCCCTGGCTTGCCCTGCTCGGCTCTTATAAGAACTGCGAGACAGGGGAGTAGTCCCAGGGCTAGGCTAGTCGCTCTTCAATCTTCACTGGCTCTTCATTGTCTTCTGACTCCGACGACTGCCTCCAGCTCTCTCTCTCTCACAGCCTTATATACCCAACCCCCCCCGAGGGGCGGGGCCGTGAGGGATCCCAGCCACAGCCTCCACACAGCCCACCAGGGTGGTGACCGTTTGCGGACGTTGATGTAGACACCCCCAACGTAACAGCTCGCCACACCCCGTTACGTAATACCTCTACACATGGAAGCGAATCTTCTTCTTTCTTCTTTTCTTTCTTCTTTTCTTTCTTTTCTTTCTTTCTTCTTCTTCTTTATATATAAAAGTCTCCGTGCGCTCGCGCTTGCGGGGGATTTGGCTCTCGGACGGTGGTGTTTAACACTGAAATAATTTGCCAGGCGGCACGCCCTAAGCCCCGTGGTGGGTATAGGCTATTCCGTTTTCCCGTCCGTAAACTTTAAAGTAGTTTAATTAACACATTTGTGCCGTTTCTATTATTCATTATTTACTTATTGCACGACATCGACTGTACCAAGTGACGCCAATTGCGGGGGGGGGGGGCGGACCCTGCCAAGTCATGCGCGTTCGCTCCAGCTCACGGGAGACATTTTCTTTTACGCGTTTTACAGTCAACACGTACACACATCACGCTGCGGATATTTCTTCACAGTGTCATGTCCTCTTCGCCCCCCCCCCCCAACACGATGCGTTCAGTTTATACTACAGACTCCGTACATAATAATATTTTACTGCTTACATAGCATTATTATTGCACGGGCGGCGGATGTTGGAGAGGGGGTAGCGGCCCAGCCCCTAGCCTGGCAACGTGCCAACTCCGCGCCTCGCCAATGTAGGCCAGGATGGGGGCTACGCATCGCACAAGGCCTCAACACGCCTATGTTAAGTACAAATTTCCTTGCTTCTTACGCTAACAACTCAAGTCCATTGTTTATTATTGTTAAACACATTAGTTGACAAACATTACAATAATAATGTTTGTGTGCAGATAAAAACTCAGCTTCATTGTTTACCATTATGAAACAAGTTCACAGATGTTACAATAATTCTGTTTTTTGTGAAGATAACTACTCAGGTTCATTGTTTACCATTATGAAACGAGTTGACATGTTACAATAATTATGTTTGTGTACACAAAACTCTTTTTGGATTTTTGGGTTGCTCAATTTCCCCTTTTTTTGATGCGCTTTTATAACGCTGCCACGGTCTACTGCCAGTCTGTGATTTCTGCTTATTTCTTCAATGCATTTCTATTGTTTTCATCGCTCACGTCACGCTATTTACTCATACGTAGTACTGCGATACTGATAGCTGTGCCATCATCGGGGATTGCTGTGCCCGTCGATGTGTGTGTGTGTGTGAGTCCATGTGTGTGTCTTTGAGTCCATATGTGTGTGCGTGTAGAGCCATGCGTGTCTTTCACTCCATGTGGGTGTCTTTTTCGAACGGACAACGTCAAAAGTGTTTATGTGTGTGTTAGTCCATGTGTGTGTGTCAGTCGATCTGTGTGCGTGTACGTCGATGTGTATGTCAGTCCATATGTGTGTGTTAGTCCACATGTGTGTGTAAGTCTATACATGTGTGTGTCACTCGATGTGTGTGTGTAAGTCAATGCGTCTGTGTGTTAGTCCATATGTGTGTTAATCCATGTCTGTGTATCTAAAGTAGATATCTGTGTGTCACAGTCCATATGTGTATGTGTGTGTAGGGCTATGTGTGTGTCAGTCTATGTATGTGTAAGTTCATGTGTGTGTGTGTCTTATTCCATATGTGTGTGTGAGTACATGTGTGTTTTCGTCAATGTGTATTTTAGTCCACGTATTGCTGTGTGCGAGTCGGTGTGTGTGTGTGAGTCGCTGTATGTGTGTACGTCCATATATGTGAGTGCAACTCCATGTGTCTATATCTCAAGTGGATGTCTGTGTGACAGTCGACATGTGTATGTGTGTGGACGGCAATGTGTGTGTCACTCTATGTATGTGTGTGTGTCGCTGTATGTGTGTACGTCGATGTGTGTGTGTAACTCCATGTGTGCGTATCTCAAGTACATGTCTATGTATGTGTGAGTCCATATGTGTGTGTGTCTGTAAGTCGATGTGTTTGTGTGTCTCAGTCCATGTGCGTGTGTGTTAGTCGCTGTGTGTGCATGCCTCCATGTTAGTCAGTGTAACTTCATTTATTTGCGTGTCTGTAGGTCCATGTGTGCATCTTAGTCCATGCGTGTGCTTTATTGACCTGCTCAAGGCCTATGATACCATCAGTAGGCCTGGCCTCTGGGTTGCTCTTCGTGCTTTCCGAGTCCCGAACCCACTCATCACCATCCTTAAGGACCTTCATGATGGTGAGCGGCCCCGCGTCTTAGCTACGTGGCCGTGAGTCAAAGCAATTCCCTTTACACCTTGGGGTGCAACAGGAATGTCCTCTGGCTCCCACATTGGACCACGTAGTTCGTCGAGCCTTCAATGACTGTACCGGAAGAATTCCCATCTGCTACAGATGCAATGGGAGGCTGATCGATGCCCGGGTGCGGTCAAGGGATGGCTCCCTATTGCTCAACCACGTTATGTATGCCGATGATCTGCTAATGGCTGCTCACTCGGAGGAGGAGTTCCAGGTGCTGCTGCTGAACCTGGAGCTTGCCACCAACAGGTGGGGCCTTACCATCAGCCCAACCAAAGCTAAGCACCTGCCTGGCTATTTTGTACCATCGGACACTCCACCCCCACAACTCCCAATTGATGGGCCAGTTGTGGAGACAGTGGAGAGTTTCCCTGGGCAGTGTGCTAATGACCGGCTCCGGTTTAACAGCAGAGGTCTCACTCCGAATCAGTCGAGCTGCAGTATCTTTTAATTGGATGCGTAACGCTGTGTGGAAGTTACCTGGTCTATCACTCCGTACGAAGCTTCAGGTGTTCTCGGCCACGGTCATTCCCTCCCTTCTCTACGCTTGTGAAACTTGGACCCCCCTAATGGAACATCTTCGCCAGTTAGAAACATTTAGGCTGGCCTGCCTACAATCCATCCTGGCTTTAACTAGGCTGCATTGTGTGAGGAGCTCACAAATCCTTGAAAGATGTGGACAAAGTCCCATCGGTGACCTCCGGCAGGCAAAGCGGCGTTGCCTGAGTCATGTAGCCCGCATGGCCAGCCACCACATGCCTAAACAGCTTTTGTTCCGCCGGATCGAGGGGGCTAAACGGGTGCGGCACGGGCTGGAGAAGAGATGGGAGTTATGTGCTACAGGAAGACTTGGAGCTGAGTCCACTTGCGGATGACTGGTACCAGCCGTGTCAAGATCGGCCACTGTGGAGGAGGCTCCTGAAAGACGCTACTGGCCAGTTGGAGGCAGTCACCCTCCAACAACAACGGAGGGTGGAGGAGCGACGCTCACAACAACGAGCGGAGCGCCGGGTGGCTAAAGCACAGAAAGTTGCCACAGTAGGGGCCACAGGTGCTGCATCAGCCAGTCGTCTCAGTCAGTCGACCTGTGCCATCTGGGTTTGCCCCGTGACCTCTTGCCAGCAGGCGTTCGACACTTTACATGGCCTCAAGGTGCACATAGCCTGGTACAAGCGTTGTGGTGACGTCACCGCCACTTACTGGCGAATGGCGGTTGTTGTTCAGTCTATGTATGTATGTATGTGAGAGTCCATTTGTGCGTGTAACTCTATTTTTGTGTATCAATGGATTTGCGTGTGTAACTACATGTGTCTGCCTTTTTCGCTCAGGCAACGCCGGGTACTCACCGCTAGTAATCAAATAATACATTGTTTAAATACATGCTTATACAGGCGTTGTATATATTGGGTCTTGAAAAATTAATAAAAATAATAAAAACTAAATGGGAATTGCAAAATGTCAAATTATCCAAACTTATGCAAATTTATGTAATTATATAAATAATGGTATGCTAATTAGGAAGGTGTCATTGTATTAAGTTATGCTAGTGTATGTAATTATGCGAATGTATGCAATTATGATAATTAGTGTCTGCCTCGTTGTCTAGGGTTTTATTCATCTTCTTGGTTCTTTCAGTAAAGTCACGTAGAATGGAAATAATAAAATAATAAAAGTGAAACATAATAATATAATTCTCACGACGTTTCGGCCACAACACAAGCAGCCGTCCTCAGGTGAAGACCAGGTCTGTCGAGGCGACAGCGTCTAAAAGAAAACACCACCACGCTTGGAGCGTCTATTTAAGCTGGTTTGGAAGGGGGGGGGATGCGCATTGACAAAAACAATCTGCATATCAAGAGGAATTTAGCATATTTATGGGAAATGCAGGAATGCGATTAGTGCTATTTGTGAAATGCTAATCCTGCATAATGCCCAATGTATAAGGTAATATATAGTATCAATATTGTTTAGTTAATATACAGCAGTGTGGTATACAGTTGGGTGGGTAGAATAATACATAGTGTAATATTACACTATGTATTATTCTAAGACATAGAGTAGTGTATAGTAATATAGTATACAATTTAATACTATGTAGTTTATACTTTAGAGTTTTACGTTGTTGTTTAGTTTCTGCAGCCACATACTATTAACATTCCTTCCCTTTATTAATGCTACCCCTATCCCCCTCCCTTTGATGCTGCTAATCCTGCATAATGCATGGGCATTATGCAGGATTAGCATTTCACAAATAGCACTAATCGCATTCCTGTATTTCTCATAAATATGCAAAATTCCTCTTGATATGCAGATTATTTTGTCAATGCGCATTCCCCCCCCCTTCCAAACCAGCTTAAATAGACGCTCCAAGCGTGGTGGTGTTTTCTTTTAGACGCTGTCGCCTCGACAGACCTGGTCTTCACCTGAGAACGGCTGCTTGTGTTGTGGCCGAAACGTCGTGAGAATTATTTTATTATGTTTTTTTTATTACTTCCCTTCTATGTGACTTTACCGAAAGAACCAAGAAGATGAATCCCTGCAGTCACGAAAGCTTTAAATCGAAATGTATCGTAATTGTATAGTGAATATACAGCAGTGTGGTATACAGTAGGGTGTGTATAGTAGTGCAGTATATAATTTAATGTTGGGTTTGTCTATGGCAGTATATAGTACGGGGTAGTCCCGTGTGATGTAAGAGAAAAAAGTTTAGCTGGAGGCATATTATATTTTTTGCGACGTAGAATTGTAATGTATGACTTACTGTTAGTAGCTCAGCTTATTTGAGAGTATATTTGGTATATTGATGATACAGATGTAGTTTATATTTTAGTTTTTCACGTGGTGGTTTAGCTGCTACAGCTCCTTACTATTAAAATTCCTCCCATTTATTACTGCTAACCCTACTCCCTCCCTTTCGGGAGATGCAGGTATTTGATGACAACGCCACAAAGTTGTCATTTGAGCACTCTGGGCATGGCTGGCAGGGTTGCGATTTTCGCACCAATTTCCGCAAACATGCTGTTTTCGACCGCATTTCGCGGTAGTTTCTGTGACCCTCTTCCGCACAAATTTCCGCAATTTGCGGTGATTCCTGGGAAGACTTCCGCAAATCGTGACTTCGATTCCCGCCTATACCGGTGCCGTACTCGCGCGGTTGGCGCACATATCTCGCGTCTACCCACTTGCCTCTGCCGTAGCTACTCTATACCTACTGCAAATAAATACACTTTACTGCTAACGATAATAGCTCATAACATCACACACAGATTCAAAAATGAGCAGCACCCCCACCACCAAGAGCAAGCCTATCGTCCTCGAGCGCTGGTTCCTCGGCCGCCTGTGGCTCATGTACGACGAGGAGAAAAGCGCCTTCTTCTGCACCACGTGCTCTGCCGCCGGGCCGAGGTCGTGCATCTTCCACAAGGGCAACAAAGGATATACCCCGGGCGTCTCGGGCAAGTTTTCCCTCGACCGCATCGTCAACCACGGCGACAGCATTGGCCACCTCAAGGCCGCCGAGACGCTCCGAGCAAAGTCGGCCTTGGAGTTGGCCTTCCAGCGCAGCGGCGAGCAGGAGCAGAAGAGCATGGACGCGGCGGCCGGCGAGTCGGGCGCCGCCGACTACACGCTCTGGCATTCGCACGCGCTGCGGTGCGGCTACTTCATTGCCAAGCACAGTCTGCCCTACTCGATGATGGAGCACATCTGCGGCCTCGTGCAGACCAGCATCAACTCGTATGCGGGCAAGCAGGCCTTCTCCACTGCCAGCGGCACCTACGGCTCATACTGCTCGCGCGACAGCGCAGTCGACATGGTGGAGATCTGCAGCACGTCCATCTTGGAGAAGACCGTGCACGAGATGCGCGAGGCCAAGTTCTTCTCGATCAGCTGCGACGAGAGCACGGACGTGGCATCTAGCAAGAACGCCGTCGTCATGGGCCGCTACGTATACTGCAACGCCATTTGCATCCGCATGCTCGGCGTCGTCTCCCTCTCGAGCGGCAGTGCCAAGGCCGTCTTTGACGCCATCATTGAGCTGCTCGATGGCCGCGGCCTCGACATCGAGGACCTCATCGGCTTCGCGAGCGACGGTGCGTCCGTCATGACGGGCTGCAACACGGGCGTCGCCGCCCGCCTCAAGTCAGTAGTTCCACGTTTGGTTTCGGCACATTGCCCAGCGCACCGTGCTGCTCTTGCGGCAGAAGACGCTGAGAGCGAGTACGAGGAGGAGCGCATGCTCGTCGTCGCGGGCATCTACAACTACTTCAAGAGGTCGCTCCCGCGCAAGGAGCTGTTCAGCGCGGCCATGGACAAGCTCGGGGCCCCGCACCTCAAGCTGCTCCTCGGCGGGTTCACGCGCTGGCTCTCGCGCGGGCAGTCGTTGCACAACATGCACCGCCTCGCCCAGTCCGTGGCCGAGGACCTCGCGGACGACACGAGCTCCGTCGCCGCCGCCAAGTACTACAGCTACTTGCGCTGCGTGGCCTACCACGTCTGGATCGCGCTCATATCGGACGTGAGCGGCATCCTCAACATGCTCAGCACGGCGCTGCAGGCCGACGACATGCACATCGTGAGCGTTGGAGGCATCGTCGCCGTGACCGTCCTGCAGCTGCGCTACACCTTCTTGACCACTTTGACGCTCGACACCGTCTCGACACCGGCGCTCCTCGAGCTCAACGAGCGCCTCGGGGGCAACGTGCAGTCCGAGGACGAGGACGAGGTGGCGGCGACCTTTCGCGCCGGGGGCGAATACGTACAGCGCCTTGTTGCTCATCTCGAAGAGCGCTTCCCAGAAGAGACGCACTCCACGGTACGGGCGCTCGCCATGCTGTACCCAGACGAGATCGCCAAGGCGGCGCACATCCAGACCTTTGGCGTGCACGAGATCGTCGCGCTCGGCAAGACCTACCTGCCGGACGCCTCCTCCTCCGAGCTCGTGACGGAGTACAACCACTACAAGTACTTTGCCATCGGCAGCTTCTGCGGCGTCGGCGCGACGGAGATCCTCAAGGTCGTGTGCAGCAACTCGCACATGCAAAAGTCCCACCCCAAGATCCTCACGCTCATCAAGATCGCTGCGACTTTGGCGCACGGGTCTGTCGACTGCGAGAGGGCCTTCTCTCTGCAAAACAACATCAAGACCGAGGAGCGGTCGCTCCTCACGTGCAAGCAGTTGAACGCGCTTATGGTTTGCGCCCGCGACGGACCAAAACTCAGCAACTTTGATGCCGAAGACAACATGAAGCGCTGGAAGAATGCGAAGAAGAGAAAGTACATTTCGATTTAAAGCTTTCGTGACTGCAGGGATTCATCTTCTTGGTTCTTTCGGTAAAGTCACGTAGAAGGGAAGTAATAAAATCATAAAAATAAAACATAATTAAACAATTCTCACGACGTTTCGGCCACAACGCAAGCAGCCGTCCTCAGGTGAAGAATGAGACAATGCCAAGCTAGGAGCTTATATATAAGCTGCGTTGGAGGTGGAAGAAAGAGCGCCTTAACAAAAGAATGTGCATATGAAGAGGAATTTAGCATATACATGGAAAATGCGTAGGAGGTGGGCGGGGGGGTTTCAAAGTCATATTATGCTCATGCATTATGCAGGATCAACAGCACCAAGGGGGGGTGCAGGGATTAGCAGTAACAAAGGAAAGGAATGTTAATGATGTGTAACTGCAGTTACTCAACAACCACGTAGAAAACTAAAGTATAAACTACATAAAAAACTTTAGTTTTCTACGTGGTTGTTGAGTAACTGCAGCTACATATCATTAACATTCCTTTCCTTTGTTACTGCTAATCCCTGCACCCCCCCTTGGTGCTGTTGATCCTGCATAATGCATGAGCATAATATGACTTTGAAACCCCCCCGCCCACCTCCTACGCATTTTCCATGTATATGCTAAATTCCTCTTCATATGCACATTCTTTTGTTAAGGCGCTCTTTCTTCCACCTCCAACGCAGCTTATATATAAGCTCCTAGCTTGGCATTGTCTCATTCTTCACCTGAGGACGGCTGCTTGCGTTGTGGCCGAAACGTCGTGAGAATTGTTTAATTATGTTTTATTTTTATTATTTTATTACTTCCCTTCTACGTGACTTTACCGAAAGAACCAAGAAGAAGAAAGTACATTTGCTCGTAATCACGCTCTGCCTTTGAATAAAGTACATTTGCTCGTAATCACGGCTCTGCATTTGAATAAAGTATGTGGTTCTTGTGCGGAAATGCGGAAATCATATATTCATTGCAATCAGTAGCTCAAAGCCCTGCGTGATGTTGGGACTTGCATATATCCTTTCCAATAGAACGCATTAACGTGTTGTTAAAAGCGCGCGGTCATAGGAGTAGTCTTTCCACCGTTTGCGGTTGACTTTAGCAAAAATGCGGGAAAATTTGAACCCTCCTTCCGCATTTTCCATGCGGAAATCGCAACCCTGATGGCTGGCCACAGCACTTCCCCCGATTGCATTTGCAGACATTTTAATGGACCTCACAGTCGACTTGTTTGTACCGCGGTGGCAGGGACATGTTAACTAGCTCACCTGGTATGCAGGAGGTTTTGGGTTAGATTCCGACCCTGACGACTGCTGTACATTTGGAGATTGCGTGTCTCTTTGTCGTGGTAGCATGGATTTTTCTTCAGCTGCTCCGCTTTTTCTCTCCACGTTTAGAACGAACGTCACACATTTAGAGGATTGTGTGCCTCGGTGGGTCTGTATGGTTCTCTATGAGTGTGGGTCTCTGTGGTTCTCTCTGTAGGTCCCTTTGGGTCTCTATGGGTCTGTAGAAACGTGCGTTTAGATTATTTGGTTGCTGCTGCTATACATTAGCACGTGATGATAATTCACTTCGTTTGAGCTATAATTTGTGATAACCAGGTCGCGTTTGAAAAAAATTGATTGCATAGCTCAATGTTTTAAAAGTGATATTCGGTTGTGGCCAAACTCGGCGATTTGACCTCTGGGTCTCAAGGCCGTGGCTGTTTGTAACTTTTTTTCTCACAGTTTTAGGGAAGTGACATTTCGCAAAGGCAACTTTTTTCTAATATTAATGAATCCAACAAAGACACTTCCCCTTTTTGGGTTTGAACTCACGAACCGTGAAATGCAAGTGGTGCTGAATATCACTGGCGTCCCTCATCTCTGTTTCTGTACGTATGCCTGTTGAACTTCTTTCGCACCGTACGTATCCCACCGTGTTACTGTATGCCTGTTGAACTCCCTTCGCACCGTACGTATCCCACCGTGCTACTGTATGCCTGTTGAACTCCCTTCGCACCGTACGTATCCCACCGTGCTACTGCATGCACGTTAAACTTCTTTCACACCCTACATAGCCAACTGTGCTAATCGGATGTGTGGGCGAAGAACAACAAACTCATCACGACAACAACAACAAGCAGCTCTATAAAGTAAATGAGTTTGTCAATGTAGATAATTTAGAAAGGCACAGCCTCCAGTGGCTTCCTAACACCGGAACAGAAGAGTCTTCCAGACGGGCTGCAAAAGTGCATCTGAAAGCGCCACGCGATGCGCTGACCATCTATGTTCCATGTTTAGCCAAAAGTGTAGTGTATAGCGCAGTGTATTGTAGTGCATAGTGTAGTGTATAGTATTGAAGTGTATAGTAGTGTAGTGTGTAATAGTGTAGTGTATAGCGTAGTATATTATAAGAATATTATAAGAATAGGTTTTAACCCTTTTTTCTGGCAACAAAATAGGTGTTAAGATGTTAAAACCCCAAACTCTCCGCATTAACCGCAGAAACCTGCGGTAAAAATACAAACAAAAAACATGATCTGACAGTATATGCATTGCGTTTGAAACTAATTGGTCGACACCAGAGACAGCTTTATTTAGAGTATAGTCTCAAACAGTGTTAGACCAGAGGACACCAAAAGGCAAATAGCACAAAAACAATGCAATATCAGGACAATGAGAGCTCAGAGTGAGCAGCTACATCATGGAACCTCCTTTGCCAGTGTCAAAATATGAGAATAGGTTTTTACCCTTTTTTCTGGCAACAAAACAGGTGATAAGATGTTCAAACACCATACGGAAACCTTTTTGCAAAAAATCATGTCTGCATTAACCACAGATACTTGTGGTGAAAATAAAATAAATGCTCTGATAGTATGTGTAGTGGGTACAAATGGAAGAAGGCTTCTCTGGAGGCAACACGTTTATTATTCAATTACGATGCAGCTTAACACAAAGGGGGTTACGGGCCCTTCCACCCGATATCCTAAAGAGGTACTGTATGTCCTCCTCCCTAGCGTGCCCTACACACTGGAAGAGCTGTCCGCTAAGGGTCCTCCGGCTAGCGGGACCTAGGGAGGCTAACCTGACCCGACGCAGCCAAGGTCCTCGGGTCTGACCGCCAGCTCCAGGTTTTTCCAGGTGGTTTTTTGAGTCTTCAAGTGGATGACAACTGACGGGCCCGTTCAGGGACCCGTTTTTATACACAGTCCCAGCTCACCCCGGCCCTAGCCACACCTTCCTTCTGGAATCTTCCCGAGGGACCTGGAGTGTGACGTCATCCCCCCAGACTCCTTGTGAGATCTGGGGTCCGCACCCCTGGTCACGATGCTCCCCGGGGATTACCTGGGCCCAACGGCCTGACTCTATCTAACTAGCCGGCTCAGCCTCCATTCTGCCCCCTGTTGAAACGCGGCCGGTATTACCGGCTATGAGTAGTGGCAATCGCACCAAACAATGCCACTACATATGCATTGTCTTTGAAACTGATTGGTCCACACCAGAGACAGCTTTCTTTAGAGCCGTTTGGCGTCCTCTGGTCTAAAACTGTTTGAGACTAGGCTCTAAAGGAAGCTGTCTCTGATGTGAACCAATCAGTTTCAAAGACAATGCATATATTTCATTTGGAGCTTTCGTGACTGCAGGAATTACTCTTTGGTTCTTTCGGTAAAGTCACGTATAAAGATAAAATAATAAATTAAATACTAGAATACGACGTTTCGATTGCAACACAAGCAATCATCATCAGGTATAAATGAAATAGAAACACAAATCTAGTATACTTAGAAATGTAATGTAATACAACAGAGCATCGGATAACATAACAGTCAACACCCTACCTGGTTGATTACGTTCTTCCTGAGAATGTTAAATTTGAGAGAGATAAAACACAGAACCAGAGACATATAGACAGACATATAAGCAGACAGATATCACAGAGATACATAGAGAGATGCATAGTGCAGCCCATCTACAGATCTACACATGCGTGTACGTGATCCGATGCTACATTCTGACCACAAGCATTGTAGTTAATGCAGACATGGTTCCTTGTAAAAGGCTTCAGTTTGGTGTTTTGACATCTTAACACCTGTGTTGTTGCCAGAAAAATGGGAAAAACCTATTATGATATATATAGGGTGGTTCATATGTTAAGAAGTTTTTGTGCCTACTTAATTGTGGTAGAATATTACCCCAGGAATGTAACCTCCCCCACTAACATTTCTTCTTATGGGAAAATGGGTTTCACTTAGCGCTGCTTCACTTAAAGTCGCATTTCCAGGTGCATATACAAGGTGCAGCTCTGCCTGTGCATTGCTGCACTCCAACTGCACGCATTCATTAATGTGTATATATAGGGTGTGGTTCAATGTATGTAACCTGTCCTATTAACATTGTTTCCTAATAGAAAGTGGGTTTCTACTTATAAAGGGTGGTTTATATATAGGGTCGCCTAAAGTCAGGACTCATAGGAACTCTATGCAACTTTATTAATTCCATGAGTCTCTATGGATCTCTATTAATCTCCAAGAGTCTCTATGTATCTCAATGGGCCTTTATGTATCTCTATGAGTGTTTATGTATATCTATGGATCTGAATGTATTTCTACTTATCTCTATGACTCTCTGAGTATCTCTATGGTTCTCTGAGTATTTATATCGGTCTCTCTATGGGTCTCTGTGTATATCTGTATATTTCTATGGGTCTCTGTGTATCTATGTGGTGCCGTAGAAGGGCCACACTTACCGGCAGTGGTTGACGAGGTCCATCTGCAAGGGTGCCCCGTACCGCCAGGGGGGGGGGGGGGGGGGCTGCGGGGGATCTAAGATCCCACGCAACGTCTCCCCTCGATGGGCACAGGGGCATAAAAGGGAACCTCTCCAGCCGATCAGGGCCAGTCGCAGCTCAAGACTCAAGACCAGCCAGCTTAGGACCCTGGACCCCCTCTTCCCGCTTGTCCTTGTAAGGGCAGGGACGCTGTTCGGGCCAGTGGTGGGACTCTGGGACTCCCGGCTCTACGTCCTTGTAAGGGCGAGTTCCGAGGAAGCCAGAGTCTAGACCCGCACCTTGGCTGGGTCGGGTCAGGTAGCCTCCCCTAGGGTAATTGTAGCCGGAGGACCCGAGAGCGTAGCCAGAGTAGGGCACGCTAGGAGTAGGCTGTGTCTCTAGGCTGTGTATCTCTATGGGTCTCTGGGTTTCTCTATGGATCTCTGTGTATCACCATGGGTATTTGTGTATCTCTATGAGTATCTGTATCTCTATGGGGCTCTATGTATCTCTATGGGTAGATACGTATCTCTATTAATCTCTAACATTATCTATGCACCTTTAGGTGTCTATGGATATTTATTGACGTGAATGTATCTCAATCAGTCTTTATGAATCTTTGTGTAGCTCTATGGGTCTCAATGTGTCAATGAGTATGATGATACAGCAAGGCTAACCAAATAAACACGGAATTTGACTCCCACACTAACAATAGCAGTGGGATGTTAAGACGAAGATGAATTTTAATTGGTCCAGCTGTGTTTAATCAATTAAGTGTGAGCGGGCCGGTGAATGAGTCGGTGGGAGAATGGGTGAGTGAGTTGGTGAGTGAGTGGGTGAGTGGGTGAGTATGTGGATAAGTGGGTGAGTGATGGAATGGGTGAATGGGTGAGAGGGTGAGTGGGTGGGTGAGTGGATGAGTGGGTGGGTGAATGGATGAGTGGGTGGGTGAGTGAGTGAGCAAGTGGGTGAGTGAGTGGGTGAGTGAATGGGTGTGGGTGAGCGGATGAGTGAGTGAGTGGATGAATAAGTGGGTGAGTGAGTGACACCGTGGGTGAGTGAGCGGTTTGGTGAGTGGGTGGATAGGTGAGTAGGTGAGTGACTGAGTGGGTGAGTGAGTGAATGGGTGAATGGGTGAGAGGGTCGGTGGGTGAGTGGATGAGTGAGTGAGTGGGTGGATGAATGAGTGATTGGGTGAATGGGTGGTTAAGTGAGTGAGTGAGTGGGTGAATGGGTGTGGGGGTCGGTGGATGAGTAAATGAGTGAGTGGGTGAGTGGGTGAGTGAGTGGATGGGTGAATGGGCGGATGAATGGATGGATGAGTGGTTAAGTGAGTGGTTGGGTGAGAGGGTGGGTGTTTGAGTGGGTGGGTGAGTAGGTGAGTGACTGAGTGGGTGAGTGAGGGATTGGTGAATTGGTGGATGAGTGAGTGGGTAGGTGGGTGAGTGGGTGGGTGAGTTGGTGGGTGGGTAAGTAGGTGAGTGACTGAGTGGAATGGGTGAAAGGGTGAGTGGGTGGTTGGGTGAGTGGGTGAGTGAGTGAATTGGTGGGTGGGTGAGTGAGTGAGTAGGTGGATGAATGAGTGGGTGGGTGGGTGGATGGGTGAATGGGCGGATGAATGGATGGATGAGTGGTTAAGTGAGTGGTTGGGTGAGTTGGTGGGTGTTTGAGTGGGTGGGTGAGTAGGTGAGTGAGTGACTGAGTGTGGAATTGGGTGAATGGGTGAGTGCGTGGTTGTCTTAGTGGATGAGTGAGTGAGTGGGTGGATGAGTGAGTGGATGAGTGAGTGGGTGGGTGGATGAGTGAGTGGGTGGGTGGGTGGGTGAGTGAGTGGGTGAGTGGGTTGGTGGGTGAATGAGTGATTGGGTCAATGGGTGCGTAAGTGGGTGAGTGAGTGAGCAAGTGGGTGAGTGAGTGAGTGAGTGGGTGTGTATATGGGTGTGGGTGGGTGTTTGTGTGAATGAGTGAGTGGGTGAGTGGACGAGTGGGTGAGTGGGTGAGTGATTGAATGGGTGAATAGGTGAATGGGTGGGTGGGTGAGCGGATGAGTGAGTGAGTGAGTGGATGAGCAAGTGGGTCAGTGAGTAAGTGGGTGGGTGGATGGGTGGGTGGGTGAGTGGGTTTGTGAGTGAGTGTATGAGCAAGTGGGTGAGTGAGTGAGTAAGTGGGTGAGTGAGTGAGTGGGTGAGTAGGTGAGTGGGTTTGTGAGTGAGTGTATGAGCAAGTGGGTGAGTGAGTGAGTAAGTGGGTGAGTGAGTGAGTGGGTGAGTAGGTGAGTGGGTGGGTGGGTGAGTAGGTACATGGATGAATAGGTGGGTGAGTGAGTGAATGGGTGATTGAGTGAGTGGGTGGATGAATGGGTGAGTGGGTTGGTGGGTGAGTGAATGAGTGAGTGGGTGGGTGGGTGGATGGGTGAATGGGTGGATGAATTATGGATGAGTGGTTAAGTGAGTGGTTGGGTGAGTGGGTGGGTGTTTGAGTGAGTGAGTGAGTGGGTGGGTGGGTAGGTGAGTGGGTGTGTAAATGGGTGAGTGGGTGAGTGATTGAATGGGTGAATGGGTGGGTGGGTGAGCGGATGAGTGAGTGAGTGGATGAGCAAGTGGGTGAGTGAGTGAGTAAGTGGGTGAGTGAGTGAGTGAGTGAGTGGGTGGGTGGGTAGGTGAGTGGGTGGATGGGTGAGTAGGTGCATGGGTGATTAGGTGGGTGAGTGAGTGAGTGGGTGATTGAGTGAGTGTGTGAGAGAGTGAGTTTGCAATTGAGTGAGTGGGTAGTAGGTGAGTGAGTAGGTGGATGAATGGGTGAGTGGGTTGGTGGGTGAGTGAATGAGTGAGTGGGTGGGTGGGTGGATGGGTGAATCGGTGGATGAATGGATGGATGAGTGGTTAAGTGAGTGGTTGGGTGAGCTGGTGGGTGTTTGAGTGGGTGGGTGAGTAGGTGAGTGGATGAGTGAGGAATTGGGTGAATGGGTGAGTGCGTGGTTGTGTGAGTGGATGAGTGAGTGAGTGCGTGGTTGTGTGAGTGGATGAGTGAGTGAGTGAATGAGTGAGTGGATGAGTGAGTGGGTGGGTGGGTGGATGAGTTGGTGGGTGGGTGAGTAGGTGAGTGACTGATTGGTTGAGTGAGGGATTGGGTGAATGGGTGAGTGGGTGGTTGGGTGAGTGAATGAGTGAGTTGGTGAGTGAGTGGGTGAGAAGGTGATTGAGTGGGTGAGTGAGTTGATGGGTGGGTGGGTGAGTGAGTGGGTGGGTGAGTAGATGAGTGACTGAGTGAGTGGGTGAGTGAGTGGGTGAGTGGGTCGGTGGGTGAGTGAGTGGGTGGATGAATGAGTGATTGGGTGAATGGGTACGTAAGTGGGTGAGTGAGTGAGCAAGTGGGTGAGTGAGTGAGTGAGTGGGTGATGAATGGTTGAGTGGGTGGGTGAGTGAATTAGTGATTGGTTAAGTGAGTGAGTGGGTGAGTGAGTGAGTAGGTGCATGGATGAATAGGTGGGTGAGTGAGTGGGTGATTGAGTGAGTGGGTGAGAGAGTGAGTTTGCGAGTGAGTGGGTGAGTAGGTGAGTGAGTGAGTGGGTGGATGAATGGGTGAGTGGGTTGTTGGGTAAGTGAATGAGTTAGTGGGTGGGTGGATGGGTGAATCGGTGAATGAATGGATGGATGAGTGGTTAAGTGAGTGGTTGGGTGAGTTGGTGGGTGTTTGAGTGGGTGGGTGAGTAGGTGAGTGAGTGACTGAGTGGATGAGTGACGGATTGGGTGAATGTGTGAGTGCGTGGTTGTGTGAGTGGATGAGTGAGTGAGTGGGTGGATGAGTGAGTGGATGAGTGAGTGGGTGGGTGGGTGCGTGGGTGAGTGGGTGGGTGCGTGGGTGAGTGGGTGGGTGGGTGGGTGAGTGAGTGTGTGGGTGGGTGGGTGAGTAGGTGGGTGAGTGATTAAGTGGGTGAGTGAGTGAGTGAGTGGTTGGGTGAGTGGGTAGGTGGAAGAGTGGGTGGCTGGGTGAGTGGGTGGGTGAGTGAGTGGGTGAGTAGGTGAGTGGGTGAGTGGGTGGATGAATGGGTGAGTGAGTGGGTGGGTGGGTGGGTGAGTAGGTGAGTGAGTGAGTGGGTGAATGAATGGGTGGGTGGGTGAGTGAGTGGGTGGGTGAGTTACTGAGTGGGTGAGTGAATGGGTGAGTCGGTCGGTGGGTGAGTGGATGTGTGAGTGAATGGATGAATGGTTGAGTGGGTGGGTGAGTGAATGAGTGGTTAAGTGAGTGAGTGGGTGAGTGAATGGATGTGTGAAGGAGTGATTGAGTGGGTGAGTGAGTTGCTGTGTAGAATATCATTGGCACCGCTGAGTACATTCAACAGAGAGTGAGTCAGGGAGTGGGTGGGTGAGTGGATGAGTGAGTGGGTGGGTGAGTAAGTGGATGATTGGGTTAGTGAGTGAGTAGGTGAGTGATTTTGTGTGGGTGGTAAATGAGTGAGTGAGTTGGTCAAAGATTGAGTCGGTGAGTGAGCGGGTGGATAGTTGGGCGAGTGGGTGAGTGAGTGGGTGAGTGGGTGGGTAAGGTGGTTGATTGGGTGGGTGAGTGGGTGGGTGAGTAGGTGGGTTGGAGGGTGAGTGGGTAAGTGAGGGGTGAGTGAGTGGGTGGGTGAATGAATGAGTGGGTGAGTAGGTGGGTGGGTGAATGAGTTGACGTATTACTTTAAAATGATATGCTTGCAGTAGTGGTACTAATAATAGCAGCGGCAAAAGGAAATCATCATCTCACCCATCACGTGGTACCACGCGTATCCGTGGTAGTAGTACAACTTGTTGTAGTTTCTCGCCCACGCGTAGAGGTCTCCACTCGACGTTGCGGCACCCCGACCTCGGCCTCCGATCGATATCCGATCAAACGTCGCCCCCATCGGTCGCCAAGAGCAACCGGACCAAATTTTGACGTCTCTGTCGCTCCCAACGCCGATGAGGATCCCTCCGGGGGACGCCGAAACGTCCTTGAACTTTTCGCTGAATGGATAGTTGCAGACCAAGTCGGCTGTGGGGATACAAAGATGGGTGGGCGGGTGGATGAGTGAGCGGGTTGGTGGGTGAGTGGGTCGGTGAGTGAGTGGGTGATGGGGTGGATGGGTGGGTGAGTGGGTGAGTGAGTGGGTGGATGAGTGGGTGGCACCATCACTACCACCACCCTCGCCACCACCATCATCATCGTCACTACCACCACCAGCACACTCACCATCAACCTCTGTGGTAAAGATGAATGGAGATCCCACCATCATCATCATCACCACCACCATCACTACCATGATCACGACCTCAAGATGATGTTCCAGAAGGGGCTTGACAGCTGAGTGATGAGAATGCTATCGATGTTCCAGGAGGGAGAGACAAATATCCCGACTTATATAGTTGCTTGCAATGCAGGGAAATATATGATAACTGTTTCCATTCATACTGAGTAAATATTAACAATTGTCTTTTGTAAACGTGACACATGTTTTACTGTTTGGCCGTGTCGGGTGATGGAGGGGTGTGACACGTGTAACAGTAACGCGATCTAACCCAAACACCTTTATTATGAATAATATTGGTCACGAAAGCCTACGTGTTACACTGAACCAAGGTGTCCAATAGCACACGTATACATTTCATCCTACACACGCACACGTACGTATACAAACAAAGACAAATATCCCCCGTATTGCCTTTACAAATGTAATGGGTTCCAGAGACACTTGTAGAGGTGACTTCTTTATTACAATCCAATAGCACTCCAACAGTCCTGATACTCTGTTACAGCCTAGGTACACAGCCTAGATACACTACTCTGGCTACGCTCTGGAACTCGCCCTCACAAGGATGTAGAGCTAGGAGTTCCAGAGTCCCACCACTGGCCCTCACAGCGTCCCAGGGTCCTCAGATGGCTGGTCTTGGGTCTTGGGTCTTGAGCTACAACTGGCCCTGATCGTCCAGGGAGCTCCCCTTTTATGCCCAGAGGTGTAAAAAGTACTCAAAAATGTTACTCAAGTGAAAGTACAAGTACTGAGGGAAAATTTTACTCAATTAAAAGTAAAAGTATCTGGCTAGAATCTTACTTGAGTAAAAGTAAAAAAGTACCACATTAAAATTGTACTTGAGTATTAAAGAAGTAAAAGTAACAGCAAGAATGAAAACTAGAGATTATTGTTTAAGCTTTTAATCTCAATGTTAGTTAATACATTAACTAATGAACTTTATTGTAAAGTGTTACCGTTTTGACAATACAACATGTTTGGTAATTATTAAAAATTTCTCGCTTGATTTTCTTGTGTTGTGCATGAATTCAAACACAATGAGAGCACGGAACGATAATGATGATTCAAAGAAATACTGCTATAGGCGCCAAATTTCCCGTGGACCTAACGTTACCATAGCAAATAATTTACAGACAATTACAAATGCATTTTAGCATTTTATTACGTGAGCCTTATATTGTCAATCGCATGCATTAGTGAAAATAGGCCTACTACACATATAAAAGGTGCGCCGTCAAGGTCAAAACATGCACACAAAAAAACTACCAGTAAAACAAAATACTTAACGTACTTACCTCAATATGCTTCCTTAAGTTTGATAGCGAACTTTTGAAGGCCGATATTTCCTTATTAAGCGGGAGACAAAGGACACATTTAATATTGAATGAATCCTTATTAATACCACTAAAAGAAAATAATTCGCTAAGATACGGCCATGGGTGCTCTTGATCCTGTGATTGATTTTGGACTGTGCTCGCAGCTGAATCACGTTCTTCCTCCATTTTCTTCCACTGATTGACTGTTATAATTTCTCTAATTTCCAGGTCAAGGTGCTGCGCATTGTGGTAATATATGTGACATGACGTCACTTCCAAAGGACCAATGAACATGTCTGACCAATTTCATGTAATGTGAAAACGATTTTCATAGGCAGAATAAATAACATTTAAATTAAACTGGGCATCAGCGCAATTCAATTGGTTTGGTAATAGCAACGGAAAATAGAATGAAGTGATCTCCAAAAAATAAGTACTTTTTGACTGTAAATAAAATTGTAAGGAGTAAAAAGTACTTTTTTTTCTAAAAAAAATGTAATTAAGTAAAAGTAAAAGTATTGATTTTTATTCGTATTCAAGTAAAGTAAAAATCCCCAAAAATAATACTTAAGTACAGTAATCAAGTAAAATTACTCAAGTACTTTACACCTCTGTTTATGCCTAGTCCCCAACGAGGGGTGGGGCCGTGTGCGCCCCCAGATATCCCACAGAGCACACACAGCCCCCCCCCCCCCCCCCGTTGGTGGCGCCAAGGGGCTTAAGTGCCTGGGCCGCCTGGGAACCCAACGCCTGGCGCCAAAAGGGCTTAAGCGTCTGGGCCGCCTGGGAACCCAGCACCTGGCGCCAAGGGGCCCAAGCGCCTGGCCCGCCCAGGGTCCCAGAGCCCCCCAGCAGCCCCTCCCTTCTTATGTCACTACACAAACGACGGGGTTTAGTGTTGTTAGCGAGTAGCAGCTGCCTCTGAAGGCTACCCGCACAGTGGCACACACAGAGGGGGTAGTGGCCAGCACCACGCACGTCCAGCCGCCTTTGTCTCCCCAGTGGCGATGTTTACTACACCACCACTGCACGGGAAGGGGGGAATACTCATTTGAGGCTGAGCCGACCTTCGGGAGGCCCGGTACAGGTTCAGATAATACCGTGTAATAAAATAAAATGTATTCCTGGGTAGAGTTATTTCCTAATTGCTTATGCCTCAAAAGAATAGAAAATGGCTGTTATTCTCCACAAATAAAAATAGGTTTTCCCCTTTTTCTTGCAACAAAACAGGTGTGAAGATGTTTAGACACCAAACTGAAACCTTTTGCAAGGAATCATGTCTTCATTAACTACAATACTTGTGGTGAAAATACAAACAAAAAACATGCTCTGACAGTATACACTTTACTCTTGGGTTCTTTCGGTAAAGTCACGTAGGTATAGAACAAAATAAATCACGACGTTTTGGGCGCAACACAAGCGTCCATCACCAGGTGGGAAAGCATGCTCTGCTGTTGAGGAAGACTGTTTTAAAAGGTTTGAAATGGGTGTAGCTCAAGGGTCATAAGAAGTGACCGGGGCTAGTGATGTTAATGTAAGAAATTAGCATGTAACTGTAAGATAGGAGAGCGGCCTCCTCGACGAGGGCATGAAAGTGGCTATTAATTCTAGATTTGAAGCTTTCGTGACTGCAAGGATTCATATTCTTAGGTTTTTTCGGTAAAGTCACGTAGGTAAAACATTAAAATTAATAAAAGTAAAATAAAATAAAAATCACGACGTTTCGGAGGCAACACAAGCTTCCATCTTCAGGTGTAACCGTCACAGCCACGAAAGCTGTATCAAGTAAATGAGAGATTACAAGAACTACCACTCCGTATATATAATGGTTGGAGAGGGGAAGGGCCAAGTAAGGCACACTTTTTATTAATATGGTAAGGTGAGGCTTAAGACTAAGAATAGACTGCATAACAAAGGCTGAGCCTTTGTTATGGAGAGGTACGGTTTGTGACTAAGCCTGGCCTACATAACAATAGTGTGAAAAAAGAAAACAACTAACATGGCTGTCTATCAATAACCTGTAATAGTTGTCTGTCAAATAAGATGGACCAAATAAGTGTAGTTAAATCTTATTTGCATGGTTAATAACATCTTTCCAATGATTACTCAGTTTGTAACCATCATCACGGTTGAAATTATGTCTATGTTTGTATATTTGTATGGCTTCGTGTACACACCTTTGATGGTTAGCCAGGAGGTTTGCAGAGCACCTTGGTCTCGGAAAAGACAATTTCATGAGAGCCCACAGAGTTGTAGCAATGATCGGCAACGGCCAAAGAATCAGTTCTGCCGTGTTTCAGATCTGACTTGTGCTCGCGGACACGATCAGAAACATGACGTTTCGTTTCTCCAATGTAGCAATCACCACAACTGCAACTCAATTTGTAGACTCCAGGATACTGTAAGTCAGGAACGATATTCTTCACAGATGGAATCAGATCACGGATTTTATGCACTGTACTGAATCGGACTTGGATCTTATGTTTGTTTAGAATGTTGGAGATCTTTTTGGTCACGCCTGCTATGTATGGTAACGTGATAGTTTTGGTCGGAGTTTCATGTGGCTGTTTCTGTGTGGTGGGAGAAACAGCTTGGCGGATAGTGCGGTCAGAGTATCCGTTCATTCTGAGGGCCCGATGTACATGTTTTATTTCACCGACCAGGTGGTGTTGGTCAGAAATGGACACACCGTCAGAGCTGACGATGTGTCCCAAGTAGCGGACGGATCGTTGCAAAAGGTGGCACTTTTTTGGTTTAAATTTTAGGTCAGCCGAGTGCATCCTCTGAAAGACAATCTCCAGTGTTAGAGGTGTTCTTCGAAAGTGCGGCTGAATACGATGATATCGTCCAAATATATGAGGCACGTTTCCCACTGCAGCCCCGCTAGCACCAGTTCCATCAGGCGTTGGAATGTCGCCGGTGCCGCATTCAAGCCCATAGGTAAGCGGTTAAACTCAAAGAGGCCTTGTGGTGTGCGGAACGCCGTTTTCGGTCTGGACGCGTCATCAAGGGGAAGCTGCCAAAACCCAGACGACAGGTCGAGGGTGGTTAAAAAAATTTGCCCCTGACAAAGCGTCCAACGAGTCATCCATCCGTGGCAAGGGGTATGTTTCCACCACGGATATCTTATTCAATTGGCAGAAGTCTACACAAAACCTCGTTTCACCATCCCTTTTCTTAACCAGCACCACCGGCGTGCCCCAAGGACTGTTGGACGGTGAAATTATATCGGCCGCCAACATGTCGTCCACCACACCATGCACGTGTTCCCTTTCTGCAGGGCTCATGCGATGCCGGTGGATACAAATTGGTCCCACCACACCGGTGTCGATATGGTGCGACAAGAGCGAGGTATGGCCCAGATCCAAATCGTTTTTACTGAAAACGTTAACGTACTCCAATAATAATGAACGCAAGGCGCTCCGCTGCATGGCCGACAAGGACGTATTTTCCCCGCACAAATCTGCGATCCATCGATCGTCTGAACAATTGGATCATGACCCGCCAGCGGCCATTTTTGTGGGTGGTTCACCCTCACAGCTGGTAAAATTGGTAGTGGTGTGAGCCAACACTGAGCCAGGCGGGACGACGACCCGGTCCGGGCCCCCATTCAACACTTGTATAAACAGGGCCTGACCAGGCCGAATGATAGTTTGAGCCGCCACTAGGGAAAAGGATTTTGCCACAGAATTCGACGGGGACAACAGCACACCCGTCGCACTGTCCTCAGCTTCCAATCACTTTCGGTAACGCAGCGGAATAAGCATTTGTGAGCCTGATGGTACTTCTACCGTGGCAGCAACAATCACATTAACAGCGGTCCCTGTGGGCGAAGGGCCCAGCAGGGATGGCAGGAACGACATTCTACGGCCCCCTGGCATTTCCAAGCAACCTTGGTCGACGAGTATTTTAACTGGCATGCAGCGAAGGAAATCGTTGCCCAATAGGCATGGGACGGCCAGTGAACGTGAGATCAAAACTGGTCCCTCCGCGGTGATATTCCCTATAGCAATGCGCACATCTACTCGCCCCAAAATACCCATGCTACCCACATTTGCAGCAACGCACGCGTCGTTAGCCGGTAGGATCCGCGATGTAGAAATGGACAGGAGATGAAAAATAACATCAGAAATGATGGTAGCAGATGCGCCAGTGTCCACCAAAATACGAACATCGATCCCATCGATGGTACCCCGTACCGTCAAGGACCCCGACGCGGTTGCTACCACCCTACGGGCCAATTTCTTCCATTGTGTAACCGAGTGCGGCATCGACACAGGTGATCCACAATTCCCTTCCGGAGTGCAAACATGTGTGCGAGTGGATGGTTGATGTGACAAGACCTGCCGGGTGTCCGATATGTGCCGACTTGTCCAAGGGTGCCGTGGATCCGCGTTCGGTGGAGGAGATGGAAGCCGGCCCGACGGGAGCTGAGAAGGTTGAAGTCGGCAGCGGCAATCCCGGGCGAAATGGCCTCGTCGGTCACACTTGAAACACGTGGCCACCATCGCCCGGCGGTCGCTCGCCTCGGTCCCCGCTCGTGGTCGTCCGGCCCCATCATGCTGCTCGCGCGGCCGGCGTTTCGGGACCCAGCGAGGAACAGCAGCCATCACCTCGTCGTCGCTGGAGTCGTTGGAGCCGTGAACGACCCGACGTGGAGACCACCCCAACGGTGGACCGTCTATTTCAGGATTCCCCGTCCATGCCGCCATCTGATCCCAGTGTTTAAGGTTGAACTTGGCGTCCAAGCAGTGCGCCGCCCATCGAGACGTAAGCAGTTTGTGGCCGCACACCGGCAACGAGATGTTTAGTTCCTGGGCTAACTCAATCATTCTGGAAAGGATGAGAGGATCTAGGAAATCGGCTGATGCATCGGGGTAGGCGGCCATGGCAAGAGCTAACAGCGACCCTCGGTAAGTCAAGGGCGATTCTTCTGCTCCTCAATGACGTTGCATAAATTTCCTGGTAGCCGCCATCGGCAGCTCGTAAAACTCCGCCATTTCCGTGAAATCGTCACGCAGTGTCTTCTTCTTACTCGTCGAGATGGATCGGAAGACCGCCAAGGAGACATCATCCAACAGCGTGGGCAGAGCCTCCAGCGCCTCTGCCTCCGTCCATCGCACCGACCGAAAGGCTGACTCAAACCGCCATGTGAATGCACTCCAATCGCCCCCGGTGACAAATTCTTTGATTTGAGGTAGGCGATATCCGCGGTGAATGTGACGGACTTTAAGTACCTGGGCTCCACCATCAGCTCAGATGGTAGCATCACGACTGATGTGAGGTCACGAGTCAATGCGGCGTGGATGAAATGGAGGCAAGTCACCGGAGTCCTCTGTGATCGGAAAATGCCGGATAGGCTGAAGGGAAAAATATACAAGACCATCGTCCGACCGGTGGCACTCTATGGATCCGAGTGCTGGCCAGCCACAACTGTACACGAACAAGCTCTCCACACCATGGAGATGAGGATGCTCAGATGGAGCCTCGGGCTCACTCGATGGGATTGTGTCAGGAACGAAGACGTTCGGAAGCGACTTGGTGTGGCCCCCATTGCGGACAAGATGCTTGAGGCAAGGCTTCGGTGGTACGGCCATGTGATGCGAAGTGAAGAGTCATCAGTGGCCAAGACTGCCGTGCGTATTGAGCCAGAGGGCCGCCGTCCACGCGGACGTCCGAAGAAGCGATGGATGGACCGAATAAAGGAAGACATGAAGACGGTCAACGCATCCCCTGAAGATGCCCTGGACCGAGCCAAATGGAGAAGACAATGCCGAAAAGCGGACCCTGCGCCACAGCGGGAACAACGCTAGGAAGAAGAAAGGCTCTGGATTAATTTAACCCATGTCACCCCAAGGCCAGCCTTAAGTTCAGCAGCAGCAGAGCACTAATATTTTTCATATATATCCAGAGTGTGACTGCATTACCAGTCTGAAAGCATAGATCACATAATAACCACTTTTTGAGTATCTGTGCGACTCGTTAACCAATCATCAAATCGCCGTCACCCTATTCGCAGTTAATAATTACTTTTATTTTCTAGACACAATATGATCCACTCCTTTACATTATCAGTAAACTGCATGCATCATCCTAATTGAAATCACGAAGTGAAAGTAACATACATTGTTTTTTCCAAGCTGCAGATAATTAATTATTATTCACCACTGACTTGAAAATGTTTCTTGTTTGGGATCAGAATAAACTGGTCACAATCGACAAAAAAGTCCCAAGTCAGTTTCTCTGATATTCTTGCACATGCTGGCAATATCGTTCAGGGGCCTAATGTCAATGTCGATGTCTGCTGGCGACGACGAGAAGGCTTCAGGAGAGAGTTGATGTAATTATGCTATTCAGCCTCCTCCATTGAAGAAGCGCACACGACAGTGGTTTACTATGTGGGCGATAGTTTGGGTTGCATGGCCACAATCGCACTACTGGGGCTTGTCTTAAATTTTCCAATCATGAAATAGATGTGCACATTGACCTGCTGTTGATGTTCTAATGCAGTTTATAATTGTGACACCAGAGTCTTCGAGGAATGTTAAAGACTGGAGGTGTGATGTTTGGGTCTCGAATGAGGTGTTTATTCTGGACACCCACATTGTTACACGGTGTGTATTAGCTTTGCTGTGGATCTCCCAGTGCCTGATTACATGGGCCACAGTAGGACACGCACAAAATAGGCTCACAGTGATGACATCACGTTGATCTATTTAAGACCGGGACCGGGAAGACTTTAAAATTACGGCAAATCGCCTGATGAAGCTGGCTGTAACCACCGTTATACTCAATTGTAAATGTTGTGGGTTTACTCTCCATCACACCAATGTGCTGAAGTAGTAGCTAATTTGCACGTTTTGTTCACGTGACAACCCTTACTGATTGGCTGTGTCGAGTGGTGGTGGGTTCACAATACATTTGTATTTACGCAATTTAACCCAATAATCATTATTATGAATGGCAAAATACTAAGGTGACAAATACTGTTACTGGACAGAAACTACAAATGGATTGTATGACCTATTGATATTGATTGAAACTGTTTATTTCCCTAAAGTGAGAATTTTAAAGTTGTCAAGGAACAGTATTTATTACAGTATTACATGCAAATGTACATTTCTTCTCATTTATGAGTTTAATAATGCTTCCCTTTTATTGAATCGTAACATATTTATAACATTGACCGTATGCACATGTAAATACAGCACCACATTCTTGTGTCCCGAGACATGAACCGTTCGACTTACGCAAGGCTCCTCACGAATGGAACCCATTCGTAAGTTAGGGACTCCCCGTAAACAAGCGATTTAATACATTACGCGGTACACAAGGGGGTGGGTGGCTAGCACCACGTCCGGCAGCTTGTGTCTCCCGAGGTGGCGTTGTACTCGTTTTGAGGCTGAGTCGACCTAGGGAAGGCCCAGGACCGGTTCAGATTAATCGTTACAGGTATTGGCTGTGATCAGGAATCAAACCCGGGTGGCCAGGTTCATAGCGCAGCGCACTAACCGCTACACCACCTCTCCCTACATACACACACACAGTCCAGATGCTATCGCTGATGACATTCGAACACCAGTGGTGGACACCTCCCAGTCTTCCACCAAACCCCGTGTTGAACAGCTTTTAAGTATGGTGCATAACAGGCCGCATGGGGGAGGAGAGCCTCCCCTGGCCAGTCTCTTGACAGACGGTAGACAGCAGATTGTCGTTCTTCTTGTTGCCGCGGTGGTTAGGAGATATTAACAAACTCACGTGGTCTACAGGAGGTCGTGGGTTCGATCTCGACACTGACGCCTGCTGTATATTTGGAGTGTGCATGTTCTCAGCGTGGTCAGATGGAATTTTTTCTCCGGGTCCTCTGGTTTTTCCCCCCACATTCATAAACATGCGTTTAGTTTGGCTGCAATACATTTCCACTTAATAAGCCACTTCGTTGAGTTGTCATTTGTGGGCAGGTCGCTTCTGAAAAAGAGCTATCGATATAGCTCAGCGGGGCCTTACTTGGTTATCAAAAGTTCAGTTTGGTGGTTAAGGCATTGTCCAACTGCTGCTTTTGTTGTTTATTCTCGTGACTCCCTTCAGTCTGGAAGTTCGTTCTCCCCACTGAATGCCGCAATGGTCACGTACACCGTGACGTCTTCTCCGAGAGGTCGGCGAGGCTGCGTGCAAGGCAGTAGATGCTCCATTTGAAGGCTTGCGTACACGATCTGTCCAAAGACAAAGATCCTCGATATCGCCTATATACAGATTGTAAGGGCAAGTACTCTTTGCAAGCAGCACCTGTGAAGGCCGGGAAGTCACACAAAAGGTGGGTAGCCAACACCACGCCCAATCGCCATTGTCACTACAATGACCATGTTTTGACACACCACACCAGGTAGTCATTTGAGGCTGAGTCTATCTAGGGGTCAAATAATCGTGTTGGCCGTGAGCTGTACTAGACCTCGGGTCGCTGAATTCGTAGTGTAATGGGTACTGCAAGATCCGACCGTGTCTTTCCAGTGCTCGCTGAGCTGCATTGTCTTCCAGTTGCCAAATGAGTACATTATAAGGTCGCACTCATTCCACAAACAAAGTGCTTCTCACAAATGAACCACAATAGCTCGGCAATTTCCTTAAGGAGCAGACTCCGGTCATCCTTGCAGTGGATTTTGGCATACCATCGTATAAAGACGGTAATTGCATCGGACGCTTTCATATATGCTTCTGCGGCCGTCTAGAATGCTCTTCCTTCCAATATTAGGCAGCCACACAAAACGGAGTAATTCGGCCGAAGATGGGATCTTGCTGCTTCACCGTATCTCGAGTGGTGGAGCAGCAGCAGCAGGAGCTGCCAGTTGCTACCTCACTGCTACACCCAGTATAATTCAGATGGGAGAAGCAGTCGGGGTGACCAATTATGCAGCACTCAGTGATTTACTCAAGTCACTCGCTCACTCACTCAGCCAGTCATTCGTGCAGCCAGGCAGTTACTCAGCCAGACACTTAATAATTTCCCCATTATCTAATTCACTCAGCACTGAATCACGCTGCATTTATTCATTCACCCCGTCACTTATTAGCTCATTCACCCACTTATTCACCCATACAATTCAGAGTAAAGCAGTAGTCTGGTTGATTCATGAACCAGCATTCGCTGATTTACTTAAATCACTCCCTCACTCAACCAGCTAGCCAGTCATTCGCACTGCCAGTCACTGAGTCAGCCATTTACTCATTCGCTCAGCCACTCACACACCGACTCATCCATTCATTCACTCACCCACACTTAATCACCCAGTCACCCGTTCATCCACCCGCCTCACTCATTAACCCATACAATTTAGAGTAAAACAGCTTCTAGGTTTATTGATCATCCAGCGCTCACTGATGTATTCCAATCACTCGCTCACTCATCTCCTTATGATGTTTCTCCAGCTACGAACATGGTCATAGTAGCCTCTAAGACTAACTTTGTTGACCCCCCCCCTCACCTATAGTCTACCAGATACTGACTGTCTCACCCACTGTTCACCACTCACCCAACCACTCACACACTCACTCATCCATTCACCCACCCACTCACTCACCCACTCATTCACATAGGGCAGCAGAGTGCAGCACAGCAAACTACACGGTTCCAATGTGATGCAGGATGCTGCCGTGGTGCCGAGTTGACTCCATGGGCAGTGTTGAGTGTATGGGAATCATTGAGTCTATGGGCAGTGTTACGTATATGTGCAGTGTTGAGTTTATGCATTTATGGCTGTTGAACGTCTTACACACAGTACATAGCCAATCGTGCTTATCGGAGGTGCTTGGGAAGGACAACAAACTAAATACAAAAAGCAGTTCTCAAGAAATTAGTTATCGCGACCAATATTATCCATAATTAAACATTTGTGGGTTAGATCGCATAAACATAAGTGTCGTTAAAACCGCCACGACCTGACAGCCAAATATTAAGGATTGTCATGTCAACAAAACGTGCCAATTAGTTACTACCTCAGCACACCGGTGTGTTGGAAAGTCAACCCACAACATTTACAATTCAAGTACAATGACATTTCGCTGGTGATAACATCAACAACCCGCTTCATCAGGTGATAGCCAGAATTTTGTATAAGAAGAAGAATTGAGTTTTCAAAAGATTGAGATCGATAGATTTCACGCACCTCACTCGTCTCCATATCATCCAAGGGACGAGTCTCTCCACCAGGGTGCTGCGTCTCTCCCGAGTCTCCCTTCCTTCTACCACCACCACCACCAACAACAACAACACTACCACCACTATCATCAATGCCATCACCACCACCACGGCCGAAGTTACTTCTCATTCTCCTCCAGCAACACCACTTCATGCTGTGGTAGCGGTGGTGGCACCGGTAGAGAAGCACCATCAGCACCAGAAGGAAGATCAGAGCCCACGCGGTTATGGCGAGGGACGCTTTGACGCGCGAAGGTGAAACCGTCGATGGCACCGGCGATGGCACCGGCGATTGCACCGGCGATGGCACCGGCGATGGCACTGGCGATGTCGCTGCACGCGTCGTAGCAGCGGTACCTGTTGCAGAGAAAGGGACACTGTGATTGGTGGTGGCTAGGAGATGTTAAATATACCGCCTGGTATAAAGGGGGTCGTGGGTTCGATCTCGACTGATGCCTGCTGTATATTTGGAGTTTGTGTGTCTCTCTCCCTGTGTGTCCTTCAGATTTTTCCTTCCACATTTAGAATCAACATAAACGCGTTTAGAGTATTTGGCTGCTTTAAATTTCCACGTAATGAGCCACTTCGTTGAGCTATCATTTGTGGCCAAGTCCCGTCTGAAAAAAAGAGCTATATAACTCAGTGGGCCTTCACCTCTTCACCTTGTGCCGTCAGGTCGAAATCGACCTCTGGTGACATCCACGACCAGACTCCCCCATCAAAACCTGTCTGTCACTGCCTTTCGTAGCTGGGTAAGTGTAAGGCCAGTGGTGTTCTTGATGTCGTCCATCCATCTCTTCTGAGGTCGACCTCTTACCCTGCTACCTTCTCCATTCCCAAACAAGACTGATTCCTCTGGTCCAGAGATCCTCATAACGTGTCCAAAGTAAATCAATTTATGCTTCATGAAAAAGGCCTCGAGTGGAAGAGCAGGACGGACATGTTTGATATTTGGCTGTCTTTAGTTTATGTCGCATTCTTCTCCAGCACCACATCTCAAATGCGCTGATCCTCTTTGGCTCGCTTAATCTCTGGGTCCACGACTCACATCCATATATGGCAACAGGAAATATCAGAGCTTTGACAAGCCTCTTCTTGGTGCTTATGGTAATGCCCTTGTCTCTCCATATCTTATTGAGCTGTGACATGGATATTCTACTGAGAACTGACTGCCTACTCATCTCGTGGCTAAATTATCAGACTTTAGCAGTCAAGGAGAACAGGAATACAAAGTTCGTTGCAACTTGTATTGATGCATTTTCCAGACTAAATGAGTTTACTTGTTTTATTGCCATCATCTTTGTCTTTTGGAGATTTAGGCACAGCCCAGCCTTCTCACTATCTCTTTAACATTTACCAAGGGTCATAATTTCAGCTTTGCTATATTATAGTAGGGTGGTATCATCAGTATCTCTTAAGTTGTTTATTCTTCTGTCTCCAATCTTCACGCCTGCTTCAATAGAATTCAGGCCTGCCTCTCGCATAATACGCTCATTGTACAAATTGAATAGTTAAGGCCCTGTCTTACTCCTTTCCCAATGCCGGGGGAGGAGTCAGATTCGGTAGCCCGAATAGGGACGCGGGGCTGAGGGCGGGGCCTGAAGAGACGCTACATGGGGACCGGGACTCGAGTAGGGGTTGTAGGGTATTGACACTGTAGCGTGTGTTAGGTTATCTAGGTCCGGTGGGTTACCACCCTAGCTAACCGGGTGAAGGAGCCGTTACCCCTTTTGTGTTAATAATAAAAGTGATGCCTCCTATACCTTGTTGAGAGTGTGTTCCTACCCACTACACTTACATACGACTGTCTTTTTTCGATGGTCAGGTCATCACTGCTGCCTCTCTACAAGGGCAAACGTGGTGCAGACGCAAGGCAGAGAACCGCCATATGTATCATCCATTTGACTCCTCCTGCCCTCCCCCCCCTCCCCCAGCAAGCTATTCACCTCACTGACCTAGGTGGCCACTTAGCATCTGTAAGTGTGACAGGAACGCATTGCGGTAGGCTCCGGCCACAGATCCCCGAAGTGAGTAAAAGTAAATGGCTCGCTTTGTTACTCATCTGAGAGAGTTACCGCTCCCGTGTCGCGCAGCTTTTTCATCTTGACCACTTCTGGCGGCCGACCCAAATCTGAGTCTTGCTTTGCCCTCGGTTCCTCGTGAAGTCTTTCTAAAGACTTGTCGTGTTTTGCATATATTTCTCAATTAAGCGATTAGTTTCAAAGCGGCGGGTCTTTGCGCGTTGTTTTACAGAGTCGAGAAGAAACTGTCAGTTGCTCATTTTGAAATAGAGAATTGGTTGTCAATGTTGAGGACTTGTTTTTACATATATTATAGCATGGGCGCTGTTATAGACCTCTTGTTGGACAATCCTTTAAGCTAGTTGCGATAACTTAGCGATGGTCTTTATCAAACTCCAGGCTTCAGTTTTCTCTGCGATTTGGCAGAGTTTTCCATCAAGAGTTAATACGTACACAGTCAGCGGTATTTCTGTATTTAGCTATCGTTTGATATCCTGGTATGTGGATGTTGTGGCTCTGGAACCACCTGCCACCTATTCTGTGCCGGTATACTAAAATTTAAAAAAAATCTTATTTTACCAGGTCAGGCCCCACTAAGCAGCTATTTTTTACATACGTGACTTGGCCATAAATGATAGCTCAACAAAGGGGCTCATCACTTGGAAATTTAAAGCAGCCAAATTTTCTAAACGCGTGATATTGATTTGCATGTGGAAGACGCGGAGAAAAATCTCAACTACGGAGATTAAGAGAGACACAAACTCCAAATATACAGCAGCAGGCGTCAGGGTCGGGATTGAACCTCTGACCTCGTGTATACCAGGTGACGAAGATAACATCTCACCACCGTGGCCCTCCCTAAATGTTTTTTTGAAAAAGCAAAACATATAAGTTCTAATTTATTTTCCTACAAAGTGGAACTCATTTAGTCAACCCTTTGAAGGATGATGGCTGAGTTCACCCCCCCCAAGCAAGGATTTAAACTTGGGACCTTCTGATTGTGAGCAGCTCACTTTGGGTGCCTAGCTGCCCGAACGAATTTTAGGAATTACAGTCACAATTGAGTTAACAGATTTGTTATGATTAAGATTAATAATGTCATGCATTGTTGCGATTCAAGGATTTCGATTTTATTCCAGAATAAATTTTCTTTACATTGTAGTGAATGAAGCGGCCTCTAGTATCTCCGGAGAAAAGTGAGCTGAATACATAAAACACACACATGAACATCACAAAACAATCGATTCTTGCTCACACAAATAATATGAATGTTTTGTGATGTTCAGATTTATTAATAGATGCACCACTACAATGGTTACAAACTAAAACCACAACGTGTGCAGTTTATTTACATCGAGTAAATGGTAATATGAATTTATATATGCAGACGTTTCATTACATCTCAAGCTTTGTGGCATTACCTTGAAAAGTTACCGTCAAGTTGTAAACCATGCCATGATGATGATCAGCTCTGCTTGTTTCCATACAACAGCGGTACATTCCACTCGCATTCGCTGGGACTGAAGTCAGAGTGATGGAGCCATTTCCACTGCTCAGATTCCCAGAGAAAACCACGTAGCAGAGAGATGGGTTGCAGGATGTAGCCAAATGAATGCCACGGAAAAATATCTGTGGAACAAGATATATTGGATGTTTAGCTATTTTTTTTAATTGATGCACGTTAGTGTTTGTTTATTCATACCAACCAGTAGGCTGGTATCACACTCCCAAAAACTATGCGGAAGAGCTATATTTGAAATCTGCTGTCATATTTTGATTGAACCATTCTAAACGTATGTTAGAAAGTTACAACGAATAATGTAAAAAAGACAAATTTATTATTTAAGGATTGGGGTTAAAATCGACAACTTCAGAATTTAAGATTTACGAAATTATATTAGTTTCCACACTTATTCATTTTAATGCTTCTAAAACATCGGTAGAATTTGAATATATCTTCTTTGACATAGCGTACCTCGCAGCAATAAAAAAAATCCCCTTGCGTTAACAGAAGGATTTTGACTGATACCCAAAACGGGGGACCTGGGAGCCAATTGCATTACTCTGAGCACTGGGGGATGTTTGATCTCAATTCACCTTGTCCACCTAGAACCCATAGCAGCCCGCATTTCGCACAAGCTGGAAACAATGAAGAAGCTATTCGGGCAGTCCAGCAAACAGCGGTTTGCAATCGTGATTCCTAGAGGTTATAGTAGCACGTGACACACAATCTCGAAATCGCTCTGATTTCAAAGGGGCATATTGGGCTACATTTCTGAAATGGTAGAAAGCTGAGCTAACTACAAATGAGAATCACCCCTCTAAACTAGCATTTATATTAATGGCGATGCCAAAGCTTCTCACAAATTATTAATGTAACCAGCAACATTAAGAGAATGAAAACATTTATTTAGACAGAATAAATCCGATGCGCCATGGAGATCTTTGTCACACATGTCCATTCGTTATAACAACAAATACAGCTGCGGCTGATTGACAACTAATTTATTTTTATTGTGTTTTAGTTTTTGGCTTTCCTCCGCACTTACAATTAGCGTGGTTGGCATTGTACGGTGCCAACGAAGTTTAACACACATACAGACATACTACACTATACTATACACTACAATACAGATAACTGTCCCCATCACCCCCCCCCTCCCCCACCAGCCCTGGGCAGGGGAGCGCTGGCAAGCAGGGGGCAGTTGATCTTTAGTGCTGCTAGAAGTAACTCTGTCTCGCTATCATTGAGCCCAAAGGAAGTTGGAGGTCAACTCATCTTGATGTCCGTACCACCAGCTGCTGCCAAAAAGCCACAGAGTTCGTGTTAAGATTGCTAACGGACCCCCATCTTTGAATGGGGTCTCTGGACAGCTTAGACAAGTGGTTCTTAACCTGGGGTGCATGCACCCCATCTCTGAATGGGTTATCTGGACAGCTTAGACAAGTGGTTCTTCACCTGGGGTGCATGCATCCCATCTCTGAATGGGGTCTCTGGACAGCTTAGACAAGTGGTTCTTCACCTGGGGTGCATGCACCCCATGGGGGTGCGAGATTCCCTTTCTAGGGGTGCAAGACGGTAGATCATCGAAAAAAATTAGGCACGGGCATGTAAGTACAGCTACTTTGTTTCATCAAACCTATGTACTTACCAACATTATTTTAATGATTAAGAACCAAGGGGTGCAGTGCTGCATTAAAGGTTAAGAAGCACTGGCTTAGACTGACGAGAGATATCTGGAAGGACCCCTGGCCTAAGCAATAGTAGATTTGGAGACCGTTTACTCGTAATGTATTTCGTAACATTATTTTGTATCGGGCACATTCTGCACGAGTGATATTCACACTGTGTTTGTGTAGCAATACAGACGGATATTGCACTGGGCTGATAATCCCCAAAGTGTGCTAAATTGGGAACACCACGTGTAATGAGAGATATTGCAATACTCACCGTAGTGTTAGACTGTCCATATCTCCATCGCACGCGGTATATTGTGGACGATGTTGAACAGTTAAGGAGCACATCGTCGCCTTCAACAGCTGCCATGTGCTGAATGGGGCTATTTGCTACATAAAGAAAAATGTGCAAAATGAATGCAGAGACCGCTAGCATTGAACGTTATTAGCTGAATATGACCAGCCTGGCAGCATCAACAAACCATGGCATTTCCACATACAGATCTCTGGGAAATGAATACAATATAACCCTCCGTATGCGCAGGCGTCTGGAAATTTTTAGTGTCGCATATTTGCGAGTTACTAAATGCATACTAATTCCCTATTCGCGAACCTGCCAAACTTCAGTATTCGAGAGTTTTATGAAAGTTCCGACAGACCGCAGAGTTTCACTACTTTTGAAACGGTCCACTTGTGAAGATGAGACGTGCCCTCTCTGGGCCGCCCGCTTTGTCCTGAACTCGCTATTGTGCATGTTTTACTTTATACGTACTTACACTTGACTCAGTTATACATTTTATGAATCATTGTCAAATCATAATAATGATCGTCAAAGGTAATTAAAAAAAATGTTCTGTGCAGTTTATTATTTATTTTAGCCATTGTTTTGATTAAAAGCTTTCGTGACTGCAGGGATTCATATGCTTGGTTCATTCGGTAAAGTCACGTAGAAGGGAAACAAAAAAATAATAAAAATATAAAACAGTAACATTTTCACGACGTTTCGACTGCAACACAAGCAATCATCATCAGGTGTCAAAAAACACAGCAAGAAAATTTCAAAAAAATTATTGCTGTGTTTTTTTATGATTTAAAAGTGCATAGCTCCAATGCATAGCTCCAGTGGCTTCCTATCGGAAGGAAGAGCGTTCCAAACGGCTGCAGAAGCGCACCTGAAAGTGCGCGATGCGATGACCGTCTTTTTTTATTTACACGCTTTTTATTAACTCACTGTCTGTTGTTGTATCCTCAAATTTTGTAAGTAAATTTTTACCCACTTCCCAATGTGGTATCGACTGCAAACTTGATATACTTATGTCATACTGATGACAATACTATATTCTATCATAAAAAATAAAAGAAACATATATGTTTAAACATTATTTTGTATATGTTATGTTTCGGCTTCGGTTTAATTGTCCACGCTCAACTGACGTTGCCTGTAAATCACCACGGTCCCCTTACGTTATGGCAAGCTTCGGGGCCACTTCCTGGAGTCGTGGAGTTCTGCCATTACTAGTACGGTACATTTCATTAAAGTGTGTTTAAAAACAAGTTTTTTAAAATATTACTTATTATTACACGCTTTTATTTACCTCACTCTGTCTGTTATTGTTGTATCCTCAAATCTTGTAACTCAACTTTTACCCACTTCCCAATGTGGTATCGACTGCAAACATGGTATAATTATGTCATACTGATGACAATACTATATTCTATCATAAAAAATAAAGAAATATATTTTTAAACATTCTTTTTTATATGTTACGAGGGGGTGGGTGGTCAGCACCACTCCCGACCGCCTTTGTCTCCCCAGTGGTGATGTTGACACCACACCAGTTACTCGTCCTGGGAGGGAGGCCCAGGACTGGTTCAAATAATCGTCACTGGTGGTGGCCGTGAGCGGGAATCGAACTCAGGTCGCCGGGTTCGTAGCGCAGCGCGCTAACCATAGGTACACACACACGTGCTTGCTGCAGACACACACAACTTTCAGGGTGCGTACGGCAGTAAACGACTGAAATAATAAAGCAATGCTGCGCGAGGAACGCCTTAGACCTGCAAAACATTCGTATTTCACTTTACCCGCGATCAGCAGGCACACTCCGTTTCGCTTCCGCACAGGGGTCACATGACAGATGTGACGTCACAGCTCACTTGCCGTGCAAAACATATATGCATTATTGAGCCCCCCCCCCCATGGTGCACAAATGCAAATTTCAAGTTTGTTGCCTGTCGGGAAGCACAATAGACATTTTGAACAGACACACATAATCACAAATTTCCCTTTTATATATAGAGATGTCACAGTAATCCAGTAGAGCAGTGGTTTTTAACCTGGGTTCGATCGAACCCCAGGCGTTCGGTGAGTCAGTCTCAGGGGTTCGGCGGAGGTTAAGACACACACCCGACTCATATGATTCGTGATGACACGTCCGGCTTGGCCATCATTGGCTGCAAGTGATCACGCTACATCGCTTGGCCTATCTGTGCTGCAGGGAATTTGGTGCGCTTGGTAGTCGACTTGTGACTGTCGTGATGGTACGTCGTGTGATTTCTTTCTTAATATTTTAATCCCTTCATACTAACTATGTCGAGCAAAAAAAGAAAGTGGTCAGACGAATATGTACAATATGGATTCACATGTATAACGGAACGTGATGGGGAGTCAGCGTCCTAACTGCATGATTTGCAATGCCAAGTTGAGCAATTCTAGACTAGCACCGGCAAAACTAAGGGAACACTTCCTTAAGCTGCATGGAGATGGGGAATACAAGAACACAACGCTCGCTGAATTCAAGGTGAAGAGAGCCAGATTCGATGAAAAGGCTACTCTGCCTGTTCTCGGCTTTGTACCCATCAACAAACCGATCCTCACAGCATCGTACGAAGTTGCTTACCTGATCGCAAAGCAGGGCAAACCACACACCATTGGTGAAACACTCATAAAACCAGCTGTGTTGAAAATGGCGAATATCATGCTGGGAAAAGCGGCTGAAGTTAAGTTATCCCAAATTCCTCTTTCAAATGACACCATCAGCGACAGAATAGAGGACATGAGCAAATACATCTTGGCTCAAGTAGTTGCAGATCTGATTTCAAGCCCGGAAAAATTCAGCCTCCAACTCGACGAGACCACAGACGTTTCCAATCTAAGCCAGCTTGCTGTATTCGTGCGCTATGTGAAAGACGACGTGATAAAGGAATATCTTTTTATTTTGTAAGCCTCTTACAACAACAAATAAGGCAGCCGATGTGAAGAAACTTGTGGATGACTTCTTCAAAGACAACAATCTTTCGTGGGATATGGTTTCTGCAGTTTTTGTTACGCATTGTATTCTGCACAGGCATGCGTTGGCAACAAAAACCTTGCCTCCAAAACTGACAGAAGTATTAAAAATTGTAGTGGAAGGCGTGAACTATGTGCGAAATAGTGCTCTGAGGCACCGCATCTTCAGTGAGCTGTGTAAAGAAATGGGCTCTGAATTCGAGGTACTTCTGTACCATTCTAACGTTCGGTGGTGATCCCGGGGACAGGTGCTGAATCCTGTTTTTGCCATGCGTGTGGAATTAGCCCTGTTTTTGCAAGAGCACCAACATTGTCATGCAGATTGCTTCAAAAATTCTGAGTTCATTCTCATTTTAGCGTACATGGCTGATATCTTCGCAGCTCTCAACCATCTCAATCAGCAGATGCAGGGCGTTGGAGTCAACATCATTGAAGCGGAAGAAAACCTGAAGGCTTTTCAAAAAAAGCTACGATTATGGAAACGACGAACAGAGAACGATAAGTTCGCAAACTTTCCCCTGCTGGACGACTATGTAAGTAAGATCGAAGATGTACTGTATCTGGAATCGGAGACATTTCTGTACCCACGGAACTGAAGCAAGCAATTGCCACGCACTTAGATGAGCTTGCAAATTCTCTCGACGGATACTTCCCTCATATGCAGCATGGGTGAGACAGCCGTTCACGTTTAGTGTTGAGACAGCAGATGTCAATGATGAATACCTCGACGAAATCATTGAAATTCAGCAGAGCCAGGTTCAACAGCAACTCTTCAGAACAACAACGCTCTCAACGTTTTGGTGTCAACAAATGGTAACGTACCTTGTTATTGCTAAGAAAGCCCTGGAGATTTTCATACCGTTTATTACAACATATCTTTGCGAGCAATCCTTTTCGAGGATGCTGGACATAAAAACGAAGAAAGGAACAGACTTTGTTGCGAAAATGACATGAGAGTGGCACTTGCCAAGGTGAAGCCGCGCATTTCTGAACTGGTCTCTGAAAGGCAACAGCAGAAGTCACACTGATTTGCAGTAAGTGTTCATTATTATGTTTTTGTTTTTGTGTGAAAATCATGTTTTGCTGGTTTTGTTCTTTGAACAAAGTGATGTTGATGCACGGTTCATTTTGTGCACCAGTAAAACATATACCTATGTTTTGAATTTGAAAAAATCATATTTTATTTTTTCCAATTAAGAAGGGTTCGGTGAATGCGCATATGAAACTGGTGGGGTTCAGTACCTCCAACAAGGTTAAGCACCACTGCAGTAGAGGCAATATGGTAGCTTTTATTAATTCCAAACGGAACATAGGGGAGAAGCAGTGTTTGTGTCGATACAGAAAACCAATTTAAATTTTTGTCTTTTTACCAATATAATGTGATCTTGAAAATTCACCTCCGATTAGCACGGTTGACTATGTACGGTGCGAAAGAGGTTCAACATACATACACACGTACATACAACCACTGCACCACCACTCTTAACTCGGCTTATTTTAATCACAAACGTATTGATATAAATAAAGCTGTATCATTAATCTACAGTGGACACGAATGATGATATGACTGAACGGAACTTATTAGGTGTGTGTAGCTTATTTCTAACTCACTACCCATGCCCCACATCAAAATGCGCGTGGTTGCTATGAGTGACACGGCCGACAAAACTCCTGCCTGTCACACAAAGTGATGGAGCCGCTATGCAAGCCTCGTGGTCTCACTGCGGACTACAGGGCCTGCTATGTGTTTTTAGATATGATTTTACCAGGTAAGGCCCACTACGGAGAGAGAGATACATGCAAATTTCAAATATACAGCAGGCATCAGGGTCTGAATCGAACCGACGACCACCTGCATACGAGGCGAGGTAGTTAACATATCCTAGTCACCGTGATGATGATCAGAGAGACAAACGCAGTCTCCACATATACAGCAGGCTTCAGGGTCGGGATCGAACCCACGACCTCCTGCATACCAGAGAGGTATCTTCTTGGTTCTTTCGGTAAAGTCACGTAGAAGGGAAGTAATAAAATAATAAAAATAAAACATAATAAAATAATTCTCACGACGTTTCGGCTGCAACGCAAGCAGCCGTCTTCAGGTGAAGACGGCTGCTTGCGTTGTAGCCGAAACATCGTGAGAATTATTGTATTATGTTTTATTTTTATTATTTTATTACTTCCCTTCTACGTGACTTTACCGAAATAACCAAGAAGATGAATCCCTGCAGTCACGAAAGCTTTAAATCGAAATTTAACCAGAGAGGTAGTTAACATCTCTTTGGAGTTTGGGGGTGGGGGCGCTGATTGCATGGTTCGCCTCGGGCGCCAGTTGCTGGCAGCTAGCCTAGGGCCGGCCCTGAGAGAGAGAGATGCAAACTCCAATTATATAGCAGCCATCAGGGTCGGGATCGAACCCACGACAACCCTGTATACTAGGCGAGGTAGTTAACATATCATAGCCATCGTGATGATTAACAGAGACACACGCAAACTCTAAATATACAGCATGCATCAGGGTCGGAATAGAACCCACGAACTCCTGTATACCAGGCGAGGCAGTTAACATATCCTAGCCACCGTGGTTTGGGTGCGACCAGTGCCGGATTAACCTCGTGCGGGCCTGTAGCATATGTTATAAAGGGGCCCTAAATAAAGAAAACACATACATATTAAAACACAATTTTTTTACTTGCATAGTAAAGAAATTGTATTTGCTATACAGCCAGATAATATAACAAATCGCTAACCTTAAACACCCAGTCGTTCATAAAAGGTGAAGGCAGTATAGTACTATATTAATAGAGCAAGTGCAGAATCACTGAACTGAAATTGAAAGCTTGAAAGCATTTAGCGCGGGGCCTTTGAAAGTGCGGGTCCTATAGCTACATCTGTAGCTACTTTTGCTACTAGGATAATCCGGCACTGGGCGCGACCATTACTATCGCAAATTTAAACAACCGAAGGAGCGTGCATTTGAGAGCACGCGCGCTGAATTATGTTGTTCACCAACGTTCCACTCCATCTTTCTTACCTGAGTTAGTCACGTGCACCGCCACCGCCATTACCGTTACGAGGAAGGCAGACTCGCGGTGGTTCATGGTTGGGAGCTCCTAGGGCGGGTTACAAGAGACAGGGATTAGGAAAGGGTAAGGTAGGAGCCAGCACAACACATAGGGTCCCGTTGTGACCAGTTAAATGCACTTTACACTACAATACACTACACTACTATACTCTACAATACACTACTATACACTACACGGCTATACACTACACTTTACACTACATACACTGCACTACTTTACACAACACACTACACTATTATACACTACGCGATTATACACTCCACTACAGAACTGTATTACATTGAAAATATTTTTTTTCTCCTTATTTACGTATTACCTTCTTTTGTTAAGTAGTGGGGTTTATTTTCGTCTTTTTGTACGGAACTGGATAATAGATGTGCAGCGTTGTGCGATGCAATTGCATGAATGACGCTATTTGAAATGAAATAATAATTCTTATTCTGGTAAGAAATTAGTTCAACGTACATACACGTAAGCATAACATGAAACAGTCGGTGCTCGCGTTGCATTGTGTTCTTGTCTCCAGGAACTGGTGCAGGAGAATGACGTCGCTCTGCACGACCGCTGCCCGCGTGTCTGCTCGGAATGTTCCTCTAGCGCAGTGGTTCTCAGAGGTGCGGTTCCCTGACCCAGGAGTGGCTGTGATGTGTCGCCCGGTGTGAGCTCACCTGGCCATCACAAATGATAGCAGTTCAATCTAAGTGGCTTGTCATGTTGACATTTATAGAAGCCAAATAATCTACATGGCATGTTGATTCTAAATTTGGAAGGAAAAACCGGAGGACCCCGGAGACAGGAAGAGAGAGATGAAAACTCTAAATATATGTAGTGACATATAATGGGCCACTACGGCGCCGAGCGCCAGTTACTGATAGAGAGGGGAACTGGGAGTGAAGTAGCCCTCTCTGCTAGCAGGGTATGCAATGTCATGGAAAGGGTCCCTAGGGAGCATAGTTCTGGTGACTGGCAGAGAGAGGGCATCTGAGGACGTAGCAGCCCCGTTGGCTGGCAAGGGCACGTGATAGGCCAGGGTAAGGGAAGTGGGCCAAAGGTTACAGAAGGGACACGTGGTGTATGGCCCAGAACCTTCTGGGGTGTGGCCGAGGGCGGAGCCAGGCCACACTGGGGGGTATAAAAGGGAGGTCCCGAGGCTGCATCGGGGCTGTCTGCTGGAATGGGACCCGCCGTGCTACGTCTTCCCCTGGGTCTTCGGTCTTCGTGCTCGGCATCGTGGGTCAGGCAGTGTGCCGACTGACCTGACCCGTTTATATAGTTATCCCGTGATGATTACAGGTTATGTAGTTATCCCGTGGTGGTTACTGGTTATGTAGTTACCCTGTTGTGGTTGTAGAATAAACGTGTTGCCTACTGAGTTAGTGTATTTATCAGTGAACTCACTACATACACAACCGGCATCGTTAGTCAGGATCGAACCCACGACCTCCTGCATACCAGGCAAGGGGGATAAAAACTCGTCACTGCGGCGCCCCACGTTCACTGTACATCAGCAAAAAGCCTCGCTTTGAAAAACACTTTCAATGGAAGTGTAGCCGGGTATGAGCTCACCTGTGATTAATCACACGTATAAGTGTGCACTCTGCTCATAACTACGGGTAGCCAGGTGCTTTTTATTATTTAAGTGAATGCCAACGGTGATCAGCGATTGGACCACGAGCCCCCCACGTCCAAAGCAGAGAACGAGCCACGTCTCCAATTTATATTTGCGCGGACTTCGTGCTGGTGAACTGCACATGTGACATTAGCTCAGGCCCGGATGAATGTTCTTGTAGGCCCTAGGAACTTCTGTTTCATAGGCTTTCAGTGATAACTTTCTACACTTGGTACTGCTGCTGCCCATGTTAATACCGCCACTGTCACGTCACTCCATTTGCTTCACGCGTACCTCACCCAGCCGCAGCTGGACAAGATGTCGTTACTGCTGACAGATTAATTATTTAGTCTGTGCCCTCATTCGATGTGTGTCTGATCCGCTATTGCAGATAGGCTATATCCCTTCTGAAGACGACTTTTGAAAAAAGTTTTGCCGTTTCACAAACAACCACCACCACTGGTGGCTCAGCTGTTGTGGAGTTGCCTCCACAATGCAGAGTACATCGAATCATCGTCTCAGAACTGTATTCGTTGTATTGTTGTTGTTATTGTTGTTATTGTTTCTGCTGTCTATTTAGCCTACCTGTCCTCCCTAGCAAGGATTACGAACACGGGACGAGAGGGGACAGCAGGGCAGACCGGCTACAGATACAAACACAGGTTCAGAATCAGAATCTTAATTTACACTGCAGGAGGAAATCCGATGAGCCTTAAAGCTCTTTTTGTCACAGATGTCCATAATGAACATGTTTAGACACTTTTGTTTCAGACGTGAATAATAATTTAACACTATATTTAGTAATAATAAAAAATAAGTGCGGTAAATTACCCTGATAATCCTACCTGAACCCAAATATCTAAATGCCCCCCCCTAAGAAATATATCATTATAGTTGTGAAAAAACACAGCTATAAGGATGTTCCGGTAATATGAATCCTGTTGTATTGCTGGTATTTAGAGGGAGAAGTGAATGTGTTTTGTCACGAGGGGTGGGGAGGCTGAGTGGTCAGCAGACATTTTTGGCGCCACGGTGGTGAGATGTTAACTACCTCGCCTGGTATGCAGTAGATTGTGGGCTTAATCCCGACCCTAACGCCTGCCATATATTTGTAGTGTGAGCTCGTAGCGAGTAACGCCTATGAAGGAGATGGGTGGACAACACCGCACTCATTACACACACAAAGTGCTTGCCACAAATGAACCAAAATACCTCGCTGATCTCGTCAAAAAGCATAAAACATCAAACGAACTCAATTCAACCTCGCAGTAGCGGACTTTGGATAGCAATCGAACAAAGATGATCACCGCATCGCACGCTTTCAGATGCTATTTAAACTACACGACACTATATACTACACCAATATACACGACATACACTACACTATAGACTACACTTTTGGCTAGCCATCAAATAGAGAGAGGTCACCGCATCGCGCGATTGCAGCCGTCTGGAACGCTCTTCCTTCCGATATTAGGAAGACACTGAAGCTATGCACTTTAAATCAAATAGATTGACAACTCATTGCTTTAGAACTGCTTTCGTCTTTAGTTTGTTATCCTTCCCCTGCACCACCGATGAGCACGGTTGGCTACGTACGGTGCCAAAGAAGATCAACACACGTACATAAAACATACATACAACATACACACAACATACACACAATATACATACGGACGCGCAGCACTCGTTTTGTCTGCGCTGGCGTCTTGCTCCAAGCTGCAGCTCCTTCGCAATAGCCGCTGTTAGCAATGGCGTGCGGTCGAGCCAGATGCGTCACTCGGTCGGTGAGAAATTCCATTTCCTCTCGGGGAAAAATCGCCGTGTTGTTATTTACCACAGCCACGAGCAGGGCTGTGTGTGAGCGAGTGTGCGTGTGTTTCGGGGTGAGCGGTAGTGTAATGTTTAGCGTGCTGCGCTACGACCCCGACGATCACAGTTAGATTTCCGTTCACGGCCACCACCCAGTGATGATTTTTTAACCGGTCCTGGGCCTCCCCTAAATCGACTCAGCCTTAAGCTAATATCTGGTGTGGTGTGTAAACATCGCCACGAGGGAAACAAAGGCGGTCTTCATTAGGTAGCAACGTCGTTTAAAAAAGAGCTTTATAGTTCAGTGTGCTTTACTTGGTAAATTGTTTGGTTTAGTTGAGCAATAGTTGTGAGCGCAGTGGCTGTCAGGGCTGCACTTTTACCTGGTGAATTAAACCCAGAAGCCACAAGCCACGCGCGCGGGGTCGAACCCAGGACATGGCTGTGCCTGGTCATGCGTGCACGGAGATGTGTTTGGAGCCACATTTCTATCCTGATCACATTATAATCGACAAATGTTCTCATTCAAAATATGAGACTATGCTCATAAGTATCAGTGAATGTTCTGTCTCTCAAGTGATACACGGGCAGTCCTCCACCTACGAATGGGTTCCGTTCCTGAGAGCCGTTCATAAGTCGCACGGTTCGTAAGTCGGAACACAATGTACTGCATTTAAATGCACATATGGTCAGTATATACAATGATAGACAGTTCAACAACAAAAAAGGGAAGCATTGCAAAACTCACAAATAGGAATTTATATTGTACATTTCCACGTAATAAGTATCATAGAATATAATAAGGAAAACAAATATTCACATCCGATTAACACGGTTCACTAGATATGATGGGACAGAAGTTGGCTTGCTTGTCAGAAGGGACGAACCGAGTCTGCTCAATTGTACGCACGCACACACGCACACACACAGACATACATGCACAGACACATGCACAGACACACACACACAGACACACACACAACAACAATAACAACCGCCATTCGCCACTAAGTGGCGGTGACGTCACCACGATGCTTGTGCCAGGCCATGTGCACCTTGAGGCCACGTGAAGTGTCGAACGCCCACTGGCAGGAGGTCACGGGGCAGACCCAGGTGCCACGGGTCGACTGACTGAGATGACCGGCGCTCTGCTCGTTGTTGTGAGCGTCGCTCTTCTGCCCTCCATTGTTGTTGGAGGGCGACTGCCTCCAACTGCCCAGTAGCATCCTTCACGAGCCTCCTCCACAGAGGCCGATCTTGACACCGCTGGTACCAGTCATCGGCACGTCCACTCAGCTCCACGTCCTCCTGTACCACATCACTCCATCTCTTCTCTAGCCCGTGCCGCGCCCATCTAGCCCCCTCAATCCGGCCGAACAAAAGCTGTTTCGGCATGCAGTGGCTGGGCATGCGGGCTACATGAACCAGCCAACGCAGCATTGCCTGCCGGATGAGCTCACCGATGGGACTTTGTCTAGATCTTTCAAGGATTTGTGAGCTCCTCACACAATTCAGCCTGGTTAAACCCAGGATGGATCGTAGGCAGGCCAGCCTAAATGTTTCTCACCGGCCAAGATGCTCCATTAGGGGGGTCCATGTGTCGCAAGCGTAGAGAAGGGAGGGAATGACCGTGGCCGAGAAGACCTGAAGCTTCGTGCAGAGTGACAGACCAGGTAGCTTCCACACAGCGTTGCGCAACCGATGAAAAGATATTGCCGCTCGACTGATTCGGAATGAGACCTCTGCTGTTAAACCGGAGCCGGCCATGAGCACACTGCCCAGGTGTGGGAAACTCTCCACTCTCTCTACTGCTGCCCCATCACCGATTGGGAGTTGTGGAGGTGGAGTGTCCGATGTTACAAAATACCCAGGCAGGTGCTTAGTTTTGGTGGAGCTGATGGTAAGGCCCCACCTCTTAGTGACAATCTCCAGGTTCAGCAGCAGTGCTTCCAACTCCTCCTCTGAGTGAGCAGAAATTACCTGATCATCGGTATACATAACGTGGTTGAGCAATAGGGAGCCATCTCTTGACCGCTCTCGGGCATCGATCAGCCTCCCATTATATCCGTACCAAATGGAAATTCCTTCTGTACAGCTATTGAAGGATTCACGAACCACGTGGTCAAATAAATGTTAAATAATGTGGGAACCAGAGGACATCCCTGTCGCACCCCAAAGTGTACAGGGAATGGCTCTGACTCCTGGCCACGTAGTTTTACCCGGGCTCGCTCACCATCATGAAGGTCCTTAATGAGCGTGAGCAGAGGGTCAGGAACTCCAAAAGCATGAAGATGAACCCAGAGCCCAGGCCTACTGATGGTATCATAAGCCTTGAACAGGTCAATAAAGCAGAGATGTAGGTCTTGTTGGAATTCCCTACACATATGCTGAAGCAGACGGACGGAAAATGTGGCATCTGTGCAGGACCGCCCTTTCCTGGAACCACAAGCCTCTCCTCAGCGTGCCTAGAAAGGTGATGTTGAATAATCATTGCCAGGACCTTTCCCGGCACACTGAGGAGTGAGATGCACCTGGAGATGTTACAGTCTGTGCGGTCCCCTTTCTTAAAGAGGGAGACCACCAGGGCATCCTTCCAATCCTGCAGAACCCGTCCAGTGGCCCAGACTGTTTTTATGATGTCATGTAGGGCAGTCTGTTCACAAACGCCACCCTCCCTCAGCATTTTGCTTGGGAGATCATCTCTGCCCGGTGCCTTTCCTGGACTCAGAATCTGGATCGCCTTCAGTACTTCCTCAACAGATGGCACCTCAGCCAGCCACTCACAAGGGGTTACTTCTTCTTCCAATATTAGAGGCACTGCAGCCTCAGCAAGGTCATCCCCACTTTGTGCCACGATGTTTTCCTGGCTGAGGGATTTCCTCTCCCCCAGGACCTCACAGAAATGCTCAGCAAATCTGCAAACCTGTTCCTGGGGGTCGGAGATTGGATCACCGTTCTTTCCCCTCATGATGGTAATAGGTGTGGCGCTGCAGGGTACTTTTTTGATGGAGTTAAATAGGGATTTGTGATCGCGGGCCACTGAGGCAGACTCCATCTCCTCAGCAACCCGCGACCACCAGCCATCCTTGCAGCATCTCATGGCTCTCTGAACCTCCGAGCGAAGGCTGCGGTAAGCCTCCTCATTCTCTGATGTGGGATGCTGTAGACGATGAGAGTGGGCCAGTCGCTTTTTCTCAACCATCCTGAACACCTCCTCTGTCAGCCAACGTCTCTGGGGATGTCTGGACCACGTACCCAAAGCAGCCATTGCAGCTGCATTAGTCACAGTCCTAAACCTCGCCCATTTACCCTTGACATCAGGAGGAGTAGGGGACGATGCCAACCCCAGTCGCAAGCAATGATTACATTTTCGCTTGCAACTTTCACTGAGACCAGGACACCTTAAGTTGGAATGGGGTCCTGGGTGTACACCCACCACCGGAGTGGAAGAATGGCAGGCGCATCTTACAGATGACTAGTCGATGGTCAGAGGGCAGATCAGCTCCACGGTAGGTCCTGGTGTCAAGAATATGGGCTCGCATCCGCTGATCCGTCACTATGTAGTCTAGCAGATGTTCTTGCTTGCACCCGGCATGCATCCATGATGTTGTGTGAATGCGCCGATGCCGGAACAGCGTGTTGGTAATTACAAGCCTATGGGCTGCACAAAAATCTAGCAGCCTCCTACCGTTGCTATTGAGCTGATCTGGCCCATGACTTCCAATCACTCCAGACCAGGTGCCAGCATCATGACCAACTCGGGCATTGAAGTCACCCAACAAGATGACTCTATCCCGAGGGGCCACTTTAGCCAGCACCTGTGACAGGAGGTCATAGAAGGCATCTGACTCATTGGCCTTGCCTGCATCCCTCCACGGATGTTCGTCTTCCGTGGGGGCATAAGTAACCACGACCACCACTCGTCGCCTCCGGTTTATGGGAAGGTGAGCTCAAAGTAGCGTGGGGCTTAAAGCTTCCCACACCTCACCGCCATGCCCCCACGCCCCTTCATTCTTTTGTTCAGAAGAAGAGCCACACACACACACAGAACGACAACGATCCCCCGTGTAGCCTTACCAGACTATTGTGGCAAGTGCTGTTAGTGAGCATCGCCATATTCAGGCACACACAGATACAAAGACACACACACAAAGAGACAAAGATCACCCGTGTAGCCTGTGAGAGACTGTTGGGGCAAGTGCTATTAGCGAGCAGCACCTATGAAGGCCGTCATTGCGCACGAGTGGGTGAGTGGCCATCACCACACCCGGCCGCCTTTGACTCCACAGTGGCGATTTTACACACCGCAGAAGGTGCACATTTGAGGCTGGGTCGACCTAGAGGATGCCCAGAGACCCATTGAGACGATTTTCAGTGGTGTTGGTCGTGACGGGGAATGTTGTGAGATTACTTTCCCATATAACGGTGTTTTCAAGCAGTAATGCGCTTACATTGTTTGTTCACATGATAATTACGTTAATTGGCTATGCCAAATGGAAGGGTGTGTACGGCACACATTTTACTTACGCGATCTGATCTAAAAAATCAAGTATGAATCATGATTTTGGTCATGGCAGCCCACACCTTCACTAATATAAATATTTATAATTGAACTGAAACTCCTCACTCACAGACTGAGTCAGCTGGGCCCCACAGTGGCAAGATGTTAACTACCTCGCCTGGTATACAAGAGGTCGTGGGTTAAATTCCGATCCCGGACCTGACGCCTGTATATTTGGAGTTTGCGTGTCTCTCTCATAGTGGTCACGTGGAATTTTCTCTGGGGCCTCCTGTTTTTCCTCCACATTTAGAAAAATGCGTTTAGAGTGTTTGGCTGTGATAAATTTCCACATGATGAGCCAATTTGTTGAGCAATCATTTGTGGCCAGGTCGCTTCTGAAAAAGAGCTATCTAGCTCAGTGGGCCTTACCTGGTAAAGTTAAAACAGCCACCTACCTTCTCTGTGTGTGTCTCGGTGGGACACTGAGCCAGCCATCGGCCCAGTTTTATCAAAGTGGACACATTGTGGTCAACAACTCGCAAAGGGCATTTAAGAGTTTGCTCGCTCAAAGGACACGATGATTATCATCAATGGGCAATCTTGGTTAATCCACTACTGGGATGATGAAGGCCCTCCACAACCCATCGACAGCTTCTCAAACGACCTGGTACAGAGCATCACATACAACCAGTAGCGCGCTCGTTGAAATGTTACCTTTGTAGAGAGGCGGACTTTCCACCAGAGTAGTCCAATCTGTAGGCAAGGGAGTGGGTGACCGCACTTGGGAGCCTACTAAAGGCTGCATGGAAGCGATAAGGGGGCTTTAAAAATAAACATCTGAGTCCAGGCTTCCACTGAAACCGCGAGTTCACGAATAAAGCGGAGTGGTCTGTGGCTCACTGTACACCTTTAGATCGCTGTTAACACAACGTGAACCGAGGGACGACACCGTATAGGCTTCAACGACCCTTAGGTTGAAGTGCTGTTAGTGAACACCAGGGGCTGCTGCAACGACTTTTGTCAACAGGGTGGGGGTCTGTGCAAGATACACGACTGTGGGGCCCAACCCTCCTTTCTCCAGAATAACTTTCACTGAAATAGCTACGGATATTTTTGTTTATTCCCGTATACAATAATATGTTAGGCTATAACCAGACATATTAGTTGCACCGTGCATTGTGGTTTAGAGGAAGACAGTCTCACGATAACAGTTATAAAAAAAATGTATATATATTTATGGTAACAATACTCTCCATTAAGTTATCCATGCGTCTTTGCTTCTGTAGTATATCACGATCCTTGTGTATGAGGGGCTATATGATGGGGGGGCGGGGAGGTGGCACCATGGCGGGGAGCTGCGAGGATGGGACTCCCGACTTGCAGTGCTGGGTGTGAGCGTTGTCGGCGCCACTGAGTGGACAGAGCGCAGCTCCTGCAGCTCGTGGGTGTGAGGTGGAGTGTGGGGCAGTTAACGGGCAGCCATGACGTTGTCAGTTGGGGCAGTTAACTGGCAGCCATGACGCTGTCAGTTGGGGAAGTTAACGGGCAGCCATGACGCTGTATGTTGGGGCAGCTAACAGGCAGCCATGACACTGTCAGTTGGGGCAGTTAACGGGCAGCCATGACGCTGTCAGTTGGGGCAGTTAACAGGCAGCCATGACACTGTCAGTTGGGGCAGTTAACAGGCAGCCATGACGCTGTCAGTTGGGGCAGTTAACAGGCAGCCATGACACTGTCAGTTGGGGCAGTTAACGGGCAGCCATGACAATGTCAGTTGGGGCAGTTAACAGGCAGCCATTACACTGTCAGTTGGGGCAAAAAACGGGCAGCCATGACGCTGTCAGTTGGGGCAGTTAACGGGCAGCCATGACACTGTCAGTTGGGGCAGTTAACGGGCAGCCATTACGCTGTCAGTTGGGGCAAAAAACGGGCAGCCATGACGCTGTCAGTTGGGGCAGTTAACGGGCAGCAGTCACGAGGCTGTCAGTTGGGGAAATTTAGGGTGTTGGAGAGTCGATTTAAAAATGGGTGAAATAGCAGTTGGGGCAGTGATGCCTGGAGAGGAAAGGGAGTGGCTAGGTTGTGAGATATTGAAACTGATTGTAACACTCTTTGGTTCTTTCGGTAAAGTCACGTATAAAGATAAAATAATAAATTAAATAATATAATACGACGTTTCGATTGCAACACAAGCAATCATCATCAGGTATAAATGAAATAGCAACAAAAATCTAACCAGAAAACTATAGACAGACATATAAGCAGACAGATATCACCAAGATACATAGAGAGAGAGAGTAACACATAGGCACAGAGAGGGAGATCGTCTCTGTGGCGAGGCTTTAAATATTAAGATTGATTGTAACAATTGTAAAGTAATATTTTGATTACAATTTCTGGGTACAAAATTTCCACAATTATAAGCGTATTCTCTTCCTGTTTATATTTATAGTAAAATATAGTCATTACATTTGGAGGCAGTGTGATAAGGGGGAACCCATGGGGGTACCTTAATTTTGTTTGTAGAAAGTACCATTCCAAGTTAAGTAAGTGTTTCAAGACCCAATATATACAACATGGGGCACGCACGCCCCCCTTGTTTCCCTTTCTTTGATGGGCTAAGCGCCGCTCTTATTTTTCACGTCAGTTTTATCGTGTCACAGTGCCCCGATTATCAAGATGAAATGCAGTGACTGTTGTTATTTTTTTAGGGGATTTGGCTTGACGCCTCCATTTCCTGGGAAGTGTTTCTCTCACGTTGTCTAGGTCTCGGCCTCAGGGCGCATTCGACGTCGTTGAAAGTGGCTCCATACATTGCCTGGGCAAAGGTCAATCTGCATAGGCACGTATTTTAACGTGACACTGGTAGACTGGGTGTATGTATACAGTAAAACTCTCTGTCTCTCTCTATCCACGAGGGGTTACCTTCTTGAAAACGCTCGTGAGTGCAGAATTGGCGGATGCAGAAACCTCGGTTCCAATGGGGAAAAATGTGGGTCATGTGCCTTGGTACGAGTGGATATTGGAAGGGCGGAGTGGTAAATGTTTAATAACGTTGATAACAGTAAATGTGAAATCTTCTATTATGAAAGCCCAGCATTCTGTGTGTCCGTTTGTCCGTTTCTCCATCAACTAAATGATAAGAGCCTTTCAGAGGGCCTGAATCTACAAGTTATAGAAAGTGCCCCCCCCCCAGCACAGATGTGGGGGTAAAAAGTTGATCAAACAGGGTTCCAAAAATTGTCGACCCCCACCCCCCAATAAAGAAATGTATTTTGTAGGCACCTAAAACCCTCCCATAATACAATATAGTCAGGAGTATCTACTGACTTATTGTAGTATCAGCTTACTCTATTGTAGTATCTGCACACATGGGGGTGGGGCGGGGGAGAGATGAAGTGGACATCAGTGGGGTTGACGGGCAAGGCGCTGAGAATCCCACCGCAGGAGTTCGAATTCTAGTCCATCATAAAGAACAATGTGCATAAGACAGGAAGCAGGGAAGACTCATTCACTTCCCACGATTGCATTTTCATACTTTTTAATGGACCTCACAGTCGACTCGTCTGTACCTCGGTGGCAGGGAGATGTTAACTAGCTCGCCTGGTATACAGGAGGTCATGGGTTAGATTCCGACCCTGACGACTGCTGTACATTTGGAGGTTGCGTGTCTCTTTGCCGTGGTAGCGTGGATTTTTCTTCAGGTGCTCCGGTTTCTCCACATTTAGAATGAACGTCACACATTTAGAGTATTGTGGACCTCGGTGGGTCTGTATGCTTCTCTATGAGTGTGGGTCTCTGTGGTTCTCTCTGTAGGTCCCTGTGGGTCGCTATGGGTCTGTAGAAACGTGCGTTTAGATTATTTGGCTGCTGCTGCTGCTATACATTAGCACGTGATGATAATCCACTTCGTTTGAGCTATAATTTGTGATAACCAGGTAGCTTTGGAAAAAAATAGATTAGATAGCTCAGTGTTTTAAAAGTGTCGTCTTGTTTTATATCCGGTTGCGGCAAACTCGGCGGTTTGACCTCTGGGTCTCAAGGCCGTGGCTGTTTGTAGGTTTTTTTTTTCTCACAGTTATAGGGAAGTGACATTTCGCAAAGGCAACTTTTCTAATATTAATAATTCCAACAAAGACACTTCCCCTTTTTGGGTTTGAACTCACGAACCGTAAAATGCAAGTGGCGCTGAATATCACTGGCTTTTTCTGTACGTATGCATGTTGAACTTCTTCTGCACCATACGTAGCCAGCCGTGCTACTGCATGCACGTTAAACTTCTTTCACACCTTACATAGCCAACTGTGCGAATTAGATGTGTGGGCGAAGAACAACAAACTCATCACAACAACAACAAGAAGCAGCTCTATAAAGTAAATTAGTTTTTCAATGTAGATAATTTAGAAGGGCACAGCCTCCATTGGCTTCCTAATACCGGAACAGAAGAGTCTTCCAAAAGGGCTGCAGAAGTACATCTGAAAGCACCGCGCGATGCGCTGACCATCTATGTTCCATGTCTAGTCAAAAGTGTAGTGTATAGCGCAGTGTATTGTAGTGCATAGTGTAGTGTATAGTAGTGTAGTGTGTAATAGTGGCGTGTATAGTAGCGTAGTGTCTAGTGTATTGTATGGTAGTGAAGTATATAGCGTAGTGTATTTAAAGAATAGGTTTTTACCCTTTTTTCTGGCAAAAAAAACAGGTGTTAAGATGTTAAAACACCAAACTGGAACCTTTTGCAAGGATTCATGTCCGCATTAACCACAGTAACTTGTGAAAATACAAACAAAAACATGATCTGACAGTATATGCATACTGTCAGTCTTTGAAACGAATTGGTCGACACCAGAGACACCTTTCTTTAGAGCCAAGTATCAAACAGTGTTAGACCAGAGGACGCCAAAAAGCAAACAGCACTAAAACAATGCAATTACAAGACAATGAGAGCTCGGAGTGAGCAGCTGCATCATGGGACCTCTTTTGCCAGTGTCAAGATATAAGAATAGGATTTCTACCTTTTTTCTGGCAACAAAACAGGTGTTAAGATGTTAAAACACCAAACTGAAACCTTTTGCAAGGAATCATGTCTGCATTAACCACAGATACTTGTGGTGAAAAAAATAATATGCTCTGACAGTATATGTGTAGTTACAAATGGAAGCAGGCTTCTCTGGCGGCAACACGTTTATTATTCAATAACGATACAGCTTAACACAAAGGGGTTACGGCCCCTTCCACCCGATATCCTAAGGAGGTACTGTATGTCCTCCTCGCTAGCGTGCCCTACACACTGGAAGAGCAGTCAACTAAGGGTCCTCCTGCTCGCGGGACTGAGGGAGGCTAACCTGACCCGACCCAGCCAAGGTCCTCGGGTCCGGCCCCCGGCACCAGGTCTTCCAGGTGGCTTCTTGAGTCTTCAAGTGGATGACAACTGACGAGCCCGTTCAGGGACCCGTTATTATACACAGTCCCAGCTCACTCCAGCCCTAGCCACACCTTCCTTCTGGAATCTTCTCGAGGGACCTGGAGTGTGACGTCATCTGCACCCCTGGTCACGATGCTCCCCGGGGATTACATGGGCCCAACGGCCCGACTTCATATACCTAGTCGGCTCAGCTTCCCTTCCGCCCCCTGTTGACACGGTGCCGGTACTACCGGCTATGAGTCGTGGTGATCGCGCCCAGCAATGCCACTACATATGCATTGTCTTTGAAACTGATTGGTCCACACCAGAGACAGCTTTCTTTAGAGTTTAGAGCCTTTGGCGTCCTCTGGTCTAACACAGTTTGAGACTGGGCTCTAAAGAAAGCTGTCTCTGGTGTGGACCAATCAGTTTCAAACACAATGCATATATTATCAGAGCAGTTTTGTTTGTTTGTATTTTCACCACATGTGTCTGTGGTTAATGCAGACACGATTCTTTGCAAAAGGTTCCAGTTTGGTGTTTTAACATCTTGACACCTGTTTTGTTACTCTTTGCGTCTTTCGGTAAAGTTACGTAGGTAGACAAATTAAAATAAAATAATAATAAAAAATCCCACGACGTTTCGATCGCAACACAAGTGATCGTCCTCAGGCAGAAAAAAGAATCCAGCAGTAGAACTGCTGAACCAGACAAAATAGTAAAAAACTATTCTTGTATTTTGACACTGGCAAAGGAGGTCCCATGATGAGCGTAGTGTATTGTAGTGTATAGTGTAGTGTATAGTAGTGAAGTGTATAGTAGTTTAGTGTGTAATAGTGTAGTGTATAGTAGCGTAGTTTATAGTGTAGTGTATAGTGTAGTGTATAGTGGTGAAGTATATAGTGTAGTGCATAGTAGTGTAGTGTATACCCACGGTTCTCACCTCTCACTGTACTCACCATACCCACTGTACTCACCATACTCACTGTACTCACCATACTCACTGTACTCACCATACTCACTGTACTCACCATACCCACTGTACTCACCATACCCACTGTATTCACCATACCCACGGTATTCATCATACCCACGGTATTCACCATACCCACTGTACTCACCATACACACCGTGGGGAGCGGTGGTGTGGTAGCGGTTAGCGCTGCACCGCGCTATGAATCCGACGACTTCGAGTTCGATTCCCAATCACAGCCAACACTGGCGTTGATGATTACACTATGTAATTGCCTATGCCTAAAAGTATAAAAAAAATCACTACAAAAGATTAAGAAATCTAGTCTCAAACAGTGTTAGACCAGAGGACGGCAAAAGGCAAACAGCACGAAGAAAATGCCACTATCAGGACGATGAGAGCTCGTGGTGAGCAGCTACATCATGGGACCTCCTTTGCCAGTCTGAAAATATAATAGGTTTAACACTCTTTGAGACTAGGCTCTAAAGAAAGCTATCTCTGGTGTGGACCAATCAGTTTCAAAGACAAAGCATATACTTGATTTGAAGTTTTCGTGACTGCAGGAATCCATACTCTTTTGTTCTGTCGGTAAAGTCACGTAGGTATAGAATAAAATGAATCATGACGCTTCGGGCACAACACAAGCGTCCGCCATCAGGTGGGAAAGCATGGTCTGCTGCTGAGGCAGACTGTTTGAAAGGTTTGAAATGGGTGTGTGGGGGTCGCTGGCCCCCGAGATCCCTCCCTCTGTACCGCTAACGGCCGGGTTAACCTCATTATTAACCTCATTACTCGCCCCCTCGCTACTAGGCGAACCGCTGTTGGGTTCTTCACCCATGGGGTGAGAGCCGTCGCTCGAGGATTCCCCTCCCCCGCGGGTCCGCGTAATAGGCATGGTTAATTACGTACGCGCACACCCACACACAGCTCTGCGCGGCAGTCACTCAATACAGACCACTCACGTTAGGATCGCGCACCTGTATTATACACGTAGTGAACGTGCGCGCACACACGCATACAGCTCCACACGCGATACCCACTCTTGCGCCACTCTGCGCAGCGCTCGCCGCCTGCTGGCCGCTTACGTTATGATCGCGCACCTGGGGTACGCCGATTACGCACGCCGCGAGCTTACGCACACACAGTACCACACGCGTTCCCACACGCTCACACTGCACGACAAGATCACGCGAGACCACGCTTCGCTATTAATGATTTATTACCTGGTAACTAATGTTGAATCAGTGAGTCGACGAGGCTGGCCTATTCCACTAAACCGGCACCTATTCCCTATTTATCGGCTATTATCCTACTTCACCTCCCCACTCACTGTTTGGCGCCCGCGGAGGTTCGCTGCTCCCTGTGCTAACAACGTACCTCGATGCGTCTCACGGACGTCCGGGTCGCTGGCTGGAGCTGCTGCTGGTCCGCTGGCCTGGAGAGAAGAGAGCGATTTCCCCTCTGCGCTCCTCTATTTATCCTCCCTACCTCAAAGGGGATGCTGTGCTGAACAATGGGCTCGTGCACCCCGAGCCCGCGCACGGCGGTTCCGGGCGCTTTTGATCTGCTAATCAGTGAGCTGCGTTGGCGGCGTACATCCTAATTACTCCCTTACCCTTCCTAACAATGGGGCCTGCGCGCTCAAGCGTAATTATGCCGTCCCTCCGCTGCCGGTGCGGGGGTGCCTGATTATGCAGTTCAGATGCGCTGCGTGTTTTCTAATGATGCTCCTCCATCACAATGCTTATTCCCTCTGCCTGCCCCGTCGATACTGGCGTGTGTGGGGGGAAATGCGCCTCAACCGCGGTGGCCAAATGCCGGACTGGATCGGGGCGTCTCGGGGGTCCGGCGGGGCCCATGTAGTGTGCGAGGCCCCCCAACACGAGGGGTGCGGGTACTCCGGGATTTCGGGGCCTTCGGGTGACGGGGTTCTCTCTCGCCGGGGCCGCTTTCCACGGTTTTAAGCGGTGGACATTGACCACCGTCTCTCGACCCCCCTCCCCGCCATAAATTAGTACCATCCAGGGGGATATCTGCCGCACCACGGTCCAGGGTCCCCGCCAGTAGGTCGTCAGTTTCCCCACCTGCCCGGCCCCGACGCGAGGAGTGTGTAGCCACACTTTAGCGCCTGTCAGGAATAAGGGGGGTTCCATGCGGGGTCGGGTGCCCTGTTCCTGCCGCCGATGCGCGGCTTCCCCTTGCGGGTATGCTCGGCCTCGGGCTTCTCGCAGGGTCTCCAACAGGTGTTCCACGGGGCGGCTTCCCTCCTCCGGCTGGGGGGAAGGGACGCCGAATAGCAGATCTGCGGGTAAACGAGACTCACGGCCGAACATCATTAAAAACGGGGTTTGTCCCGTCGACGTGTGTACGGTGGTGGCGTAGGCGAAAAGGGCGTAGGGGAGGTGTTCGTCCCAATCCCGTTGATTTGCAGCCGCCATACGTTTGAGTTTCCCCGCTAGGGTCTGATTCATGCGTTCTACCATACCATTCGCCTGGGGGTGGTACGCTGTGGTTCGGTCCTTCTGGATTCCGAATTCTCGGCACAGTGCCTGGAACAGCTCGGCCTCGAACTCACTACCCTGGTCGGTGAGGACTCGTTCTGGGATCCCGTGCTTGAGTACGTAATGTTCCACGAATGCCCGGGCCACCACCAAGGCCGTTTTATCAGGGATGGCCACTGCCACGGGGTAGCGGGTGAAATACTCTACTGCGACTAGAATATACCGGTTGCCTCGATGGGATCGTGGGAATGGCCCCTGTAGATCGATCCCGACCAGCTGATTCGTGCGGCTGACGCGGAACGGCCTTAGGGGTACCTGGTATCGTGCCGGTTTCGGCCCGCACTGCTGACAGGCGCGGCAGCCCTGTACCCAGGCCGCCACGTCTTGTGCCAATTTGGGCCAGAGATACTGGCGACGCAGGGTCTCTCGAGTGCGTCGTTCCCCATAGTGGCCCCCGAGTGGGTGGTCATGCACCAGCCGTAGCAGCTGGGGTCGCACCTGGGCAGAAACACAGATGCACCCCGGCTGGCCGGCCTCGGTTAACTCCCGTACCACTCCGTTCTGCACACACAACCGGGCATACAAACCGCTCCAGGGTCCTGGTAGGGCGCTCTTTTCCTCCCGCAGTGCCGCCTCCACTGCCGCCAGATCCGGATCTCGCTGCTGGGTCTGTCTCAGCTGCTCGTCGTTTAGGCCCGGGAAGGCGCAGCCGACGTCCTCCTGGATCCGTCCGATCGGGTCCCGAGCCGCAGGTCCCGCGCTTGCCGGGCGGTCGACGGGATCCTCAGTGCCACCTGTGAGGGCCTCTGTGGCGCACACTGCACTCTCTCTCGCTGGGGGGGGGTCAGTGGCCGCGGCCTCTCGGGGGTCCGTTGCCTGCCGGCAGCGTCCCCCCGTGAAACACGGGCAGGCCTCCTCCGCCCTCGTCTCGGCGTACACCGTGGGTCGCCTCGACAAGGCGTCCGCGTTTGCATGCGTCCGGCCAGCCCGATACTCGATTTGCAGGTTGTACTCCTGCAACTGCGCCAACCACCGGGCCATCTGCCCCCGCGGCTCCTTGAATGTAAGAAGAAACTGCAGAGCATAATGGTCAGTGCGTACAAATACGGCCGGAACTGTTTGCATGCGAAAATCACGGCGTACAACTCTTGGCGGGTCACGCAATAGTTCAGCTCGGCCCCACTCAAGGTCCGGCTGGCGTACGCGATGACTCGTTCCATCCCATCCTGTACCTGTGACAACACCGCGCCCAGCCCGCTGCTGCAGGCGTCGGTGTCCAAAATAAAATCGGTGGTAAAATCGGGGAAAGCGAGGGTGGGGGTGTGGGTGAGGTGGTCTTTGAGAGTGGTGAAGGCCGTCTGGCAGGCCCCCGTCCACTGATAGGGGTGCTTAGGCGAGGTGAGTTGGGTGAGGGGGCGTGCAATCTCGCTGAATCCCTTTACAAATCGACGATAATAGGTGGCGAGCCCCAAAAATGATCTGATCTCCGTTAGATTCCTTGGCCGTGGCCACTCCACTACGGCGCGTACCTTCTCCGGATCGGTGCGCACGCCTGCCTCGCTGACGCGATGCCCGAGGTACCCCACCTCGCGTTGTGCGATGTAACACTTACGTGGCTTGAGCTTGAGATGAGCCGCTCGCAGTCGCTGGAACACCTCTCGTAGCCTGGACCAATGCTCAGACAAAGATCTACTGAACACGATCACATCGTCCAAGTAAATCAGGCACTGTTCCCATTGCAAACCCCGCATCACCAACTCCATCAGCCGCTGGAACGTCGCGGGTGCATTGGTGAGTCCGAACGGGAGTACTCGAAACTCGAATAGTCCCATCGGGGTGGTGAATGCGGTTTTCGGCCGATCCTCCTCCGCCATCTCCACCTGCCAGTACCCGGACGCGAGATCGAGGGTGGAAAAATATCGCGCTCCGGCGAGGCTGTCAAAAGTGTCGTCGATGCGGGGTATGGGGAAGGCGTCGCCGAGCGTGACTGCGTTCAGTTTACGATAATCGACGCAGAACCGGGTTGACCCATCCTTTTTCGTTACTAGTACCACCGGGGCTGACCAGGGGCTCGCCGAGGGCTGAATTATGTTATCGCGAAGCATGTCCCCAACCGCCTCTTTGATCTGGGTGCGTTCGGGTGCGCCCACTCGGTACGCAGGGAGTTTGATGGGTCGGGCTGCACCGGTGTCAATTTGGTGCTTAACAAGGTCGGTCCGACCCACGTCCGAGTCGTGTTCGCTGAACACGTCGGCATACTCCCGCAGTAACTCGCGCAGCCGATCGGCCTCTCCCTTAGGTAAGTCCGCCCATGGTACATGTAACGCGTCAAGCAGGGGAACGACCTCGGCTCAGGGAGTCGGGCCGACTCGCCAGGCCAGGTCCTGCTCACCCTCAGGACGACCGGGGTCCTCAGCCCAGAGTGCGAACACCGAGTCGTTAGAGTGGCGTGCGTGCAGGGGGTGTACTGTGGCTATCGGGGTGCGCCGTCGCAGTATCGCTGGGGTATTGTGGGGGTTAAACATCCGCATAAACAATCGGTCCCCATCTGCGTTTACCAACGTGGCGGATCCCACGACCCCATACCGTTTTGCCAACTCCGGGTGAGGAGTTAGCATTACCTCCCCTGATGGTCGGAGCGCGGGGTCGGTGGGGGATGTTGCCACCGGCACCAGCATCTCGGCGAGCGGGCCGATGGTGACTGCCGTCGCCAGGAAAGCGGCCACTGGTGTGAAGCGGGGGCGCGTCGGTTCTCGTCCCAGGAACGGTATCCGCTCGCCGTTGCTCTCCACGGTGGCGCATCGCTGGCGGGGTTGCACGTTGAGTCCCAGCCGTTCTAAGAGGTCGGTACCTGCGATACACTCGTGACACAACGCACTCGACACGTAGAACTCCTGGGTGCACACCTGGCTGCCTATGCGGACCTCTAAGGTGGCTCTCCCCAGCAGCCCCATTCCGGCTCCACTCGCCGTGTGCAGCGCGCGGTCCGGTGCCTGCAGGTGACGCACGTCGACCCCGATCGCGCTGCAGTGCGCTGCGCTCACGAGCGAGGCCACCGCCCCCGTGTCCAGCAGGATTCGGGTACGCACTCCGTTTACCTCCCCTTCCACCAGCGACGTGGCCCCCGTGATCCCCGCCACCAGCTCCCGCAGCCAGTCGCCAGGAGTCACCGTTTCCGTGGGCGTTGTTGCTGGAACCTGTGTGGAGATCACTCGCTCGCCATTATTCCCATTATCGTCTATTTGTATCGGGACCGCGTCGATTGCACCCCTAGTTGGTCCGCTTTCTAGGGGGCGTTGGAGTTTAACCCCCGCGTCTGCCTAGCTCGGGTGATTTCAGGACAGTCTCTCACTAGGTGCCCTCGGCGATCGCACATATAACATACCCGGGGAGGGGGGGCAGCTCCATAGTGGGCCCCCTGCCCACTCCCTCTCCCCCCATTACGCCGCTGTCCACCCTCCGCCTCTAGTCGGGCTACCCTTCCAGATAACCCCCCTACCGTGGCGCGTAGGTCCCCCATTTCGGATCGGATGGTCTCAACGGAGGAATGCAGTTTGGTCATATTTTTATTCGTTTCCTTGCGTACCTGGGTTACCCTTTCACCTACTTGGGTTATCATATCTCCCATGCCGGCCTGTAACCCGGCTACCCACCCCGGGGTCGTCTCGCTGGGTCTCTGTGGCTCTCTTTCCCGGCCCCTTACCGTCCTCGCGAGCTCCTGTTCCTCCTCCTCGTCTTCCGAGAGCAGGCTCGCAATGGCGCGCTCTCGTCCCAGCCCCCGGAGCTGCGCGCGTTCGCTGTGAATTCTTTCACACTTACGTGCGCGCTCGACAAGGGCGTTAAAGGGAAGACGTGGGCAGCTCATGTCTGGCTGCCACCACGCCGTGCGAGACAGGTACCGCTGGATTTTCTCGGCGGCCAGTTCCTCAATAACATCAGTTGCGTACCCCGGGCGTGCGATCTTTGTTAACTCGCGCACATCCTCGGCGTAATCACGTAAATCCTCGCCAGGTTGGCGACGGCGCGCCTCTAAGGCCGATTTTGCTTCCTCCTCGTCACGCGTGCCAAAACGCTGATCGAGTCGGCGCATCAGCTCCTCTAGCTGTGTCTGTGCGCTCGCGGGTAACGCTTCCACAAAATCGGCTGCCCGCCCATCAAGATTCATATTAAGTTGACGTACTGCCTGCGCGTTCGTCCATCCATTAATTTCCTTGGCTCCTAAGAGATTGCGGGCGAATGCCTTCCACGAAGGGGCCCCCCGGCCGGTAAATATTAGTCTTATTTTAGCGTGAGGTAACGCGGGGGTCCATCCCACTTCTGACACCAATTTGTGGGGGTCGCTGGCCCCCGAGATCCCTCCCTCTGTACCGCTAACGGCCGGGTTAACCTCATTATTAACCTCATTACTCGCCCCCTCGCTACTAGGCGAACCGCTGTTGGGTTCTTCACCCATGGGGTGAGAGCCGTCGCTCGAGGATTCCCCTCCCCCGCGGGTCCGCGTAATAGGCATGGTTAATTACGTACGCGCACACCCACACACAGCTCTGCGCGGCAGTCACTCAATACAGACCACTCACGTTAGGATCGCGCACCTGTATTATACACGTAGTGAACGTGCGCGCACACACGCATACAGCTCCACACGCGATACCCACTCTTGCGCCGCTCTGCGCAGCGCTCGCCGCCTGCTGGCCGCTTACGTTATGATCGCGCACCTGGGGTACGCCGATTACGCACGCCGCGAGCTTACGCACACACAGTACCACACGCGTTCCCACACGCTCACACTGCACGACAAGATCACGCGAGACCACGCTTCGCTATTAATGATTTATTACCTGGTAACTAATGTTGAATCAGTGAGTCGACGAGGCTGGCCTATTCCACTAAACCAGCACCTATTCCCTATTTATCGGCTATTATCCTACTTCACCTCCCCACTCACTGTTTGGCGCCCGCGGAGGTTCGCTGCTCCCTGCGCTAACAACGTACCTCGATGCGTCTCACGGACGTCCGGGTCGCTGGCTGGAGCTGCTGCTGGTCCGCTGGCCTGGAGAGAAGAGAGCGATTTCCCCTCTGCGCTCCTCTATTTATCCTCCCTACCTCAAAGGGGATGCTGCGCTGAACAATGGGCTCGTGCACCCCGAGCCCGCGCACGGCGGTTCCGGGCGCTTTTGATCTGCTAATCAGTGAGCTGCGTTGGCGGCGTACATCCTAATTACTCCCTTACCCTTCCTAACAATGGGGCCTGCGCGCTCAAGCGTAATTATGCCGTCCCTCCGCTGCCGGTGCGGAGGTGCCTGATTATGCAGTTCAGATGCGCTGCGTGTTTTCTAATGATGCTCCTCCATCACAATGCTTATTCCCTCTGCCTGCCCCGTCGATACTGGCGTGTGTGGGGGGAAATGCGCCTCAACCGCGGTGGCCAAATGCCCCACGCCGCGACCACACCATATTAAGGCCGGTCGCAGCGCCGCGGCGCAACGTAGCACGGGGGAGGTCATCCAATTCCCTGATCGCCGGAAACCGTGAGAGTTGATCCCGATAAGGGTTTCTCGTATAAAAACCGGTCGGCCAGGCGACCTCCCCTCGGAGCTCTATGGGGGGGGGGGGAAATGAGTGCGGGTGTGTTCATGTGAGGTGAGGTGAGGGAGACAAGGGGTCGGCTCCGTTGCTTGGTGGTGGCGAGGTCGGAGATTTGGCGCCTGCCGAACGGCTTCGTGGCGGCGGCATCACAGGTGTAGCTCATGGGTCATAAAGAAGTGGCCGGGGCTAGTGATGATAATGTGAGAACGGCCTCCTCGACGAGGGCATGGAAGTGGCTATGTTAATGTGATGGATTAGCATGATGTTGATGTGAGAAATTAGCATGGAAGAATAAGCTAGAAGAGTGGCCTCCTAGACGAGGGCACGGACGTGGCTATGTTAATGTGAGGGATTAGCATGATGTTAATGTGAGGGATTAGCATGTAACTGTCAAAATGAAGGAGAAGAAGAGTGGCCTCCTCGACGAGGCATGAGAGTGCAATGCAACGGACATGTGAGCATGAGAGATCTAAGAGAGAGGCATAGAGAGAGATACACAAAGAGTCGAAATAACAGCTGACATAGGCAAGTTGGATGGAAACATCACAGTCAGTTAAGACTTTACCTGGTTAATAACGTCTTTCCAATGATTGCTCAGTTTGTACCCATCCTCTCGGTTGAAGTTGTGTCTGTGTTAATATATCTGGATGGCTTCATGAACACATCTCTGAAGGTAGCCGGTAGGTTTGCAGAGTACCTCCGTCTTGGAAAAATCAATTTCGTGTGAGCCCACAGCGTTAAAACAATGATCGGCAATGGCAGAGGTATTGGTCCTACTGTGTTTCAGATCTGCCTTGTGCTCACGGACGCGGTCCGAGACATGTTGTTTCGTTTCTCCAATGTAACTGCTGCCGCAACCACGGCTCAGTTTGTAGACACCAGGGTATTGCATGTCAGGAATCACATCTTTTACAGATGGGATTAAATCACGGATTTTGTGTACTGTATTAAAACCAACCTGGATCTTGTGTTTGTTGAAGATTTAGGAAATATTTTGGTAACCCCTACTATGTATGGTAAAGTGATGGTTTTTGTTTGATCCTCAGAAGGTTGTCTCCGCATGGCTAGGGAGACAGCTTTGCGGATTGTACGGTCCGAGTATCCGTTCATCCTGAGGGCTTGGTGTACGTGCTCCAATTCACTGGCTAGGTGGTGCTGGTCAGAGATGCAACGGGCCTTAAGGTGTAGTGTTTTGATGAGGGGATTCTTCTGGGCTGGATGGTGGTGGGATTCAGGTTTTAGATAGGCATCCGTGTGGGTGGCTTTCCTGTAGACCGCATGTCCCAACGAGCCATCAGGTCTCTTCTCGATCAAAACGAGTAAAGTATATACTGTCAGAGCATGTTTTTTGTTTGTATTTTCACCACAAGTATTGTGGTTAATGAAGACATGATTCCTTGTAAAAGGTTTCAGTTTGGTGTTTTAACATCTTCACACCTATTTTGTTGCCAGAAAAATGAGAAACCCTATTTTAATTTGTGGAGAAAAATAGCCATTTTCTATACTTTTTAGGCATAAGTAATTAGGAAATAACTCTACCCAGGAACACGTTTTTTTAATTACACCGTTTTATCTGAACCTGTACCGGGCCTCCCCTAGGTCGACTCAGCTTCAAGTGAGTACCCCCCCTCCCCGTGCAGTGGTGGTGTAGTAAACATCGCCACTGAGAAGACAAAGTTGGCCGGACGTGTGTGGTGCTGGCCACCCACCCCCTCTGTGTGTGCCACAGTGCCGGTAGCCTTCAGAGGCAGCACTTAACCCTTTAGTATGTGAAGGCAATACGGCGGATATTTGTCTTTGTTTGTATACGTACGTGTGTGTGTATGTATAGGTTGAAATGTCAATGTGTACGTGCGCTATTGGACACCTTGATTCACTCTAACACGTAGGCTGTCGCGAACAATATTATTCATAATAAAGGTTTTTGGGTTAGATCGCGTTACTGTTACACGTGTCGCAACCCTCCATCACCCGACACGGCCAAACAGTAAAATATGTGTCACGTTTACAAAAGACAATTGTTAATGTTTACTCAGTATAAATGGAAACAGTTATCATATATTTACATTCATTGCAAGCATCTATATAAGTCTGGATATTTCTATAGCCCTTCTAGAAAATCGATAGCATTCTCATCACTCAGCTCTCTAGCCCCTTCTGGAACATCATCTTGAGGTCGTGATGATGGTGGCTATGGTGGTGGTGATGATGATGATGGGATCTCTCTTCATCTTTACAACAAAGGTTGATGGTGAGTGTGCTGGTGTTGGTAGTGACGACGATGGTGGTGGTGATAGAGGTGAAGGTGCCACCCACTCATCCGCCCACTCACACACTCACAAACCTACTCACCCACCCACCCACCCACTCACCCACTCCCCACCCATCTTTGTCTCCCCACAGCCGCCTTGGTCTGCTCCTCTCCATTCAGCGAAAAGTTCAAGCACGTTTCGGCGTCCCCCGGCGGGATCCTCATCGGCGTTGGGAGCGACAGAGACGTGAAAATCTGGTCCGGTTGCTCTTGGCGACCGATGGGGGCGATGTTTGATCGGATATCGACCGGTGGCCGAGGTTGGGGTGCCGCAACGTCGAGCGGAGACCTCTATGCATGGGCGAAAACCGACGACGGGAACTTGTACTACTACCACGGATACGCGTGGTACCACGTGATGGGTGAGATGATGACTTGATTCTGCCGCTGCGACTATTATTAGTACCACTACTGCAAGCATATTATTTTAAAGTAATACGCCCACTCATTCACCCACCCAACCACTCACCCACCCCCTCACCCATTCATCCACCCACTCACTCACCCACCCACTCACCCACTCACTCACCTACTCACCCACTCACTCATTTGCTCACTGACTCATCCACTCACACACTCACTCGTCAACTCACACAGCCACCCACTCACCCATTCATCAATTCACTCACTCACCCACTCACCCATTCAGTCAATCACCTACTCACCCACCCACCCATCCCATCCCATCAACTCACCCACCCACCCATCCACAAACTCACCCACTCACTGACTCATCCACTTAAACACTCACTTATCCACTCACCCAGCCACCCACTAGCCCATTCATCAATTCACTCACCCACCCACCCACTCAACAACCCACCCACTCAACAACCCACCCACTCAACAACCCACCCACTCACCCAACCGATCACTTAACCACTCATCCATCCACTCATCCACCCATTCACCCACCCACTCACCCACCCACCCACTCACCCACCCACCCACTCACTCACTCATCCACTCACCCACCCCCCCACTCACTCACCAACTCATCCATTCACCCACCCACCCACTCACCCACCCACTCAATCACCCACTAACTCACTCACTTATCCACTCACTCACTCATCCACTCACTCACTCATCCACTCACCCATTCACCTCTTCACTCACCCACTCAGTCACTCACCTATTCACCCACCCACTCACCCACCCACTCACACATCACACCACTCACCCAACTGCTCACTTAACCACTCATCCATCCACTCATCTACCCATTTACCCACCCACTCACCAACCCACCCACCCACTCACCCATTCACCCACCCACTCACTCACCCACCCACTCACTCACTCATCCACTTACTCACCTACTCACCCACCCACTCACCCACCCATCTACTCACCCACCCACCCACTCACCCACTCATCCACTCACTCATCCGTTCACCCACCCACTCCTCCATTCACCCATTCACTCACTCACCCACTCACTCACTCACTCATCCACTCACCCATTCACCTATTCACTCACCCACTCAGTCACTCACCTATTCACCCACCCACTCACCCACCCACTCACACATCACACCACTCACCCAACTGCTCACTTAACCACTCATCCATCCACTCATCTACCCATTCACCCACCCACTCACCAACCCACCCACCCACTCACCCATTCACCCACCCACTCACTCACCCACCCACTCACCCACTCATCCACTCACTCATCCGTTCACCCACCCAATCCACCATTCACCCATTCACTCACTCACCCACTCACTCACTCATCCACTCACTCACTCATCCACTCACCCACCCACTCACCCACTCACCTATTCACTCACTCACCCATCCACTCACCCACCCACTCACCCATTCACCCATTCACTCACTCACTCATCCACTCACTCACTCACTCATCCACTCACCCACCCACCTGCTCACCCATTCACCTATTCACTCACTCACTCACCCATCCACTCACCCACCCACTCACCCATTCACCCATTCACTCACTCACTCCCCCACTCACTCACTCATTCACTCATCCGCTCACCCACCCACTCATCCATTCACCCATTCACTCACTTACCCACTCACTCACTCACCCACTCACTCACTCATCCACTCACTCACTCATCCACTCACCGACCCACCCGCTCACCCATTCACCCATTCACCTATTCACTCACTCACCCACTCACTCACTCATTCACCCATCCATTCACCCATCCATTCACCCACCCACTCACTCACTCATCTAATCACTCACTCACCCACTAACCCATTGACCAACCCACTCACTCACCAACCCACTCACTCACCCACTCACCGATCCTCTTACCCACACACCCATTAATCCACCCACTCTGTCACCCACTCACCAACTCACTCACCTATTCACCCACTCACCCACTCACTCACTCATCCACTCACTCACTCATCCACTCACCCACCCACTCACCAATTCACCCATTCACTCAATCACCCACTCAGTCACTCACCTACTCACCCATACACTCACCCACCCACCCACTCACCCACCCACCCACTCACCCACCCATCCACTCACTCATCCACCCACCCACTCACTCATCCACTCACCCACTCACTCACTCACCTACTCATCCACTCACTCACTCATCCACGCACCCACCCACCCATTCACCCATTCCAACACTCACCCACATACTCAGCCACTCACCCACTCACCCATTCACACACCCACTCACTCACCCACCCAATCACCAACTCACTCACTCACCGGCCCGCTCACACTTAATTGAATGAACACAGCTGTACCAATGATATTCTATCTGCGTCTGAACATCCCACTGCTATTGTTAGTGTTTGAGTCAAGTTCCGTGTTTATTGGGTTAGCCTGGCTGTATCATCATACTCATTGACACATTGAGACCCATAGAGCTACACAGATACCTATAAAGACTGATAGAGATACATGCACGTCGATATATATGTAGTGCTTGAGATACGCGTCACGACCTGGGGTCGGTTTTGCGCTCACGCGGCTGACAGTGAGAGCAATGAGGATACAGGGCGCTGATTGGCTGGTCGTTGTTGTTGTCCAAATTAAGGTGGCGTGATGTTTAAGGGTGGTAGCAGGTGGCAGGGGGTAATTAAGGGTGCAGGGCGCTGATTGGACAAGAGGGGTTGTTGTCGGAGAATGGCGCCGTGTGTCTGGAAAAACATGCCACGTGGCAGCGGGGGCTGGGGACGAGTGGCGTCGCGGGGGATGCCCTGATTAATTAGGGGTCAATTGGTTCAGGGATAAAGTCAGGGGTTGCCGAGTGAGACGGGAGTTCGCGCCTGGGAGGAGACAACAGATGGAGAGGCGGAGCAGCAGAGTGAGTATAGCGTAGGGTAGCAGTGGAGAAGTGTAGGGTAGCAGTGAAGAAGTGTAGGGTAGCAGTGGAGAAGTGTAGGGTAGCAGTGGAGAAGTGTAGGGTAGCAGTGGAGAAGTGTAGGGTAGCAGTGGAGGAGAGTAGGGTAACAGTGAGACGACGGAGAGTCGGAAGCAGCTGGAGTGTGGAAGCAGAGCTGATGTAGTTACGACGGAGTGGGACGGCGGAGCTGATAAAGAGCAGCCGAACTGGGGAGAGAGAGCGGAGAGGAGAGTCGACGGAAGTGTCGAGGGGAGCGAGCGAGGCCAACGGGACGCGGCGAGCGAGCGGGGAGAAGAGTTGTGGGTCGGTGTGAGCGGCGGAACATTAAGCGGTGTTGACGGAAGAGATGTTAAGCAACATACGCGGAATAAAGTAACGAGGAAAGACAAGAAGCTGTCGTGTCGGTTCGAGCACTACAGATATACATAGACATATAAAGGTAGATGTGTACTCTTAGAGATAAACAAAGAACATTAGAGATACACAGAGATCCATAGAGACACAGAGAGACCCATAGAGATACACAGAGATACACAAATACCCATAAAGAAACGCAGATACCCATTAAAATGAACAGAGATACACAGATATCCATAGAGATAGACAGAGATGCAGAGACCCATAGACATTCACAGGGATACAGATGTAGTGACATCGCGGGATGTCACTGTGCAGTACCGGCCTAGAGGGTCACGGCGTGCGGTGTAACGACACCACGGACACCGCAGTGGTGTGGCTGTAGTAGCGGCCCTAGAGGGCCCGGTGAGCGCTGATTGATAGCGCTGGATGGCACCGCGCTTGGCGTGCAGTGCCAACCCTACAGAACATGGTGTGGGAGTGTCGGCCGTAGGAATGAGGTTACTAAAGTTCATGGCACTCTGGTTGATCCGAGAGGACACGTGACCAGTTAAGTCTACAAAGGGGCCGAATTGGGGGCTAGGGGTGGTCACGTGGTTAGCATCCAGATCCTTCCCGAGGATTCTGGAAGGTGGTCGTGGCCAAGGGCGGAGCCAGCCACACCGCAGAGAATGGAAGCCGGGTCCCCAGGGGGACCGGCGTTGTTGTTCATCCTGAAAGAAACGTTCATCTACATCTACGTTCTACCGAGTCTCCAACACGTGGACCTGGACCCGAGTTGTGGTCCCGGTCCATAGGAGTTAGTTATGTTGTAATTAGTGTAATTAACCTGGTGGTCACCACCATAGGTTGTTATTCTGTTAAGGGGAAGTTTCCCCGTGTGTTGGAGTTAAATAAATGTGTTGCATCCAAGTATACGTCTGCAACGCCGTCGAACTAACTACACATATATACACAGATATATACAGAAACCCATATAAATACACAGAAGCCCATATAGATACTCAGAGACACCGAGATACAAAAAAATTACAAAGAGACCCATATATTCACAGAGACCCATAGATATACACAGACCCATAGAGACACAGAGACACACAGAGATCCATAGAGATACACAAAGATACACAGGGACTCATAGAGCTACTCAGAGATCCATATAGATACACAGAGACACATTGAGATACACAGAGACCCATAGCTATACCCTGAGACCCATATAAATACACTAGCTGTACTACCCGGCTTCGCCCGGGACTTGTATCCACCACAGCCGGCCGCCTTTGTCTCCCCAGTGGCGATGTTAATACGCCACACCAGTTACTCGTTTTGCGGCTGAGTCCCTCCCTCACCACTCTCCCTCCCTCACCACTCTCCCTCCCTCGCCACTCTCCCTCCCTCACCACTCTCCCTCCCTCACCACTCACGCACGGCCGCCTTTGTCTCCCCAGTGGCGATGTTAATACGCCACACCAGTTACTCGTTTGAGGCTGAGTCGACCTAGGGGAGGTTCAAATAATCGTCACCGGTGGTGGTCGTGAGCGGGAATCGAACTCGGTTCGCCGGGTTTGTAGTGCAGCGTAGCGTTAACCACTACACCCACCGCTCCTCACACACCACACACGCACAGATACACACACAGACACACACACAGACACACGCAAACACACACAGACAGACACACACACACACAGACACACAGACAGCACGCTAACCACTACACTACCGCTCCCCACACACCACACAGACACACACACAGACACAACAACAACAACAACAACAACCGCCATTCGCCACTAAGTGGCGGTGACGTCACCACGATGCTTGTGCCAGGCCAAGTGCACCTTGAGGCCACGTGAAGTGTCGAAAGCCCGCTGGCAGGAGGTCACGGGGCAGACCCAGCAGGTGCCACGGGTCGACTGACCGAGATGACCGAGATGACTGGCTGATGCACCACCTGTGCCCCCTACTGTGCCAACTTGCTGTGCTTTAGCCACCCGGCGCTCCGCTCGTTGTTGTGAGCGTCGCTCCTCCGCCCTCCGTTGTTGTTGGAGGGCGACTGCCTCCAACTGCCCAGTAGCGTCCTTCACGAGCCTCCTCCACTGAGGCCGATCTTGACACCGCTGGTACCAGTCATCGGCAAGTCCACTCAGCTCCACGTCCTCCTGTACCACATCACTCCATCTCTTCTCCAGCCCGTGCCGCGCCCGTCTAGCCCCCTCGATCCGGCCGAACAAAAGCTGTTTAGGCATGCGGTGGCTGGGCATGCGGGCTACATGACCCAGCCAACGCAGCCTTGCCTGCCGGAGGAGCTCACTGATGGGACTTTGCCCAGATCTTTCAAGGATTTGTGAGCTCCTCACACAATCCAGCCTGGTTAAACCCAGGATGGATCGTAGGCAGGCCAGCCTAAATGTTTCCAACCGGCGAAGATGCTCCACCAGGGGGGTCCACGTCTCGCAAGCGTAGAGAAGGGAGGGAATGACCGTGGCCGAGAAGACCTGAAGCTTCGTGCGGAGCGACAGACCAGGTAGCTTCCACACAGCGTTACGCAACCGATGAAAAGATATTGCCGCTCGACTGATTCGGAGTGAGACCTCTGCTGATAGACTGGAGCCGGTCATAAGCACACTGCCCAGGTATGGGAAACTCTCCACTCTCTCCACAACTGCCCCATCACCAATTGGGAGTTGTGGGGGTGGAGTGTCCGATGGTACAAAATACCCAGGCAGGTGCTTAGTTTTGGTGGGGCTGATGGTAAGGCCCCACCTCTTAGTGGCACGCTCCAGTCTCAGCAGCAGCGTCTCCAACTCCTCCTCTGAGTGAGCAGCTATTACCAAATCATCGGCATACATAACGTGGTTGACCAATAGGGAGCCATCCCTTGATCGCACCCGGGCGTCGATCAGCCTCCCATTATATCTGTACCAAATGGAAATTCCCCCGGTACAGCTATTGAAGGCTTCACGAACTACGCGGTCAAAATAGATGTTAAATAATGTGGGAGCCAGAGGACATCCCTGTCGCACCCCAAGGTGTACAGGGAAAGGCTCCGACTCCCGGCCACGTAGTTTTACCCGGGCCCGCTCACCATCATGAAGGTCCTTAATGATCGTGAGCAGAGGGTCAGGGACTCCGAAAGCACGAAGAACAACCCAGAGCCCAGGCCTACTGATGGTATCATAGGCCTTGACCAGGTCAATAAAGCAGAGATGTAGGTCTTTTTGGAATTCCCTACACCTCTGCTGTAGCAGACGGACAGAAAATATGGCATCTGTGCAGGACCGCCCTTTCCTGAAACCGCATTGGGGCTCCGCAAGCCTCTCCTCAGCGTGCCTAGCAAGGCGATGTTGAATAATCCTTGCCAGGACCTTACCCGGCACACTGAGGAGTGAGATGCCCCTGTAGTTGTTACAGTCGGTACGGTCCCCCTTCTTAAAGAGGGGAACCACCAGGGCATCCTTCCAGTCCTGCGGAACCCGTCCAGTGGTCCAGACTGTTGTTATGATGTCATATAGGGCAGTCTGTGCACAAACGCCACCCTCCCTCAGCATTTCGCTTGGGAGATCATCTCTGCCCGATGCCTTCCCTGGTCTCAGACTCCGGATCGCCCTCAGTACTTCCTCAACAGCTGGCACCTCAGCCAGCCACTCACAGGGGGTGACCTCTTCCAATATTTGAGGCACCGCAGCCTCAGCAGGGTTATCACCACTTTGTGCCATGATGTTTTCCTGGCTGAGAGAATTTCCCTCCCCCAGGACCTCACAGAAATGCTCAGCAAATCTGCAAACCTGTTCCTGGGGGTCGGAGATTGGATCACCGTTTTTTCCTCTAATGATGGTAATAGGTGTGGCGCTGCAGGTTACTTTTTTGATGGAGTTAAATAGTGATTTGTGATCACGGGCCACTGAGGCAGACTCCATCTCCTCAGCAACCCGCGACCACCACCCATCCTTACAGCGCCTTACGGCTCTCCGAACTTCTGAGCGAAGGCTGCGGTAAACCTCCTCATTCTCTGACGTGGGATGCTGTAGGCGATGAGAGTGGGCCTGACGCTTTTTCTCAATTAACCTGAACACCTCCTCTGTCAGCCAGGGTTTCTGGGGAGGTCTGGACCGCGTACCCAAAGCAGCCATTGCAGCTGCATGAGTCACAGTCTTAAACCTCGCCCATTTCCCCTCGACATCAGGTGGAGTGGGGGACGATGCCAACCCCAGCTGCAAGCGATGATGAAATTCTCGCTTGCAACTTTCATCAGCTAACTGAGACCAGGCCACTTTTGGTTGGAATGGGATCCTGGGTGTACACCCACCACCGGAGTGGAAGAAAGGCAGGCGCATCTTACAGATGACTAGTCGATGGTCAGAGGAGAGATCAGCTCCACGGTAGGTCCTGGTGTCAAGGACATGGGTTCGCATCCGCTGGTCCGTCACTATGTAGTCCAGCAGATGTTCTTGCTTGGACCCGGCATGTATCCATGATGTTGTGTGGATGCGCCGATGCCGGAAGAGCGTGTTGGTAATTACAAGCCCATGGGCTGCACAAAAATCTAGCAGCCTCCTACCGTTATTATTGAGCTGATCTGGCCCATGCCTTCCAATCACTCCAGACCAGGTATCAGCATCATGACCAACTCGGGCATTGAAGTCACCCAACAAGATGACTCTGTCCCGAGTGGCCACTTTAGCCAGCACCTGTGACAGGAGGTCATAGAAAGAGTCTGACTCATCGGCTTTGCCTGCATCCCTCCACGGATGTTCGTCTTCGGTGGGGGCATAAGTAACCACGACCACCACTCCTCGCCTCTGGTTGATGGGAAGGCGAGCCCAAAGTATCCTGGGGCTTACAGCTTCCCACACCTCACCGCCACGCTCCCACGCCCCCTTCATTCTTTTGTTCAGAAGAAGAGCCACACCCTGTTGTTTGGCAGTCTCCTGCCCCGAGTAGAGGACTGTCCACCCCTCATGGTGGCAGGAGCCAGAACCGGTCCACCGGACCTCCTGAATGCCACAGAGATCCAGGCGGTACCGGTCCAGCTCCCGACAGAGGAGTGGCAGCCTCTCTTCCGCAGTGAGCGTTCGAACATTCCACGTGGCCATCCGCAATGGTTTTTTGTTGTCCGGCAAAACAACCTCCTACCTCCTCGCGGTACCGGACGGGCAACACTGTCGTGGGCAGTGCTGTGGGGGGAGGGCCAATGCCCATTGGCCTCTCCCCTCATGGCGTCTGTGACCACCACAGTGGCTAAACGGGGGCTCTGGACGGGTGTGAGGGGCTGGTAACCCCTCCACCTTCAATTAACCACCACTAAACCACGAATTAAACATAAACCTGTAACAAATAAGCTTGTGCCGGAGGCCCCGGGGAGACAGGCTTTTATGACGTCTCCTGGCCAAACCCCATTTGGCGGAGCCAGGAGATTGAATTTTCACCCTCGGGGCTCCTCCAGAAACACACAGACACACACACACAGACACACACACACAGACACAGACAGCACGCTAAGCACTACACTACCGTTCCCCCTACACAACACACGCGCGCGCGTCCATAGGTACACATACACGCGCTTGCTGCAGACACACACGACTGTCAGGGTGCGTACGGCAATAAACGACTGAAAAAAGAAAGCGGCAATGCTGCGCGAGGAACGCCTTAGACCTGCAACACATTTGTGTAATGCGAGCGTAAACACACAAACACATACAAACACATACACACACATACATACACACACATACACACAAACACATACACACACACACATACACACAGACATACACATACACACAAACACACACATACATACACACAAAAACATAGACAATACACACACACATACATGCAGACACACAGACAGACACATAACACACATACATACACACAGATACATACACAGAAACACATACACACAATACATAGACACACACATACATACACACAAACACATCCACAGACGTACATACACACATACATACAGACACGCAGACATACACATAAACACATACAAAAAACCCACATACATACACACACACATACATACAAACAAACACATACACACACATACATACACACATGCATACAGACACACAGACATACACATAAACACATACACACATACACATGACCCGGCTTCGCCCGGGGCTTGGATCCACCACGCCCGGCCGCCTTTGTCTCCCCAGTGCCGATGTTAATACGCCACACCAGTTACTCGTTTGAGGCTGAGTCGACCTAGGGGAGGTTCAAATAATCGTCACCGGTGGTGGTCGTGAGCGGGAATCGAACTCGGTTCGCCGGGTTTGTAGTGCAGCGTAGCGTTAACCACTACACCCACCGCTCCTCACACACCACACACGCACAGATACACACACAGACACACACACAGACACACGCAAACACACACAGACAGACACACACACACACAGACACACAGACAGCACGCTAACCACTACACTACCGCTCCCCACACACCACACAGACACACACACAGACACACACACACAGACACAGACAGCACGCTAAGCACTACACTACCGTTCCCCCTACACAACACACGCGCGCGCGTCCATAGGTACACATACACGCGCTTGCTGCAGACACACACGACTGTCAGGGTGCGTACGGCAATAAACGACTGAAAAAAGAAAGCGGCAATGCTGCGCGAGGAACGCCTTAGACCTGCAACACATTTGTGTAATGCGAGCGTAAACACACAAACACATACAAACACATACACACACATACATACACACACATACACACAAACACATACACACACACACACATACACACAGACATACACATACACACAAACACACACATACATACACACAAAAACATAGACAATACACACACACATACATGCAGACACACAGACAGACACATAACACACATACATACACACAGATACATACACAGAAACACATACACACAATACATAGACACACACATACATACACACAAACACATCCACAGACGTACATACACACATACATACAGACACGCAGACATACACATAAACACATACAAAAAACCCACATACATACACACAAACATACATACAAACAAACACAACAACAACAACAACCGCCATTCGCCACTAAGTGGCGGTGACGTCACCACGATGCTTGTGCCAGGCCAAGTGCACCTTGAGGCCACGTGAAGTGTCGAAAGCCCGCTGGCAGGAGGTCACGGGGCAGACCCAGGTGCCACTGGTCGACTGACCGAGATGACCGAGATGACTGGCTGATGCACCACCTGTGCCCCCTACTGTGCCAACTTGCTGTGCTTTAGCCACCCGGCGCTCCGCTCGTTGTTGTGAGCGTCGCTCCTCCGCCCTCCGTTGTTGTTGGAGGGCGACTGCCTCCAACTGCCCAGTAGCGTCCTTCACGAGCCTCCTCCACTGAGGCCGATCTTGACACCGCTGGTACCAGTCATCGGCAAGTCCACTCAGCTCCACGTCCTCCTGTACCACATCACTCCATCTCTTCTCCAGCCCGTGCCGCGCCCGTCTAGCCCCCTCGATCCGGCCGAACAAAAGCTGTTTAGGCATGCGGTGGCTGGGCATGCGGGCTACATGACCCAGCCAACGCAGCCTTGCCTGCCGGAGGAGCTCACTGATGGGACTTTGCCCAGATCTTTCAAGGATTTGTGAGCTCCTCACACAATCCAGCCTGGTTAAACCCAGGATGGATCGTAGGCAGGCCAGCCTAAATGTTTCCAACCGGCGAAGATGCTCCACCAGGGGGGTCCACGTCTCGCAAGCGTAGAGAAGGGAGGGAATGACCGTGGCCGAGAAGACCTGAAGCTTCGTGCGGAGCGACAGACCAGGTAGCTTCCACACAGCGTTACGCAACCGATGAAAAGATATTGCCGCTCGACTGATTCGGAGTGAGACCTCTGCTGATAGACTGGAGCCGGTCATAAGCATACTGCCCAGGTATGGGAAACTCTCCACTCTCTCCACAACTGCCCCATCACCAATTGGGAGTTGTGGGGGTGGAGTGTCCGATGGTACAGAATACCCAGGCAGGTGCTTGGTTTTGGTGGGGCTGATGGTAAGGCCCCACCTCTTAGTGGCACGCTCCAGTCTCAGCAGCAGCGCCTCCAACTCCTCTTCTGAATGAGCAGCTATTACCAAATCATCGGCATACATAACGTGGTTGACCAATAGGGAGCCATCCCTTGATCGCACCCGGGCGTCGATCAGCCTCCCATTATATCTGTACCAAACGGAAATTCCCCCGGTACAGCTATTGAAGGCTTCACGAACTACGCGGTCAAAATAGATGTTAAATAATGTGGGAGCCAGAGGACATCCCTGTCGCACCCCAAGGTGTACAGGGAAAGGCTCCGACTCCCGGCCACGTAGTTTTACCCGGGCCCGCTCACCATCATGAAGGTCCTTAATGATCGTGAGCAGAGGGTCAGGGACTCCGAAAGCACGAAGAACAACCCAGAGTCCAGTCCTACTGATGGTATCATAGGCCTTGACCAGGTCAATAAAGCAGAGATGTAGGTCTTTTTGGAATTCCCTACACCTCTGCTGTAGCAGACGGACAGAAAATATGGCATCTGTGCAGGACCGCCCTTTCCTGAAACCGCATTGGGGCTCCGCAAGCCCCTCCTCAGCGTGCCTAGCAAGGCGATGTTGAATAATCCTTGCCAGGACCTTACCCGGCACACTGAGGAGTGAGATGCCCCTGTAGTTGTCACAGTCTGTGCGGTCCCCCTTCTTAAAGAGGGGGACCACCAGGGCATCCTTCCAGTCCTGCGGAACCCGTCCAGTGGTCCAGACTGTTGTTATGATGTCATATAGGGCAGTCTGTGCACAAACGCCACACTCCCTCAGCATTTCGCTTGGGAGATCATCTCTGCCCGGTGCCTTCCCTGGTCTCAGACTCCGGATCGCCCTCAGTACTTCCTCAACAGCTGGAACCTCAGCCAGCCACTCACAGGGGGTGACCTCTTCCAATATTTGAGGCACCGCAGCCTCAGCAGGGTTATCCCCACTTTGTGCCATGATGTTTTCCTGGCTGAGAGAATTTCCCTCCCCCAGGACCTCACAGAAATGCTCAGAAAATCTGCAAACCTGTTCCTGGGGGTCGGAGATTGGATCACCGTTTTTTCCTCTAATGATGGTAATAGGTGTGGCGCTGCAGGTTACTTTTTTGATGGAGTTAAATAGTGATTTGTGATCACGGGCCACTGAGGCAGACTCCATCTCCTCAGCAACCCGCGACCACCACCCATCCTTACAACGCCTTACGGCTCTCCGAACTTCCGAGCGAAGGCTGCGGTAAACCTCCTCATTCTCTGACGTGGGATGCTGTAGGCGATGAGAGTGGGCCTGTCGCTTTTTCTCAATTAACCTGAACACCTCCTCTGTCAGCCAGGGTTTCTGGGGAGGTCTGGACCGCGTACCCAAAGCAGCCATTGCAGCTGCATGAGTCACAGTCTTAAACCTCGCCCATTTACCCTCGACATCAGGTGGAGTGGGGGACGATGCCAACCCCAGCTGCAAGCGATGATGAAATTCTCGCTTGCAACTTTCATCAGCTAACTGAGACCAGGCCACTTTTGGTTGGAATGGGATCCTGGGTGTACACCCACCACCGGAGTGGAAGAAAGGCAGGCGCATCTTACAGATGACTAGTCGATGGTCAGAGGACAGATCAGCTCCACGGTAGGTCCTGGTGTCAAGGACATGGGTTCGCATCCGCTGGTCCGTCACTATGTAGTCCAGCAGATGTTCTTGCTTGGACCCGGCATGTATCCATGATGTTGTGTGGATGCGCCGATGCCGGAAGAGCGTGTTGGTAATTACAAGCCCATGGGCTGCACAAAAATCTAGCAGCCTCCTACCGTTATTATTGAGCTGATCTGGCCCATGCCTTCCAATCACTCCAGACCAGGTGTCAGCATCATGACCAACTCGGGCATTGAAGTCACCCAACAAGATGACTCTGTCCCGAGTGGCCACTTTAGCCAGCACCTGTGACAGGAGGTCATAGAAAGCGTCTGACTCATCGGCTTTGCTTGCATCCCTCCACGGATGTTCGTCTTCGGTGGGGGCATAAGTAACCACGACCACCACTCCTCGCCTCTGGTTGATGGGAAGGCGAGCCCAAAGTATCCTGGGGCTTACAGCTTCCCACACCTCACCGCCACGCTCCCACGCCCCCTTCATTCTTTTGTTCAGAAGAAGAGCCACACCCTGTTGTTTGGCAGTCTCCTGCCCCTAGTAGAGGACTGTCCACCCCTCATGGTGGCAGGAGCCAGAACCGGTCCACCGGACCTCCTGAATGCCACAGAGATCCAGGCGGTACCGGTCCAGCTCCCGACAGAGGAGTGGCAGCCTCTCCTCCGCAGTGAGCGTTCGAACATTCCACGTGGCCATCCGCAATGGTTTTTTGTTGTTTCTGGAGGAGCCCCGAGGGTGAAAATTCAATCTCCTGGCTCCGCCAAATGGGGTTTGGCCAGGAGACGTCATAAAAGCCTGACCCCCCGGGGCCTCCGGCACAAGCTTATTTGTTACAGGTTTATGTTTAATTCGTGGTTTAGTGGTAATGAATTGAAGGTGGAGGGGTTACCAGCCTCTCACACCCGTCCAGAGCCCCCGTTTAGCCACTGTGGTGGTCACAGACGCCATGAGGGGAGAGGCCATACACACACATACATACACACATGCATACAGACACACAGACATACACATAAACACATACACACATACACATGACCCGGCTTCGCCCGGGGCTTGGATCCACCACGCCCGGCCGCCTTTGTCTCCCCAGTGCCGATGTTAATACGCCACACCAGTTACTCGTTTGAGGCTGAGTCGACCTAGGGGAGGTTCAAATAATCGTCACCGGTGGTGGCCGTGAGCGGGAATCGAACTCGGTTCGCCGGGTTGGTAGCGCAGCGCAGCGTTAAGCACTACACCCACCGCTCCTCACACACCACACACGCACAGACACACACACAGACACACACACAGACACACGCAGACACACACAGACAGACACAGACAGACACACACACATACAGACACACAGACAGCACGCTAAGCACTACACTACCGTTCCCCACACACCACACACGCACACACACAGACACACACACAGACACACACACACAGACACAGACAGCACGCTAAGCACTACACTACAGTTCCCCCTACACAACACACGCACGCGCGTCCATAGGTACACATACACGCGCTTGCTGCAGACACACACGACTTTCAGGGTGCGTACGGCAGTAAACGACTGAAATAATAAAGCGGCAATGCTGCGTGAGGAACGCCTTAGACCTGCAACACATTTGTGTAATGCGAGCGTAAACACACAAACACATACAAACACATACACACACATACATACACACACATACACACAAACACATACACACACATACACACACACATACATACACAGAGACAAACACATACACACAAACACACACATACATACACACAAACACATACACAATACACACACACATACATGCAGACACACACATAACACACATACATACACACGCATACATACACAGAAACACATACACACACATACATACACACACATACATGCACACAAACACATGCACACACGTACATACACACATACATACAGACACGCAGACATACACATAAAGACATACAAAAAAACCCACATACATACACACACATACACACAAACACATACACACATACACATGACCCGGCTTCGCCCGGGACTTGGATCCACGATGGCCGGCCGCCTTTGTCTCCCCAGTGACGATGTTCACACACGACAGCAGTTACGCGTTTGAGGCTGAGTCGACCTAGGGGAGGCCCAGGTCCGTTTCAAATAATCGTCAGCGGTGGTGGGCGTGAGTTGGAATCGAACTGGGGTCGCTCAACCAGCTTAATGACTATTTGTACAAAGAACATATAAAGAATCGATTATAATAACCAGGCTACAGTCCACATTATAGACTGGCAGTACACGCACTCAGCTTCATAAGCAGGCTAGAGTGTACATGATAGAGTGGCAGTACGCTCACCGAGTTTAATAAGCAGGCTACAGTCTACATGATAGACTGGCAGTACGCTGACCCAGCTTAATGACTATTTGTACAGTGAACATTTAAGTAATCGATTGTTGGCGCGTTGGGTTTAAAAGTAATATAAATTGCACACATTGTGGTGGGGGTGGAGTGAAGAGTAGGAAAAACTTTGATGAATTTACCTCAGAGTGGCGTGGTGGGTGTCGAGGCCTAGTAGCGTGCAGAGCCTGCGGCCTCGCCAAAATTGTCCACCCGGCAGAGGCAGGGTACGGGTGGCGTTCCTTCCCCCCCCCCTAGCGCTCGAACAATACTGTGTAATGGCTATTATTTAATTAATTACGGAGCCTATGAAAGTGGCGAAGGCGTGGCTAGCCGTTGGCAGGGGCAACCGCCGTCCAATGAAACTGCAGCCCTTGGCGAAGGCGTTGCTAGCCGTTGCCAGGGGCAACCGCCGTCAAATGAAAGCGGCGAAGGCGTCGCTAGCCGTTGGCAGGGGCAACCGGCGTCCAATGAAAGTGCGTATGGTCCGGGGATACACGCACACACACACAGACAGACAGACAGACATTCACGATTTTATATATATAGATAGAGACACATAGAGAAAAACAAAGACCCATAGAGATACACAAAGACCCATAGAAATACAAAGAGACCTATAGAGAAAGACAGAGACCCGTAGATATATAGAGAGACACAGAGAGGCCAATAGAGACACTCAGATACCCAATGAGATACTCAGAGACTCCTAGAGATACACAGAGATACATGGAGATACAGCGAGATGAACAAAGACCCTTAGAGATACACAGATACACAGTAGCCCATAGATATATACATAGATCCTTAGAGATACACAGAGACACACAGAGGCCCATATACATACACAGAGGCACATATAAATACACAGACCCATGGAGATACACATAGACCCATACAGATACACAGATCAATACAGAGACCCATAGGGAGACCGATATAAACTCTCAGAGACCCATATAGATACTCAAAGATTCATAGAGATAAATAGAGATACATTCAGATCCATAGATATACATAAACACTCATAGAGATACATAGAGGCCCATATATATATATAGAGACTCTTAGAGATAAATAGAGATCCATAGAGACGCATGGAATTAATAGATATGCATAGAGTTCCTATGCGTCCTGACTGTAGGCCACCGTATATACGAACCACCCTTAATAAGTGCAAACCCACTTTCTATTAGGAAACAATGTTAAGAGGGCAGGTTACATTCCTGGGGAAATTTACGATCGAATATTTTTTTAAAAATATTTGTGTACATACATTGAACCACATCGTATATATACACATTAATGAATGTGTGCAAGTGGAGTGCAGCAATGCACAGGCAGAGCTACACCTTGTATATGAACCTGGAAATGCCACTTTAAGTGAAGCAGCGCTAAGTGAAACCCAGTTTCCCATAGGAAGAAATGTTAATGAGGGAGGTTACGTTCCTGGGATAATATTTTACCGCAGTTAATTACGTACAAAGACTTTCTTAACATATGCACCACCCTATATATATAATAGGTTTTCCCCATATTTCTGGCAACAAAACAGGTGTTACAATATTAAAACACCAAACTGAAACCTCTTACAAGGAACCATGTCTGTGTAATGTTTTAATTACTGACGAATAAACTTCTTTATGAGGCACACACTGTTTATTGTCTTTCTTCGACACGGTCCCTAACACACACATAAGGGGTATACGGTCCTCTTACCCGATACCTAGGGAGGTATGGCCTCCGAACTCGGCGGGACCTACTCACGAGTTACCCGTTAACCTAGCATCCTCCGGCTGGGACCTAGGGGAGGTTAACTGACCCGACCGCTGGCTCGGTGGGTCCCCGGCCACTGGTCACACTGAGCCTCAGCCCTTAGAAGGGCTGCAAGGCTTGGTTCCAGGGTCCTGTCTATCCAGGACCTATTCTCCCCTGACCACAGGGTACACTGAGCCTCAGCCCTTAGAAGGGCTGCAAGGCTTGGTCCAGGGTCCTATCCTATCTTCAGCCCGGGCTTCGGTCGTCGTGTGGAGAGAACTGCCTCGAGCTCTCAGCGCTCTCCCTTATATACAGGTTCATGGCTGGCTCCGTCCAAGCCACACTCCTTCGTGGAACCTTGTGATTGGTCCTTCTCAAATGGTCGTTCTGATCCGCTTTCACCTTATCTGACCCCGGGAATTTCCCGAGCAGGAATTGGCGTTCTGATCCGCTCTCAACTCTGCTTGACCCCCGGCATTTCCCCGTTGACACTCAGTGGTACTGCAGGTTACTGAATGGTGAGTGGCGATGACCTCTGCATCTGCATTAACCACAATACTTGTGGTCAGAATGGGAAAAAAAACATACTTTGATAATATGCATTGTCCTTGAAACTGATTGGTCCACACCAGAGACAGCTTTCTTTTGAGCCTCGTCTCAAACGGTGTTTGCATTCTGACCACAAGCATTGTGGTTAATGCAGACATGATTCTTTGTAAAAGGTTTCAGTGTTGGTCTTTTAACATCTTAACACTTCTTTTGTTGCCAGAAAAAAAGGTGAAAAACTTATTATCATATTTTGGTACTGGCCATTGAGGTCCCATGATGTACACCCTATATATGCTTGCCTTTTCTAAACAAATGTGTATATATATATATGAACGGATGCGTGCAGATGGCGCACAGTCATTCACGGGCAGAGCCCCGGGCTACATCTACGCCGCCAGCTACATGGGTGGCTATTGGAGCGTCGTCTGCGCCAGGGCGTCTGCACCCGGCGAGCGCCCGTCCTGGTTGACGACCTCGATAAGTCTCCTGAACATTTTGGCCGACGTCTATGCCGTAGGTTGCTCGCCCGACGAATGTTGGGCCTGCGACGCCTTATACCGGCTGTGGCATAAACCCAACGTTGACTGCGCCAACACGACGTGGGTGAAGGCGAGCAGTACAAACTGTCCGACTTTGCCCAAGAAAATAGAGGTGGACTCTGCGGGTGGAGTCTACCTCCTCGGAATCAATGGGCTACTCTACCACAGGTTGGAGTTGTGTTGTTAAATCTATGGGTTTCAATGTTGAGTCTATGGGTCTCAGTGCTGAGTCTATGGTGCAGTGCCGAGTCTATGAGTGAGTACTAAGTCTATGATGCAGTGTTGAGTCTATGGGCAGTGCTTTTAATTCTATGGTGCAATGTTTAGTGTATGGATTTCAGTGCTGAATCTATGGACAGTGCTGAGTCTATGGGTATTTTTGAGTCTATGGTGCAGTGTTTAATCTATGGGCAGTGTTGAGTCTATAGGAAGCAGTGTTGGGTGGCAGTACTGAGTCTATGGTGCAGTGTTGAGAATATGGGTGGCAGTGTTTAGTCTATGGGTAGCAGTGTTGAGTCTAAGGGTGGCAGTGTTGAGTCTATGGGTGGCAGTGTTGAGCATATGGGTGGCAGTGTTGAAACTACTGTATGCTTGGCAGTGTTGAGTCTGCGCGTGGCAATGTTGAGTCTGTGGGTGGCAGTGTTGAGTCTATGGGTGGCAGTGTTGAGTCTATGGGTGGCAGTGTTGAGTGTATGCGTGGCAGTGTTGAGTGTATGGGTGGCAGTGTTTAGTCTATGGGTGGCATTGTTGAGTCTATGCGTGGTAGTGTTGAGTCTGTGCGTGGCAATATTGAGTCTATGGGTGGCAGTGTTGAGTCTATGGGTGGCAGTGTTGAGTCTATGGGTGGCAGTGCTGAGTCTATGGGTGGCAGTGTTGAGTCTATGGGTGGCAGTGCTGAGTCTATGGGTGGCAGTGTTGAGTCTATGGGTGGTAGTGTTGAGTGTATGGGTGGCAGTGCTGACTCTAAGGGTGGCAGTGTTAAGTCTATAGGTGGCAGTGCTGAGTTTATATGTGGCAATGCTGAGTCTATGGTGCAATGCTGAGTCTATGGTGTCTCTGTTCTTTTCGCAGGGTTGTGAATGAAACGGCGTGGACTGAGCCAATGCCCAATGATTACTTCCTGTCCATCACTGTACACGAATCTAACCTTATCGTCATAGACGCCACCGGGACCATGAAGATATGCAAACTGTGACACCATTTTCTTCTTCTTCTTTGTTCTTTCAGGTAAAGTCACGTAGAAGGGAAATGATAAAATAATAAAATAAAACATAATTAAATAAAAAAAATGTGACACCATTATTCGCTCACTCGACACTTAGCAACACAGAGCCTTTGCCTCTGCAAAACTCAGAAATTGGCTGGTTACGGGTGCCCCCAGAGTTTGCCACTGCAAGACTGACTTGTATGATTTCTAACTCATGTGATTAATTACCTAAGATACATTATGGCCCAACGTTCCCATCTTTGCACACTCGGTGCATCCCTGGTTCTGGCTCCACTGGCGCCTGACGGCATAACCCCTATCATACTCCCTCCCTCCGGAGATCATCCCACGATTTGTGTGGGCACAGATGTTCTTAATTGCCCCTAGGTGTGTGTGTGTGTCTCTAGCCATGCTCATTGTGAAACGGCCTTAATCTCTCTTTATGTCGACTCATCCTTAATATGAATTCCTGCTGCAGCATGCAATGACAGCCACTGGGAAGACAAAGGCGGTCGGGTGGGACGTTGGTTGTACCCCTGGAATACATATTATTCTGGTCGTGGAGAATTGACCATTCTTGTCTCTTTGCCCTGTATTTGCCCTCGGTTGGGCAGCGTGTTTATGGTGTTTTGCCATGGGTTCTCCCTTGCGCTCTCAGAAAGTCCCTGGGTCACTCCTTGCCCAGGCAAAAGTTGTTCCTTCATGGCCTATCATGAACGCATCCTCCTTTGTTACGTGAGTTAGGTTAATTCCTGGGAAGCAAATATACTACGGCTTCAAGGCCCTCCTCAGCTTTGGTTATTCTCTTCATGCCCATCTGTTCGACGTCTCTTGTGTTCTGTTTAACCGCTTCTCATTCTAGTGCTGTTTTGGCTTCGTCCTCTGGTTTTCCCGACTTTCGGCATGCAGGGAACGCGTATTTGTCTCCAATGATCCACGACATTAAGTCGACAATATCACACTAAATATACATTTTTGGAAAAGGCATATATACAACATGTCTCTCTTCATACTCTCTGGTTCTTTCGGTAAAGTCTCGTATATAGAAAAAATAACAAAAGAACACGACGTTTCGGTCGAAACACAAGCGTCCGTCTTCAGGTGCGAAAATCATCTGCTGTTGTGGCTTTATATAGGCACGGGAGGGGCGAGAAAGGGGGGGAAATGAGTTTTGTCGAGTCGTGGCTGTAAAAGTTCACTGGGGAGAGGGGGGGGTATGGCGTGCAGGGACGGGTGGGGTTGGAGAAATTAGCAAGTAAAGGAGCTCGATAACTGGGTGGGTGAGTGAAAATCACAGCAGTTAAAACTCGGCGCGGTTTATCACATCCTTCCAATGATTACTCAATCTGAATCCATCTTCTCGATTAAAGTTTTGTCTGTGTTTATATATCTGTTTGGCTTCATGAACAAACTACATATTCAACAACCCAGGATATTTACGCCTCACACGCCTTCACGCCATGCACCATCAGTACGGCGATCCGGGCTGTAGCCCATCCTCCCACAAAAGACTGTAATTGTTTAACCTTAGTGGTCGATATGATGAGGATAGAGGCGTTTTGTGATGATTTTCACAGGACTCCGTTACAATTGTAGTGGCATCGGTGGATGCCACTACAATTGCGAGACACGCGCCACTCACGCCGCCAACAGCGGTGCAGCAAGAGCGCAGTGTTCTGCGTGCAGTGCCAGCCTCTGAAGAGTAGGGGGCCCTGGGGCTGAGACGAGATTCTCCCCTCTAAGAAGCCCGAGAAGGGAGGCGTGAAAAGAAGCGTACGGAGCTCCATAGGCCGGGAATATAAACCGGACCCCCGAACAGGGGGGTCTGCTGACGAAGAGAAGCCAGAAGCCGTGATGCCGGGAGAAGTCGTGCCGATAGACGAGACCCGGACCCAAGCCAGGGTCTGGTCGTGGCTAGCTACTCCTGCTGCTCGGGAGGATTAGCCCGGAGGAGTTACCTCCCGAGGGTAGACTGACAAAGGGGCAGCTATAGCCTTTTGTGTGCATTAGGGAAAGTTGTAATAAACGTGTTGCCTCCACGCCGTCTCCGAGTGTCTCTGAGCTGGACACTACACAATCATTAAGTTGAAATAGCTGTAGAAGCAGTTGTGAACCAGACCTAATGGTCACTTCCTCTCACCATGAATAATCAGAAGATCGGAACGACACAGAAGTAAGTTATACTTATGACACAAATGCAATACCCCAAAATACATGGAAGGACTAATAATGTTGAGGTTTCATACGGCATCAGTTATGCAACTGCATCCCACAATACTGCACAATTCACAAACACCGGCACTTAGATGTTTTCAGAGAATTAATACGTGTTCATGCACATGGCAGGAAACTGAAGCACCCGGAGCAACACTCTATCCCATACAGATAGGACAGACATGTGGATACGCATTTATTTATTAATTTGTTCACTCGGATTATTGCACAGGACAGAGTGAGCACTTCGTTGTAGTGACTTCATCCAGGTTCAAATACGCAGACAATTACAGGCTCTGCACAGTGGCGGCTCCTGCAAAATCTCTCAGGGGGGGCAAATGTCTGGATGATTGATAAGGATAAGGTCCCCTCATGCAATGAATAAATTAACAGCTTAAGCATGTAAAGGCAACTTCACTTCTTTAATATTAATGAAAAATAAAGTGACTCTTACAATACATCTTGTTTGTTTATATACTCACTATTAAAACAAACCACTCAAGTTTATTTTATTAAAGATTCCACTAGGTAGCGATAAATTATATTGTTGGATGAAACGTGCTTACGTATGATGACGTAAGCACGTATGATGACGTAAGCACGTTAGGGCTTGCCCTCCCAGAAGCCATAGAGAATGCATTGGAGCGCCCCCGTTCGAAAAAAAACATCTTTGAATGTAAGTCAATGGGGCCACTCGGGGCGATTCTCAGCCGGAGTGAAATCGCCCCAAAAGAGGCGGTACTCCACAGAACGTGACATGACGCTGATTGGACTATATCCAGAGGCTGCAGTGACGGCTCGCGTGACTCTGTGGTTGAATGATATTGGTGGTGCGTCGCCCAATCGCCCTAATGAAGAAACCGCCCCTGGCTCTGCACACACACACGGGCACACGCTTCTTCTGGTGCTGCCGGTGATGGCGCTGAAGGTGATGGCGCTGACAGTGCTAGCATTGCTGCTGCTACTGCTACCACTGCCTGTTCCACTCCTGCTGCTCATACAGGTTGAAGGCGCCGGCAGTGCCAGCACCAAACTGCACTGTTGAAGGTGCAGTAGATTGGAGTTAATAAGATGTCATGGGTTGAGCAAGGCTTTTACAAGAACTTGAGAAAAAAGATCAAGGTGGGGAGTTACAAAGATAGGCAGCTCAAGACAAAACAAGGAGAGAGATAAAGCATTGAGTTGACTGCCATGGTTTATGAAATATGCTAACTACCGCACCACCTCCCCCTGCTTCCCATTTAAAATTGCTCAAAGATGTCCTCCAGGTGTGGGTAGGATCTCCTGAGATCCCACAGCGCCATACACAACTGCTTGACATTTGGACCTCCTTTCACCCCAACCAGCTCCAGCACGTGTTCATTCGCCTCTCGCTGCCGAACCATTGCTCTGTTTCTTTCACTTACTGCACAAACACGAGCACAAAGCTTGTCTTTAAACAGACTGATGTCCCAGGCATCGGAAATTCTTCCGACCCACTGCTTAGACCCACTGCCAGGCTACACTGTGTGCGTTTTGGTAAAAAGGCAGTGTTATTGGCAAAGGTGTGACTTGGGTTGATGCTTGTACATGAATTAAAACGCAATCCCTTGATGTTAACAGTTTCCAACTAAAGGTGTAAAGCTTTAATCTATTAACTCTGTTCGTTGTTTTGTAATGTGGGGGCACAAAAACTCTCATGAATGTGACTCCATATGAACAAGAGTTTAGTCTAAAGTTGTGCTGCTGTTAGGTATTCATCTTGAAGGAAAGTGGTGAAATTATTTAAAGAGTCACCATAGATTTAGGATTCCCCTTGCACCTGGCCCTAGCGACCAAGGTGTGTGTGCCTCCCAATGGCGTGATGATGTGTGAGGTTATCTCACTACGTTACAATCATGCACCGTGTGAGGTCATTTCATTATGTGGATGGGAACGTGATGTTATATTTTATACCAAAATATTTCCTAGGACAAACGCAGGTTAGACATGTTCATACAATAGTTGGACCACCTATATGGATCATCTTAATGAAGGTCATCGCACCTTCATGTTACTGACAAACTGCACACCATCCCACTCACCTTTGAATTTAAAATTGTCAGTATGTTCCTGATCCCCCTTCAATGATGGACATACCCGCATATTCTTGTTGGTGAGTATCTATCGGTGCTGTAGTTGGGACAGCAGGCGTGTCAAGTTGGAGTGTAGTGCCTTGATCAGCTCCCATTTATTGGATTAAAATTTTATTGCATTGAAGACTTCTTATACTTGGTCAGAAAACAGGTGATCTTCTTGCAAAGCCTCTGGAAAAACACTGCAGTATAAATAGACAAAGTCAAAGCTGTATCTGCCTTAGTGGTGGACAAGAGGAGGTTGGAGTGATTTTGGAAAACTGACAAAGAATAAGGAACAGAGACTGGAAACCGTGCAAAGAAAAATGTCAAAGTGCAAATTTGGAATTACAGTGAAAGACAGAAAGAGGAACACATGTACAGTATGTGTAAAGTCGCCTAAATTTTACTATACATTAACAGTAACAGAATACGCTGATAAACGTGTATATTTTTACCAGAATTGGTACTAATGTAACAAAGTATATTACTTCACAATTGTAACAATCGGTATGGAGCTCTCACAACCTCGCCACTCCCTATACCTCTCCAGGCTTAACTGCCCCTAACTGCCAGTTCACCCCTTTTTATATCGACTCTCCTACTCCCTACATTGCCCCAACTGAGAGCCTCGTGACTGCCTGTTAAGTGCCCCCACTGACAACCGTCTTGGCTGCCCGTGAACTGCCCCACAACGCCACCTCACACCCACGTTCTGCAGGAGCGGGGCTTCGTCCAACAACGCTCGCACTCAGCACCGCAATTCGGGAGTCCCATTCTTTCAGTACATTTAGTACACAGTGCGACCCATTTTTCTACATCAGGGGTGTCAAAACTTTTTGCAAAGAGGGCCAAATTTGATGAAGTGAAGATGCCCGGGGGCCAATAGTTCCTTCCGACATTTTTACCACAAAAGTTACGTGAAAACACACTGTTATAAAACAATTATCATCGTCTCAATTACCTTTATTTTTCAAATGACAATGTAACCAAATATAAGCCGCTCAGGCAGACGTGAACAACTCTAAAAACACAATTCTGCCTTTCATTTAGTCAGATAACATTGAACAAACTGTATAGAATACCTTAAATTTCCATGAGTTAAATATATTTGCCTCATGAACATTTTAAACAGGAGTTATAAGTAATGCAAAGTGGTCTGTTATCATTAAACTTTAAAACAAGTGAATTTTGTCTTTTACAAGATCTTTCAGAAAGCAGGAGTTTGTGTCACATCTACAGGTACATAACATCAACAGTTATAACCAAAGAGTTTAATAAAAACATAAGTGCCATAAGTCCAAGTGCATTAGTGTGATTTAGGCTTTTCACTGTTAATAGTGACAGATGTTACCGTTCAAAACACTTAATTTCAGATTGATCAAGGAACAGATAACTTGCTGACACTAATGAGAAGGGTGATACTGAGATCTAGATTTCAGTAAAGAGACCAGGTCAGGCTTGAGGGCAGTGGTTGAGATGCATAAAATGCCACGCAATTTGGAGTCACTCATCCTTGACCTAAATCGGTTCTTATTTAAGTTCATGACTGAGAATGTTTGCTCACACAAATATGTAGAGCCGAATAACCTCAGAATTTTCTTAGCGAATGACCGCATTTCTGGAAACCTGCTTTTGTACAGCTGCCGGTAAAAGTCAACAAGAGAACACTGCAGGTGTTTTCCGCGGCACTTATCGTCAAACTGCAGCTCAATGAGCTCCAGATGCAGCTGTGGAGGAGCATCATCAGGGTCCACGGAGAAGGGAGAAGAGAAAAGCAACATGTCCTTTTCAATAACTGCAAAGTCCTGAAAGCGTTTGTTAAATTCCACAGAAAGAGATGCGATAGCTGTTGCATAACTCTTCATTTGCGCACCGATGTTGTCCTGTGAGAAACGGTAAATTACCTCTTTCAAAGCTGGGAAGTGTGCGGTGCAGAACTCTGTTTGGGACAAGTGTCTTTGGAAAAGTTGCAGTTTGGTTCCAAAGGCCTTGATGTGAGCATATAGCTGGCTCACCACTGCATCTTTCCCTTGAAGGTTAACATTCAGCGCATTCAGATGCTTCGTTATGTCAACCAAAAAAGCCAGATTTGCCAGCCATACAGGATCGGACAGTTCTTCCATTGGTTGTCCCTTCTCACCCAAAAAATGTCCAATTTCCTCTTTGAGAGAGAAAAATCACTGCAGTGCGGATTTCCGACTTAGCGACCTCACATCGTTGATATATTACGTCACCGTATTCAGCCTGGATGTCACGCAAGAACTGCTGAAACTGTCGGTGGTATAGAGCTTTAGAGCGAATATAATTGATTGCCTTTGCCACTGGTTTCATAACATCGTCAAATTTCAGAAGTTTGGCGCAGAGAGCCTGCTGGTGAATGATACAGTGAAGTTTAATAGCGTTACCTGCTTCTTCGCTGACTTTATTGCAGATCAGTGTGGACAATCCACTTCGCTCACCAGCCATGGCAGGTGCACCATCGGTAATGATCCCAGAAACTTTACTCCATGGTAGTTTCATATCATCAACAGCTTCACAAACAGAAACGAATACATCTGTTCCTCTGGTTTGCCCTTTAAGGCTTTTGAGGTCAAGCAGCTCCACTGTCACGTTCATGTTGTCATCAACTCCTCTTAAAAAAATAAGTGGTTGTGCAGTGTCAGATGCATTGGTGCTTTCATCGCAGGCTAATGAGAAATAATCAAAAGCCACTCCCTGTCCCCCAGTTGTCTCGGAATATCTGACGATATGTCCTCAACTCTCCGTGCCACAGTGTTGCGTGCCAGGCAAACATTAATAAATTCTTGCTTCTTCTCGGGGCAAATGTTCTCCACCATTTTAATGACACAGTCTTTGATAAACGCACCTTCAGTAAAAGGTTTGCCATGTTTAGTTATTAATATGGCCACTTCGTAGCTGGCTTTGGTGATGTTTTCTTTTGACTCACGGGCCCGCGTGAAGATTCGCTGTTGCGATGCCAGAGCAGCTTGAAGTTGCTTTACTTTTTCAGCGCGGTCACTCCCTGTTAGCTTGTCGTATGTTGTAGCATGCTTAGTCTCGTAGTGTCTCTTTACGTTGAAATCCTTAAATAAGGCATCCGTCTCTTTACAAATTAGACAAACACAATTTCCTCGATTTCCAGTGAAGAAGTATTGTAATTCCCACCGCTCCTGAAAGCGGCGGCCCTCATTGTCAACTTTTCTCTTTTTTTTTGCAGTCGCCATGGCAGAAATGATTCGAGAAGGGTTCGTGGCACGGATGCAAAATTAGAGAGCATTAGAATGGTGCTGCCACCGTGTGGCGGAAAGAGGAATAACATCTCTAAAGTTTTATGATTTATTCTGACAGAGCTAGCAAGCCATAAATAACACATTATAAGACCGAAGCTGTGGGCTGTATGAAATCTGACCGCGGGCCGTGATTGGCCCACGGGCCGGACTTTGGACATGCCTGTTCTACATCTTTCGACATAACAGGTCAGGAATAATGTCTATTTAAGTGAGAATTGTAGGATGTACCCCCTGATGCCCTATATAAATGTGGTTGTGTCCATGATACAACACACCTTTGTGCAGTGCCTCCGGTAAAATAATTTGTCTGTCATTTGCCAACGGATGTATATACATGATCAGTCCATGCCACTCTACATACCATATTTTCCCGCATATAACCCGCGGGGTAAACCACTTTTTACAAACAAAACAAGACCCTGCGGGGTATATGGAGGTGCGAGCTATCCCAAAAAACATTTTACACGTGTGACATGTCATAACTCGTTACAAAATTTTATGGTAGGACTATCCACTATGAAACACTTACCTTTGACTAAAGCACTGCTGAATAAACCACTCCGTAAAATAGGACATGTTATCACGTTTTAAATGATTGGAATTGTTTGTACAATTAAACGACAATGTTTGAAGTGAGTGCACTTTGTTTACCATAATACTTTCAGTGGCTGTAGGGGGGTGCGAAAGTTTCAGCTCAGGCTATGGATTGCACAATGGGAAGGGCCTTAACAAGTGTCAATCAGACGCGGAATCATAATTGCTGAGTCCCTTAGGCCGCTGCTATTAGCTGAGCACTATACAGTCGCGACCATGAGCTTTGTTTCGATTTAAAGCTTTCGTGACTGCAGGGATTCATCTTCTTGGTTCTTTTGGTAAAGTCACATAGAAGGGAAGTAATAAAATAATAAAAATAAAACATAATAAAATAATTCTCACGACGTTTCGGCCACAACGCAAGCAGCCGTCCTCAGGTGAAGAATGAAACACCACCAAGCTTGGAGCGTATATTTAAGCTGGGTTAGAGGGGTGGAAGAAGAGCGCCTTGACAAAATAATTTGCATATCAAGAGGAATTTAGCATATTTATGGGAAATGCATAGGAGGAGTTTCAAAGTCATATTATGCCCGTGCATTATGCAGGATTAGCAGCATCAAAGGGAGGGGATGGGGGTAGCATTAACAAAGGGAAGGAATGTTAATAGTATGTAGCTGCAGTTACATACTACTGAAAAGCTAGACGTTAACAAAGTCGTAATTAATCGCAGTAACAGTTCTATTTCTGATGGTCTGAAATCCGTTTTAGCTAAAGGACTAAACTTTGCAGTCACACCTAGACACATACCAGTTAATGATATCATTGCCCGAGTAGATGTGGCTCTCAAGGGCCTGGGTCACATCGCTGCAGACGTAGCAAGATCTGAAATCGCTGCAACCCTCAAAAACGCTAAGATGCCAGCTAGTAACATCAGCCGACAAAGGCAATGCCACTGTCATCATGGACAAAATAGAATACAACAACAAAATTCAAGAACTACTCAACGATGGTAGCTATACAAAAATAAAAAGAGACCCCACCAACAGCCTCGTCATTAAAACCAACAAAATCATTTCTGATTCAACCGCATTAATTGATCAAACCAAACAGTTCTCGTTGAAACCTTCTGCAGCCAGGCCACCAAGATTATATAGCCTTCCAAAGATACATAAAGAAGATACACCTCTTCGTCCCATTGTCTCTACTATCAACTCCCCCACCTATAAACTGGCTCGTTTTTTGTCTGAAATCCTGCGGCCTTTCACTGGAAAAAGAACCTCTGCGGTACTAAACTCTACGGACCTGGTATCGACAATCAAGATAATTTCACTGTCCCCAGACGACCTGCTTGTCAGTTTTGATGTGGTTTCCTTATTCACCAAAGTTCCTGTACCTGACACCATAGCAATCATTGAAGACTTGGTTAATCAAGGACTGAATACTGGGGTACCCCCCCTGGTGAGACACTGCTTAACCAATACATACTTCACCTGGAATGGAACTTTCTACAAACAAACTGAGGGCACCCCAATGGGCTCCCCCCTATCTCCGGTTGTAGCCAATGTTTTCATGGAAAAATTTGAGACTGACGCCATCCAGACTGCCACTCTACGCCCGACCTTTTGGAAGAGGTACGTAGATGAAACTTTGTCATCTGGCCACATGGCCGGCCTGCTCTAGACTAATTCCTCGACCACATAAATTCCATTCACCCAGCCATCAGATTCACCATGGAAGTCGAAAAAGATGGCAAGCTACACTTTTTGGATGTCCTAATTTAAAGGAGACCTGATGGTTCAATGAGCCATTCTGTCTACAGGAAAGCCACCCATACGGATGCTTACCAAAAACCGGATTCCCACCACCATCCATCCCAGAAGAACTCCCACATCAAGATTCTATACCATAGAGCCCAATGCATCTCCGACCAGGAACACATTGCCAGTGAACTCAAACATGTACGCCAAGCTCTTAAGGCTAATGGTTACTCCGACTACACAATCCGCAAAGCCATCACTCCAACCATCAAGAAGGATCCTGTTGAGGAGCCTTTCAAAAGCATCACCTTACCCTACATTGCTGGGGTCACAAAAAAGATCTCCAAAATCCTGATTAAACACAAGATCCAGGTCCGATTCAACACAGTACATAAAATCCGTGATCTGGTCCCGTCTGTAAAAGATGTGGTTCCAGACATACAGTACCCTGGCGTCTACAAACTAAGTTGCCTCTGTGGTAGCAGTTACATTGGAGAAACCAAACGACATGTCTCGGACCGCATCCGTGAACATAAAGCAGACCTGAAACACGGTAGGACAAACACCTCAGCCGTGGCACATCACTGTTACAATTCAGTGGGCTCACATGACATTGACTTCTCCAAGACAGAGGTTCTCTGCAAGCCATCTGGCTACCATGAGAGATTCGTTCATGAGGCGATCCACATATACAAACACCAGAGACAATTTCAACCAAGAAGATGGATTCTGGCTCAGCAATCATTGGAAGGACGTAATATACCATTTCGGATCTTAACTGATTGTGTTCACATTTACGATGACTTTCAGACCGCAGTCCACTCACTGGCATTGACTATATATCTTGTATTCTCCACAGGGAATGGATTCTTTGCTCCGCTGCAAGTCTCCTTTCACCACTCTCCCATTGACATATTTCGTTGCTTCCTCTTAGTATCTTTCACGCGACGGTTAATGGTATAGTGTATAGCAGATTGTATAAATAGTATAAAATTGTAATGTTTAATACAATGTATAAGGTAATATACAGTATCGTAATTGTATAGTGAATATACAGCAGTGTGGTATACATTAGGATGGGTAGAATAATACTTAGGGTAATATTATAGACGAAGGTGTAATGCGAGCAAGGACAGGGTGGGCGCTGCCTCCGCACCACTCACACGGGCCGGAGTATAGGGGAGGCGGAGCCTGGTCGTCGGGGTGAGTGGGGGCAGAGTCAGGGTCATGTGAGAGGGAGGAGTCAGGGTCACGTGGGAGAGAGGTTATAGGAGGAAGCCTGGAAGAGATCAGGGCAGTCGGTCGATGGAGTGAAGAGGGAGACCACGTTGGGTGGCCGCCGTGCCATCAGCCACGTGGCTGATAGGGCTGGCACACCGCCAGCTAGCGGTGTGCGGCAAGAGAGAGCAGAGTGTGCGGGGCGCACAGGGCGTGCGAGGTTGCACGGGGCTAGCAGAGTAGCTAGCGGGACCATGTGGGTTGCACGGGGCTAGCGGAGGGCTAGCGGAGCGGGCGGAGTGCACGGCAGCAGAGTGGCTGCAGAGTGTGCGGGAGCACACGGAGCAGCGGGGTGGCTGCAGAGTGCGCGGGGCGCGAGGAGAGACGACGCTGGTCTGAGGAGGAGGCCAGCGGGGTGCGGAGGAGAAGAACATAAATTAAGGACAGACGGAGACCAACATCGCCTGAGAGTCCTTTATTACAAAGGTATAGAGTGGTGTATAGTAATACAGTATGTAATTTAATGTTGGGTTTGTCTATGGTAGTATATAGTACGGGGTAGATCCGTGTGATGTAAGAGAAAAAAAGTTTATCTGGATGCATATAATATTTTTTGCGACATAGAATTGTAATTGATTACTTACTGTTAGTAGCTCAGCTTATTGGAGATTATATTTAGTATACTAATGATACTATGTAGTTTATACTTTAGCTCTTTTTTTACGTGGTTGTGTAGTAACTGCAGCTACATACTATTAACATTCCTTCTCTTTGTTAATGCTACCCCCATACCCTCCCTTTGATGCTGCTAATCCTGCATAATACACGGGCATAATATGACTTTGAAACTCCTCCTACGCATTTCCCATAAATATGCTAAATTCCTCTTGATATGCAAATTATTTTGTCAAGGCGCTCTTCTTCCACCCCTCCAACCCAGCTTAAATATACGCTCCAAGCTTGGTGGTGTTTCATTCTTCAACTGAGGACGGCTGCTTGCGTTGTGGCCGAAACGTCGTGAGAATTATTTTATTATGTTTTATTTTTATTATTTTATTACTTCCCTTCTACGTGACTTTACCGAAAGAACCAAGAACATTAGCTTTGTTTCAAACTTACAATGGCTTTGTTGCCAGGAGGCAATGGCGTACCGTAGTGGCACTATTGTCTGTGCAGTGCGCAATCTACCAGTGCTAAAACCGTACAGGGGTAACTACCGGTCCAGTAGCTGCAATATGATGAGGTCGAATGCTGGTAAACCTAACAGTACGCTTACTTACTTATCTACCAGTTATGTGTTACTTATTTATTGGATACTTACTTTTGTTACTTATTTACTGTTTTAAGTTCACTCGTTTCCGGTTAGTTTGTTTTCTTTGTACACGTTATGATTTTAATGTTAACAATTTATAGTGGAATGTATTACAAATGTAAACTTTGTGTAATAAAAGCCATAGAGGGTTCACGTGGGGATTGGCTTGCCGGTCCCGTTTTGTAGCCAATAAGGGGTGAGCCAGGGAGCATGGCCTCGGCGTGATCACGGCATGCTAGCAGGGGTGATTGGCCTGGACAATCGGGGCCTCAGCTAATGGGAAGCCGGATCAGAGGCGTGGTCCCGGGATTAACAGGGAACCATCGGGAATGGTCAACGCTGTCTACGGAGGATTGGCTGGGGGGTACCACGTGACGAAGGGATTAAGAGAGAGAGGGAGAGAGAAGTCGGGAGCAGACTTGGGAACGAGAAGAGCGGGAGTCACGCGCGTACGGGGGCTCTGGGTGCCACGTGCGCGGTGGGGACTTGGCGGGAAGTCTGCCCTCTCTCCGTTGTCTGCCAGCAACGGGGAGTGTGTAAAGTGTAACTGTGGAAGTTGAAAATAAAAAGGACTGATTCCGGAAGCCGTCTCAAGAAGGTTTATTACATTTGTATTAATACGATGGAATTAAGCTGCGGTAACGACGTTTTATATATGAATGCATGCGGGGTATATGGAGGTGCGGGCTATCTAAAATTTGTTTTACACAAAACGCTATTTTTGCGGGGCATATGCGTCTGCGGTTTTTATGCATATGCGGGCGATTTGCGGGAAAATAGGTAAATGTCTCATCCATATAAATGTTTTCTTTTAATTTTTTTATCTCTTCATCTTTTTCTTGATAGCGAACCCAATATTTCAATGTTAGTCCTAAATCACGTGGTAAGGTCGTCCCTTGCTAAACAGCCATTACCGTTGATGGCGGAGGCAAACCACATCACATTCATCCAGTAAAACAAGTGTAATAAAGGACTCGACCACGATGTCTGGCTTGGTGTCCTTTATTCGGTTCTTCTCTCTTAACCCGCACGGCTGTCCTTCTATAAGACTCTATACTGACACTGATACTGCTCTCCTGCAGTTTCTCCCCTCGTCGTTCTCTCAGCCTCTCTCTCCTCTCGTCGCTCTCGTAGCCTCTCCCTCACACACAGCCTCGCCGGCTGTGTTCCCCGCAGCTCCTCGTCCGCCTTCTCTCCAGCCGCCCCACCGCTGTCTTCTCTCGCAGCTCCGCTGGCTGCTCCCTTAGCTGGCCACCGCTGGCCGCCGCTGCCACCCCTTGGCTTTGCCCACGTGGCCTTACTCTGGTCCAGTCCCACTCGTTCTGCCTTCCTCTTCCGGTCTCCTCCCTTAAGAACCTTAACCTTTCCTCCCACGTCACCTAACTCCACCTCTCCGTGACGTCACATCCGGGAGGTCGCCCGCGCCCGCATTACACCACCCTCCCCCGTGGAGAAAAACCCAGCCGACCTCGGCTGAACAACACCAACAGTAATGCGGGCGAACCCGAGCGTAACACACCAAAGGACACCAAGCATGCAATATAACAGTAAGAACAATCAACACAACTCAACAATCAATAACGTAGCAGAAGCAGGCAATAAATACACAGTAAGAACAATACAACATAACAATCAACGAAACACAAGGGATTTAGAGCGTGTGCGGGTCGCCGGCCCGTCCCGGACGGTCGGCGGCCCATCCGCGGAACGGGAACGTGATTGAGTTTGAGGAGCGACAGGGTGAAATCCCCCTGTCGCTGTTGGAAGTCCACCAACGTCCCGTGTCCTTGAAGGATCAGTCTTGGGCTTGTCCCGCGGATGCGTCTGCAGCGGGGTCGGAAGGGCTGCAGGGCTCGAAGGACCCGCAGATCTGGCAGGCACCCTCCGAGCAGAGCGCCTCGTCCCCTCCGGTGTCAAGGCCGGCCTGCCTGTTTCGGTGGATCCTTGGGCGGCTTGGCCGGTAATGAGGCCTCCTGTTGTGGCGGACCCGGGATGCGGGCCCAGCAGTCCTTCGCGTAGTGGCCCTTCCGTCCGCAGCGGAAGCAATCGGCGTCGTTGCGCCGAAGCGCAGGCCTTGCATCGCGCCGCCCGCGTATCGGCGGTGCAGCACGAGAGGCCGGTCCACCGCGGCCTGACCATGGCACCGAGGCGGCCGTCAGCTCCTGAGGGCCCCGCTCATCCGGCACGTATACCGACTTCGTAGGGTCCCAACCCAGAGCGCCACCCTCCGCGACGGGCCCCCCTGTCCACGCCGTGACCTGTTTCCATCGTCGTAGGTTGAATTGTGCATCCAGACATTTCGCCGCCGCCCGGGAGGTGAGCTTCTCATGCCCGCACACCGGCATGGGAATCCCAAGATCCCGCGACAGCTCGAGCATCTTGCCCAAGATGAGAGGCTCGAGCAGGTCAGGTGTTGTATCTGGATACGCGGCCATAGCCAAATCAAGCACTGCACCCCTGTACGCCACAGGCGACTCCTCGGGCGCTCGTTGTCGTTGAGCGAATCGCCGATGCGCGTCGTCAGGTGGCTCGTAGGCGTCGGCCATTTCTTGAAAAACTCCATATAATGTCCTCTTCTTCTCGGCCTTAATGGAGCGAAAAAAACGAACAGATTCGTCGTCCAGAAGAGTCGGCAACACTTCCAAGGCCTCAGCATCGGTCCATCTCGCAGAACGGACCGCCGCTAAAAATCTGCAGGCGAAAGCGCTCCAGTCGCCCCCAATGGCGAATTCCTTGACCGTGGTGAGATGGCGACTCCGACTTCGCTTCACTCCGCCCTCCGCCGATGGTTCCTCCGGAGGCAAATTCAAAATGGCGTCGAATCGCGGCGTGGTCAAGATGGCGGATTCCCGCCGCGGCACGCGCAAGATGGCGGCCTCCTGCCGCGTGGCCCATGGCGCCGGGAGTGAAGAACCCGTGGCGGCCTGTGGAGCACTCTCCGCTCTCTCCGTCGCCGTGCTTGGGGTGACGAGATGACACAATTTGCCCAGGGCGTCCTTGAGAGTCTCCAGTTGCTCAGCCACCTGCAGCCATCGCCGATCAGCGTCTGATGGTGTCGGCGGCCCTGACACTGTGGCTACATCTTCCACTCCCGTCCCCGCACTCGTTCCAGCAGGGCTCTCCTCCACCACCCTGGCAGGATCCATGTTTGGAGGGAAGTCTTCGTCTTCGGACGAAGAAGCCGATGCCGGCGCTGGAACATTTTTCTTTCTCACTTGTTTCGACATGCCGTTGCACTTCCGACACCAATGTAATAAAGGACTCGACCACGATGTCTGGCTTGGTGTCCTTTATTCGGTTCTTCTCTCTTAACCCGCACGGCTGTCCTTCTATAAGACTCTATACTGACACTGATACTGCTCTCCTGCAGTTTCTCCCCTCGTCGTTCTCTCAGCCTCTCTCTCCTCTCGTCGCTCTCGTAGCCTCTCCCTCACACACAGCCTCGCCGGCTGTGTTCCCCGCAGCTCCTCGTCCGCCTTCTCTCCAGCCGCCCCACCGCTGTCTTCTCTCGCAGCTCCGCTGGCTGCTCCCTTAGCTGGCCACCGCTGGCCGCCGCTGCCACCCCTTGGCTTTGCCCACGTGGCCTTACTCTGGTCCAGTCCCACTCGTTCTGCCTTCCTCTTCCGGTCTCCTCCCTTAAGAACCTTAACCTTTCCTCCCACGTCACCTAACTCCACCTCTCCGTGACGTCACATCCGGGAGGTCGCCCGCGCCCGCATTACACAAGCACATGGAGCCAGAAGATCGTAGGTGTCTGCATTCGGTATTCCAGATAAAGCATCACCATTGGTATGTTTTACTCCTGCTCAATGAATGATCGTCATATTCAATTCCTATAAATGCTCCAGCTAACGAGCCATCTGACCAGTGCCGGTCTAAATGAAGAATATACTGTAATCCTGCATGGTTTGCGTGTACTAAGCATGGTCTAACATTCAAATATGGTCAAAATTTTTGAGCAAAATGGACTAATACTAAAAATGCATTTCTGGTAGCAATATCTCATCTCAGGATCTGTCAATGCTCTGCTTCCATAGGGCACTGCTAATTATTTGCCATGTCTCTTTCAATCTTTGAAATACATGCTGTAATCGGATCTAATCTTCATCAATATCCTATAAAAAATAGATATCATCCAACGAAATCAAACAAGACTCCAATTTAAGTTCCATCAACACTGCTTCACATCAACCTTTGAAATGTTGCAGGAGCATTTTATCACCCCATAGGCATAACTTGGAATTCATTTAGACCAACTGGAGTCACAAATGCTGATTTGGTTTCAAGCCATCATCCAATTGGACTTGCCAGTAACCCGAAGAAATATCCAATGTGCTGAAATATGAGACTCTAGAGAGTGCATCTCTAGAATCGTTAATTCTGGGGAGAGGGTAGGCATCTGCCAATGTAATTTTATTTAACTTCTGATAATTCACGCAAAATCTAGTGGTGCCATCTTTCTTTTTAAGTTACAGTACTGGTGCCCCCCTAATGGCCGGATTATGGTGACATCACATCGGCCTTCAACATATCATTTACACGTTGTTTGATGATCATTTTGTCTAGTACACTTGTACGGAAATCATTCTGTCTTACAGAGCGGTGCCACCCTGTTGAAATATGATGCTTGGCCACATTTGTCCTCCCTAAATCATCTCGCGATTTACTAAATATATCATCATGTTAAAACATGTATTTGTCCAATTGTTACTTCTGAATATCTTTTAACTATTCTGTTTCAATATTTAATATATTTTTCCACTAACTTGAGAGTGACTTCCCAATTGTGTGAAGAGTTTTCAATTAATCGCATTTTTTATTAGATCCACTATCTGTATTATTAAACCATCCTACGCGTTTATCATCTTGTTCTTTCGCCAATTGACAAACTGTGGCAAATGCCATTCCCTTTTTAATGTAATTGCATCTGGAGTAACATTGATCACCTGCAAACATTTAAACTATTGTGTTTTCCGCTACTATCCCATGTTTTCCTACCATCTCACATCTTGTTGACACCAACAAAACTGTATACCTTTGTGGCGTCACCAAAATGGTGCATTCCAATCGTGGTAACATCATTTGACTGTTTGGTGGTATTCAAACTGTGATTAGCGTTGCAGCTTGAAAATTTGCAGTCCGTGTCAATAATTCGGTTGGTTGAGTAAACAAAATATTTTCCTGAAGATATTAATAAACATGTGAAAATTTTGAGTTGGTCAATTTCTACGGTTGTTTCAATTCATCCTAATATTCTAAAGCTGCTTCCATTTGCTGCTACGATGTTTTCATTCACGGGTTTAATTTCCACATTTTTGTAATTTATCATATCCAACATTACATCATTCATTATTGACACTACTACTCCTGCATCCACCGTTCATAATCGCAGCCAAGCTGCTCCCACCGCTCCATGCAGTGAACACGGCAGTCAACATGGAGTCTCTCCCCATCCTCCAGCAGCAGCACCAGCAGGTCACCATCGCCTCCACCAGGGGCGGGCAGCAGTCCCGCCGGGCCTCCCCTGCCTCCAGGTGCGGCCGTCTCGCCGCCGCTGGCCCCTGGCGACTGCCACGAGCGGCTGCCACAGCAGGGAAGCTGGCCCACATTTGCTGGCCCCAGCAGCATTAATATCCAGCCATGGAATGCATTATTTGTCAACGATGCGAATTTATTTTTTTACGTAGATATTGCTTCGTCCTCTAACCTCCTTTTTACTATAGAAATAATTTTCTTTAGATGCTTTTGGAAATTTTCTGTAGTGTAAACTCATTTAATGCAAAGTAGATGTTAATGTATTTATTTTATCTTCTTAAATAAAAAAAACTCCGCTTATGAATCATCACCCAAATACATAGGCAATCCCCGTAGCGCCATTGTGTCTGACCACTTCGCTGATAGAGCTGCTATTTTAAATATTTGGCTAAATCTTTCCCAGTCTGGTTTTGCAAAGTCAAATATTGGAGGTACCCCAGATGGCCTTGTGAGCTGGAGTGGACGAGCAGGCCTTCTTTTCTTGTAGGTTCATCAAATAAAAAACGCTGCCTCCAAATGTAATGTTTATATTTTACAATAAATATAAACAGTAAGAGAATACGCTTATATCTGTCTATATTTTGTACATACTTTGTTTTTTTTGGTAAAGTCACGAAGGTAAAAAATAAAATAAATGAAAAACAACTAAATTAAATCACGACATCTCGGGCACAACACAAGCGGCCTTCTTCAGGTAGGGACAGCGTAGCGAAAGCACAACCGCTTAAGTGTGTCTCAGAGATGGCTGTGATCAGGAATTATATAGTCGAGAGAGGGAGGGGGGCATGGTGAGTGTAGGGGCGGGGTGTGATCTGGGAGGCAAAGTTGCGAAACCGGGGGTGCGCTGGTAGGCAACGACTGGAGCCGAAACTGAAGCTTTGTGATGTAGATGGTGGAAGTAGATAAGCAAGCTAGGATTAAGCCGCATTTTGTTATGTTGCTGGGGGGTAAATTAGAAATGTGCAGGCTAACAACGCATGGAGTTCAAACTGAAATGTGCAAGCTAAAAAACGATGTGTGGCACTGGTGATGGTAGTGTGGGAAGCTGGGGGTAAGACTGGGAATATGGATATGTTAATGAAAATAAATCTAAACCGGCTGTCTAGCAGTAAACTGCATGGTAGCTAAAGTTTAACTTGGTTAATTACATCTTTCCAATGATTGCTCAATTTGAATCAATCGTCTCGGTTGAATTTATGTCTATGTTTATATATCTGGATGACTTCATGGACAAATCTTTGGTAGTATCCAGGAGGCTTGCAGAGCACCTTGGTATCGGAGAACACAAAGTCATGAGAAACAGCAGTATTATAACAGTGGTCAGCTACGGCCGAAGAATTCGTCCTGCCATGTTTCAAATCCGACTTGTGCTCACGAATGCGATCAGAAATATGTCGTTTCGTTTCTCCGATATAACAATCCCCACAGGTGCAATTTATTTTGTAGACACCAGGGTACTGTAAGTCAGGAATGACATCCTTTACGGATGGGATCAGATCACGGATCTTGTGTACTGTACTGAATCAAACCTGGATCTTGTGTTTGTTTAGAATTTTGGAAATCTTTTTGGTAACGCCTGCTATGTATGGCAACGTAATGCTTTTGATCGGAGTATCAGTGGGTTGTTTTTCCACGTTGGGAGAAACAGCTTGTCAGATAGCACGGTCCGAGTATCCGTTCATCTTGAGGGCCAGATGTACATGTGTAATGCGAGCAAGGACAGGGTGGGCGCTGCCTCCACACCACTCACACGGGCCGGTGTATGGGAGAGGCAGAGCCTGGTCGTCGGGGTGAGTGGGGGCGGAGACAGGGGCAGGATGAGAAGGTGGAGTTTGGGGTCACGTGAGAGAGGGGATATAAGGAGAGAGACGGAGGAGGAGAGGGGGAGAGAAGAGAGTGAACGACGGAGGGAGCCACGCTGGCGGTGGAGGGAGAAGTGGCGCCATTGCCACGTGGTCGGGGCCGATAGGCACACTGGGCTCCAGCGTGCGCGGCCAGCGGAGCGTGCGGGACCGCACGGAGAGAGAGAGAGCCAGCAGCGTGTGCGGGGTACCCGAAGGGCGGTGTGGCCCAGGCGGGTGAGGAGAGAGCACACGGAGGGGCCGGAGGAGACGGCGTGGCGAGAGCCACACGGAGCGTGCGCGGGGTGCACGGCGAGGGTCAGAGCGAGGACCAGTGGGTGCGAGGAAAGAACCCAATAAAGGACCAACGGAGAGCGACATCTTGTAAAGGAGTCCTTTATTACACATGTTCCAATTCACTGGCCAAGTGTTGTTAGTCAGAGATGCAGTGGGCCCTATGGTATAGTGTTTTGATGAGGGAATTATTTTGTGCCGGATGGTGGTGGGAATCAGGCTTCAGGTAGGAATCTATTTGGGTGGCCTTCCTGTAGACAGAATGTCCCAAAGAGCCATTGGGCCTCCTCTCAAACAGAACATCCAGGAATGATAGCTTGCCATCCTTCTCCACCTTCATGGTGAATTTGATTGGTGGGTGTATGGAGTTGATGTGGCCTAGAAATTGGTTCAATGCTGAGAGGCCATGTGGTCAAATGACAAAAGTATCATCCACGTATTTCTTCCACAGGGAAGGACACAGAGTGGATGTCTGGTGGCTTTTGTTTCAAATTTCTCCATGAAAACATTGGCTATCACTGGTGACAAGGGGGAACCCATATGGGTGCACATTTCAGTTTGAACTCCATGCGTTGTTAGCCTGCGCATTTCTAATTTACCCCCCTGGCAGCATAACAAAATGCGGCTTAATCCTAGCTTGCTAATCTACTTCCGCCATCTACATCACAAAGCTTCAGTTTCGGCTCCAGTCGTTGCCTCCCAGCACACCCCTGGTTTGGCAACTTTGCCTCCCATCCCACACCCTGCCCCCACACTCACCTTGCCCCCCCCTCCCTCCCGAGACTATATAATTCCTCGTCACAGCCATCACTGAGACACTCTTAAGTGGTTGTGCTTTCACTACGCTGTCCCCACCTGAAGTGTTGCGCCAGAAACGTCGTGATGTAATTTAGTTATTTTTCATTTATTTTATTTTTTACCTACGTGACGTTACCGAAAAAACTAAATAGCATGAATCCTTGCAGTCACGAAAACTTCAAATCTATATTTTGTACCCAGAATGGGTAGCAATTTAATTAAATATATTACTTTATAACTGTTACAATTTGCAGGTCTCACAACCTTACCACTCCCTTTCCTCTCCAGGCATCACTGCCCCAACTGCTATTTCACCCCTTTTTATATCGACTCTCCAACACCCTAAATTGCCCCAATTGACAGCCTCGTGACTGCTGCCTGTTAACTGCCCCAACTGACAGCGTCATGGCTGCCCGTTAACTGCCCAAACTGACAGCGTCATGGCTGCCCGTTAACTTCCCCAACTGACAGCGTCATGGCTGCCCGTTAACTGCCCCAACTGATAGCACCATGGCTGCCTGTTAACTGCCCCAACTGACAGCGTCATGGCTGCCCGTTAACTGCCCCAACTGACAGCGTCATGGCTGCCCGGTAACTGCCCCAACTGATAGCGCCATGGCTGCCCATTAACTGCCCCACACTCCACCTCACACCCACGAGCTGCAGGAGCTGCGCTGTGTCCACTCAGTGGCGCCGACAATGCTCACACCAAGCACTGCAAGTCGGGAGTCCCATCACCGCAGCTCCCCGCCATGGTGCTAAGTCCTCGCCATCATATCGTCCCTCATACACAAGGATCGTGATTCACTACAGAAGCAAAGACGAATAGATAACTTAATTGAGAATATTGTTACCTTAATATCTTTGGGTTTTTTTCCATTGATAATTGTCATCGTGAGACTTCTCTTCCTCTAAACCCCAATACACGGTTCAACTAATATGTCTGTATACGGGAATTTAAAAAAAAACATCCGTAGTAATTACAGTAAAAGTGATTCGGGAGAAAGAAAGGTTGGGCCCCACAGTCGTGTATCTTGCACAGACCCCCACCCTGTTGGCAAAGGTCGTTCCAGTAGCCCCTGGTGTTCACTAACAGCACTTCTCCCTACAGGGTCGTTGAAGCCTATACGGTGTAGTCCTTCGCTTCACGTTCTGTTAACAGTGACCATCGGGTTAACGGTTTTTCAGTTAACATTTCGCCTCCCATAGGACCTATCCATGGTGTCGACGAACGTTAAAGCATGCGGGGCGCCAATTTCGGCCAATTTGAGGGCTCATGAAGTGGGGCTGAGCCATTGCCCTCATCAAATCAGCGACGCCCATTTATGAGCGGTATAGACCTCGCGACTGGCTTTGTTTACATTATGGTTTTCTGGTTAGCCAGTGGAAACAGCTGATTTTTGCTTATTTTGCAACTAATAAGGGAATTCTATTCACACTTTTTTGGTTCACAATTAGCTTTCGTGGAACTAATTTTAAAGGTAAACCGAGGCAAGTACTGTAAAGGGGATTTTTGTGTTTTTCTTGTTCATTCATTTATAGAAAATGTCCAGCCTATCTTGAATAGCATTCAGACGTGAACATTTCCCCCTTTACACCGCAGCTCATATATTGTACCCCGCACAGGTGACATTGCAATCGAAACTGAGGTATTTTAATAATAAGACAATAATAAAGATATAATGAATAACATATAAAAACTATGGTGAATAAAACTTAAGAATCCAGATCACATTAAATATTATTCTGCACTAAGTGGGGCTAAATCCCATCTCTGAGAATTCAAAACCATGGATGCGGCTGTTACGCAATGAACATTACTGGCTTAAAACTTTCGTGGCTGCAGCAATTTATTTTCTTGATTTTTTCGGTAAAGTCACGTAAAAAAAGTAATAAAATAAAATATAATGAAAAATAATAAAAATAAATTGAAAATAATAAAAACCAAAAAAACCCAGAATAAAAATAAAAACTATAAAGATGTAATGCGGGCGTAAACGGCCTCGCGGATATGACGTCACGGGGGGAGGGGTTAGGTCACGTGGGGGAGAGGGGTAAGCTCTTAAGGGCGGTAACCGGAAGAGACGGGAGGAGAGTGTAAGAATAAAGACAGGAGGAGGCCACGCAGGGCAGAGGGTGGAGAGTGGCGCGATCGCCACAGGATGGGACTCGGCACCGTTGGCCAGCGGTGTCCGGGCACGGGGGAACGGAGAGCAGCGGTGGGGCTGCAGCGAGAGCAGCTGAGAGACTGCACAAAGGCAGAGAGGCTAAGAGAGAAGCCAGCAGAGGAGCTGCATCGGGAGCGGGGAGAAAAGGCTACGTGAGCGACGGCAGCTGTTAAGCTGCCAAGCGGAAGGCTCTGAGCGAGGGCCGTGTGGGGCAAAGTTGTAAGAACCCAAATAAAGGACAACGGAGACAGACACAGTGGAAGAGTCCTTTATTACAAAGAGAAAAATAATTTGAAAATAATAAAAACAAAAAACCCACGACCTTTCGATCACAACACAAGCAGTCTTCCCCTATCTACGTGACTTTACCGAAAGAACCAAGTATATAACATTACCGGCCTATGCCCAGAGCATGTGGAGACATCCACGGTGGCTAGGAGATGCTAACTACCTCGCCTGGTGTACAAGAAGTCGTGGGTTCGATCCCAACCCTGACGCCTGCTGCTGTATATTTTCTCTCTCGTGTCTCTCTCTGTGGTCGAGGGGTTTTTTTCCTCCAGTCTCCTCCGGTTTTTTCCTCCACATTCAGGATCAACGTCACGCGTTCAGAGTATATTTGGCTACTTTTAGAAATGTCCACGTAACGATAAGCCACCTTGTTGAGCTATCATTTGTGATAGCCAGATCGCTTCTAAAAAATAGCGATATAGCTCAGTGGGGCCTTACCTGGTAAAATAAAAAAGATATTCTTAGGTTTTTTCGGTAAAGTCACATAGGTAAAAAAAATTAATTAAAATTAATAAAAGTAAAATTAAAATAAGATAAAAATCACGACGTTTCGGAGGCAACACAAGCTTCCGTCTTCAGGTGGAACCGTCACAGCACGATTGCTGTTTCAAGTAAGAAAAATTCCAAGAAAACGCTGCTAGGAATGAGCCTTTGTTGTGTAGACAGTCTACACAACAAAGGCTCATTCCTAGCAGCGTGCTTCAGCCGCACCGAACCTCACAATAATAATATCCAGGGGCCTACCTTGGCTCCTCCCACCCTCAACCAGTATATATACAAGGACTGTTTTCTTGGAATTTCTCTTACTTGAAACAGCAATCGTGCTGTGACGATTCCACCTGAAGACGGAAGCTTGTGTTGCCTCTGAAACGTCGTGATTTTTATTTTATTTTTATTTTACTTTTATTAATTTTTATTTTTTACCTACGTGACTTTACCGAAAAAACCTAAGAATATGAATCATTGCAGTCACGAAAGCTTCAAATCTAGAATAAAAAGATAGTTTATTTTGTAGTAACAGATGTCACTCAAAGGGATATGCGAGGTGGCTCTGTGGTATCCGCTTCCGTGAGCCGGTCTCTAACGCTTCCGAACTACCTATAGACTCAACACTACCCATAGACTAACACTACCCATAGACTAACACTAAACATAGACTAACATTCCCCATAGACTAACACTAACCATAGACTAACACTGCCCATAGACTGTATCAAAGGCTTTGGACAAGTCAAGAAAAAGACTGGCGCAGCACTGCTTATTATCAGGGCTAATGTAAATGTTATTCAGATAGTCTAATGCAGCAGATGTAGTGCTGTATTTTTTTCGGAACCCAGATTGTTTTCGATGTAATAGATTGTTGTCGGACAGGAAACTGCTAATTTGGTAGTTCAATAATTTTTTTTTAAAAATGCATCAACGGGGACAAAAGTGAGATAGGTCGGTAGTTATTTGGATCATCTTTAGGGCCCCCTTTGTGAAGTGGACGAACATATGAATGTTTCCATTCTAGAGGTACTGATGCTTATTTGATGGACAGGTGGAAAATATGGGCTATAGGTTTGTATATTAAGTAACCAACAGTTAGCAGAGCAAAGACGGGAATACTATCTGCTCTGGTAGAGGAGGACCCCCTTTGAGGTAGGACAGTTGTTTCAAAACATTACTTTCGTGGATTGGCTGGAAACTTAATTCGTTTAATGTTTGAACAGGGGTGTAGGAATTTGCATGCGCAGGGGTGACTCTCAATACATCATAAAAAGGTCACCAGCTTAAAAAAAATGAAGGTTAAAATTGTCAACTATTTATTGTGGCTCTGAAAAATATTCCCCATTTCAGTTAAGCTCAATGGGCAGATTATCTGTTTTGGATGCCTTTTCAATACATTTGATTGTTTTCCAGAAGATCCTGGCATTTCTATGTGATTCCAGGAGAGTGGAGGATAATTAAGCATTTTTTGCATACCTTATTTTTTTACGCATCTATTCCTTAAAATTCTGTATTCTAGCCAGTCATTGACCACATTACTTTCTGAGCACATGCCCAAGCCTTGTCCCTAGTTTTCATGAGCTTAGTAATCAAAGGATCAAACCATGGTGGGCGGTTGCCTTTGGTTTTAAATCTAACCAACGAAGCATGTTTGTTAAGAATTTGGAGAAACGTGTACCTGAAGGTCTCCCAAGCCGTAGTCAGGTTGGGGATATCACAGACCTTGTCAATATCCGAGTGAAGCCCATCATTAGTAAATGCCTGAAGTGTCTCATGGAGTGCTTCTCAACTAATTTCGGGGGGGCTTTGGGCCTGGCTGATGATCTCACCCCAACTATGAAGGAGTGATCACTAAGGTTATTACCCAGAACACCAGTCAGTGCAAAATTGTGAGGGTCATTTGTCAATAGGACGTCAAGCAAAGATGACTGTCCCGGATTTTTTAAGTTTGGTCTTGTGGGGACATTTATTAATTGAAATAGGTTAAATTCATCTGCAAAATTTGTGGCCACGGCCGGCAGGTTTAGCCAATTCCAATTTAGATCACTCACTAAAACTATTTCGCCTTTAGGGAGGCCCCCAAGAAGCTCTCTCAGTGCAGACGCAGCTTCAACATCCTTCCCACTATCCGGTCTATAGCAGCACACTACCAATATCTGTTGATTATTTGGGAAAGTTATTCTGAGAGCCAGACCTTCAAAGCAACATTTTTTAAACAAGGAATGAGCTGGTGAACATGCAATAGTATTACGAACATAGATGGCAATTCCACCTCCTTTAGACCCTCGGTCAAGCTGAAAAAGTTACAGTTGTCAATCGTAATCTGCAAGTCATTTATGGCAGGAGTGAGAAATGTTTCTGTTAGGCTAAAAATGTCCGGGTCCAGATTTGCCACTTCTAGTTTTAGTTGAATAAGTTTAATCACAAGCCCTCTGATGTTAACATGTGGAACACCAACATCTTTTCTGCCAGAAAAATCTACATAATTATAATAGTTCTTTACATTTGGGCCAGGATTAAGCCCCCTGTACTTACCAACCGCGGTTTTGCCTACTACGTTCTTTTCCAGGAACTAAACTCCCCACGGGTTCGCGAGGGATTGCTGTTTATACATAAACGTAATGTTTCTTTTTTTTACAAAAGTTATATAATAATTAAATAACATCTCATAGAGTAAAGCATCAGGCAGTCCTAACGTCTCCTAGCGATCTGAAGGTGTACAGTGAGCCACAGACCACTCCACTTTATTCGTGAGCTCGCGGTTTTCAGTGGAAGCCTGGACTAAGATTTTTATTTTTAAAGCCACCTTATCGCTTCCATGCAGCCTTTAGTAGGCTCCCCAGTGCGGTGACCCACTTCCTTGCCTACAGATTGAACCACTCTGGTAGAAAATCCGCCTCTCTACAAAGGTAACATTTCAACGAGCGCGCTACTGATTGAATGTGATACTCTGTACCATGTCGTTTGAGAAGCTGTCAATGGGTTGTGGAGGGCCTTCATTATCCGAGTAGTGGATTAACAAAGGTTACCCATTGATGATAATCATCATCGTGTCATTTGAGCTAACAAACTCTTAAATGCCCCTTGCGAGTTGTTGACCACAATGTGTCCGCTTTGATCACATGGGCTGCTGGCTGGCTCAGTGTCCCACCGAGACACACACAGAGAAGGTAGGTGGCTGTAATCTATAGTCAGACTTTTAAATTTACCAGGTAAGGCCCACTGAGCTATACAGCTCTTTTTCAGAAGCGACCTGGCCACAAATGATGGCTCAACAAAGTGGCGTATCATGTGGAAATCTATCACAGCCAAATACTCTAAACGCATTTTTCTAAATGTGGAGGAATAAACAGGAGGCCCCAGAGAAAATTTCACGTGACCACTATGAGAGAGACACGCAAACTCCAAATATACAGGCGTCAGGGAAGGGATCGGGATCGAACCCACGACCTGTATACCAGGCAGGGTATATACCATATCCTAGCCACTGTGAAGTCAGGGTCGGAATCGAACCCACGTCCTACTGCATAGCAGGAGATATAGTTAAAATCTTGCCACTGCGGGGCCCAGCTGACTCAGTCTGTGAGCGAGGAGTTAAAGTCTAATTATGAATGTTGATATGAGTCAAGGTGTGGGCTGCCATGACCAAAATCTTGATTCAAAGTTGATATTTTGGATCAGACCGCGTAAGTAAAATGTGTGTCGTACACACCCCTCCACCCGGCATAGCAAATAAATATAATTGGCATGTGAACAAACAATGTAAGCGCATTTCTGCTTCAATACACCCTTGTGTTGGAAAGTCATCTCACAACATTCCCCGTCACGACCAACACCACGGACAATCTGAATGGGTATCTGGGCATGCCTTAGGTCGACTCAGCCTAAAATGTGTACCTGCTGCGGTGTGTAAACATCGCCACTGGGGAGTCAAAGGCGCCCCCGGGTGTGGTGATGGCCGCCTACCCACTCGTGCGCAGTGCCGGCCTTCATAGGTGCTGCTCGCTAACAGCACTTCCCCCAACAGTCTCTCACAGGCTACACGGGTAATATTTGTCGCTTTGTGTGTGTCTTTGTATATCGGTGTGTGTCTGTATACAGTGCTGCTCGCTAACAGCACCTGCCCCAACAGTCTGTAAGGCTACACGGGGGATCGTTGTCGTTCTGTGTGTGTCTGTGTGTGTGCGTAGAGAAGACATGAGAGATAGAACAGGCTAGCAGTAGAAACTAGGAACCATGGAAGTGAGAGACAGAGCAGAGTGAGACAGAGCAGGGTGAGACAAGGAGAGACAGAGTGAGACAGAGACAAGGAGAGACAGGAGAGACAGAGTGAGACAGAGGCAAGGAGAGACAAGGGGAGACAAAGAGGGACAGTGACAATGAGAGACACGGAGAGATGGAGAGAGACGGAGAGTGACAGTGATAGCGAGAGACAGCGGGAGATAGCGAGAGACGCTACTGGGCAGTTGGAGGCAGTCGCCCTCCAGCAACAATGGAGGGCAGAGGAGCGACGCTCACAACAAACGAGCGGAGCATGGGGTGGCTAAAGCACAGCAAGTTGACACAGTAGGGGGCACAGGTGGTGCATCAGCCAGTCATCACGGTCATCTCAGTCAGTCGACCCGTGGCACCTGGGTCTGCCCCGTGACCTCCTGCCAGCGGGCGTTTGACACTTCACGTGGCCTCAAGGTGCACATGGCCTGGCACAAGCGTCGTGGTGACGTCACTGCCACTTAGTGGCGAATGGCGGTTGTTGTTGTTGTCTGTGTGTGTCTGTGTGTGTGACTGTAACCCCTCCACCTTCAATTAATTACCACGAGACTACGATATAAACATAAACATGTAACAAATAAGCTTGTGCCGGAGGCCCCGGGGGGACAGGCTTCTATGACATCTCCTGGCCAAACCCCAATTGGCGGAGCCAGGAGATTGAATCTTCACCCTCGGGGCTCCTCCAGAAACAACGAAAAACCACTGCGGATGGCCACGTGGAATGTTCGAACGCTCACTGCGGAGGAGAGGCTGCCACTCCTTTCTCGGGAGCTGGACCGGTACCGCCTGGATCTCTGTGGCATTTAGGAAGTCCGGTGGACCGGTTCTGGCTCCTGCCACCATGAGGGGTGGACAGTCCTCCACTCGGGGCAGGAGACTGCCAAACAACAGGGTGTGGCTCTTCTTCTGAACAAAAGAATGAAGGGGGCGTGGGAGTGTGGCGGTGAGGTGTGGGAAGCTGTAAGCCCCAGGATACTTTGGGATCGCCTTCCCATCAACCGGAGGCGAGAAGTGGTGGTCGTGGTTACTTATGCCCCCACCGAAGACGAACATCCGTGGAGGGATGCAGGCAAAGCCGATGAGTCAGATGCCTTCTATGACCTCCTGTCACAGGTGCTGGCTAAAGTGGCCACTCGGGACAGAGTCATCTTGTTGGGTGATTTCAATGCCCGAGTTGGTCATGATGCTGGCACCTGGTCTGGAGTGATTGGTAGGCATGGGCCAGATCAACTCAATAACAACGGTAGGAGGCTGCTAGATTTTTGTGCAGCCCATGGGCTTGTAATTACCAACACGCTCTTCTGGCATCGGCGCATCCACACAACATCATGGATGCATGCCGGGTCCAAGCAAGAACATCTGCTGGACTACATAGTGACGGACCAGCGGATGCGAGCCCATGTCCTTGACACCAGGACTTACCGTGGAGCTGATCTGCCCTCTGATCATCGACTGGTCATCTGTAAGATGCGCCTGCCATTCTTCCACTCCAGTGGTGGGTGTACACCCAGGACCGCATTCCAACCCAAAGTGGCCTGGTCTTAGTTAGCTGATGAAAGTTGCAAGCGAGAATTTCATCATCGCTTGCAGCTGGGGTTGGCATCGTCCCCCACCCCTCCTGATGTCGAAGGTAAATGGGCGAGTTACAGGACTGTGACTCATGCAGCTGCAATGGCTGCTTTGGGTACGCGGTCCAGACCTCCCCAGAAACCCTGGCTGACAGAGGAGGTGTTCAGGTTATTTGAGAAAAAGCGACAGGCCCACTCTCATCGGTTACAGCATCCCACGTCAGAGAATGAGGAGGTGTACCGCAGCCTTCGCTCGGAGGTTCGGAGAGCCGTAAGGCGCTGCAAGGATGGGTGGTGGTCGTGGGTTGCTGAGGAGATGGAGTCTGCCTCAGTGGCCTGCGATCACAAATCCCTATTTAACTCCATCAAAAAAGTACCCTGCAGCGCCACACCTATTACCATCATTAGGGGAAAAAACGGTGATCCAATCTCCGACCCCCAGGAGCAGGGTTTGCAGATTTGCTGAGCATTTCTGTGAGGTCCTGGGGGAGGGGAAATCCCTCAGCCAGGAAAACATCATGGCCCAAAGTGGGGATAACCCTGCTAGGGCTGCGGTGCCTCAAATATTGGAAGAGGTCACCCCGTGTGAGTGGATGGCTGAGGTGCCATCTGTTGAGGAAGTACTGAAGGCGATCCAGAGTCTGAGACCAGGAAAGGCACCGGGCAGAGATGATCTCCCAAGCGAAATGCTCAGGGAGGGTGGCGTTTGTGCACAGACTGCCCTATATGACATCATAACAACAGTCTGGACCACTGGACGGGTTCCGCAGGATTGGAAGGATGCCCTGGTGGTCCCCCTCTTTAAGAAGGGGGACCGCACAGACTGTAACAACTACAGAGGCATCTCACTCCTCAGTGTGCCGGGAAAGGTCCTGGCAAGGATTATTCAACATCGCCTTGCTAGGCACGCTGAGGAGAGGCTTGCGGAGCCCCAATGTGGTTTCAGGAAAGGGCGGTCCTGCACAGATGCCATATTTTCTGTCCGTCTGCTACAGCAGAGGTGTAGGGAATTCCAACAAGACCTACATCTCTGCTTTATTGACCTGGTCAAGGCCCATGATACCATCAGTAGGCCTGGGCTCTGGGTTGTTTTTCGTGCTTTGAGTCCCTGACCCTCTGCTCACGATCATTACGGACCTTCATGATGGTGAGCGGGCCCGGGTAAAACTACGTGGCCGGGAGTCAGAGCCTTTCCCTGTACACCTTGGGGTGTGACAGGGATGTCCTCTGGCTCCCACATTATTTAACATCTATTTTGACCGCGTAGTTCGTGAATCCTTCAATAGCTGTACCGGGGGAATTTTCATCTGGTACAGATATAATGGGAGGCTGATCGACGCCCAGGTGCGATCAAGGGATGGCTCCCTATTGGTCAAGCACGTTATGTATGCCGATGATTTGGTAATAGCTGCTCATTCAGAAGAGGAGTTGGAGACGCTGCTGCTGAAACTGGAGTGTGGCACTTAGAGGTGGGGCCTTACCATCAGCCCCACCAAAACTAAGCACCTGCCTGGGTATTTTGTAACATCGGACACTACACCCCCACAACTCCCAATCGGCGATGGGGCAGTATTGGAGAGAGTGGAGAGTTTCCTATACTTGGGCAGTGTGCTCATGACCGGCTCCAGTTTAACAGCAGAGGTCTCACTCCGAATCAGTCGAGCGGCAATATCTTTTCATCGGTTGCGTAACGCTGTGTGGAAGCTACCTGGTCTGTCGCTCCGCACGAAGCTTCAGGTCTTCTCGGCCACAGTCATTCCCTCCCTTCTCTACGCTTGAAAAACGTGGACCCCCCTAATGCAGCATTTTTGCCGGTTGGAAACATTTAGGCTGGCCTGCCTACGATCCATCCTGGGTTTAACCAGGCTGGATTGTGTGAGAAGTTCACAAATCCTTGAAAGATCTGGGCAAAGTCCCATCGGTGAGCTCCTCCGGCAGGCAAGGCTGCGTTGGCTGGGTCATGTAGCCCGCATGCCCAGCCACCGCATGCCTAAACAGCTTTTGTTTGGCCGGATCGAGGGGGCTAAATGGGCGCGGCACGGGCTAGAGATGAGATGGAGTGATGTGGTACAGGAGGACGTGGAGCTGAGTGGACTTACCGATGACTGGTACCAGCGGTGTCAAGATCGGCCTCTGTGGATGAGGCTTGTGAAGGACGCTACTGGGCAGTTGGAGGCAGTCGCCCTCCAACAACAACAGAGGGCGGAGGAGCGACGCTCACAACGAGCGGAGCGCCGGGTGGCTAAAGCACAGCAAGTTGGCACAGTAGGGGGCACAGGTGGTGCATCAGCCAGTCATCTCGGTCATCTCGGGCAGTCGACCGGTGGCACCTGGGTCTGTCCCATGACCTCCTGCCAGCGGGCGTTCGACACTTCACGTGGCCTCAAGGTGCACATGGCCTGGCATAAGCGTCGTGGTGACGTCATCGCCACTTAGTGGCGAATGGTGGTTGTTGTTGTTGTGTTTGTGTGTCTGTGTGTGTGTGCGTGCGTAAATTGCGGGGACTCGGTACACTCCTTCCGACAAGCAAGCCAGCTTTTTTCCCACCATATGTAGCGAACCGTGTTAATCGGAGGTCAACATTTTTAACTTATTATCTTCTATGTTACTTATTACGTGGAAATGTACAACATTTATTTGCTATTACTTATGAACATAGTCTCATGTTTTGAATGAGAACATTTGTCGATTATTATGTTATCAGGATATAAATGTGGCTCCAAACACATCTCCGTGCACGCATGACCAGGCACGGCCATGACCTGGGTTCGACCCCGCGCGCGTGGCTTGTGGCTTCTGGGTTTAGTTCACCAGGTAAGAGTGCAGCTCTGACAGCCACTGCGCTCATAACCATTGCTAAACGAATCCAAGAGTATAGTACTAAACGAAACAATTTACTAGGTAAAGCCCACTGAGCTATGTAGATGTATTTTTAGAAACGACGTGGCTACCTTATGAAGACCGCCTTTGTTACCCTCGTGGCAATGTTTACACACCACACCAGATATTCATTTAAGGATGAATAGATTTAGGGGAGGCCCAGGACCGGTTAAAAAATCATCACTGGGTGGTGGCCGTGAACGGAAATCGAACTGTGGTCGTCGGGGTAGTAGCGCAGCACGCTAACCACTGCACGACCGCTCACCCCGAAACACACGCACACATACACTCGCTCACACATAGCCCTGCTCGTGGCTGTGGTATATAACAACACGGCGATTTTTCCCTGAAAGGAAATGGAATTTCTCACCGACTGAGTGACGCATCTGGCTCGACCGCACGCCGTGGCTCACAGCGGCTATCGCGAAGGAGCTGCAGCTTGGAGCAAGACGCGAGCGCAGACAAAACGAGAGCTGCGCGTCCGTATGTATGTTGTATGTATGTTTTATGTACGTGTGTTGAACTTCTTTGGCACCGTACATAGCCAACCGTGCTCATCGGTGGTGCAGGGGAAGGACAACAAACTAAAGACGAAAGCAGTTCTAAAGCAATGAGTCGTCAACCTATTTGATTTAAAAGTGCATAGCTCCAGTGCCTTCCTGATATCGGAAGGAAGAGCGTTCCAGACGGCTGCAGTCGCGCGATGCGGTGACCTCTCACTATTCGATGGCTAGCCAAAAGTGTAGTCTACAGTGTAGTGTATAGTGTCGTGTATATTGGTGTAGTATATGGTGTCGTGTAGTTTAAATAGCATCTGAAAGCGTGTGATGCGGTGACCATCTTTGTTCGATTGCTATCCAAAGTCCGCTACTGCGAGGTTGACTTGAGTTCGTTTGATGTTTTATGCTTCTTGATGAGATCAGCGAGGTATTGTGGTTCATTTGTGGCAAGCACTTTGCGTGTGTATGTAGTGCGGTGTTGTCCACCGATCTCCTTCATAGGCGTTACTCACTACGAGCACTTGCCCCAAGGTTATAAGGGGATTTGTGTCTTTTTGTGTATTTACTGCAATATGGATGTACGAACACAAGCTGCTTATGTACATAGCAATGTGTGTGTGTGTTCCTATGTACGGGGAGTGGTAGTTTAGTGTTTAGTGTGCGGCCCTACAAACCCGACGACTCAAGTTCAATTCCCGTTCACGGCCAGCATCAGTGACTAATATTTTGACCAGTTTTGGGCCTCCCCTAGCTTGACTCAGCCTTTAATGAGTTCCTGCAGTGAAGCAAAAATATCAGTATGGGGAGACAAAGGCGGCCGGGCACGGTTTTGGCCATACAACTCCCCCTTTGTGTTTTGTGCTTGACTTCATAGGTGCTCGCTAGTAACTGCTCTTGCCCCAACAGTTTGTTAGAGGCTACACGGGGGATCTGTATCTTTGCTGTTGTGTTTGCCTCTGAATATGCTCTATGGGGGCTCGTAGTATTTTGTATATGCGGAGGGTATTTGCTAAAACTTTACTTCGCCACGCTGGTCAATGCGAGTTGGTGGTTAAATGGAGGGGAGAAGAGGGAGCCATCTCTTGTTCAGATATCAATGCAACACCCATGCTATCCGTGGCTTTGAATCGAACTCATGTTTGCACGTCGTGGCATTGTCGATGTTGGTGAGAATGAATAGTGTTGATGTTGACGTTGATATTGTTACGTCAGATCGTTGTTGGTATTGATGTTACGTCATGTTGTGTTTTGATGTTGATAGGTTATTTTACGAGTTCATGAAGCTGTCTTCGCCAGGCAAAATATTTCAATATAATAATTATGATAGGTTTTGTTTACAACTTTTATCTACGATCATACACTAAAAACTTCTCAAAAAAATTCCGCAAAAAAATAATTGTTGACAAGTTTGATTCAACTTCTTATGTTTAAAGCCGTACCCATCGGAAACTGCTAAATTTAAAGATTCTATTATTTTTTTAGAAGAAAGAGGATAACATTTCTACATCATAAATATTTTTTTCATTCCTGTAAAAGAACACTGGTAAATCGTATGTGTTGACAGGTATGATGTTATATGTATTGAAATTAAAGTTCATATCAAAGTCTAAAAATATTCATATCTTCATTACCACTAATAGCTAAATTCAAAGTTAATTGACACTACCTAAATCTTGATTTGAAGCTTTCGTGGCTGCAGGAATCCATACGCTTTGGTTCTTTCGGTAAAGTCACGTAGTTAGAAATAAAATAAAACAAATCACGACGTTTCGATCGCAACACAAGCGGTCGCAACACAAGCGGTCGTCATCAAGATGACGACCGCTTGTATTGCCACCAAAACGTCGTGATTGTTTTATTTTATTTCCAACTAGGTGACTTTACCGAAAGAACCAAACAGTATGACATTACCTATTTCCTGTCAGTCGATTGACATTCAAGTCATATCAGTGTAACAGTTATATATGACTGGAGCTCATGCAGGGCCGTATTATCTAAAAGGCAGTTCCGACTCTGCCTAATAAAAGTAAAGGGCCTCCGAAAAAAAATATTACCTTTTTTTTTGGTGATGTTTGTATGATAAAACAACTGTAACCAAGATGTCTTCTGGAATAAATATATTAATATAGCAAGGATAGACGCAGTGTTTCAAATTAAATCTGGTTATCTGCTGCACACAACGCGCTCAAATCGAATGAGGGTACAGACTAAATAATGAACCTGTCAACAGTAACGACATCTTGTCCAGCTGCGACTGGACGAAGTATGCGTGAAGCAAGCGGAGTGACGTGGCAATGGCGGTATTAACATGGGCAGCAGCAGTACCAAGTGTAGAAAATTATCACTGAAGGCCTACAAAATAGACGTTCCTAAGGCCTACAAGAACATTACTCCGGGCCTGAGCTAATGTCATATGTGCAGTTCACCAGCACGAAGTCCGCGCAAATCTAAATTGCTTTGGACGTGGGGGACTCGTGGTCCAATCGCTGATCACCGTTGGCATTCACTTAAATAATAAAAAGCACCTGGCTACCCGTAGCTATGAGCAGAGTGCACACTTATACGTGTGATTAATCACATGTGAGCTCATACCCGGCTACACTTCCATTGAAAGTGTTTTTCAAAGCGAGGCTTTTTACTGACGTGCAGTGAACGTGGGGCACCGCAGTGACGAGTTTTAATCCCCCTTGCCTGGTTTGTAGGAGGTCGTGGGTTCGATCCCAACTAGCGATGCCCGTTGTATATGTAGTGGGTTCCCTGAGAGACACACTAACTCAGGAGGCAACACGTTTATTCTACAAACACAACGGGGTAACTACATAACCAATAACCACAACGGGATAACTACATAACCGGTAACCACGGGATAACTATATAAACGGGTCAGGTCAGTCGGCACACTGCCTGACCCACGATGCCGAGCACGAAGACCGAAGACCCAGGGGAAGATGTAGCACGGCGGGTCCCATTCCAGTAGACAGCCCGATGCAGCCTCGGGACCTCCCTTTTATACCCCCCAGCGTGGCCTGGCTGCGCACTCGGCCACACCCCAGAAGGTTCTGGGCCATACACCACGTGTCCCTTCTGTCACCTTTGGCCCACTTCCCTTACCCTGGCCTATCACGTGCCCTTGCCAGCCAACGAAGCTGCTACGTCCTCAGATGCCCTCTCTCTGCCAGTCACCAGAACTATGCCCCCTAGGGACCCTTTCCATGACATTGCATACCCTGCTGGCAGAGAGGGCTACTTCACTCCCAGTTCCCCTCTCTATCAGTAACTGGCGCTTGGCGCCGTAGTGGCCCATTATATTTTACTACATATTTTTAGAGTGTGCATCTCTCTCTTCCTGTCTCCGGGGTCCTCCGGTTTTTCCTTCCAAATTTAGAATCAACATGCCATGTAGATTATTTGGCTTCTATAAATGTCCACATGACAAGTAACTTAGGTTGAACTGCTATCATTTGTGATGGCCAGGTGAGCTCACACCGGGCGACACATCACAGCCACTCCTGGGTCAGGGGACCGCACCTCTGAGAACCGCTGCGCTAGAGAAACAGACACGCGGGCAGCGGTCGTGCAGAGCAATGTAGTTCTCCTGCACCAGTCCCTGGAGACAAGAACACAATGCAACGCGAGCACCGACTGTTTCATTCTATGCTTATGTGTATGTATTTAATAATAATCATTATTTCATTTCAAATAGCGTAATTCATGCAATTGCATCCCACAACGCTGCACATCTATTATCCAGTTCCGTACAAAAAGAGGAAAATAAAACCCCACTACTTATCAAAAAAGTTAATACGTAAATAATGAGAAAAAATGCAGATAACAAGAAAAAATAATTCGTTTTCAATATAGTACAGTGCTGTAGTGGAGTGTATTATCGCGTAGTCTATAATAGTGTAATGTGTTGTGTAAATTAGTGCAGAGTATAGTAGTGCAATATGTAGTGTAATGTGTAGTGGATAGTCGTGTAGTGTATAGTAGTGTATTGTAGAGTATAGTAGTGTAGTGTAAAGTGCATATAACTGGTCACAACAAGACCCTGCGTGTTGTGCTTGCCCTGTCCTCATCCCTGTCTCTTGTAACCCGCCCTAGGAGCTTCCAACCATGAACCATCGCGAGTCCGCCTTCCTCGTAATGGTAATGGCGGTGGCGGTGCACGTGACTAACTCAGGTAAGAAATATGGAGTGGAACGTTCGTGAGCAACATAATTCAGCGCGCGTGCTCTCCAATGCGATAGTAATGGTCGCGCCGAGTACCGGATTATCCTAGTAGCAAAAGTAGCTACTACATATATATTTTCTACGGGCCCCTCACTTTCAAGGGACCCGCGCTAAATGCTTTCAAGCTTTCAATTCCGGTTCAGTGATTCTGCACTTGCTCTATTACTATAGTACTATAGTGCCTTCAACTTTTATGAACGACTGGGTGTTTAAGGTTAGCGATTTGTTGTATTATCTGGCTGTATAGCAAATACAATTACTTTACTATGCAAGTAAAAAAAATGTGTGTTTTAATATTTATGTTTTTAAATTTAGGGCCCCTTTATAACATATGCTACAGGCCCCACACGAGGTTAATCCGGTACTGGTCGCACCCATACCACGGTGGCTAGGAGATGTTAACTGCCTCGCCTGGTATACAGGAGGTCGTGGATTCTCTTCCGATCCTGACGCATGCTGTATATTTAGAGTTTGCGTGTCTCACTGATCATCATCACGATGGCTAGGAGATGTTAACTATCATGCCTGGTATGCAGGATTGTCGTGGGTTCGATCCCGACACTGATGGCTGCGATATAATTGGAGTTTGCATGTCTCTCTCTCCGTGGTGGACCTTACCTCGTAAAATCATATCTAAAAACACATCTCAGGCTCTGTAGTGAGACCACAAGGCTTGCATAGCGGCTCCATTGCTTTGTGCGACAGGCAGGAGTTGTGTCAGCCGTGTCACTCATAGCAACCACGTGCATTTTGATATGGGGCATGGGTTGTGAGTTAGAAATAAGCTACACACACCAAATAAGTTCCGTTCAGTCATAGCGTCATTCGTGTCCGCTGTAGATTAATGATACAGCTTTATTAATATCAATACGTTTGTGATTAAAATAAGCCGAGTTAAGAGTGGTGGTGCAGTGGTTGTATGTACGTGTGTATGTATATTGAACCGTGCTAATCGGGGGTGTGGGGAAGAACAAACGAAATGCAAAAATTAGTTATAAATAATTTAGTTGTCAATCTATATCATGTAAAAGTGCACAGCTCCAGTGACTTCCCAATATCGGAAGGAAGAGCATTCCAGACAGCCCCAGAAGCACATTCCAGACGGCCCCAGAAGCACATCTGAGAGTGCATGATGTGGTGTCCATCTTTGTTCGATGGAGAGCCAAAAGCTGCCACTGCGAGGATGACCGGAGTTTGGGTGATGGTTTATGCTTTTTGACGAGATCAGCAAGGTTTTGTGGTTCATTTGTGGCAAGCGCACTGTATGTGTAATGAGTACTCGGCGAACACTGGGACTGACAGTGGCATCAACGGCATTGGCAGTGACGGCCTCCTCAACCGCGCGTGACCCTTTTATGTCTTCAATCGTTTCCCCCAATTGTGTTATCAGCGTAATATCACGAGATACGCAACCTCACAGCTACCACTCAAATACCCCCTGAAAGAACATCTCACCCTCACAATAGGGGGCAGCACTTCCCCACCCACTCTGCCACACAGAGTAATGTTCGTCAGTAAACCCTCTCTCGATCCGCGAGCGTTGTGTTCTTGAAAATTGCTCGTATTTCAGAATTTTCCGAATCCAGAAACCTTGGTTCCATTTAGGGGAAAAGTGAACATTACGAGTGAACATTGGGTGAGAAATTGGAAAAGTTTAATAACAATGGCTAAAATAAATTATAAACTGCACAGAACATTTTTTTATTACCTTTGACGATGAATATTATGATTTGACAAAATTCATAAAATGTATAACCGAGTCAACTGTAAGTACGTATTAAGTAAAAAAAAATGCACAATAGCGAGTTCAGGACATGGCGGACCATCAGAGTGCTGTTTTTTGTTTGCATTTTGACTGCAGGTATTGTGGTTAATGCAAACATAATCCCTTGTAAAAAGGTGTCAGTTTTGTGCCAGATAAAAGGGTAAAAAAACTATAATTATAGTAGTGTATAGTAGTGTAGCGTAAAGCGGAGTGTTTTATAAGAATAGGTTTTTACGCTTTTTTCTGGTAACAAAACAGGTGTTAAGACGTTTAAACACAAAACTGGAACCTTTTGCAAGTATTCATGTCCGCATTAACCACAGAAACTTGTTGTGAAAATACAAAAAAAAAACATGATCTGACAATATATGCATTGTCTTTGAATCGAATTGGTCCACACCGGAGACAGCTTTGTTTAGAACCTAGTCTCAAATAGGGTTAGATCAGAGGACGCCAAAAGGCAAACAGCACAAAAACAATGCAATATCAAGACAATGAGAGCTCGGAGTGAGCAGCTACATCATGGGGCCATTTATCTGGCAACAAAACAGGTTTTAAGATGTTAAAACACCAAACTGAAACCTTTTGCAAGGAATCATGTCTGCATTAACCACAGATACTTGTGTTAAAAAAACATGCTCTGACAGTTTATGTGTAGTGGGTACAAATATGTAGTAAGTTGCAAGAGGCTTTGACGACGGGGTCGGAGGCACACTTATTTATTAATACCAACTTGTGCACAGTAACGGGTACACACAGCACTTGAAAGGGTATCGTCCCCTTCACTCGCCTAACAGGGAGACACCACGTCTAACCCCGCTAACCTACGCCCGAGTCCTCCACTACGGAGCAAGGGGAGGCTACCTATCCCAGCCCTGGTCAAGCTGGGATCCCGGCACCCTGAGTCTCCAGACTGGCTCTCGGGGCCACGCCACCGGCTTGCCCTGGTCGGCCCTGACAAGGACAGCGAGCCAGGGGAGCTCCGGGGCCTATTCTAGCTGGTCTTCACTCTTCGCTGGTTAAAGCTAATACTCGACCTCGAGCCCTCCGGCTCACCACCTTTTATAGCACTCGGCCCCCGGGAGGGGCCCGTGGGGGATGCAGGTGCGGACGTCGGTGTGAGCACCTCCTCTGTGTACGGCCCTAACCACGCCCCTTGTGCTTGTTACCCATCCATGCCCATACATCTACACAATTACACCTCTACATCACCCCCCCCTGTACAGCTCGCAGCCGTCCCCGGCTGCAACAAAATCAGAATAAAGGTGCATCCCTCCCCAAAACCGTGTGTGCCTCGCGTAATTTTAACAAGAACAACAACAATAACAACAGGAAACAGAAAAAAAACAACCCGACGCACCCCCCCTAAATAAATACCCCATTCCGCAAAACCACATATATACACGCACTCCGGACGCCCCCCCCCCCTTCTTCCGCAAGGGCCCCCCAACGGCCGACCTCACAAAAGTCTGCGCGTTTTGGCGCGCGTTCTCGCGGCGGGCCCGTCACAAGGGTCCGCCCCGGCTCGCCCAGTGGCGGGTGTCGACAGTCCGGGTGCGAGAGTGTCCGGCTTCGCTGCTGAGTGACCCCCGACCCCCCCGGGAGGGGTTGGCGGTCGTGGACCCGTCACTCCTGGTGCACCTGGAGATGGAACAGTCGGTGTCAGGTTAGGCGAAAGCAATGAAGCCGGGGAGTCGGCGGACCCCTCACACGTTTGGCCATGCGTGTGTGTGTGAGAACCCTGGGGTAGCGCAATGAACGGTTTCAACCTGGAGGGGTGCACGTACCACCGACGCTTCCCCCACTTGACGCGTACACATTGCGGCCGCAAGACCTGTATGACCTCCACGGGCCCCCGCCACGGCCGCACCAGCTTCAACGAGGTCGCCAGTGGCACCTGGGGACAGTGCAACCATGCCCTGTCCCCCGGTTTCCATTGGAACACATGTGCCCGCCCCAGCCTAAGCCTCTCATTCGCCTTTTGGCGGAGCTCAGAATTTTGCACGGCGCTTCCCGCGCCTCTGTTAATTTCCCGATGTTAAATTTAACGTGGTCGGACAATTTAGACATCACCTGAGGCGCCGAGAGCTTCAGCTGAGTCGTCACAGGTGGGTTAGCCTCGCGGCCATACATTAAAAAAAGGTGAAAATCCGGTGGCCGCATGGGGAGCCATCCTGTAGGCTTGCAACACACCCGCAATGCGAAGGTCCCAATCTGTCTGGGATTCCGATACCTGCTGGGACAGCATGGACGTGATAGTCCGATGCAGCCGTTCCACCATCCTGTCAGTTTGTGGGTGATATGGGGAGGTCGCACACCTCGCGGAGGAGTTTCCCCGAAAATGTTTTACCCTGGTCAGTCAGCAGCCATTCCGGAGCACCCTTGTCGAGGACGTAGCCCTGGACAAAGGCCTCCGCGACGGCTGCTGCCGACTGGTTGGCCAGGGGCCAGGCCATGGGCCATCTCATGAAGTATTCGACCCCTGTCAATAAGTACCTATTTCCCCTGGGTGTAGCGGGAAATGGCCCGAGAATATCCAGAGCAACGAGCTCGTTAATCCGGGAAACCTTTATGGACTGCAGCGGAGGGTTGGACCCCCTCGCTGGTGGCTTCCGCTGCGCGCATTGAGTGCATGACCCCAGGAGATCCCTCACGTCCTTTGCCATGCCCGGCCAGAAGAAATCGAGCTGGAGCATGGCAAGGGTCTTGTGAATCCCCAAGTGCAGGAGCCGCTCATGCGCAGCCCACACCACTTTACCCCTCAATGCTGCAGGCACCACCAGCCATTGGCGGCGGGATTTCCCGTCGCAGTGCATTAAAAGCCCCTGGAACAACCCCCACGAGTCAATGTTCGCCGCCCCCTGACCAACCCCCCCGATGCGACGGCGCAGAGCGAGGAGGGAGGTGTTCTCCATTTGGAGGCGTCCCCACTCCGCAACGGACAACCCCAGCAAGGAATCCCTCCCTTCTTGCTCGATAGGACCCGAAGTTGAAGGCGCATCGGCGGCGGCCACAAGGACCGAATCCGTGGTCATGTTCGGGGGCCTACAACGCCCCGAACCCGAGAGGCAAGCGCACTCCGAAGTGGGCGGCAACCGCGACAGAGCGTCAGCGTTCGTGTGGCGGACGCCCTTACGATATGTGGTGACAAAGTCGTAGTCTTGGAGAATCTCCAACCATCGAGACAACTGTCCCGATGGTTGTTGAATCCGCAGGGCGTACTGCAGCGCCGCATGATCTGTACGGACGGTGAAACGTCGACCGTACAGATACGGGCGGTACTGCTGAATGAAATAAACGATCGCCAATAGTTCACGACGGGTAAAGCAGTACCGTTGTTCCGCCGGAGACAACACCCGACTACCGTAAGCCACCACATGCTCTACGCCACCAATGAGCTGGGACAGCACGCCCCCAATGCCCGTGTTACTTGCGTCTGTATCGAGCAAGAAGGGTTGTGAGAAATCGGGATAATTCAACGGCGGAGCCCCCACCAGGGCATCCCGGAGGGAGCGAAAAGCAGCCTCCTCCTCCGGCCCCCAACGAAACCTGACTCCCTTGGACATCAAGGCATGCAAGGGTTTCGCGATCGTAGTGAAGTCAGCCACAAACCGTCAGTAGTACGACGCGAACCCAATGAAACTCCTGACCTCCCCCACCGAGGTGGGAGTCGGCCAGGATTTGACGCATTCCGTTTTGGCAGGATCGGTGGATATCCCCGAGCGACCAACAATATGACCCAAATACCGCACCGATTCGCGGAGCAAATGGCACTTCTGCGGTTTAAATTTCAAATTGGCATCCCGCATTTTGAGAAAAACAGCACGCAACCTCTGGAGGTGTTCATCGAATGTTTTGCTAAAGACAATGACATCGTCCAAGTAAATTAAACACGAATCCCATTGCAAGCCCGTCAAGACCAGTTCCATTAACCGCTGAAAAATTGCCGGCGCAGAATGTAAGCCCATCGGCAAGCGGTTAAATTGGAAAAGGCCGTGCGGTGTACGGAAAGCCGTCTTAGGTTTAGATTCGTCATCCAGAGGAAGCTGCCAGAATCCAGAAAGTAAATCCAGGGTGGAAAAGAATCGCGCCCCCGCCAAGGCATCAAGCGACTCATCCATTCGAGGAAGCGGGTACGCGTCGGCTACTGAAATTTTGTTCAACCGGCGAAAGTCGACACAAAACCGCAGTGAGCCGTCGTGTTTTTTCACCAAAACGATCGGTGCGCCCCACGGGCTGTTGGAAGGGGATATGATATCGGCGGCTAGCATGTCGTCAACGGCCGATTTGACATGATCCTTTTCGGCGGGACTCAACCGAAAGGGATTTTGGCGGATTGGCGCGCTGTCACCCGTGTCAATGTGGTGTCGCAGCAATTTAGTACAACCAATATCAAATTTGTGTCGACTAAAAACGTCGGCAAACTCTTTCAGGAGAACTCGCAGCCTCTCACGCTGTGAGTCGGACAGGTCCACTGATCCCGCGCAAAGCTCATCCAGCCATCCGTCATCACAGTCCGAATGTGGTCGCGACGGAGGATCGGTGCTCACCTGACCCACGAGAAGTTCCTCATAGGGTGCCGGCGTTGCGTGTGCAACCACGGTCCCTTGAGGAACCACGGCCGTTCGCGATCCCACATTAAGGACTGCAATGAAGGGGTCCCCATCCCCTTTCACTATGGTCTGAGCCGCTATCAAATCGGGTCCATTGACCCCGGCTCGAGATGGTCCCAACAAGACCCCCCGATCCGCAACCCCTTCAGCAAACGGCCGACGTAACCTAAGAGGGACGAGCATCTGAGCTCCCGGGGGTACGCGTACAGTTCTCGCCACGAGCGCCTGCACGGTCGCAAATGCCCGACGCTCCGTGGCGGGGGAAGACAAAAATGTTACAAGTCGGCCCGACGGGAGTTCGATGCACCCCTGGTCGATCAATATACGGATAGGCATTTTGGCCAAGAAATCCGTCCCCAACAGGCACGGAACCGCCAGCGAGGAGAAAACCAATACAGGCCCGGATAATTTAATGTCCCCAATGCAAATTTTGGCGCGGATCTGCCCAATGATGCCCAGCGAGCCCCCGTTAGCAGCATAGCATGGCACGTCAACGGGGAGCAAAGGACGGCTTTGAACGGGAAGGATGTTATAAATTAAATCAGATATAATGGTCGCTGATGCTCCCGTGTCAATTAAAATCCGCACCTCAACCCCATCTATGTGACCGACCACGACCGACGACCCCGCCGACGCTGCAACGACATGATGGGCGAGCTCCGACCACTGGCCCGGTTGGAGCGCTCGCCGCATCTCAGAACAATCTGACGCAACGCCCGACAAATTTCGAGCCGTGTATGTTTCAGCGAATGAGTGTGTGACAGATGTGTGCACGGGCCAAACGTGTGAGGTGCCACGACTCGCCATATTTCTTTGCTGGAGCTTGGGTGGAGGCGGCGCGGCGTCCTGACGAGGTGTTGCCCCGCGCTGACGAGGAGCCCGGCATCTTGAAGCCACGTGGCCTTGAAGGCCACAGTTGTAGCAGCGTGTGAGCGCCCCGGATGGCCTGGGCTGCTCCTGGCGGCTCGGTCCGTTCCGAGCCTGTGGTCCCGCAGATCTCCATTCCCCCCGCCGCTCCACCCCGCAGACCTCCTCCGATGGGAGAGCGGGAGCCGCCATGGCATGGCCGGCCACCCCCTTGGCGGCCTTGCGACGCAGGGAACGCAAGCCCCCGTGGATGTGGCGCGCGACCAGCAAGGAAGACATCTCTGTGTCGTCCTGAGCCAAGACGGCGACGTCCAGCTCGTCCGCGAGTAGCAACAGCTTTTCTGCCACCATAGCGTCCACTCCCTCCTCGTCCATCCGCGGAAAAGCTGCCTTCGCCAGGGCCAGGAGAGCCATCCGGAAAGCCAGAGGCGATTCGGTGGCGCCCCGATGACGATCGTGGAACAGCTGCCTGCAGTCCGAAGGCGGGCCGTAGACAGCGGACAGCAGCTGCAGCGCCAAGTGCAGCGTGGCGTGCTTTTCCTTAGGCGCCGAGGTGAGGGTAGCCAGGGCGTCGTTGTCCAGCATCGCCGGCAGCGCGCGTAGTGCTTCGGCGTCCGTCCAGTTCGCCATCTCCTGATGAGCGATGAACCGTCTCTTGAAGCCGCCCCAGTCCCCGTCCGCGCCCACGAATTCTTTGAGAGGCGGCAGTCGCTGCTGTAACGCTACGTCCGTGGCTGCGGATCGCGCTCCGTCGTTCCCGGCGCTCTGTACAGTGTGGGCGGGCTGCGCGTATGGCATCGCCGGTCACTCCGTTGTTGACGCGCTGGCCGGTGTTGATGATGTCATGGCTTCTGCTTGGCCCTCGGCGGTCACCTGACGCGGGCCGGCCCCGCCCTCTGCACCCACTGTAGCGATGGCGGGAAATTTGACCGCGAGCCGCGTCAGAGTGGCGGGAAATGGCGCCGCGCGTCGGCTGCCGTCGTCGTCCCGCGCAGCCGCTCCAGCCCCCAGCTGCGTGATCTCCTCCAACGTGGCGGCCGCAGCGTAGAGCAGCTCCGCCAGGCGGGAGTGAGCCAGCCGAAGTCCCTCGGCCGACGCATCCCACCCTTCCTGTCGTAGCGGCGCGGGTGTACTCGGCCCCGGCTGCTCGGATCCGACCTCGGCCATCTCTGGTGCCGAGTCAGCCGAGGTGTCCTCCATCTCCGACTCCCTGGTACGTGTCGTCCTTCGTGTGTCCATTGTTGCACGATCACTTCTGACCCCAGATGTAGTAAGTTGCAAGAGGCTTTGACGACGGGGTCGGAGGCACACTAATTTATTAATACCAACTTGTGCACAGTAATGGGTACACACAGCACTTGAAGGGGTATCATCCCCTTCATTCGCCTAACAGGGAGACACCACGTCTAACCCCGCTAACCTACGCCCGAGTCCTCCACTACGGAGCTAGGGGAGGCTACCTATCCCAGCCCTGGTCAAGCTGGGATCCCGGCACCCTGAGTCTCCAGACCGGCTCTTATAAGAACGTCAGTCTGGGCTCTCGGGGCCACGCCACCGGCTTGCCCTGGTCGGCCCTGACAAGGACAGCGAGCCAGGGGAGCTCCGGGGCCTATTCTAGCTGGTCTTCACTCTTCGCTGGTTAAAGCTAATACTCGACCTCGAGCCCTCCGGCTCACCACCTTTTATAGCACTCGGCCCCCGGGAGGGGCCCGTGGGGGATTCAGGTGCGGACGTCGGTGTGAGCACCTCCTCTGTGTACGGCCCTAACCACGCCCCTTGTGCTTGTTACCCATCCGTGCCCATACATCTACACAATTACACCTCTACAAATACAAGGAGGCTTCTCTGGAGGCAATATGTTTATTCTTCAACTAGCGGTAAGTACCCGGCGTTTCCCGGGCGAAAAAGGCAGCATAACACAGCCGATGAAAACATAATGGCGCTCGACTGATTTGGAGTGAGAGCTCTGGTGTTAAACCGGAGCCTGTCATGAGCACACTGGGCAGGTATGGGAATCTCTCCAATCTCTCCACAACTGCGGCATCAGCAATTGTGAGTTGTGGGAGTGCATTGTCCGATGGTACAAAATACCCAGGCAGGTGCTTAGTTTTGGTGAGGCCGATGGTAAGGCCCCACCTCTTAGTGGCAAGCTCCAGGTTCTGCAGCAGTGCCTCCAACTCCTCCTCTGAGTGAGCAGAGCATCAGCACACGTAACATGCTTGAGCAATAGGGAGCCATACCTTGATAGCACTCGGGCATCGATCAGCCTCCCAAGGTATTTGTACCATATGGTAATTCCTCCGGTACAACCATTGAAGGCTTCGCGAAGTACGTGGTCAAAAAAACTGTTAAATAATGTGGGAGCCAGAGGACATCCCTGTCACACCCCAAGGTGTAGAGGGAATGGCTGTGACTGACGGCCACGTAGTTTGACGTGAGGCCGCTCACCATCATGAAGGTCCTTAAGGATCGTGAGCAAAGGGTGAGGGACTCCGAAAGTATGAAGAATAACCCAGAGGCCAGGCCTACTGATGGTATCATAGGCATTGAGCAGGTCAATAACACACATACATTGGTAGTGCTCGACTTGACACGATAGCTTCTTGCTTTTCCTCTTCCTTTATTTCACCAATACCGATCAACATTCCTCCAGCTAACACCGATCAACGTTTCTTTCGCGCGTTCTCCGCTCGCTCGCCGCGTTCCACCGGCATCGCTCGCTCCCCATCACTCCTCCTTCGACTCACCTCTCCCCTCTCCCCGTCACACTCAGCTGCTCTTTATTGGCTCTCCCGTCACACTCAGCCGTATCTTTATCCGCTTCTCCGCTACTCTCCAGCCACTCTCTGCTGGCTTTGCCGTCACACTCCAGCCGCTTCTGCTGGCTTCTCCATTTCTACCTTATGCTTCTCCACTTCTACCATCTGCTTCTCCACTGCTACCATACACTTCTCTACCGCTACCGTACATTTTTCTACTGCTACCGCACACATCTCTATTCCCTCTGGCTCCGCTGCTTCGGCTCTCACATCCTTCTCCACTCTCAGGCGTGAACTCCCGTCTGCTTCGAAACCCCTTCTCTTTATCCCCCAGCCAATGAATCCAATCAATCGGTGCCATCCCCCGCGACACCCGTCGCCCCTTAGCCCCCACTGGCACCCGCCGTGTTTTCCCAGACAATGCGGCGCCACTTAGCGACAACAACAACTTCTTGGCCAATCAACGCCCTCCATCCTTAATTGCTCCCTGCCACCTGCTACCGTCCTCAGACAGCATGGCCCCACATCTCGACTACAACAACTCCCAGCCAATCAGCGCCCTGTGTCCTTATTTGCTCCCTACCCGTTTCCGGCCCTCTCCTCACGCCTAGCAACAACAACACCTCGAACTCGTTTGCTCCCACTGTATGCCATGCGCGCGTACGCCGACTTCAGCATGTAGCGCGTATCTCAGGCACTACACATTCACTCACACGCACAGATGGACCTACAGACACGCAGAAAAATGGACTTACACTGACTCACATGGAGCCACGCTCACAAAGCGACTAACACACACGCCCATGGACTGACGCACACAGACATATCGACTCACACACACAAACACATGGACTTACACACACACATATGGACTCACACCCGCATAGACATCCACTTTAGGTACACACACATGGAGTTACACACACATATATCGAAGTACACACATACAGCGACTCACACACATCGACTCACACACAGACATATGTGGACTCACACATTAACATAAACACACATATGTACTTACACACACACATATCGACTAAGATACACACACATGGACTTACACACACATACATAGACTGACACACACATTGCCCTACACACACATACACATATGGACTGTGACACACAGACATCTACTTTAGATACACACACATAGATTAACACACACATAACGACTCACCCACACGCATTGACTTACACACACATCGAGTGATACAGGTAGACACACAGCAGTGCATACTGACTGTGGTGGTACCTGCTATGATTAGAGCAGTGCATACTGACTGTGGTGGTACCTGCTATGATTACAGCAGTGCATACTGACTGTGGTGGTACCTGCTTACACTACAGTAGTACATGCTGACTCTATCTATCTTATATATGTAGTAAGTATTCAGGAGGCTTGACGACGGGGTCGGAGGCACACTTATTTATTAACACCAACTTGTGCACAGTAACGGGTACACACAGTACTAAAGGGGATATCGTCCCCTTTACTCGGCTACAGGGAGACACAACATCTAACCCCGCTAACCTACGCCCAAGTCCTCCACTACGGAGCTAGGGGAGGCTACCTATCCCAGCCCTGGTCAAGCTGGGATCCCGGCACCCTGAGTCTCCAGACCGGCTCTTATAAGAACGTCAGTCTGGGCTCTCGGGGCCACGCCACCGGCTTGCCCTGGTCGGCCCTGACAAGGACAGCAAGCCAGGGGAGCTCCGGGGCCTATTCTAGCTGGTCTTCAGTCTTCGCTGGTTTAAGCTAATACTCGACCTCGAGCCCTCCGGCTCACCACCTTTTATAGTACTCGGCCCCCCGGGAGGGGCCCGTGGGGGATGCAGGTGCGGACGTCGGTGTGAGCACCTCCTCTGTGTACGGCTCTAACCACGCCCCTTGTGTTTGTTAGCCATCCGTGCCCATGCACAAATATACCTCTACATATATAAAGGCAAATTTGTGAATCTGTGTCTCTGTTCGAAATGTTTAGCATACAGTGATGGCGGGGAGGAGGCCGTGAAACACTCACTCATATCACATTGACTCACTCACACATCATACACTGACTCACTCACACATCATACACTGGGAGTGTCATGCTGCCAGCTATGGCTGTAAGTTTGGTCGTACATGTTATTACATCGTTTATTGTTAAATGAGAATCACAGTTCCTATGATGACTGTTGTTACATTGTTTGTCGCTTTATTTTGGTGATTTAGAAAACATATGGTTAATCTATCTTATGGTTGTTATTGTTTAACTTGCATCACACTGGGATTTGAGCACACAGCGTTGTAATACGTTATTTTTTTTATTTACTGGTTTATCCAGGATGTTTCTGTTGCGCGTCGTCGCTTCAAGACGATTTTAAAGTAATCTACAACTTTTGATTCCTTTGCGCGATTTAAAAAATTGATTCTTGTCATGCTCGGGTTTAATTTTAAATGAGTTTTATTTTCATTTGTATGTTATGTTTTTAAGTTTTCAGAAGTTTGAAAATCAATTTTTGCCCTGGGCAACGCTGGGTATTTCCCGCTAGTAGCAGTATATATCGACTCTATAGCACAAAGTCCTCACCAGACAGAGAGGCCTAGTCACGTGCAGAGCTCCTGGCCTTGCCTAGATTGCCCAGATGGGTGAGGCTGTGGGCTGGGCCGCTACCAGTCCCCCCACCCCCCCGCTACAATAACCCTGTACTTAGAGGCGTCTCCAGCCACGTGGCTGATGGCGCAGGAGACGCCCCACAACCCAACGTGGTCCCACTCTGTGACTACACCAACTGACCACGAGTCTCTTCCGGATCCCCCTTATATTCCCCTCGCACGTCATCCTGTCTCCACCCTTCACCACGCCCTTTCCGAACCTTCCAGATTACGCCCTTCGCTTCGCGTGCCTCCGGCTCCGCCCCTAGGTCCCGCGCCTGATCTTCCGGGCATCCGATTGGACCGGAGGTGGGCGGCGGACCTCCCCATACGCCCACATTACTGGGCCCCACCCCCAATACTCCGGGCGTCTGATTGGCCCAGAGCTGAGCGGCTAAACCTCACTCACGCTCGCGTAACATTTGTAATAAAAATAAATAAAATAACGGCCCTTTTCACCCAATATCCTAAGGAGGTTTATCTTCCTCCCTCGCGTGCCCTACACACTGGGAGAGCTGTCCACTAAGGGTCCTCCTGCTCGCAGGACCGAGGGAGGCTAACCTGACCTGACCCAGCCAGGGTCCTCGGGTCCGGCCTCCGGCTCCAGGTCTTCCAGGTGGCTTCTTGAGTCCTCGAGTGGACGACAAGTGCCGGGCCCGTTCAGGGACCCGGCTTTTATACACAGTCCCAGTTCACCCCGCCCCTAGCCACACCTTCCTTCTGGAATCTTCCCGAGGGACCTGGAGTGTGAAGTCATCCCTCAGACGCCTTCTTGGGGTCTGGGGTCTGTACCCCAGGGATTACCTGGGCCCAACGGCCCGACTTCATCTACCGAGCCGGCTCAGCCTCCATTCCGCCCCCTGTTGAGACGGGGCCAGTACTACCGGCTATGAATAGTGGCGATCGCGACCAACAATGCCACGACATATGTGAAATGGGCTCAATCAGGCGCACACCACTCTTGGGAGGCAAAACTATTTATTAATTAACTCAACTCTTAATAGACATAGGGTGGTGACCATCGGCCTATTCTAACTAATACACACCAGCACTCTTTAGCCACTGACTCTCAGGTACATGAGCGGAACTCAGCCAGGAGGCCTACTGGCTGGTTCGCTGACTGGAGGCTTGACTCTTCTCTGGATATGTCTTCACGATGCCTCTTCCATTCTTGACACGAACAGCCCCGAACATAGAAATGAGGCTGCTTATATGGGCCTCGGCGTGCCCAGGTTCCACCTGGTCACGCCTCCCTTCGAGAACCCTCTCGAAGCCCCTTGGCTGCCCACGTGCCCCCTGAGGTGCCCCTCGGGGCCCCGGCCCCCACTGAGTTTCGGTCCGGATTTCGGTCACGTGTGCGGCCGGGTTCACACAGAGTGCCACGGCCTCACACCACCCCCTGTTGCCTCACCCCCGGCCTCCCGAGTCCTCAACCAGCCCTGACGTCATTCCCACCTCCAGACGGGATGACGTCATGCGTGTGTGCGTAGACCCGCGGGGTAGTGACGCTCCCTCGCATAGTGACGTCACACGTGTGCGTGTGTATACATTCAGTAGTGACGCTGCCAGTCACTACATATGCATTGTCTTTGAAACTGATTGGTCCACACCAGAGACAGCTTTCTTTAGAGCCTTTTGGAATCCTCTGGTATAACACTGTTTGAGACTAGGCTCTAAGGAAAGCTGTCTCTGTTGTGGACCAATCAGTTTCAAAGACAATGCATAAATTGTCAGAGCATGTTTTTGTTTGTATTTTCACCACAAGTGTCTGTGGTTAATGCAGACACGATTCTTTGCAAAAGGTTTCAGTTTGGTGTTTTAACATCTTAACACCTGTTTTGTTACTCTTTGCCTCTTTCGGTAAATTCACGTAGGTAGAAAAATTAAATAAAAATAATATATCACGACGTTTCGATTGCAACACAAGCGATCGTCCTCAGGTGGAAAAAATAATCCAGTAGTGGAACTGCTGAACCAGACAAAAGAGTAAAAACGTATTCTTGTATTTTGACACAGGCAAAGGATGTTCGTAGTGTATTGTAGTGTATAGTATAGTGTATAGTAGTGAAGTGTATAGTAGTGTAGTGTGTAATAGTGTAGTGTATAGTGTAGTGTATAGTGTAGTGTATAGTGTAGTATATAGTAGTGTAGTATATAGTGTAGTGTATAGTGTAGTGTATAGTGTAGTATATAGTAGTGTAGTGTATAGTGTAGTATATAGTGTAGTATATAGTAGTGTAGTATATAGTGTAGTATATAGTGTAGTGCATAGTGTATACCCACGGTTCTCACCTCTCACGGTACTCACCATACCCACTGTACTCACCATACCCACTGTACTCACCACACTCACTGTACTCACCATACCCACTGTACTCACCATACCCACTGTACTCACCACACTCACTGTACTCACCATACCCACTGTACTCACCATACCCACTGTACTCACCATACCCACTGTACTCACCACACTCACTGTACTCACCATACCCACTGTACTCACCATACCCACTGTACTCACCACACTCACTGTACTCACCACACCCACTGTACTCACCATACTCACTGTACTCACCATACCCACTGTACTCACCACACTCACTGTACTCACCATACCCACTGTACTCACCACACTCACTGTACTCACCACACTCACTGTACTCACCACACTCACTGTACTCACCATACCCACTGTACTCACCACACTCACTGTACTCACCATACCCACTGTACTCACCATACCCACTGTACTCACCATACCCACTGTACTCACCACACTCACTGTACTCACCACACTCACTGTACTCACCACACTCACTGTACTCACCATACTCACTGTACTCACCATACTCACTGTACTCACCATACCCACTGTACTCACCACACTCACTGTACTCACCACACTCACTGTACTCACCACACCCACTGTACTCACCACACTCACTGTACTCACCATACCCACTGTACTCACCATACCCACTGTACTCACCATACCCACTGTACTCACCATACCCACTGTACTCACCACACCCACTGTACTCACCATACTCACTGTACTCACCATACCCACTGTACTCACCATACTCACTGTACTCACCACACTCACTGTACTCACCATACCCACTGTACTCACCATACTCACTGTACTCACCATACCCACTGTACTCACCATACTCACTGTACTCACCACACTCACTGTACTCACCATACCCACTGTACTCACCACACTCACTGTACTCACCATACCCACTGTACTCACCATACCCACTGTACTCACCACACTCACTGTACTCACCACACTCACTGTACTCACCATACCCACTGTACTCACCACACTCACTGTACTCACCACACTCACTGTACTCACCATACCCACTGTACTCACCATACCCACTGTACTCACCACACTCACTGTACTCACCATACTCACTGTACTCACCACACTCACTGTACTCACCATACCCACTGTACTCACCATACCCACTGTACTCACCACACTCACTGTACTCACCACACCCACTGTACTCACCATACCCACTGTACTCACCACACCCACTGTAGTCACCACACTCACTGTACTCACCATACCCACTGTACTCACCACACCCACTGTAGTCACCACACCCACTGTACTCACCACACTCACTGTACTCACCACACTCACTGTACTCACCATACCCACTGTACTCACCACACTCACTGTACTCACCACACTCACTCTACTCACCACACTCACTGTACTCACCACACCCACTGTACTCACCACACTCACTGTACTCACCACACTCACTGTACTCACCATACCCACTGTACTCACCACACTCACTGTACTCACCACACTCACTGTACTCACCACACTCACTGTACTCACCACACCCACTGTACTCACCACACTCACTGTACTCACCACACTCACTGTACTCACCATACTCACTGTACTCACCACACCCACTGTACTCACCATACCCACTGTACTCACCACACCCACTGTAGTCACCACACCCACTGTACTGACCACACTCACTGTACTCACCACACTCACTGTACTCACCATACCCACTGTACTCACCACACTCACTGTACTCACCATACCCACTGTACTCACCATACTCACTGTACTCACCACACTCACTGTACTCACCATACTCACTGTACTCACCACACTCACTGTACTCACCACACTCACTGTACTCACCACACTCACTGTACTCACCATACCCACTGTACTCACCACACCCACTGTAGTCACCATACCCACTGTATTCACCATACTCACTGTACTCACCATACACACTGTACTCACCATACCCACTGTACTCACCATACCCACTGTACTCACCACACTCACTGTACTCACCATACCCACTGTACTCACCATACTCACTGTACTCACCATACCCACTGTACTCACCATACCCACTGTACTCACCACACTCACTGTACTCACCACACTCACTGTACTCACCACACTCACTGTACTCACAACACTCACTGTACTCACCACACTCACTGTACTCACCACACTCACTGTACTCACCATACCCACTGTACTCACCACACTCACTGTACTCACCATACCCACTGTACTCACCACACTCACTGTACTCACCACACTCACTGTACTCACCACACTCACTGTACTCACCATACTCACTGTACTCACCACACTCACTGTACTCACCACACTCACTGTACTCACCACACTCACTGTACTCACCATACCCACTGTACTCACCACACCCACTGTAGTCACCATACCCACTGTACTCACCATACTCACTGTACTCACCATACACACTGTACTCACCATACCCACTGTACTCACCATACCCACTGTACTCACCACACTCACTGTACTCACCATACCCACTGTACTCACCATACTCACTGTACTCACCATACCCACTGTACTCACCATACCCACTGTACTCACCACACTCACTGTACTCACCACACTCACTGTACTCACCACACTCACTGTACTCACAACACTCACTGTACTCACCACACTCACTGTACTCACCACACTCACTGTACTCACCATACCCACTGTACTCACCACACTCACTGTACTCACCATACCCACTGTACTCACCACACTCACTGTACTCACCACACTCACTGTACTCACCACACCCACTGTACTCACCATACTCCCTGTACTCACCATACCCACTGTACTCACCACACCCACTGTAGTCACCACACCCACTGTAGTCACCATACCCACTGTACTCACCATACCCACCGTGGGGAGCGGTGGTGTGGTAGCGGTTAGCGCCGCACCGCGCTACGAATCCGGCGACTTCGAGTTCGATTCCCGATCACAGCCAACACCGGCGTTGATGATTACACTATGTAACACAATATTTGTTCCTGGGTAGTAAGTGTTATTTCGTAATTGCCTATGCCTAAAAAGTGTAGAAAATGACTACAAAAGATTTAGAAGTGAGTAGTTTTTCGAGATTGATCCTCCCTACAGAGAACTCTTGTCCGCCGTGGGCAGCCCCGCCTGTGGTAGTGCGTCTTGGTGTCTAACACATCTTTTGTAGTCATTTTTGTATTACTTTAGTATAAATACATTAAAATATTGATTAATATGTTGTTGTTTTCTAACTTTGTGTGAACGAAAAGACACACATTCGCCCTTTTTCTCCTTGAAAATAGGTACATTTTAAAATATCAATGTCCTGGTCACTAACGCAAGATTTGTCGGCAAAAATAGCGACTTTCTATACTTTTGAGGCATAAGCAATTAGGAAATAACACTTACTACCCAGGAAGAGTATTATCTGAATCTCTACCGGGCCTCCCCTAAGTCAACTCAGCCTCAAATGAGTACACCCCCCTCCCCGTGCAGTAGTGGTGTAGTAAAAATCGCCACTGAGACAAAGGCGGCCGGACGTGCGTGGTGCTGGCCACCCACCCCCTCTGTGTGTGCCACAGTGCGGGTAGCCTTCAATGGCTACTCGCTAACAGCACTTGACCCCCTTAGTCTTATAAGGCAATATGGGGGATATTTGTCTTTGTTTGTATACGTACGTGTGTGTGTGTATAGGTTGAAATGTTTATGTGTATGTGCGCTATTGGACACCTAGGTTCAATTGTTAATATTTACTCAGTATGAACGGAAACAGTTAACATATATTTCCATGCATTGCAAGCATCTATATAAGTCTGGATATTTCTCTAGCCCTTCGAGAACATCGATGGCATTCTCAACCCTCAGCTATCTAGCCCCTTCTGGAACATTATCTTGAGGTCGTGATGATGGTGGTGATGGTGGTGATGATGATAATGGTGGGATCTCTCTTCATCTTTACAACAGAGGTTGATGGTGAGTGTGCTGGTGGTGGTAGTATCGATGATGATGGTGGTGGTGATGGAGGTGAAGGTGCCACCCACTCATCCACCCACTCACACACTCACAAATCTACTCACCCACTCGGTCACCCACCCACCAAATCACCGACTCACTCACCCACTGATCACTCACTCACCCACCCACTTACTCATCCACCCACCCACGCACAGGGTTTGGCCACTTCCTCCGATATCTGAGGCTAGGCAATCGCCAAGCTCACACGCATCTCTCTCTTAGCCACTCAACCACCCATCCACTCACCCACTCACTCACCGGCCCACCCATCTTTGTCTCCCCACAGCCGCCTTGGTCTGCACTACTCCTTTCAGCGACAAGTTCAAGGACGTTTCCGCGTCCCCCGGCGGGATCCTCATCGGCGTTGGGAGCGACAGAGACGTCAAAATCTGGTCCAGTTGCTCTTGGCGATCGATGGGGGCGATGTTTGATCGGATATCGATCGGTGGCCGAGGTCGGGGTGCCGCAACGTCGAGTGGAGACCTCTACGCATGGGCGAGAACCGACGACTGGAACGTGTACTACTACCACGGATACGCGTGGTACCATGTGATGGGTGAGATGATGATTTGCTTCTGCCGCTGCTACTATTATTAGTACCACTACTGCAAGCAGATTATTTTTAAGTAATACGCCCACTCACTCACTCACCCACCCACCCACGCACCCATTCACCCATTCACTCACCCACTCACTCACCCACTCACCGACCCACCCACTAATCCACTCAGTCATTCATTCATCCACCCACTCACTCACTCACCTACTCACGCACTCACTAACCCAATCACTCACTCATCCACTCATCCACTCACCCACCCACCCACTTACCCATTCACCCATTCATTCACTCACCCACTCACTCACTCGTCCACTGACCCACTCACTCATCCACTAACCTATCCACTCACTCATTTTCCCATTCACTCACTCACCGACTCAGTCACTCACCTATTCACCGACCCACCCACTCATTCACCCACTCATACACTCACTCACTCATCCACCCACTCACCCACATACCCATTAACCCACCCACTCACTAACCCATTCACCCACTCATCCATTCACTCACTCACCCACTCACTCACTCACCCACTTACCCACGCACTCACCCAGTCACCCACTCATCCATTCACTCACTCATAAATTCACCCACATACCCATTAACCTACCCACTCACTCACCCACTCACTCACTCATTCACGCACCCACTTACCCACGCACTCACCCACTCACTAAACCACTCACACACTCAATCATTCATCTACTCACCCACCCACTCACTCATCCGCTCACTAACTCAACCACTCACCCACCCACCCGCTCACCCATTCATCCATTCCATCACTCACCCACTCACCCACTCACTCACCAACTCACCCACCCACCCACTTACCAACCCACTCACTTACCCGTCCGCTCACCCTTAATTGAATGAACACAGCTGTACCAATGATACTCACGCACTCGCTCACTAACCCAATCACTCACTCATCCACTCACTCGTCCACTAATTCACTCATCAACTCACCCACCCACCCACTTACCCATTCACTCACTCACCCACTCACTCACTCGTCCACTCACCCACTCACTCATCCACTCACTCACCCACTCACTCACTCATCCACTCACCCACGCACACACCCATTCACCCGCTCACCCATTCACCCATTCACTCACTCACCCCCTCAGTCTCTCACCTACTCACCCACTCACCCACTCTCCAACTCACCCACACACTCACCCACTCACCGATTCACCCAACCACTCACTCACTAATCCACTCACTCATCCACTCACCCACCCAACCACTCACTCACTGACTCATCTACTCAACCACCCACCCACTCATCCACTCACCCTCTCACCCATTCCATCACTCACCCACTCACTCACCTACTCAACCTCCCACTCACTCACCCACTCACTCACCTACTCACCCACCCACTCACTTACTAATCCACTCACTCATCCACTCACCCACTCACCCACTTACTCATTCACCCATTCACTCACTCAACCACTCATTCACTCACCCACCTACTCACTCACTCACCCACCCACCCAGCCACCCACTCACTCCCTCACTCACCCACCAACTCAATCACACACCCATTCACCCACCCACTCATCCACTCACCCTCTCACCCATTTCATCACTCACCTACTCACCAACTCACTCACCTACTCACCCACTGACTCACCCACCCACTCATTTACTAATCCACGCACTCATCCACTCACCCACCCACCCACTCACCCACTCACTTATTCACCCATTGACTCACTCAACCACTCACTCACCCACCTACTCACTCACCCACCCACCCACGCACCCAGCCACCCACCCACTCACTCACCCACTCAATCACCCTCCGACTCACCCATTCACCCACCCACTCATCCATTCACCCTCTCACACATTCCATCACTCACCCACTCACCCACCCACTCACCTACTCACCCACCCACCCACTCACTCACTCACTCAATAATACACTCACTCATCCACTCACCCACCAACCTACTCACTCACCCACCCACCCAGCCACCCACCCACTCACTAACTCACTCACCCACCCACCCACTCAATCACCCACACACTCACCCATTCACCCATCCACTCATCCATTCACCCTCTCACACATTCCATCACTCACCCATTCACCCACTCACTCACCTACTCACCCACTCACTCACCCATTCCATCACTCACCCACTCACCCAATCACTAACCTACTCACCCACCAACTCACTCACCCACTCACTCACCTACTCACCCACTCACTCACTAATCCACTCACTCATCCACTCACCCACCCACTCACCCAAATCACTCACTCACCCACCTACTCACTCACCCACCCACCCACTCACCCATTCACCCAACCACTCATCCACTCACCCACCCACCCACTCACTCACCCACCCACTCACTCACCCACTAACCCACTCACCCATTCACCCATCCACTCACTCACCAACTCACCCATTCACAAACTCACTCACTCACTCACCTGCTCGCTCACCCTTAATTGAATGAACACAGCTGTACCAATTATATTCTATCTGCGTCTAAACATCCCACTGCTATTGTTAGTGTGGGAGTCAAGTTTCGTGTTTATTTGGTTAGTCAGGCTGTATCAATATACTCATTGACACATTGAGACCAATAACGACTGATAGAGATACACGCACGTCGATAGATATACATAGACACGTGAAGGTAGATAGATACTCTTAGAGATGAATAGAGATACGTAGAGACCCATTGAGATACACAGAGATATACGGATACCCTTTGGGATACTCATAGACCCATAGAGATACTCATAGACCCATAGAGATACACAGAAATACACAAAGACCCATAGAGATACTCAGATACCCATTAAAATACACAGAGATACACAGATATCCATAGAGATAGACAGAGATGAATAGAGACCCATAGACAAACACAGGGATACAGATGTAATGACATCGCGGGAAGTCAGTTTGTAGTACCGGCCTATAGAGGCACGGCGTGCGGTGTAATGACACCACGGACACCACAGTGGTGTGGGTGTAGTAGCGGCCCTAGAGGGACCCGGTGAGCGCTGATTGATAGCGCTGGATGGCACCAAGCTTGGCGTGCAGTGCTAGCCCGACAGGACATGGTTTTGGAGTGCCGGCCGTAGAAATTAGGTTGCTAAAGGCCATGGCACTTTGGTTGACCCAAGAGGACACGTGCCCAGTTAAGTCTACAAAGGGGCCCGAGTGGGGGCTAGGGGTGGTCACGTGGCTAGCATCCAGATCCTTTCCGAGGATTGTGGAAGGTGGTCGTGGCCAAGGGCGGAGCCAGCCACGCTGCAGAGAATAGAAGCCGAGTCCCCAGAGGGACCGGCGTTGTTGTTCATCCTGGAAGAAACCTTCATCTACGTTCTCCGTTCCACTCACTCACTCATCCACTCACTCATCCACTCACCAATTCACTCACTCACCCACTAATGCACTCACTTACTCATCTACTCACTTACCCACCCACTCTCCCACCCACTCACCCATTCACCCACCCACTCTTCCACTTACCCAACCACTCACCCAATCACCCATTCAATCACTCACCCAGTCAGTCACTTACCTATTCACCCACTCACCCACTCACTCACCCACTTACTCACTCTCCTACTCATCCACTCACTCACTCACCCACACACTCATCTACTCACTCACTCATCCACTCACTCACTCATGGACTCACCCACTCACCCATTCCCTCATTCACTCACTCACTCACTCACCCACTCTGTCACTCACCTACTCACCCAACCACTCACTCACTCTCCCACCCACTCACCAACTCACCCACTCACTCATCTACTCACTCAGTCATCCACTCACTCACTCATCCACTCACCCACCCACCCACTCAACCAGTCACCCATTCACTTACCCAATCAGTCCTTAACCTACTCAACCACCCACCCACTCAACCACCCACTCACTCATTCACTCACCCACTCACTCACTCACCCACTCACCCAGCCACTCACCCAGCCACTCACCCACTCATCCATTTACCCACCCAGCCACTCTGCCACTCTCCCACCAACCACACACTCACCCAGCCACTCACCCACTCACTCACTCACTCACCTGACCCCTCACCCTTAATTGAATGAACACAGCTGTACCAATGATATTCTATCGCCGTCTAAACGTCCCACTGCTATTGTTAGTCTGGGAGTCAAGTTCCGTGTTTATTTGGTTTGTCTGGCTGTATCAACATACTCATAGACACATTGAGACCCATATATCTATGTAGTGGCGGTGCGCGCTGACAAGGTGGGGGTGTGTGTGTGCGCGCGCCGGGCGTGGCTACATCGAGTGTGGGGGTGTTGACGCACGCCGACAGTGATGGATCACGGGGCGGCACTGGGTGCGTGGTTGTGCGCGTTGACACGATATGGGAAACAGGATCGTGGGCAGCGCGCTGAGTGATTGGTCAACTGGGGTGGGTGCTCTCAGCGACGTCCGCATGGAGGACTATAAAGGGGGACGCACGAGAGCACTCGGAGAGTTATTACCAGCTGAAGATCGAAGACGGAGTTGAAGAGATAGGGCCCTGAGACCCCTAGCCCCGCTGTCCTTGTAAGGGCCGGGACCCTGTGCGGCTCAGAGGCGAGGCTGTGGGACCCGTGGCCTGGCGTCCATGTGGGACGAGGCTGTGGGACCCAGGGTCGAGACTAATAACCCAGCCGGGTGGGTTCCGAGAAGCTACGGGGCGTAAGAACCCGTGTGGGTGTAGCCAGGGGAACCTCGTGGGTTATGTGGCAGTTGCCACCCGTGTAAAATAAGTTGGTGTTAATAAAAGGTGTGCTACCCGTCAGAGTCGTCTCCCGCCAAGTTACTACTTTACAACTGGTGTCAGAAGTGAACCTGTCTTCTAAAACGATGGATACTAGGAAGACTACCCATACCCACGAGCGAGATCGGGAAGACGACGGCGTACCGGAGCCACAAGCCTCGGGAGGCGAGGACGATGAGATGCCGCCGATGCAGCACCTCGCGGCGATGGCCGACGCTCCGCTCGTCTCCAACACCGGCCTTCAGGATGCACACTCTCGCCTGGCGGAGTTGCTGCTTGCCGCAGCTTCAATTTTGTCAGAAATCACTGCTTCAGGAGGCGGGAGGACGACTACGAGGTTGGAGGAGGGAGCGCGGCCGGCGGGATCCCGCCACAACGCGCTTCGCGCCGAAAGTTTTGAAATTGGCGCCATTTTCGAGGGTCCACCATCCATTGGCGGGAAGCGTGGACACCACGTGGTCGGGGACCTCCACTCTACACAGCCCGCATCATTGGCGCGCGCCGAAACTCTCCACCATGCGCCTGCCGACGGAGCCGACATTTTCGTTGACCACAGCGGTGCGCGGGAAAAGCATTTATCGGGGGACGACGACCAGGTCTTCCAACAAAGACTGCCCGCGCTCACGGCGTTCAAGGCGGACGGGGGCGACTGGGGGGCCTTCCAACGAAGGTTCCTCGCGCATCAGGAGATGTCGGGGTGGTCCGACACCACTGCCCTACGCGCGCTGCCGGAGACGCTCGACGACGACGCGCTTGCGGCCTTCACATCCGCCCCAAGGTCGTCCCGCTCAACGCTCCAGGCCACGCTACATCTCATGGCTAAGGTGTTCGGACCGCCCTCGACCTGTCGCCACCAGTTTTACGAACGGCGTAAGGTGGATGGAGAAACTACGCTCGCCTATCGCACGTCGCTGCTCGCCCTGGCGGACGCCGCTTTTCCCCGCATGGACAAGGAGGAGAAGGACGCCATGGTGACAGAGCAGCTGCTGGCGTTGGCTCACGGTCTGGGAGTGCCCATCAATACGGCGGACGAGATGGACATCTGCTCCTTGGGGGTTGCGACAAGTATTCACGCACACGAGGTCCTCAAGCGCAAGCGGACGGTCATCTGTGCATTGGCGGGATCGCGACACCAGCCGCGACGGTCGCCGAGCCTCAGACTGCTACGGCTCGGGAGGAGGCCTTCACCGTGTCAAGACCGGGGGAGTGGAGATCGGGAGGTCGTTCGCCCGTACGATCCCGCAAGCTGGAGCAACCGAAACCTACGACGTCCCTCGTCTTGTGCTACAACTGCGGCCTCCGGGGTCACGTCGCGTCCGGGTGCCGGGCTCCGCGTCAGCGCGCCACGGGACCACGTCCGGACGACGACCAAGGCCCCAAGTCATCCCAGCTAACCCCGGCAAGTCGCGGCACCCCACACGCTTGGTCCACATACACGGCACACTCGGGTCGCCGCTTCGCGGTGGGGGGACCGCGTATGGGTACCGGGGATTCGGTTCGGCGAGGGGGGTTCGTACACGGCCCGGGCGCAGTCAAATGGTCCGAGTTGGCCCACAGGATAGTGGCTGCGTCGGCCGGGTCGTCCGTAGTAACGGGGTTTATTGACGGGGTCGAGGTCCGGGTGCTGGTGGACACGGGTGCGTCGGCCACTATCATTTCGGACCTTATTTATAACATCCTTCCCGTCCAATGCCGACCCCTTCTTCCGGTGGACGTACCGTTTTACGCGGCAAACGGGGGATCTTTGGGAATCATCGGACAGATTCGGGCGACTATTTGTATTGGTGATATCAAATTGGCGGGTCCCATTTTTGTGTCATCGTCTCTGGCAGTGCCTTGTTTACTGGGTACGGACTTTCTGGCTAAAATGCCCATTAAAATTCTCATTGATCAGGCCTGCATTGAGCTTCCATCGGGTCGGCGGGTTGCATTTTTAACGAGTCCTACCAAAATACGCACGGTTTGTGCAACGGTTCAGGCGCTGGCAACTCAGACTGTGCGGGTGCCCCCGGGATCGCAAATGTTGGTACCCCTTCGGTTGCGAAAACCCCTCGGGATTGACGCAGGGGAACAAGGTGTTCTGTTGGGGCCGTCAAACAGAGCTGTTGGGGGCCTCGACTTAGCGGTAGCTCAGACCATGGTGCGGGCGGACAGGGATCCGTTCGTTATGGTTCTGAATACGGGGTCGCGGCCAGCTGTTATTACACAGGGCACGGTGCTGGCTCACGCGGCGCCGCTACCCGTCGACGAACAGCTCGTTGCGCATGCCGACTCTAGCCTCGATACGCATCCTCCATTGGAGGAGGGGACAGAATGGTTGGACTCGTTGTGTGCTGGGTCTAGTGACTTGTCTAGTGTGCAGTTGGGAGCGTTGAGGGGCCCTGCTACTCGAATTCGCTGACGTTTTTAGCAGACACAAGTACGATATTGGCTGCACGGACTTGTTGCGCCACCACATAGCGACCGGTGATGCGGCCCCTATTCGGCAAAATCCCTTCCGGCTCAGCCCAGCCGAGAAGGAGCATGTGAGATCGGCTGTTAATGACATGTTGGCTGCCGACATCATTTCGCCCTCTTCCAGTCCGTGGGGTGCTCCCATCGTCCTTGTTAAAAAACAGGACGGGTCCTTGCGGTTTTGTGTGGATTTTCGCCGCCTAAATAAAATCTCAATGGCAGACGCGTATCCACTCCCCAGGATGGATGAGTCGCTGGATGCCTTGGCGGGAGCACAGTATTTTTCAACGCTTGACCTGCTTTCGGGATTTTGGCAATTGCCCCTCGATGAGGAAACTAAACCTAAGACCGCTTTCCGGACACCAGGAGGCCTATTTGAATTCAATCGATTGCCCATGGGCTTACATTCTGCTCCCGCCACGTTCCAGAGGCTCATGGAATTGGTTTTGTCAGGACTCCAATGGGACACCTGTTTGATCTACCTCGATGATATCATCATTTTCAACCGGACTTTCGAGGAGCACCTCCAGCGATTGAGAGGGGTGTTCCTCAGGATGCGTTCCGCTAAATTAAAATTTAAACCGGCTAAATGTCACCTGCTTCGGGAATCGGTCAGGTACTTGCGGCATATTGTTGGCCGTTCAGGGATCTCCACAGACCCTGCTAAGACGCACTGCGTCAGCTCATGGCCAACGCCAACCTCAGTCACTGAAGTCCGCAGCTTCATAAGATTCGCCTAATACTACCGCCGTTTTGTCGAACATTTTGCCACCATAGCCAGGCCCCTACACGCTTTGACGGCTAAAGGGGTAAGGTTTCACTGGGGCTCAGAGGAGGAGGCTGCGTTCTGCTCCCTTCGGGACGCCTTGGTGCGGGCTCCTCCCTTGTGTTACCCCGATTTCACGCAACCGTTTCTGCTTGACACGGATGCCAGTAACACGGGTATCGGGGGAGTGCTCTCACAGGTGGTCGGGGGGGTCGAACGGGTGGTCGCCTACGGTAGTAGAGTTCTGTCACCTGCGGAACAACGCTACTGTGTGACACGTCGTGAATTGCTAGCGATCGTTTTTTTTATACAGCAATTCAGGCCGTATCTCTACGGACGTCATTTTACTGTTCGTACAGACCACGCGGCTCTCCAGTACACAATGCGGGTGGCGCAACCCTCCGGCCAATTGTCCCGATGGCTGGAGGTCCTCCAAGACTACCAGTTCACGACGATTTACCGAAAGGGATTGCGGCACTCGAATGTGGATGCCTTGTCGCGGTTGTCGCCTCGCTCGGAATGCGCGTGTCTTCTGGGATCGGCGCGGTGTAAACCCCCTGTCACCGTCCCCGCGGAAGTTTTGCTCGCTGCCACTGACGCTCCGGAGGTCGATGCGCCCGCCGCTCCTACGGGCGGGGACTCGTTACTCGCGTTGCCTCTTACCGAGTGGGGCCGTCTCCAAATGGCCGACAGCTCCCTACTCACGCTGCGTCGGAAGGCAGAGGCTCCCGGGGGGGGGGGAAACGCGGGTCAGTTCATGGGTGGTCAGACAGGGCCTCCTGATGAAGTGGGACAATATGTCCCGGCGCCATACGCTCGTTGTGCCATCTGCTATGCGGGGTAGGGTCGTTTTGGCTGCTCACGAACGACTCATGCATTTGGGATTTCACAAAACGCTCGCCCTACTCCAACGGGACTATTACTGGCCGGGTATGGGGAGCGACGTGGCAAACATCCTCAAGGGATGTGTGGGGTGCGCTCGAAGGAAACCGCCACAAATAGCGGCTAATCCACCGCTACAATCCATTCAGGTTTCGCGCACGAACGAACTGGTTGCGCTCGACATTCTGGGGCCCTTTCCCGCTACACCTAGGGGTAACAAATACCTGCTGGTTGGCGTAGAATACTTCACCCGATGGCCCATGGCGTGGCCACTCGCCAACCAGTCGGCTGCGGCGGTGGCGGACGCCTTTGTCCAGGGCTATGTTTTGGACAAAGGCGCCCCCGAACACTTGCTGACGGACCAAGGAAATAATTTTTCGAGCGTTTTGTTGCGCGAGGTGTGCGACCTGTTGGGTACAAAAAAAGTGCGTACCTCCCCGTACCACCCGCAGACTGATGGAATGGTTGAACGTCTAAACAGGACGATTACTTCTATGCTGTGCCAACAGGTCTGCAACGATCAGGTTGATTGGGACTTGCAGGTACCTGGGGTACTCGCGGCCTATCGAATGGCCCCCCATGCGGCAACGGGGTTTTCCCCATTTTTTCTCATGTATGGGCGGGAGGCTGATCCGCCTATGGATGTCCAACTGGGGATTTCCCAGCCACGTGCGAAATACAAATTGGCCGACCACATCAAATTTAATATCGCCAAACTGGCTGAAGCGCGAGAGGCTGCGAGGTTGAATTCGAGGTCGCGCCAGGTCGCTAACGAGAGGTTGCATGAACGAAAAGTGTATACGCACGATTGGAAAACAGGCGATAAGGCCTGGCTGCATTGCCCACATGCACCGTTGGCTACGTCCCCTAAATTGTTGAGACCATGGAGGGGACCTGTGGAAATCGTGCGTATTGCGCGACCCCAGTGTATCCAGATTAAATGGGGAAAACGCCGTTGGTACGTACACCCCTCCCGGCTGAAACCTTTCGCGGCAACCCATGACCTCCCTTTGTGCCGTAACGACCGAGCGTGTGATGGGGCCGTCGGCTCGGGGTGGGAGGTGTCGCAGTCTGATCCTCACGTGTCTCCGCCTGACCTACTCCCAGGTGTCGCGGACCTGACGGCTGCTGACCGCCGAGAGCCGGAACCCCGAGGCGCGCGCGGATCTACAATGCCTGCCCCGTGCCTCCCTGGACTGCCGGCGCCACCGGACGGTCAACCGCGTCTGGTGCCGTACGACGGACCGGCCAGACGGACTCGTGCTAAGACACGCCACTTTTCCTGAAAAAAAAAAAAAAAGAGGGGGGGCCCGAGATTGCGACTCGGCGCCACGTTCCCCTTCTGCCCGCTACATTGCCCCGTGCAAGGGGTGGTCGGAAATGAAGGGACGCTGCACGAGTCATTTTTGTATATACGTTTATTGTTGTCGCTCGCCGTTTGTACATATTGTTCTTGTTGTTGCGGTGGTATGCTCTGCTTACGGATGGCGGAGTTCTTATTGTGTTGTGTTGTTGTGATTGTTGCTGGTGTTACGGGGCACACACTAAAGGGGGGAGGGAAATACATTTTTTTAGCAGCCAGGTCGGCTGCGAGCTATGTGGTAGGGGGTGATGTAGTGGCGGTGCGCGCTGACAAGGTGGGGGTGTGTGTGTGCGCGCGCCGGGCGTGGCTACATCGAGTGTTGGGGTGTTGACGCACGCCGACAGTGATGGATCACGGGGCGGCGCTGGGTGCGTGGTTGTGCGCGTTGACACAATATGGGAAACAGGATCGTGGGCACCGCGCTGAGTGATTGGTCAACTGGGGTGGGTGCTCTCAGCGACGTCCGCATGCAGGACTATAAAGGGGGACGCGCGGGAGCACTCGGGGGGTTATTACCAGCTGAAGATCGAAGACGGAGTTGAAGAGATAGGGCCCTGAGACCCCTAGCCCCGCTGTCCTTGTAAGGGCCGGGACCCTGTGCGGCTCAGAGGCGAGGCTGTGGGACCCGTGGCCTGGCGTCCATGTGGGACGAGGCTGTGGGACCCAGGGTCGAGACTAATAACCCAGCCGGGTGGGTTCCGAGAAGCTACGGGGCGTAAGAGCCCGTGTGGGTGTAGCCAGGGGAACCTCGTGGGTTATGTGGCAGTTGCCACCCGTGTAAAATAAGTTGGTGTTAATAAAAGGTGTGCTACCCGTCAGAGTCGTCTCCCGCCAAGTTACTACTTTACATCTACATAGAGACCCATAACGACTGATTGCGATACATGCACGTCGATAGATATACATAGACGCATAAAGGTAGATATTTACTCTTGGAGATGAATAGAGATACATAGCGACACATAGAGATACAGAGAGACCTATTGAGATACAGAGACCCATTGATATACAGAGAGATAAACAAAGATGATTGGAGATACGTAGAGATACACAGATACTCATAGAGACACACAGAGGCTCATAGAGATACACAGACATACACAAAGACCCATAGAGATACTCAGATACCCATTAAAATGCACAGAGATACACAGATATCCATAGAGATAGACAGAGATGAATAGAGACCCATAGACAAACACAGGGATACAGATGTAGTGACATCGCGGGATGTCCCTGTGCAGTACCGGCCTAGAGAGGCACGGCGTGCGGTGTAACGACACCACGGACATCGCAGCGGTGTGGGTGTAGTAGCGGCCCTAAAGGGGCCCGGTGAGTGCTGATTGATAGCGCTGAATGGCACCACGCTTGGCGTGCAGTGCCAGCCCTACAGGACATGGTGTGGGAGTGTCGGCCGTAGGAATGAGGTTACTAAAGGCCATGGCACTCTGGTTGACCCGAATTGACACGTGACCAGTTAAGTCTACAAAGGGGCCCGAGTGGGGGCTCGGGGTGGTCACGTGGTTAGCATCCAGATCCTTCCCGAGGATTGTGGAAGGTGGTCGTGGCCAAAGTCAGAGCCAGCCACGCCGCAGAGAATAGAAGCCGGGTCCCCAGAGTGACCGGCGTTGTTGTCCATCCTGGAAGAAACCTACGTCTACGTTCTCTGTTCCACTCACTCACTCATCCACTCACTCATCCACTCACCCATTCACCAATTCACTCACTCACCCACTCACTCACTCATCTACTCACTCACTCATCTACTAACCCTCCCACCCATTCACTCACCGACTCAGTCAATCACCTACTCACCCACCCACCGACTCACCCTACCACTTTCTTAACCACTCATCCATCCACTCATCCACCCATTCTCCCACCCACTCACTCACTTATCTACTCACTCATCCACTCACTCACTCACACACCCACTCACTCACCCGCTCACCCACTCACGCACTCACTCGTTCACCAACTCAATCACTCATCCACTCACTCACTCATCCACTCACTCATTCATCCACTCACTCACTTACTCACTCACTCACTCACCCACTCACTCACTCATCCACTCACTCATCCACCCGCTCACCCGTTCACCCATTCACTCAATCACCCACACCCTCACTCACTCATCCACTCACTCACTAGATCATCCACTCAATAACCCATTCACGCATTCACGAACCCACTGAGTCACTTACTCACCGACCCACCCACTCAGACTTTCACCAATTCATCCACTCACTCACTCGCTCACCCACTCACCCACTCACTCACTCTCTCACCCACTCATTCACTCACCCACTCACCCAGCCACTCACCCACTCATCCATTTACCCACCCAGCCACTCTGCCACTCTCCCACCAACCACACACTCACCCAGCCACTCACCCACTCACTCACTCACCTGACCGCTCACCCTTAATTGAATGAACACAGCTGTACCAATGATATTCTATCGCCGTCTAAACGTCCCACTGCTATTGTTAGTCTGGGAGTCAAGTTCCGTGTTTATTTGGTTTGTCTGGCTGTATCAACATACTCATAGACACATTGAGACCCATATGTCTATGTAGTGGCGGTGCGCGCTGACAAGGTGGGGGTGTGTGTGTGCGCGCGCCGGGCGTGGCTACATCGAGTGTGGGGGTGTTGACGCACGCCGACAGTGATGGATCATGGGGCGGCACTGGGTGCGTGGTTGTGCGCGTTGACACGATATGGGAAACAGGATCGTGGGCAGCGCGCTGAGTGATTGGTCAACTGGGGTGGGTGCTCTCAGCGACGTCCGCATGGAGGACTATAAAGGGGGACGCACGAGAGCACTCGGAGAGTTATTACCAGCTGAAGATCGAAGACGGAGTTGAAGAGATAGGGCCCTGAGACCCCTAGCCCCGCTGTCCTTGTAAGGGCCGGGACCCTGTGCGGCTCAGAGGCGAGGCTGTGGGACCCGTGGCCTGGCGTCCATGTGGGACGAGGCTGTGGGACCCAGGGTCGAGACTAATAACCCAGCCGGGTGGGTTCCGAGAAGCTACGGGGCGTAAGAGCCCGTGTGGGTGTAGCCAGGGGAACCTCGTGGGTTATGTGGCAGTTGCCACCCGTGTAAAATAAGTTGGTGTTAATAAAATGTGTGCTACCCGTCAGAGTCGTCTCCCGCCAAGTTACTACTTTACATCTACATAGAGACCCATAACGACTGATTGCGATACATGCACGTCGATAGATATACATAGACGCATAAAGGTAGATATTTACTCTTGGAGATGAATAGAGATACGTAGCGACACATAGAGATACAGAGAGACCTATTGAGATACAGAGACCCATTGATATACAGAGAGATAAACAAAGATGATTGGAGATACGTAAAGATACACAGATACTCATAGAGACACACAGAGGATCATAGAGATACACAGACATACACAAAGACCCATAGAGATACTCAGATACCCATTAAAATGCACAGAGATACACAGATATCCATAGAGATAGACAGAGATGAATAGAGACCCATAAACAAACACAGGGATACAGATGTAGTGACATCGCGGGATGTCCCTGTGCAGTACCGGCCTAGAGAGGCACGGCGTGCGGTGTAACGACACCACGGACATCGCAGCGGTGTGGGTGTAGTAGCGGCCCTAGAGGGGCCCGGTGAGTGCTGATTGATAGCGCTGAATGGCACCACGCTTGGCGTGCAGTGCCAGCCCTACAGGACATGGTGTGGGAGTGTCGGCCGTAGGAATGAGGTTACTAAAGGCCATGGCACTCTGGTTGACCCGAATTGACACGTAACCAGTTAAGTCTACAAAGGGGCCCGGGTGGGGGCTAGGGGTGGTCACGTGGTTAGCATCCAGATCCTTCCCGAGGATTGTGGAAGGTGGTCGTGGCCAAAGTCAGAGCCAGCCACGCCGCAGAGAATAGAAGCCGGGTCCCCAGAGTGACCGGCGTTGTTGTCCATCCTGGAAGAAACCTACGTCTACGTTCTCTGTTCCACTCACTCACTCATCCACTCACTCATCCACTCACCCATTCACCAATTCACTCACTCACCCACTCACTCACTCATCTACTCACTCACTCATCTACTAACCCTCCCACCCATTCACTCACCGACTCAGTCAATCACCTACTCACCCACCCACCGACTCACCCTACCACTTTATTAACCACTCATCCATCCACTCATCCACCCATTCTCCCACCCACTCACTCACTTATCTACTCACTCATCCACTCACTCACACACCCACTCACTCACCCGCTCACCCACTCACGCACTCACTCGTTCACCAACTCAATCACTCATCCACTCACTCACTCATCCACTCACTCATTCATCCACTCACTCACTTACTCACTCACTCACCCACTCACTCACTCACTCATCCACTCACTCATCCACCCGCTCACCCGTTCACCCATTCACTCAATCACCCACACCCTCACTCACTCATCCACTCACTCACTAGATCATCCACTCAATAACCCATTCACGCATTCACTAACCCACTGAGTCACTTACTCACCGACCCACCCACTCAGACTTTCACAAATTCATCCACTCACTCACTCGCTCACCCACTCACCCACTCACTCACTCACTCTCTCACCCACTCATTCACTCACCCACTAACCCACTCACTCACCGACTCACTCACTCATCCACTCACTCACTCATCCACTCACTCACTTCAGTTTCATTTATTTGGAATAACCCTGTGAGCCATTCGGCTCTTGATTCGGGTGCAATCGCAACAAACAATACAATTACAAGATACATTTAAAATTTACTTTAAGCAAATTGAAACTTCCCCTCCAAAAACAATAAAATCTTCCAGAAACAGCACCATTTGTTTATGCTGCGTACAAAAATGTGCATAAAATCCCATTTTGATGTTAGATCACAATAACAATGATAATGCAATATAGATAAAAAAAATGTAAGTATAACTCTATATTGATTTAAAGCTTTCGTGACTGCAGGGATTCATCTTCTTGGTTCTTTCGGTAAAGTCACGTAGAAGGGAAGTAATAAAATAATAAAAATAAAACATAATAAAATTATTCTCACGACGTTTCGGCCACGACGCAAGCAGCCGTCCTCAGGTGAAAACCAGGTCCGTCGAGGCGACAGAGTCTGAATGAAACAGCACACGAGCTTTGAGCATATATATATAAGCTGGGCGCCTTGACAAATATCAAGAGGAATTTGGCATATTTATGGGAAATGCAGGAATGTGATTAGTACTACATATGCATGTGCATTATGCAGGATTAACAGCATCAAAGGGAGCTGCAGTTGCTGCTGCTGCAGTTTCTGCTGCTGCTGCAGTTTCTGCTGCTGCTGCTCACGTTTACGGTGACTTTCAGACCGCGTTCCACTCACTGGCATGGTGCAGTGTGCAGAGTAATGTATGGTGTCGTAATTGTATAGTAAATATATAGCAGTGTGATACACATTAGGGTGGGTAGAATAATACATAGTGTTATATTAAAATGGATAAGGCAGCAACTGCAGCAGCAGCAACTGAAGCAGCAGCAGCAACTGCAGCAGCAGAAACTGCAGCAGCAGCAGAAACTGCAGCAACAGCAGCAACTGCAGCAGCAGCAGCAACTGCAGCAGCAGCAGCAGCAACTGCAGCTCCCTTTGATGCTGTTAATCCTGCATAATGCACATGCATATGCAGTACTAATCACATTCCTGCATTTCCCATAAATATGCTAAATTCCTCTTGATATGCAAATTCCTTTGTCAATGCGCCCAGCTTATATATATGCTCCAAGCTCGTGTGGTGTTTCATTCAGACTCTGTCGCCTCGACGGACCTGGTTTTCACCTGAGGACGGCTGCTTGCGTTGTGGCCGAAACGTCGTGAGAATAATTTTATTATGTTTTATTTTTATTATTTTATTACTTGCCTTCTACGTGACTTTACCGAAAGAACCAAGAAGATATAACTCTATACTACATCAAAAAATCGGGCTAAACTAAACCTATCTAGAAATTACTAAAATAATGCTAGAAAACAATGTAACAGTGATAATAAGAAATGTGATTGAAAGTTTACAATAGCGACATACATAACATATATTACTAAACCTAGCATCCTTCGCTAGCTGCATGAGTCAATCCAAGAGTAACAATAGTAGTAGCAGCACACTATAATCAAAATACATAACAATTTCTCGCATTGGTCATCGATAGCTATATATTTGATTTCAGGCCACTGGATAGCAGTGGCAGCTAGGGTTGTACGACTCCTCTAGAGCAGTTTTGAGTGATGGTCTTGTAGGTAATGACCCAAGCTGGAGTTTAATTGCGATAGCATTCCAGACCCTGGGGGCATCTATAGCAAAGGCCCTCCCTCCAGTATTTGTACGGCAATAAGGAATGTGGTAGCTGGTAAATGAGCGAAGATCTTAGCTCATATCTCTTTCTGAAACAATGAGGAGATCCAGCAGGTAATCGTTTCGTAAGTACATCGTAAATAAATAATATCTGATGCATAAGCCGTCGATCATTAAGAGAAGTTAAGTTTGACCCAATGTAGAGATCGCAGTGGTGGGTCCTATATGGGCAGTTCGATGCAAATCTTAAGGCCAAGTGATATATTGAGTCAAGTTTCTTCAGAACAGTACTGTGTGCTGATTTATATACGATATCACAGTAATCAAGTAGAGGCATGATGGTAGCTTTTATCAATTACAAACGGAACATAGGTGGAAAACAGTGCTTGTGTCGATACAAAAAACCAATTGTTTTGTCTTTTTACCAATATAATCAATGTGTTCTTGAAAATTCATTTTTGAATCAAGGATGACCCCAAGATACTTATAGATGTTGACCTGCTCTATTTCATAATTAGTTTTTGAATATAAATAGGGAAAAATAACGTCCTGCTTTAGTCCTGGTAAGAAGCATAGCACCTTGGTTTTGGAGGTATTCAAGACTAGTTTAAGAGCATCTAGCTGTCGTTGTAGTTTGTCGAAATCGACCTGGAGCCTAGCAATCACGTCATCCGGAGAGCGTCCAGCAGTAATCAGTATAGCGTCTCCTGCAGAAATATAAGAGAGAACAAGAGGGGGCCGAGGATTGAACCCTGTGGAACTCCTTTTTTATCTTAACACTGTTTGACCTTCAACCATCTGTGAAAACAGTTTGGGTGCGAGAAGAGAGGTAAATTTTTAACCATTCTACTGCGTGCTTGGAGAAACGGAGGCAACTTACTTTACTTAGCAGCGTGTTGTGGTCCACTATATCAAAAGCTTTGGACAAGTCAAGAAATAGACTGGCGCAGTATTGCTTTTTATCAAGGCTACTGTAAATGTGATTTAGAGAGTCCAATGCAGCAGTTGCGGTGCTGTATTGTTTCGGATCCCTGATTGTTTTCTATGTAATATATTGTTGTCGGACAGGAAACTGCTAAGTTGATAGTTCAGTAATTCTTTCATCAACGGAGACAAAATTGAGATCGGTCAGTAGTTATTTGGATCATCTTTAGGGCCTCCTTTGTGAAGTGAACGAACATAGGAATGTTTCCATTCTATAGGTAGTGATGCGTCTTTGATGGATAGGTTGTAAATATGGGCTATCGGTTTGTATATTAGGTGACCAACAGTAAGCAGAGCAAAAACGGGAATACTATCTGCTCTGGTAGCGGAAGACGCTCTGAGGTTAGACATTTGTTTTAAAACATTTTTTTTGTGTATAGGCAAGAAATTAAATTTGTTTAACGTTTGGTCAGTGGTTTCCGAAATTACTTGAGCTCGGGTTACTCCCAATATATTGTCATAAAGGTCACCAGCTTCAGAAAAATGAAGGTTAAAATAGTCGACTATTTTTTGGGGATCTGAAAAACACTCCCCTTTTCGGTTTAGCGTAACAGGCAGATTATCTGTTTTAGATGTTTTTTCAATACATTTGATTGTTTTCCAGAAAATCCTGGCATTGCCATTTGATTCCAGGAGCGCGGAGGAAAAGTAAATATTTTTTTGCATTTCGTATTTTTTGGGCACATCTATTTCCTAAAATCCTGTATTCTAGCCAGTCATTTACCAAGTTACTTTTATGAGCAGATGCCCAAGCCTTGTTCCTAGTTTTCATGAGCTTAGTAATTAGAGGATCATACCATGGTGGGCGATTGCCTTTTATTTTAAATCTAACCAACGCAGCATGTTTGTTAAAAATTTTGAGAAATGTGGATCTGAAGGTCTCCCAAGCCGTTGTCAGGTCGGGGATATCACAGACATTGTCAATATCCGAGTTAAATACATCATTTCTAAATGCCTGAATGCTGAAGTGTCTCAGAGAGTGCTTCTCAACCAATTTAGGGGGGATATTGGGTTTGGCCGATCACCCCAAATATGGAGTGAACGCTAAGGTTATTACCCAGAACACCAGTTAGTGTGAAATTGTGACGGGCATTTGTCAATAGGACGTCAAGCAGTGATGAATGTCCCAGATTTTCTTAGTTGGGTATTGTTGGGACATTTATTAATTGAAACAGGTTAAATTCATCTGTAAAATTTGAGTCCACAGCCGGTGGATTTAGCCAATTCCAATTTAGATCTCCCACTAAAATTATTTCACCTATAGCAACACACTACTAATATCTGTTCATTATTCGGGAGAGTTATTTTAATAGCCAGACCTTCAAAGCAACATTCTTTTTTACACGGAGTGAGCTGGTGAACATGCTATAGTATTACGGACATATATGGCAATTCCACCTCCTTTAGACCCTCGATCAAGCCGAAAATTGTTGTAGTTGTCATTCGTCATTTGCAAGTCATTATGGCCGGAGTCAGAAACGTTTCTGTTAGGCAAAAACATGTCTGGGTCTAAATTAGCCACTTCTAGTTTTATTTGACTTTATTTATTTACGAGGCCTCTGATGTTTGCATGTAGAATACCAATACCTTTTCTGCTAGAAAAATCTACAGAATTAAACGAGGTCTTTATATTTGGGCCTGGATGATGCTCAATACCTCCCAGAAAACACATTCCTGCAGAAGGAGCTGGTAGGAACGTTCGGTTGCTCGGTCAATGGCTAGGGTCAACGGCGGCGTGGTGTATTCCGCAAATATGCCCGACTGTGAGGGCGGGCACAAGCCGGCGTGAAGGGTGGGGACCGAGTGGGGACCTGGGATGGTGGAGAGAAAAAAAAGCTGTTCCTCAAAAAAAAGAGTACAATACCCATCGGGGGGTTGTTGAACAAGTTGTCATACAATACTTACTCTACCTGGATGTGCATGTACCACCTAAAGCAGCCTCTCCCCCGCCTGAAAAGAGTGCAATTCTGCCAGCAGGCGGTGGCGGAAGACAGGTATCGCATCCAGGTCGTACCACTCGAGGCAGTTCAGGACTCCGTCGCTGTGGCCATCGTGTGCGACGAAGCGGTCGTACGATTGCACGGCGTGAATGACATTAATGATGACGTGCACGCCGCAGTCGTCTGTGTTTGGCTGCCGCGGCACAACCGCCAGAATGACATGCAGCGGCGCTGCGACAGGCGCGTCAGGCGGCAGGACCCTGTGAACGAGATCGGCGCCGAACGCCTCGAGCGATCGTGCGTTGCCCGACCTGCCGTTGCTTCGCGCCAGCGAGTCGAGAACAAACACAGTCGTACCAGCCGGGCTGGCCGCGTTGGCAATCAGCAGGAGTATCCAATGCGCCGCCTCATGGATTGGAATGATCCAGAGATGGCGCTGCAGCGCGGCGACATACGCGCGCTGCACGGGCATCTTTCCCGCCAGGTAGCTGGTGTACAGGAACGTGTTGAACAGGAAGATGTCGTCCGGGCACCGCGAGACGTACATCTGCATGAAGAAGGTGACGATCTGGCTGTTCAACCAGCGCCCCGGCGCCAGGCAGTCGAAGTCGTCCGCCGACCACGACATGCCAGTCGGGTAGCGCGCCGACAGTGCCTGGAAATGCCTGTAGGCGACGACAGTGGTCGGAATCTTCGGCGGCGCGCATCTGCGTGTCCATGTGCAGGACGCGGAAATGCTGGAACAGGGCTTTCGCCTTCGCCCCGTCGGACGTCTCGGCGTGCGTCGAGTACAACATGCAGTACAGGTCCTGCTTGTTGACAGTCGTTGGCAGCTGGAGGAAGTCGCCACCGAACGGCTTCAGAGGGTCGAACTTGGCGCGCAGACGCCCGTCGAGCAGCACGAGGAAGCCGAATGGCAGCATTGACACCTCGTCAATGACGACAAGGCACAGGCGTTTACCGCCGAGCGAGTTGAACATCTTGACGACCAGGTCGCCAGCGTTGAGGTCCTTGACCCACGACAACCACATCCGGGCGAACGTCTGTCCGCCGGGCAGTGGCGCCGCCCCAATGCTAGTGTAGCAGCAGCACACTGTTATGCTGCCGCACTCCTTGATCACATCCACCGTCTTGACGATGATGTAGCTTTTGCCGCACCCGCCACCGCCGTGCATCATGGGCAACTGCTGTTCGCCGCTGTCGACCAGCGTGGACAAGATGGCACGCTGGTCGTCGGTGAGGTCGGAGAGGTCGCACGAGACCTCAAGTGGGAACTGAACATCAGCTCCCTCATAAAGAGAGCACAACAGAGGATGTACTTCCTACGGCAGCTGAAGAAATTCGACCTGCCAAAGACAATGATGGTGCACTTCTACACAACCATCATTGAGTCCATCCTCACCTTCTCCATCACCATCTGGTACGCTGCTACCACTGCAAAGGACAAGAGCAGACTGCAGCGTATCATCCGCACTGCTGAGAAGGTGATTGGCTGCAATCTGCCAAACCTCAAGGACCTGTACACCTCGAGGACCCTGAGGCGAGCGAGGAAGATTGTGGCCGACTCCCCATGCTGAGTCTGCATTTGACCAGGCCCTTCGGCGGCTTCTCGCACGTGAAGCCGTGCTCGTGGTGGCCCACCAGCGGCGCCTTGCGCTGCGCGATGGCGACAAACTCATCGTATTCGCTGGCTGCGTCGGGCACGGCCAATTCGATAGCGCGCGGCCGTGCCACGTCCATGTCAAGCGCGAGTATGTCCTTGTACCAATCGCCCACATCAGGCGCCAGGTGCGTGCAGGAAACGCTGTCAAGGATGCAGCCGACGGCCCGCCGCACGTCAACGGGCGCAGCCACGACAGCGCCGACGCGTACGCCGTCATGTGCCAGTGCAAGCGGCCGCCCATCTGCGGCTCGGTGTTGCCATTGATAGCTGCGAGCTTCAGGTAGGCGCCGCGCTCCCGCATCGTATAGTTGCGTGATACGCGCGTCTGCGAGGCTTGCAGGCAGTGCAAGACGTCGTTGAGCAGCGTCCGCAGCTTGCTGCCATACGAGATGGCCGCCAGCGCCTGGCGCGAACGCGTCAGCTGGATCCGAGCAGAGGCATTGTCGCGGATCTCGGGCGGCAGATTGGCGCGTGTAAACCCGGCGCGCGACACGATGCAGTCAGGATCGTTCCAGCGATTTATCAGGGTGTGGCGCGGTACGGCGTTGTCCTCGAATTCGGGCGCGCCCCTGTCAAGAAGTAGCCGCCAATCCCGTATCTGAGTCGCATCGCGGTCATCTTGGGGCTCGTCACAACGCGCTCAAACAGGCTGAACAGGACGGTCACCCCGACCATGGACAGGATCCGGCAGACGGTCACATTGAGCTTCTTGGCCTCGTCCAACAGTGGATTGTCGCGGACCCACACTAGACGCTCCCAGAAGACGGACGAGTTGGTGAGCTCGCCCAGCTTCTCCAGCTGCTTGTCGCGCTTGGCGCTGATCTGCGCTGTCGAACGGACACAGGCATGCCGCTGCAGCTGGTTGAAGGTGGTGGCGATGAAGAGCGGATCCTCGAAGCATCTGTTGTAGAAGAGGAAGCAGTGGCGCAGCTGCGTCTTGGGAATGGATCCCGTCGGGACGCCCTTGCCAAGCATGAACAGCTGCGCAAAGGCCGAGGCCAGGATGGCGTCATTGTGGTCCCACTCGCTGATCGGGTCTTCAGCGCGCGACATGACGACCGGCGGCGGGCGCAACTCGGTGCTCTTGCCGCCATCGCCGTCGGTACAGCTGGCAGCCGGCTGGATGATGTCGACCAGTGCCTGCACGGCGAACTCGTCGAAGCTACCGTCGATCAGCGACGGCTTGGGCAGGACAGCGGCATACACCAGTTCGGGCGAGGCACTTAAACGGCTGTCAAGCGGCGACTCGGCGTCATTGTCTTCGGCTGCATACGCGTGCATGTTGGCGATGTCGTGGTCGTCGTTGACGATGGCGGTGTCCTCGATGCGACCGCTCTCGGCGCCCATGCACTGGCGCATCTCAGGCGATCGGTTAATCTCGACGCCGGCGAATTGCGGATGACGCAGGCCGGTCCAGGCGTCAAGCCAGGCGTACGCGCCGACAACGTCCAACTAGTAGAGGGCGCGGAACCGGTTATGCGCCTTGCACCACGTGTCGCGCGGCCCGAGGAAGGTTAACTGCGGGAGGTGCTTGTCGGATATGATCGGCAGCTGCTTGCGACCTCAACCGGGCCGTCAGATGGGAACACGATGGCATGCGCCGTGGAATGGTTGGAGCGCACCAAGATTTCAATGTTGAAGGCGCGTGCCGGCAGGACGGCGTTGAGCGTGGTGCCGTTCAGCTTGGGCAGTGCACCGTGCCGGCCGTAGTCGTGGCCAGGCTGTACTTGTGGCTGGTCGGGTCCTTGCTGCACATAGTGCACAGTACGACGTTGTTGACGTCAGGCACGAGGTCCGGGTTCAAGTGGTAGTAGTAGTCACCCGAGCGCAGGACCGACAGGTGCTGCACGACCAACTCTGCGGGAATATCGCCTAGCGCGGCGACTTGCTGGTCGGTGAGGCGGAACGCAGCACCCAGCTGGTCGACCGGCCCGGCGTCGACAATCGAATTGTGGGCGCCGAGCTGAATCTCGTTGCACGACGCGCATGCGGCGATGCGAGCAGTTGCCGGGTCGTGCTCTGCAGCACTCTTCTGGCAGCGCACGGCGTTGTCCTGGCCGACCGAGACACCGATCGCGTGCATGACGCGCTCGATGATGCATTATTTGCTCCGCTGCGGGTCTCCTGCCAACGTCCTCCCATTCACATGTTTCATTGCTTCTACATACTATTAACATGCCCTCCCTTTGTTAATGCTACCCCCTCCCTTTGGTGCTGCTGATCCTGCATAATGCATGGGCATAATATGACTTTGAAACCCCCCCGCCCACCTCCTACGCATTTTCCATGAATATGCTAAATTCCTCTTGATATGCACATTATTTTGTTAAGGCGCTCTTCTTCCACCTCCAACTCAGCTTATATATAAGCTCCTAGCTTGGCAGTGTCTCATTCTTCACCTGAAGACGGCTGCTTGCGTTGTAGCCGAAACGTCGTGAGAATTATTTTGTTATGTTTTATTTTTATTGTTTTATTACTTCCCTTCTACGTGACTTTACCGAAAAAACCAAGAAGAGGATGTGGTGTGTTAGAGGTTGTGGTGTGTGAGAGGTTGCGGTGTGTGAGAGGTTGCGGTGTGTGAGAGGCTGCGGTGTGTGAGAGGCTGCGGTGTGTGAGAGGCTGTGGTGTGTGAGAGGCTGTGGTGTGTGAGAGGCTGTGGTGTGTGAGAGGCTGTGGTGTGTGAGAGGCTGTGGTGTGTGAGAGGCTGCGGTGTGTGAGAGGATGCGGTGTTTGAGAGGTTGCGGTGTGTCAGAGGCTGTGGTGTGTCAGAGGGTGTGGTGTTTGAGAGGCTGAGGTGTGTGAGAGGTCGTGGTGTGTGAGAGGCTGCGTGTGTGAGAGGCTGCGTGTGTGAGAGTCTGCGTGTGTGAGAGGCTGTGGTGTGTGAGAGGCTCTGGTGTGTGAGAGGCTGTGGTGTGTGAGAGGCTGAGGTGTGTGAGAGGTTGTGTTGTTTGAGAGGTTGTGTTGTTTGAGAGGCTGTGGTGTGTGAGAGGCTGAGGTGTGTGAGAGGTTGCGGTGTGTGAGAGGCTGTGGTGTGTGAGAGGCTGTGGTGTGTGAGAGGCTGTGGTGTGTGAGAGTCTGCGTGTGTGAGAGGCTGTGGTGTGTGAGAGGCTGTGGTGTGTGAGAGGCTGAGGTGTGTGAGAGGTTGTGTTGTTTGAGAGGTTTCGGTGTGTGAGAGGCTGAGGTGTGTGAGAGGATGTGGTGTGTGAGAGGCTGTGGTGTGTGAGAGGCTGTGGTGTGTGAGAGGCTGTGGTGTGTCAGAGGCTGTGGTGTGTCAGAGGCTGTGGTGTGTGAGAGGCTGAGGTGTGTGAGAGGTTGTGGTGTGTGAGAGGTTGCGGTGTGTGAGAGGCTGAGGTGTGTGAGAGGATGTGGTGTGTGAGAGGCTGTGGTGTGTGAGAGGCTGTGGTGTGTGAGAGGTTGTGGTGTGTGTGAGGCTGTGGTGTGTGAGAGGTTGCGGTGTGTCAGAGGCTGTGGTGTGTGAGAGGCTGAGGTGTGTGAGAGGTTGTGGTGTGTCAGAGGTTGTGGTGTGTGAGGCTGTGGTGTTGGAGAGGCTGTGGTGTGTGAGAGGCTGTGTGTCAGAGGCTGTGGTGTTGGAGAGGCTGTGGTGTGTGAGAAATTGTGGTGTTTGATAAGTTGTGATGTTTGAGAGGTTGTGGTGTGTCAGAGGCTGTGGTGTGTCAGAGGCTGTGGTGTGTGAGAGGTTGTGGTGTGTGAGAGGTTGCGGTGTGTGAGAGGCTGAGGTGTGTGAGAGGATGTGGTGTGTGAGAGGTTGTGGTGTGTGAGAGGTTGTGGTGTGTGTGAGGCTGTGGTGTATGAGAGGTTGTGGTGTGTGAGAGGTTGTGGTGTGTGAGAGGTTGTGGTGTGTGATAGGTTGCGGTGTGTGAGAGGCTGTGGTGTGTGAGAGGCTGTGGTGTGTGAGAGGTTGTGGTGTGTCAGAGGTTGTGGTGTGTGAGAGGTTGTGGTGTGTCAGAGGCTGTGGTGTGTGAGAGGTTGCGGTGTGTGAGAGGCTGTGGTGTGTCAGAGGCTGTGGTGTGTGAGAGGCTGTGGTGTGTCAGAGGTTGTGGTGTGTGAGAGGTTGTGGTGTGTGAGAGGTTGCGGTGTGTGAGAGGCTGTGGTGTGTGAGAGGCTGTGGTGTGTGAGAGGTTGTGGAGTGTGAGAGGTTGTGGTGTGTGTGAGGCTGTGGTGTGTGAGAGGTTGCGGTGTGTCAGAGGCTGTGGTGTGTGAGAGGCTGAGGTGTGTGAGAGGTTGTGGTGTGTCAGAGGTTGTGGTGTGTGAGGCTGTGGTGTTGGAGAGGCTGTGGTGTGTGAGAGGCTGTGTGTCAGAGGCTGTGGTGTTGGAGAGGCTGTGGTGTGTGAGAAATTGTGGTGTTTGATAAGTTGTGGTGTTTGAGAGGTTGTGGTGTGTGAGAGGTTGTGGTGTGTGAGAAGTTGTGGTGTGTGAGAAGTTGTGGTGTGTGAGAGGTTGCGGTGTGTGAGAGGTTGTGGTGTGTGAGAGGTTGTGGTGTGTGAGAGGCTGTGGTGTGTGAGAGGTTGCGGTGTGTGAGAGGTTGTGGTGTGTGAGAGGTTGCGGTGTGTGAGAGGTTGTGGTGTGTGAGAGGTTGTGGTGTGTGAGAAGTTGTGGTGTGTGAGAAGTTGTGGTGTGTGAGAAGTTGCGGTGTGTGAGAGGTTGCGGTGTGTGAGAGGTTGTGGTGTGTGAGAGGTTGTGGTGTGTGAGAGGCTGTGGTGTGTGAGAGGCTGTGGTGTGTGAGAGGGTGTGGTGTGTGAGAGGTTGTGGTGTGTGAGAGGCTGTGGTGTGTGAGAGGCTGCGGTGTGTGAGAGGTTGTGGTGTGTGAGAGGGTGTGGTGTGTGAGAGGCTGTGGTGTGTGAGAGGCTGTGGTGTGTGAGAGGTTGTGGTGTGTGAGAGGCTGTGGTGTGTGAGAGGCTGCGGTGTGTGAGAGGCTGCGGTGTGTGAGAGGCTGTGGTGTGTGAGAGGTTGCGGTGTGTGAGAGGTTGTGGTGTTTGAGAGGCTGTGGTGTGTGAGAGGCTGTGGTGTGTGAGAAGCTGCGGTGTGTGAGAGGTTGCGGTGTGTGAGAGGTTGTGGTGTTTGAGAGGCTGTGGTGTGTGAGAGGCTGCGGTGTGTGAGAGGTTGTGGTGTTTGAGAGGCTGTGGTGTGTGAGAGGTTGTGGTGTGTGAGAGGCTGCGATGTGTGAGAGGCTGCGGTGTGTGAGAGGTTGCGGTGTGTGAGAGGTTGTGGTGTGTGAGAGGCTGTGGTGTGTGAGAGGCTGTGGTGTTTGAGAGGCTGAGGTGTGTGAGAGGTCGTGGTGTGTGAGAGGCTGTGGTGTGTGAGAGGCTGAGGTGTGTGAGAGGTTGCGGTGTGTGAGAGGCTGCGGTGTGTGAGAGGTTGTGGTGTGTGAGAGGCTGTGGTGTGTGAGAGGCTGCGTGTGTGAGAGGCTGCGTGTGTGAGAGGCTGTGGTGTGTGAGAGGCTGTGGTGTGTGATAGGCTGTGGTGTGTGAGAAGCTGAGGTGTGTGAGAGGCTGCGGTGTGTGAGAGGCTGCGGTGTGTGAGAGGTTGTGGTGTGTGAGAGGTTGCGGTGTGTGAGAGGCTGCGTGTGTGAGAGGCTGCGGTGTGTGAGAGGTTGCGGTGTATGAGAGACTGCGTGTGTGAGAGGCTGCGGTGTGTGAGAGGCTGCGGTGTGTGATAGGTTGTGGTGTGTGAGAGGTTGTGGTGTGTGAGAGGTTGTGGTGTGTTAGTTGCTGTGGTGTGTGAGAGGTTGTGTTGTATTAGAGGTTGCGGTGTGTGAGAGGCTGCGGTGTGTGAGAGGCTGCGGTGTGTGAGAGGCTGCGGTGTGTGAGAGGCTGCGGTGTGTGAGAGGCTGCGGTGTGTGAGAGGCTGCGGTGTGTGAGAGGCTGCGGGGTGTTAGTTGCTGCGGTGTGTGAGAGGCTGTGGTGTGTGAGAGGTTGCGGTGTGTGAGAGGCTGTGGTGTGTGAGAGGCTGTGGTGTGTGAGAGGTTGTGGAGTGTGAGAGGTTGTGGTGTGTGTGAGGCTGTGGTGTGTGAGAGGTTGCGGTGTGTCAGAGGCTGTGGTGTGTGAGAGGCTGAGGTGTGTGAGAGGTTGTGGTGTGTCAGAGGTTGTGGTGTGTGAGGCTGTGGTGTTGGAGAGGCTGTGGTGTGTGAGAGGCTGTGTGTCAGAGGCTGTGGTGTTGGAGAGGCTGTGGTGTGTGAGAAATTGTGGTGTTTGATAAGTTGTGGTGTTTGAGAGGTTGTGGTGTGTGAGAGGTTGTGGTGTGTGAGAAGTTGTGGTGTGTGAGAAGTTGTGGTGTGTGAGAGGTTGCGGTGTGTGAGAGGTTGTGGTGTGTGAGAGGTTGTGGTGTGTGAGAGGCTGTGGTGTGTGAGAGGTTGCGGTGTGTGAGAGGTTGTGGTGTGTGAGAGGTTGCGGTGTGTGAGAGGTTGTGGTGTGTGAGAGGTTGTGGTGTGTGAGAAGTTGTGGTGTGTGAGAAGTTGTGGTGTGTGAGAAGTTGCGGTGTGTGAGAGGTTGCGGTGTGTGAGAGGTTGTGGTGTGTGAGAGGTTGTGGTGTGTGAGAGGCTGTGGTGTGTGAGAGGCTGTGGTGTGTGAGAGGTTGTGGTGTGTGAGAGGTTGTGGTGTGTGAGAGGCTGTGGTGTGTGAGAGGCTGCGGTGTGTGAGAGGTTGTGGTGTGTGAGAGGTTGTGGTGTGTGAGAGGCTGTGGTGTGTGAGAGGCTGTGGTGTGTGAGAGGTTGTGGTGTGTGAGAGGCTGTGGTGTGTGAGAGGCTGCGGTGTGTGAGAGGCTGCGGTGTGTGAGAGGCTGTGGTGTGTGAGAGGTTGCGGTGTGTGAGAGGTTGTGGTGTTTGAGAGGCTGTGGTGTGTGAGAGGCTGTGGTGTGTGAGAGGCTGCGGTGTGTGAGAGGTTGCGGTGTGTGAGAGGTTGTGGTGTTTGAGAGGCTGTGGTGTGTGAGAGGCTGCGGTGTGTGAGAGGTTGTGGTGTTTGAGAGGCTGTGGTGTGTGAGAGGTTGTGGTGTGTGAGAGGCTGCGATGTGTGAGAGGCTGCGGTGTGTGAGAGGTTGTGGTGTGTGAGAGGTTGTGGTGTGTGAGAGGCTGTGGTGTGTGAGAGGCTGTGGTGTTTGAGAGGCTGAGGTGTGTGAGAGGTCGTGGTGTGTGAGAGGCTGTGGTGTGTGAGAGGCTGAGGTGTGTGAGAGGTTGCGGTGTGTGAGAGGCTGCGGTGTGTGAGAGGTTGTGGTGTGTGAGAGGCTGTGGTGTGTGAGAGGCTGCGTGTGTGAGAGGCTGCGTGTGTGAGAGGCTGTGGTGTGTGAGAGGCTGTGGTGTGTGATAGGCTGTGGTGTGTGAGAAGCTGAGGTGTGTGAGAGGCTGCGGTGTGTGAGAGGCTGCGGTGTGTGAGAGGTTGTGGTGTGTGAGAGGTTGCGGTGTGTGAGAGGCTGCGTGTGTGAGAGGCTGCGGTGTGTGAGAGGTTGCGGTGTATGAGAGACTGCGTGTGTGAGAGGCTGCGGTGTGTGAGAGGCTGCGGTGTGTGAGAGGTTGTGGTGTGTGAGAGGTTGTGGTGTGTGAGAGGTTGTGGTGTGTTAGTTGCTGTGGTGTGTGAGAGGTTGTGTTGTTATAGAGGTTGCGGTGTGTGAGAGGCTGCGGTGTGTGAGAGGCTGCGGTGTGTGAGAGGCTGCGGTGTGTGAGAGGCTGCGGTGTGTGAGAGGCTGCGGTGTGTGAGAGGCTGCGGTGTGTGAGAGGCTGCGGGGTGTTAGTTGCTGCGGTGTGTGAGAGGCTGTGGTGTGTGAGAGGTTGCGATGTGTGAGAAGTTGTGGTGTGTGAGAGGCTGTGGTGTGTGAGAGGTTGCGGTGTGTGAGAAGTTGTGGTGTGTGAGAGGCTGCGGTGTGTGAGAGGCTGTGGTGTGTGAGAGGTTGCGATGTGTGAGAAGTTGTGGTGTGTGAGAGGCTGTGGTGTGTGAGAGGTTGCGGTGTGTGAGAGGTTGTGGTGTGTGAGAGGCTGCGGTGTGTGAGAGGCTGTGGTGTGTGAGAGGTTGCGATGTGTGAGAAGTTGTGGTGTGTGAGAGGCTGCGGTGTGTGAGAGGCTGCGATGTGTGAGAAGTTGTGGTGTGTGAGAGGCTGTGGCGTGTGAGAGGCTGTGGTGTGTGAGAGGTTGTGGTGTGTGAGAGGCTGTGGTGTGTGAGAGGCTGTGGTGTTGGAGAGGCTGCGGTGTGTGAGAGGTTGTGGTGTGTGAGAGGCTGCGGTGTGTGAGAGGATGTGGTGTGTGAGAGGCTGTGGTGTTGGAGAGGCTGCGGTGTGTGAAAGGTTGTGGTGTGTGAGAGGTTGCGGTGTGTGAGAGGATGTGGTGTGTGAGAGGCTGCGGTGTGTGAGAGGTTGTGGTGTGTGAGAGGCTGCGGTGTGTGAGAGGTTGTGGTGTGTCAGAGGCTGCGGTGTGTTAGAGGTTGTGGTGTGTGAGAGGATGTGGTGTGTGAGAGGTTGTGGTGTGTGAGAGGTTGTGGTGTGTGAGAGGCTGCAGTGTGTGAGAGGTTGTGGTGTGTGAGAGGCTGCGGTGTGTGAGAGGCTGTGGTGTGTGAGAGGTTGTGGTGTGTGAGAGGCTGCGTGTGTGAGAGGCTGTGGTGTGTGAGAGGCTGTGGTGTGTGAGAGGCTGTGGTGTGTGAGAGGTTGTGTTGTTTGAGAGGCTGTGGTGTGTGAGAGGTTGTGGTGTGTGAGAGGCTGTGGTGTGTGAGAGGTTGCGGTGTGTGAGAGGCTGTGGTGTTCATCTTCTTGGTTCTTTCGGTAAAGTCACGTAGAATGGAAATAACAAATTAATAAAAATAAAACATAATAAGATAATTCTCACGACGTTTCGGCCACAACGCAAGCAGCCGTCGTCAGGTGAAGAACAGGTCTGTCAGAAAGACAGCGTCTGAATGAACACCACCAGGCTTGGCAGCGTATATTTAAGCTGGGTTGGAGGGGGAAGAGCGCCTTGACAAAGGAATTTGCATATCAACAGGAATTTAGCATATTTATGGGAAATGCAGGTATGTGATTAGTACTACTTATGCCCGTGCATTATGCAGGATTTGCAGCATCAAAGGGAGGGGATATGGGAAATGCAGGTATGTGATTAGTACTACTTATGCCCGTGCATTATGCAGGATTAGCAGCATCAAAGGGAGGGGATATGGGAAATGCAGGTATGTGATTAGTACTAATTATGCCCGTACATTATGCAGGATTAGCAGCATCAAAGGGAGGGGATAGGGGTAGCATTAATAAAGGGAAGGAGTGTTAATAGTATGTAGCTGCAGTAACTAAAACCACCACGTGAACAACTAAAGTATAAACTACATAGTATCATCAGTATACTAAATATACTCTACAATAAGCTGAGTTACTAACAGTAAGCAATACATTACAATTCTACGTCGTAAAAAATATAATATGCTTCCATCTAAACTTTATTCTCCTACATCACACGAGTCTACACCGTACTATATACTGCCATAGACAAAACGTAGAATTGTGTGTGAGAGGCTGTGTTGTGTGAGAGGTTGTGGTGTTTTAGAGGTTGTGGTGTGTGAGAGGTTGTGGTGTGTTAGTTGCTGTGGTGTGTGAGAAGTTGCGGTGTGTGAGAGGATGTGGTGTGTGAGAGGATGTGGTGTGTGAGAGGCTGTGGTGTGTGAGAGGTTGTGTTGTTTTAGAGGTTGTGGTGTGTGAGAGGTTGTGGTGTGTTAGTTGCTGTGGTGTGTGAGAAGTTGCGGTGTGTGAGAGGTTGCGGTGTGTGAGAGGTTGCGGTGTGTGAGAGGTTGCGGTGTGTGAGAGGTTGTGGTGTGTGAGAGGTTGTGGTGTGTTAGTTGCTGTGGTGTGTGAGAAGTTGCGGTGTGTGAGAGGTTGTGGTGTGTGAGAGGTTGTGGTGTGTGAGAGGTTGTGGTGTGTGAGAGGCTGTGGTGTTTGAGAGGTTGTGGTGTGTTAGTTGCTGTGGTGTGTGAGAAGTTGCGGTGTGTGAGAGGATGTGGTGTGTGAGAGGATGTGGTGTGTGAGAGGTTGCGGTGTGTGAGAAGTTGTGGTGTGTGAGAGGCTGTGGTGTGTGAGAGGCTGTGGTGTGTGAGAGGTTGTGGTGTGTGAGAGGCTGTGGTGTGTGAGAGGCTGTGGTGTTGGAGAGGCTGCGGTGTGTGAGAGGTTGTGGTGTGTGAGAGGCTGCGGTGTGTGAGAGGATGTGGTGTGTGAGAGGCTGCGGTGTGTGAGAGGTTGTGGTGTGTGAGAGGTTGCGGTGTGTGAGAGGATGTGGTGTGTGAGAGGCTGCGGTGTGTGAGAGGTTGTGGTGTGTGAGAGGTTGTGGTGTGTGAGAGGCTGCGGTGTGTGAGAGGTTGTGGTGTGTCAGAGGCTGCGGTGTGTGAGAGGTTGTGGTGTGTGAGAGGATGTGGTGTGTGAGAGGTTGTGGTGTGTGAGAGGTTGTGGTGTGTGAGAGGCTGCGGTGTGTGAGAGGTTGTGGTGTGTGAGAGGCTGCGGTGTGTGAGAGGCTGTGGTGTGTGAGAGGTTGTGGTGTGTGAGAGGCTGCGTGTGTGAGAGGCTGTGGTGTGTGAGAGGCTGTGGTGTGTGAGAGGCTGTGGTGTGTGAGAGGTTGTGTTGTTTGAGAGGCTGTGGTGTGTGAGAGGTTGTGGTGTGTGAGAGGCTGTGGTGTGTGAGAGGTTGCGGTGTGTGAGAGGCTGTGGTGTTCATCTTCTTGGTTCTTTCGGTAAAGTCACGTAGAATGGAAATAACAAAATAATAAAAATAAAACATAATAAGATAATTCTCACGACGTTTCGGCCACAACGCAAGCAGCCGTCGTCAGGTGAAGAACAGGTCTGTCAGAAAGACAGCGTCTGAATGAACACCACCAGGCTTGGCAGCGTATATTTAAGCTGGGTTGGAGGGGGAAGAGCGCCTTGACAAAGGAATTTGCATATCAACAGGAATTTAGCATATTTATGGGAAATGCAGGTATGTGATTAGTACTACTTATGCCCGTGCATTATGCAGGATTTGCAGCATCAAAGGGAGGGGATATGGGAAATGCAGGTATGTGATTAGTACTACTTATGCCCGTGCATTATGCAGGATTAGCAGCATCAAAGGGAGGGGATATGGGAAATGCAGGTATGTGATTAGTACTAATTATGCCCGTACATTATGCAGGATTAGCAGCATCAAAGGGAGGGGATAGGGGTAGCATTAATAAAGGGAAGGAGTGTTAATAGTATGTAGCTGCAGTAACTTAAACCACCACGTGAACAACTAAAGTATAAACTACATAGTATCATCAGTATACTAAATATACTCTACAATAAGCTGAGTTACTAACAGTAAGTAATACATTACAATTCTACGTCGTAAAAAATATAATATGCTTCCATCTAAACTTTATTCTCCTACATCACACGAGTCTACACCGTACTATATACTGCCATAGACAAAACGTAGAATTGTGTGTGAGAGGCTGTGTTGTGTGAGAGGTTGTGGTGTTTTAGAGGTTGTGGTGTGTGAGAGGTTGTGGTGTGTTAGTTGCTGTGGTGTGTGAGAAGTTGCGGTGTGTGAGAGGATGTGGTGTGTGAGAGGATGTGGTGTGTGAGAGGCTGTGGTGTGTGAGAGGTTGCGATGTGTGAGAGGCTGTGGTGTGTGAGAGGCTGTGGTGTGTGAGAGGTTGTGTTGTTTTAGAGGTTGTGGTGTGTGAGAGGTTGTGGTGTGTTAGTTGCTGTGGTGTGTGAGAAGTTGCGGTGTGTGAGAGGTTGTGGTGTGTGAGAGGTTGCGGTGTGTGAGAGGTTGTGGTGTGTGAGAGGTTGTGGTGTGTTAGTTGCTGTGGTGTGTGAGAGGCTGTGGTGTGTGAGAGGATGTGATGTGTGAGAGACTGTGGTGTGTGAGAGGCTGTGGTGTGTGAGAGGCTGTGGTGTGTGAGAGGCTGTGGTGTGTGAGAGGCTGTGGTGTGTGAGAGGCTGTGGTGTTTGAGAGGTTGTGGTGTGTGAGAGGCTGTGGTGTGTGAGAGGCTGTGGTGTGTGAGAGGCTGAGGTGTGTGAGAGGATGTGGTGTGTGAGAGGCTGTGGTGTGTGAGAGGCTGTGGTGTTTGAGAGGTTGTGGTGTGTGAGAGGCTGTGGTGTGTGAGAGGCTGTGGTGTGTGAGAGGTTGTGGTGTGTGAGAGGTTGTGGTGTGAGAGGCTGTGGTGTGTGAGAGGATGTGATGTGTGAGAGACTGTGGTGTTTGAGAGGTTGTGGTGTGTGAGAGGCTGTGGTGTGAGGATGTGGTGTGTGAGAGGATGTGGTGTGTGAGAGGATGTGGTGTGTGGGAGGCTGTGGTGTTTGAGAGGTTGTGGTGTGTGAGAGGCTGTGGTGTGTGAGAGACTGTGGTGTGTGAGAGGCTGTGGTGTGTGAGAGGCTGTGGTGTGTGAGAGACTGTGGTGTTTGAGAGGTTGTGGTGTGTGGGAGGTTGTGATGTGTGAGAGACTGTGGTGTTTGAGAGGCCAGAGGCCCTCAGTCCCCGAAGGCGTGCTAGTGCGATTCCGGCCCTCTTTGCTTGACCGCTCTCCGTTTTGCCCGCTACCGATAAGCAGCGTTGCCGCGGTGTTGGTGGCGGTGGCGGCGCTGGGCAGCTGTTTGCTTGCGTGGTCGTCCTGCATTTGTTGGTATGCGACTTGACGATGAGCAGGCATAGCCACACGCAACGCTTGAGAGCCGGCGCTCGCGGGGGTCGGCCTTCACCCAGCTCTCGAGCGTCCAGTACTCCGACCCCTTGGAGGTGCATGCGAGGTTGTTGCTTCACAGAACCTCGTGCAGCTCTGCTGGACTCAGCTCGAGGAACACCTCGGTGCAGCGGACCTCTTCGAAGCGCTGCTGCTGGAAGCGCCACGCCGCTAGGCATTGCTTGGGGCAGCTGTGAGCGTCGGTGAAGCGCGCGATGTCGAAGCAGTTGGCTGGGTCGAGCTGGTAGTCGAGGAACTCGCAGTGCTCTTTGAGCGCCAGCCTCACCTCGACGAGGTGGGGCGCCACCACGGCCCATGTGCGAAAGAGGTGCAGCGCTCACCCACCCACAAACGCGCTAACCCACCCACAAACCCACCTACTCACCCACTCAGTCACTTACCCACTCAGTCACCCATTCACCCACCCAATCACACACTCACTCACTCATCCACTCAACCACCCACCCACTCGCCCACCCACTCACTCACACACTCACTCATCCACTCAGGTTACGTTCCTGTGGTAATGTTCTACCACACTTAAGTACGTGCAAAAACTTTCTTAACATGAACCACCCTATATATACTTAAATTTTCTTACGAAATGTATATATATATGAATGGATGCGTGCAGTTGGCGTACAGTCATTCACGGGCGGAGCCCCGGGCTACATCTACGCCACCGGTGAAAGGGACGGCTATTTCAGCGTCATCTGTGACAGGGCGCCCGCGCCTGGCGAGCACCCGTCCCGGATTACGACCTCGAAAAGTCTCTTGAATATCATCGCCAGCGTCTACGCCGTAGGCTGCTCGCCCAACGAATGCTGGGCCTGCGACTCCTCATCCCGTATGTGGCATAAGCCCAACGTTGACTGCGCCAACACGACGTGGGTGAGGGGTCCAGACCCTCCGGCTTTAGCCAAGAAAATAGAGGTGGACTCCGCGGGTGGAGTCTACCTCCTCGGAATCGATGCACGACTCTACTACAGGTTGGAGTTGTGTTGTTTATTCTATGGGTCTCATTTTTTATTCTGTGGGTGGCAATGTTAAGTCTATGGGTCTCATTGTTGAGTCTGTGGGTCTCATTGTTGAGTCTGTGGGTCTCATTGTTGAGTCTGTGGGTCTCATCGTTGAGTCTGTGGGTGGCAATGCTGAGTCTATGGGTGGCAGTGCTGAGTTTATGGGTCTCAGTGCTGAGTCTATGATGCAGTGTTGAGTCTCATAGGTGGCAGTGGAGTCTCATGCGTGGCAGTGCTAAGTGCTAACTATGGCTGGCAGTGTTGAATCTATGGATGGCAATGTTGAATCTCTGCGTGGCAGTGCTGAGTCTATGGGTGACAGTTTTGACTCTATGGGTGGCAGTGCTGAGTCTATGGGTGGCAGTGTTGAGTCTATGGGTGGCGGTGCTAAGTCTATGGGTGGCAGTGCTGACTCTGTGGGTGGCAGTGCTGACTCTATGGGTGGCAGTGCTGAGTCTATGGGTGGCAGTGTTGAGCATATGGGTGGCAATGTTAACTATATGGGTGGCAGTGTTGATTCTTTGGGTGGCAGTGCTGACGATGGTTGGCAGTGCTGAGTCTATGGTGCGGTGCTGAGTCTATGTTGTCTCTGTTCTTCACGCAGGGCTGTGAATGGCGCGGCGTGGACTGAGCCAATTCCCGGTGGATACTTCTTGTCCATCACTGTACACGAATCTAACCTTATCGTCCTAGACGCCTACGGGGCCATGAAGATATGCAAACTGTGACACCATTATTCGCTCACCCACTCACCTGTTCGCTCCCTTACCCACCAACTCACCCACCCACTCACCCACCCTCTCACCCACCCTCTCACTCATATACCCACCCATGCACCCACCCACTCACTCAACCACCCACTCATACACCCACCCACTCACTCACCCACCCACTCTCTCACCCATTCATTATCTCACCCACTCACCTATCCACTCATCCACCCACTCTCTCAACCACTCACCCATTCACCCACCCACTCACTCACAAACTCACCTGCCCACTCATTCACTTACCCACTCACTCCCCCACTCATTCACTCACCCATCCACCCACTCACACACCCATTCACCCGCTCACCCACCCACTCACCCACTCACTCGCCCTCCCACTCACCCACCTAGGTGATAGATACGTGGTGGTGGTGAGCCTTTAATTGTTGTTGTGTTTTGAGATTAAATGTAACGAAATAAGAACATTCAACAAAGAGTGTAATCTACGGAACTTCAATGGACAGTCATTCAGCAGCCTTTACAGAGACACCTCGATATACCAAGATGTTATCTGCCTCGTCTGGTATGCCAGAGGTCTTGGGAGATGGTGGTGATGGTGGTGGTGACGGGGGTAATGGCGATGGTGGTTGTGATGGTGGTGGTCGTAGTCATGGTGGTGGTAGGTGATGTGGATGGTGGTGATGGTGGCGGGGATCGTGGTGATGGTGGTGGTGATGGTGGTGGTGATGGCGATGGTGGTGATGGGGGTGATGGGGATGGTAAAAATGAAATGAGAAAATAAAAAAATACGTAAAATGTGTTAATGTAGTTAATTAAGTGTGATTAACAAAAAATAGGCATTAGGTGTAATTAATAATGTTGAAGTATGGGAATTGACGGCAGGAACTTCTTGACGGGAACACACTTTTATTAAATCTTTACGTATCAAAATACAACGTGTAGTCTCCTTCAATGACTTCACACTCCACTACTCTCGTGTAAACTCTAGGCCTCTGGCTACACACGATACCCTTCACTCGTGTAGACCCTATGCCTCTGGCTACACAATACACTCGACTCGTGTAGACCCTATGTCCCTGGCTACACACACTGCATTCGGCTCGTGTAGACCTTATGCCTCTGGCTACACACACTACACTCGCCTCTGGGTTACACAGAGTCCCGGTCCCGTTAGGACAGCGGGACTAGGTACCGCAGGGCCCTAGGTCTTCATCCCCGTCTTCATTCTTCGCTGGTTACACACTGCCCTCACGCCTGTGTGCATACCCTTTTATAGCCCCTGCTCACGAGAGGCGGAGCTGATGCGTACTTCAACGTGAGCATCGCTCCTTAATGAACCAATCACGACGCACTCTCTCTACGATCCGTTTTCCCCAGCGCGTGTTAACACTCCTCCACCAATCACACCGCGCTGCCACCCGATCACTCCCTCTCAGCACGTCACCGGTCCACAGCCAATCAGTACCCCGTAACCCACGACCCCGCGCTGACCCCTGATCCTCCACTGTCAGCGCACGTCACCACCTACACAGCCAATCATTACGCGCTGGCATACGATCTCTAATCCCAGCGCGTATCACCTCTACATCACCCCCTCCCACATAGCTTGCAGCCGGCCCGGCTGTTAACCAACAACACAACCTAACGTCAATGCAGTAACAAAGAAACTCCACCTCTCAGTGTGCCCCGTAACGGAACAACAACAACACAACACAACACTTAAATATGAAGCAATATACAGCCCGACGAACAACACAACAAAAGCGAACACCGGAAAACGAACACGCCAAGTGTCTCTGTGACTAAACGCAGTGCCGAGGCGCTCCGGCTGCCTCGACTCCTCACATGGCAGGTCACACAAAGTAGCGCGACCTAGCGCGAGTCCGTCTGGCCGGTCCGTCGTATGGGACGGGACGTTGGCGACCGTCCGGTGGCTCCGGCCGCTCAAGATCCGGCCGCCGGTGGTCGGCAGCTGTCAGTTCCGAGACACCTGGGAGCGGATCAGGCGGAGACATGTGAGGAGCAGGCAAAGACAATTCCCCCTCAGGGTCGCTGGTCACGTCACATGCTCGGCCCTCATGACACAAGGGGAGGCCATACGGAGGCGAGAACGGTTTCAGTCGGGAGGGGTGGACGTACCAACGGCGTTTTCCCCATTTTATCTGAACGCACTGGGGGCGTGCAACCAGCACGACCTCCACGGGTCCCCGCCACGGCTTCAACAATTTAGGCGACGTAGCCAAAGGTGCCTGCGGGCAATGCAGCCAGGCCCTGTCACCTGGTTCCCAATTGTGCACGGACACCTTCCGTGCCCGCAACCGCTCGTTTGCAATTTGGCGAGCCCGTGAATTAAGCCGTGCGGCCTCCCTTGCCTCTGTCAGCTTATGAATATTAAATTTAATATGCTCTGCCAATTTCGAATTTGCTCGTGGTGCGGACAGACCCAGCTGCGTTTCCATGGGCGGGTCGACTTCCCGACCGTACATCAGATAAAACGGGGAAAATCCGGTAGCTGCATGGGGGGCCATTCTATACGCGGCGAGGACCCCAGGGACCTGCAGGTCCCAATCAACATGCGCCTCACACACCTGCTGGCATAACATAGAAGTCAATGTCCTGTTAAGCCTCTCCACCATCCCGTCCGTCTGCGGGTGGTACGGGGAGGTACGCACCTTCTTGGTACCCAACAGGTCGCACACCTCTTGCAGTAATTTACTCGAAAAATTCTTCCCTTGGTCAGTCAGCAAGCGTTCGGGAGCCCCCTTGTCCAGGACGTAGCCCTGGACAAAGGCGTCCGTCACAGCCGCCGCCGACTGGTTGGCGAGTGGCCACGCCATAGGCCACCGAGTAAAATATTCGACCCCCACCAATAGGTACTTATTACCCCTAGGCGTGACCGGAAAAGGCCCCAGAATATCGAGTGCAACGAGCTCGTTAGTGCGCGAGACCTGGATGGATTGCAGCGGTGGATTAGCTGGCACAGGCGGTGGTTTCCGTCTGGCGCACTCAACACAACCCTTCAGAATATTCACCACGTCACCCCCCATTCCCGGCCAATAATAGTCACGCTGAAGCAGGGCAAGCGTTTTGTTAACTCCCAAATGCAAGAGGCGTTCGTGTGCGGCCAAGACAACCTTCCCCCTCACAGCAGCAGGCACCACAATCGCATGCCGCCGGGACAAACTGTCCCATCTCATCAATAGGCCTTGCTTAAGCTCGTAGGAGCCAGTTCGGTCGTGGTTACCTTCGGAACCCCCCGTCTTGCGGCGCAATGCCAGCAGGGAGCTGTCCGCCATTTGGAGACGGCCCCACTCAATCAATGACATTGAGAGCAGCGAGTCCTGACCCCCAGGGGTAGCGGGACCATCCCCAATTGGTGTGCTCGCGGCCGCAACCAACGCCTCCCTACCTTCCGTAACCGGCGGTTTACAGCGCGCCGATCCCGATAAGCACGCACATTTGTGACAAGGCAACAACCGCGACAGGGCATCGGCATTTGTGTGTCGCAAGCCTTTACGGTACGTAGTCGTGAACTGATAGTCCTGGAGGACTTCCAACCACCGCGACAATTGGCCCGAGGGCTGGGCGACCCGCAATGAATACTGGAGCGCCGCGTGGTCCGTCCGGACCGTGAAATGACGGCCATAGAGATATGGCCTGAATTGTTGTACAAAAAAAACAATGGCAAGCAGTTCGCGACGGGTGACGCAGTAGCGCTGCTCTGCCGGCGACAACACCCTGCTACCATAGGCGACCACCCGTTCGACCCCTCCAACGACTTGGGACAGCACTCCCCCAATGCCCGTGTTGCTAGCGTCCGTGTCTAGCAAGAAGGGACTCGCGAAGTCCGGATAGCGCAAGGGTGGGGCCCTAACCAAGGCGTCCCGGAGGGAGCAGAATGCAGCCTCCTCCTCCGGTCCCCATCGAAACTTCACTCCTTTCGCCGTTAGAGCGTGCAAGGGTTTAGCAATGGTGGCAAAGTGCTCAACGAATCGGCGATAATACGAAGCAAAACCGATGAAACTGCGTACGTCTGACACTGACGTGGGCGTTGGCCACGAACTGACACAGTCCGTCTTCGCAGGATCGGTAGAAATCCCCGAAGAGTCGACAATGTGACCCAAGTACCTCACGGATTTACGAAAAAGGTGGCATTTGGCCGGTTTAAACTTTAATTTAGCCGATCGCATTCGCAAGAACACCCCCCTCAATCGCTGGAGGTGTTCTTCAAACGTTTTACCGAAAACAATGACATCGTCAAGGTAAATGAGGCACGTATCCCACTGCAAGCCCGACAAAACCAATTCCATAAGACGCTGAAACGTCGCCGGAGAGGAGTGAAGTTCCATGGGTAACCGGTTAAACTGAAACAGGCCCCCTGGAGTCCGAAATGCGGTCTTAGGCTTAGACTCTTCGTCGAGTGGCAACTGCCAGAATCCGGATAATAAATCAAGAGTCGAAAAGTATCGCGCACCAGACAATGCGTCGAGAGACTCGTCCATCCTGGGGAGCGGATACGCGTCGGCCACAGAGATCTTATTCAGGCGACGGAAATCGACACAAAATCGCAGGGACCCGTCCTGCTTTTTAACGAGCACAATAGGCGCTCCCCAAGGACTGGAGGAAGGCGAAATAATGTCGGCTTCTAGCATATCGTTAACTGCCGACTGAACATGTTCCTTCTCAGCAGGACTCAGTCGGAAGGGATTTTGCCTGACCGGTGCCGCATCGCCCGTTTCAATGTGGTGGCGTAGCAGGTCCGTGCACCCAATGTCATACTTATGTTTACTGAAGACATCCGAAAATTCAATGAGCAACCCGCGCAGCGCACCCAACTGTACCGCTGACAAATCATCAGAGTCCGCGCACAGCGAATCAACCCAATCGAGGTCCTCCCTCAATGTAACGTTTTCCGTGGGACTCGCATCCGCCTGCGCAACCAGCCTCTCCTCCGCAGGGACCCGCGCCGCGTGAGCTAGCACGGTGCCCTGCTGAATGACGGCCGGCCGCGCACCAGCGTTCAAAACCATCACAAACGGATCCCTGTCAGCCCCCACCAAAGTGTGAGCCACCGACAAATCGAGACCACCAACAGCCCTATTAGAAGGACCCAAAAGCATGCCCTGTTCAGAGGCCTCCTTCACCCATGGCTTCCGCAACCGGAGGGGAATTAACATTTGTGAACCCGGGGGCACGTGCACGGTCTGTGTCGCTAACGCCTGTATGGTAGCGCACGCCGTCCGAATTTCATTAGGGCTCGTCAAAAATGAAATACGGCGACCCGATGGTAGTTCAATGCAACGCTGATCAATGAGAATTTTGATGGGCATTTTTGCCAGAAAATCAGTGCCCAATAGACAAGGGACCGCCAGGGAGGACGAAACAAAAACGGGTCCCGACAATTTGATATCACCAATGCAAATGGACGCCCTAATCTGACCGATAATGCCCAATGATCCCCCGTTAGCGGCGTAAAATGGCACATCCACCGGAAGAAGCGGACGACATTGTACAGGGAGAATATTATAAATGAGATCCGATATAATAGTCGCCGATGCCCCCGTGTCCACTAACACCCTGACCTCGACCCCATCAATAGATCCGGTAACGACGGATGAACCCGCTGAGGCAGCCACTATTCTGTGCCCCAATTCCGACCATTTAATGTCTCCCCGGTCCCGGCCGAATCGCCCTCTCTGAACCGAATCCCCGAACTCTACTCGGCTCTCCCCCGCCGCAACGCGACGACCCATATGTGCCGAGTATGCGGGCCGAGCATGTGAGGTGCCGCGACTTGCCGGGGTTTGCAGGGACGACTTGGGGCCTTGGTCGTCGTCCAGCCGAGGTCCCATGGCGCGCTGACGTGGGGCGCGGCAACCGGAGGCCACGTGGCCCCGGAGGCCGCAGTTATAGCAGGTGATGACAGTCGTCGGAGATCTCGGTTGCTCCAGCTTGCGGGCCGCTCGCAGAGGCGAACGACCCCCCGATCTCCAGTTCCCCGGTCGTCCCGCGATGAATGCCTCCTCTCGTGGGCTGACGACTTGGGGCACGGTGACAACTGGGCCCGGAGTTGAGGCCACGGCAGCGTTGCAGACGACTCCCTGTTTACGTTGAAGGACCTCGTGCGCTTGTATGCTTGTGGCGACCCGTAAGGATGAAATATCGGTCTCATCGGCCGTGTTGATGGGGACCCCCAGGTCCTGCGCCAACTTGAGCAGCTGCTCCAAAACCATGGCATCTTGGCCCTCCTCGTCCATACGAGGGAACGCGGCGTCGGCGAGAGCAAGCAACGCCGTGCGGTAGGCGAGCACGGTCTCCGTGTCCGCCTTCCGTCTTGCATAAAAATGATGGCGGCATGCGGAGGGAGGACCATAGACCTTGGCCATGAGAGCCAGCGCATCTTTGAGCGTGGAGCGGTCCGACCTGCGTGCGGACGTGAAGGCCGCGAGCGCGTTGTCATCCAGCATGGCAGGCAGTGCCCGCAGTGCCGTAGCGTCGGACCAGGCGGACATCTCCTGATGCGCCAAAAATCTGCGCTGAAATTGGCTCCAATCCCCGCCTTCCGCCTTGAAGGCTGACAACGTGGGAAGGCGCTGCTGAAAAATGAAGTCGTCCTCCTCCTCGTGCTTCCTCTCTGCCGCCCCGTCGGTGTGTAAGATGGCGGCCCCATCGGCGGGTGTGTGATGGCGGTCCGCCGCGCGCGTTGGTGACGTCAGCGGGCGCGCATGGAGAACCGCTGCCACGTGGTGATGGCCGTTCCCGCCAAAAGTCGGTGCAGATGAAATGGCGGCCATCGCCAAATCGTTTTGGCGGGAATCTGCAGGGCGACCCTGCAGAACGTCGGCCGCCGTTCCCGCTCCTCCCGACGAGCTGATCTCCGCCAAGATGGACGCGGCGGCGAGCAGCAGCTCCGCCAGACGGGAGTGCGCTTCGCGAAGCACGGCGTCAGTCCCCCGTGGCTCGTCCGGCGCCGTCGGCGGATCCTGCCCCGTGGGCAACTCCTCTTCCTCACCCCCCGATGCCAGTTGACCCGCGTCGTCGAGGTTGTCCCCGTGGTCAATCCCTTGGGTCCGACGGTTCCTCCTTGTATCCATGCTTGGAAGACCGTTTCACTTCTGACGCCAGTTGAAGTATGGGAATTGACGGCAGGAACTTCTTGACGGGAACACACTTTTATTAAATCTTTACGTATCAAAATACAACGTGTAGTCTCCTTCATAATCAACGATTTTTGGGTTTAGATCGCGTTTATTTATAAATGTGTCGTAACCCTCCACCACCCGACACGGCCAATCAGTAAAAAATGTGTCACGTTGACAAAGACAAATAGTTCACTGCTTTAGCCCACCGGTGTGTTGAAGCAACAACATTCACAATTTGAGTACGACGTTTCGCTGGTAATTACAACCAGCATCATCGGGCAATTCGCCAGAATGGTGAGGCTCTCCTGTGTCTCCCGTTCTTATATAGAGCAGAAGCAGGATGACGTCATCATTAACTCATCAGGTGCAAAGATTCAAGGGGGGGAGTGATTGTAATTATATACTAGATTAGTAATCAGGCTATTGTTACGATGCGAGTTGTAGATTAGCTACAGGCTTAGTGCGGCCTGGAAGCGTATTATTAAATAAGATACATTACAATTACTTATAAGGGAAACAACCACTAACTGATTACTAATGTAGCATAATCACAATAAAAACACATTCCAAATGATTACTAATCTACAACTCGCATCGTAACAATAGCCTGATTACTAATCTAGTATATAATTACAATCACTCCCCCCCTTGAATCTTTGCACCTGATGAGTTAATGAGTTAATGATGACGTCATCCTGCTGCTGCTCTATATAAGAACGGGAGACACAGGAGAGCCTCACCATTCTGGCGAATTGCCCGATGATGCTGGTTGTAATTACCAGCGAAACGTCGTACTCAAATTGTGAATGTTGTTGCTTCAACACACCGGTGGGCTAAAGCAGTGAACTATTTGTCTTTGTCAACGTGACACATTTTTTACTGATTGGCCGTGTCGGGTGGTGGAGGGTTACGACACATTTATAAATAAACGCGATCTAAACCCAAAAATCGTTGATTATGAATAACATTGGTCGCGAAAGCCTACGTGTTAAACTGACTAACCTCTATGGGGAGGATACTTTTTTTTTTTTTTTTTTTTTTTTTTTTTTTAAACCAGAAAATTGGAGAAGCTCCGCATTAAGCGGATGAAATTGATATCTTCATTGGCGTTCCTCAAAAGGTGCAGAGATTCGAAGGTAATACCAAACGCAGTTAAAATAACACATCACATAAAGTCTTCTAAGGCTAACAAAATACTACACAAAGCTAGCGAATTATTATTAATAGAGAGAATACAACACAACAGGAGTGAATTATCCAACATTTCTGAATCGCTAAAGCATTTACATTTAAATATAAGCAATAGTGTGTCCATGCATGATTGGAATATAATCGATACTATAACACAACAATCGGCTGATAATGTGTTTAATCTAACAAATGCTAACCAAATTAACAAATTTTCTAGACTTTACAATAAACAAATCCCTATTAAAAACGAACAATTTGAAAACAAAACCGTAATGAACTTGACTAACACTGATTTAACCACTGACATGATTTCTGTCCTTTCTAAAGGCCTTAACTTTGCCGTTACCCCACGCACAATTCCAGTGGATGAGATAATTGCTGAGGTAGAATCAGCAGTAAGACTCCTTCCACATAATGAGGCAGAGATGACTAGACACGAGGTTGCCAAAATTATTGAGAATAGTAAAGTACCTAAAGTAAATATTAGCTCGAACGAGGCAAAAGCCTTAAGAGAGCTTCGTCTAAACAAAGATATTCAAATCCTAGCAGCTGACAAGGGCCGCACTACAGTAGTGATGTCACGAGCCGATTATGATAATAAAATTAAAGATTTATTAGAGGAGAGTACCTACATTAAAATTAAACGAGATCCAACTAATACTTTGGAACGTAAGACTACTGCAATCATTGCAAATTCATTAATCCCAAAAAATGAGCAATTCCTAATGAAGCCAAGGGCTTCAAAACCACCTAGACTGTATGGGCTTCCAAAGATCCATAAAGTCGGCATCCCTTTACGACCTATAGTCAGTACAATTGGCTCTGCCACCTATAAATTAGCAAAATATGTAACTAAACAAATTCAGCCTTACATCGGTAGGACATCATCATTCATAAGAAATTCAGAACATCTTGTGAATATGATCAAAGATATTAAACTTAACCCTAATGATATTTTGGTGAGTTTTGATGTGATTTCGCTATTCACTAAGGTTCCAGTGAGCGAGTCGCTTAAATTACTTGATACACTGGTAAAGAATACAGGTTTACCAAAAGATATTCCGAAACTCGCAGACCATTGTTTAAATAACACTTACTTCTTATGGAGAGGCGAATTCTTTAAACAAAGGGAGGGAGCAGCAATGGGCTCTCCTTTATCTCCTGCTATAGCAAATTTGTACATGGAAAACTTTGAAACCAGAGCACTTGCCTCGAGCACATTAAAACCATCCTTTTGGTTTAGATATGTGGATGACACTTTGGTTGTCTGGCCACATGGTAAAGATACACTTAACGATTTTCTAAATCATCTCAATGCACAAAACCCGGCCATTCAGTTCACCATGGAAATGGAGGTGAATAACACACTCCCGTTCCTGGATATTTTACTTGGGCATGGCCCAAACGGTAAAATAACACACAGCGTTTACAGAAAGCCAACGCACACTGATGCCTATCTGAATGCAGATTCGCATCATCACCCAGCTCAGAAATCCTCTCTTATCAAGACGCTCATACATCGGGCTAAAACAGTGTCAGATGGTGAAAGTCTAGTGAGAGAGATTAAACATGTTAAAGAAGCACTAAGACAGAATGGCTACAATAATGCTCAAATTAACAGAGCACTAAAAGCCAAATCACGATCGCAAAGCAACACTGCTGAAAGCGATCAGATTATTAAAACAATAAAAATACCATTTATCTCAGGAGTAACTGATAAATTAGCCCGTGTTTTGCAAAAGCAAAACATTACAGTAAGATTTGGTACAGTACACAAAATTCAACAACTAGTAACATGCACTAAAGACGAATTACCTAAATTATCAACAGAAGGTGTATATCGGATTAATTGTGTATGTGGCAGATGCTATATTGGACAGACAGGGCGTAACGTTAGTGTAAGACTAAAAGAACACCAGAGAAATATTAAACTATCACAAACACAACTGTCGGCAGTAGCAGAACATGCATGCCAACAGGGACACTCAATTGATTTTGACAACGTGGAAGTGTTGTGTAAAACTAGTTACTACTGGCAAAGACTAATTAGAGAATCGATTGAAATTGAGAGAAACAGAAATAACTTCAATCGCTCAGACAGCTACAGGCTTAGTGCGGCCTGGAAGCGTATTATTAAATAAGATACATTACAATTACTTATAAGGGAAACAACCACTAACTGATTACTAATGTAGCATAATCACAATAAAAACACATTCCAAATGATTACTAATCTACAACTCGCATCGTAACAATAGCCTGATTACTAATCTAGTATATAATTACAATCACTCCCCCCCTTGAATCTTTGCACCTGATGAGTTAATGAGTTAATGATGACGTCATCCTGCTGCTGCTCTATATAAGAACGGGAGACACAGGAGAGCCTCACCATTCTGGCGAATTGCCCGATGATGCTGGTTGTAATTACCAGCGAAACGTCGTACTCAAATTGTGAATGTTGTTGCTTCAACACACCGGTGGGCTAAAGCAGTGAACTATTTGTCTTTGTCAACGTGACACATTTTTTACTGATTGGCCGTGTCGGGTGGTGGAGGGTTACGACACATTTATAAATAAACGCGATCTAAACCCAAAAATCGTTGATTATGAATAACATTGGTCGCGAAAGCCTACGTGTTAAACTGACTAACCTCTATGGGGAGGATACTTTTTTTAAAACCAGAAAATTGGAGAAGCTCCGCATTAAGCGGATGAAATTGATATCTTCATTGGCGTTCCTCAAAAGGTGCAGAGATTCGAAGGTAATACCAAACGCAGTTAAAATAACACATCACATAAAGTCTTCTAAGGCTAACAAAATACTACACAAAGCTAGCGAATTATTATTAATAGAGAGAATACAACACAACAGGAGTGAATTATCCAACATTTCTGAATCGCTAAAGCATTTACATTTAAATATAAGCAATAGTGTGTCCATGCATGATTGGAATATAATCGATACTATAACACAACAATCGGCTGATAATGTGTTTAATCTAACAAATGCTAACCAAATTAACAAATTTTCTAGACTTTACAATAAACAAATCCCTATTAAAAACGAACAATTTGAAAACAAAACCGTAATGAACTTGACTAACACTGATTTAACCACTGACATGATTTCTGTCCTTTCTAAAGGCCTTAACTTTGCCGTTACCCCACGCACAATTCCAGTGGATGAGATAATTGCTGAGGTAGAATCAGCAGTAAGACTCCTTCCACATAATGAGGCAGAGATGACTAGACACGAGGTTGCCAAAATTATTGAGAATAGTAAAGTACCTAAAGTAAATATTAGCTCGAACGAGGCAAAAGCCTTAAGAGAGCTTCGTCTAAACAAAGATATTCAAATCCTAGCAGCTGACAAGGGCCGCACTACAGTAGTGATGTCACGAGCCGATTATGATAATAAAATTAAAGATTTATTAGAGGAGAGTACCTACATTAAAATTAAACGAGATCCAACTAATACTTTGGAACGTAAGACTACTGCAATCATTGCAAATTCATTAATCCCAAAAAATGAGCAATTCCTAATGAAGCCAAGGGCTTCAAAACCACCTAGACTGTATGGGCTTCCAAAGATCCATAAAGTCGGCATCCCTTTACGACCTATAGTCAGTACAATTGGCTCTGCCACCTATAAATTAGCAAAATATGTAACTAAACAAATTCAGCCTTACATCGGTAGGACATCATCATTCATAAGAAATTCAGAACATCTTGTGAATATGATCAAAGATATTAAACTTAACCCTAATGATATTTTGGTGAGTTTTGATGTGATTTCGCTATTCACTAAGGTTCCAGTGAGCGAGTCGCTTAAATTACTTGATACACTGGTAAAGAATACAGGTTTACCAAAAGATATTCCGAAACTCGCAGACCATTGTTTAAATAACACTTACTTCTTATGGAGAGGCGAATTCTTTAAACAAAGGGAGGGAGCAGCAATGGGCTCTCCTTTATCTCCTGCTATAGCAAATTTGTACATGGAAAACTTTGAAACCAGAGCACTTGCCTCGAGCACATTAAAACCATCCTTTTGGTTTAGATATGTGGATGACACTTTGGTTGTCTGGCCACATGGTAAAGATACACTTAACGATTTTCTAAATCATCTCAATGCACAAAACCCGGCCATTCAGTTCACCATGGAAATGGAGGTGAATAACACACTCCCGTTCCTGGATATTTTACTTGGGCATGGCCCAAACGGTAAAATAACACACAGCGTTTACAGAAAGCCAACGCACACTGATGCCTATCTGAATGCAGATTCGCAACATCACCCAGCTCAGAAATCCTCTCTTATCAAGACGCTCATACATCGGGCTAAAACAGTGTCAGATGGTGAAAGTCTAGTGAGAGAGATTAAACATGTTAAAGAAGCACTAAGACAGAATGGCTACAATAATGCTCAAATTAACAGAGCACTAAAAGCCAAATCACGATCGCAAAGCAACACTGCTGAAAGCGATCAGATTATTAAAACAATAAAAATACCATTTATCTCAGGAGTAACTGATAAATTAGCCCGTGTTTTGCAAAAGCAAAACATTACAGTAAGATTTGGTACAGTACACAAAATTCAACAACTAGTAACATGCACTAAAGACGAATTACCTAAATTATCAACAGAAGGTGTATATCGGATTAATTGTGTATGTGGCAGATGCTATATTGGACAGACAGGGCGTAACGTTAGTGTAAGACTAAAAGAACACCAGAGAAATATTAAACTATCACAAACACAACTGTCGGCAGTAGCAGAACATGCATGCCAACAGGGACACTCAATTGATTTTGACAACGTGGAAGTGTTGTGTAAAACTAGTTACTACTGGCAAAGACTAATTAGAGAATCGATTGAAATTGAGAGAAACAGAAATAACTTCAATCGCTCAGACAGCTACAGGCTTAGTGCGGCCTGGAAGCGTATTATTAAATAAGATACATTACAATTACTTATAAGGGAAACAACCACTAACTGATTACTAATGTAGCATAATCACAATAAAAACACATTCCAAATGATTACTAATCTACAACTCGCATCGTAACAATAGCCTGATTACTAATCTAGTATATAATTACAATCACTCCCCCCCTTGAATCTTTGCACCTGATGAGTTAATGAGTTAATGATGACGTCATCCTGCTGCTGCTCTATATAAGAACGGGAGACACAGGAGAGCCTCACCATTCTGGCGAATTGCCCGATGATGCTGGTTGTAATTACCAGCGAAACGTCGTACTCAAATTGTGAATGTTGTTGCTTCAACACACCGGTGGGCTAAAGCAGTGAACTATTTGTCTTTGTCAACGTGACACATTTTTTACTGATTGGCCGTGTCGGGTGGTGGAGGGTTACGACACATTTATAAATAAACGCGATCTAAACCCAAAAATCGTTGATTATGAATAACATTGGTCGCGAAAGCCTACGTGTTAAACTAGTCTCCTTCAATTACTTCACACTCCACTACTCTCGTGTAAACTCTAGGCCTCTGGCTACACACGATACCCTTCACTCGTGTAGACCCTATGCCTCTGGCTACACAATACACTCGACTCGTGTAGACCCTATGTCCCTGGCTACACACACTGCATTCGGCTCGTGTAGACCTTATGCCTCTGGCTACACACACTACACTCGCCTCTGGGTTACACAGAGTCCCGGTCCCGTTAGGACAGCGGGACTAGGTACCGCAGGGCCCTAGGTCTTCATCCCCGTCTTCATTCTTCGCTGGTTACACACTGCCCTCACGCCTGTGTGCATCCCCTTTTATAGCCCCTGCTCACGAGAGGCGGAGCTGATGCGTACTTCAACGTGAGCATCGCTCCTTAATGAACCAATCACGACGCACTCTCTCTACGATCCGTTTTCCCCAGCGCGTGTTAACACTCCTCCACCAATCACACCGCGCTGCCACCCGATCACTCCCTCTCAGCACGTCACCGGTCCACAGCCAATCAGTACCCCGTAACCCACGACCCCGCGCTGACCCCTGATCCTCCACTGTCAGCGCACGTCACCACCTACACAGCCAATCATTACGCGCTGGCATACGATCTCTAATCCCAGCGCGTATCACCTCTACAATGTGTTAAAAATGTGTTATATGATTAATGTATGTGTTAGTGTTTGTGCATTCCTAAACAGCTTTGGTTCGACCGGATCGAGGGGGCTAAACGGGCGTGGCACGGGCTAGAGAAGAAATGGAGTGATGTGGTACAGGAGGATGTGTACCTGAGTGGACTTGCCGATGACTGGTACCATCGATGTCAAGATCGGCCTCTGTGGAGGAGGCTCGTAAAGGACGCTACTGGGCAGTTGGAGGCAGTCGCCCTCCAACAACAACGGAGGGCGGAGGAGCGATGCTCACAACAACGAGCGGAGCGCCGGGTGGATAAAGCACAGCAAGTTGGCACAGGAGGGGGCACAGGTGGTGCATCAGCCAGTCATCTCAGTCAGTCGACCCGTGGAAGCTGGGTCTGCCCCGTGACCTGCCAGCGGTTGTTCGACACTTCACGTGGCCTCAACGTGCACATAGCCTGGCACAAGCGTCGTGGTGAAGTCACCACGACGCTTGTGCGATTATGTGTTGTCTAAGGGTTTGTATGTGTGATTATGTGTTGTCTAAGGATTTGTATGTGTGATTATGTGTGTGTGTGTCGTTATTATGTTGTGCGATTGTTTATTGGCTCTCTCGTGGTCTCGGGGTATGCATCACCGATCGTGATAAGATCAACGATTCTCGCTTTAACATTTATGATTTTGGCTTAAACATTGATGATTCTCGCTTCAAAATGCATGATACTCGCTCAACATTTATGATTCTCGCTTCAGAATTTATGATTCTCGCTTCAATAGTTAGTTGTGAAATTGTCAGGTTTTCGGGATTCAGATCTCACCGCAGGATACAGTTCGTCATTACGACAATGACGAATTTAGTAAAGAAGCACTCGGAAATCTGTTTTTCATCTAAGCAACTTTAAACATCCAACAACTCTCATCATCAGAATTCCAACAGTGCCCATGCAAATATACGTACTCCTCAATCCGTACTGGATGATCATAATAGCATCTCAGGATCACGTGGCTAAACCAGAATAGGCACACCTCAAAGTGGCAATATTCGCACAGATTGCGTTCTCATCAAATGCGTATCAAATAGTTAGAAAACGTCAATGATTGGATCTCAGAATCACATGATCAAAATAAAACACTCGGCTGTCTCATGGTAGCGCGACCATACACAATTCCCTTGTTATGGTGCGTGATGCATGTGTAATGAACGACTTCCACGACCGGTTGAGACTCGCGTCTTTTCGTTATCAATGATCACTGCTCGGCTCCGCACCCCCTTTCTGGATGATCACCCTCTCTCCTTCTCTCTCGCCGTAATGCGCGCGGTCACTCGTCCTCCGTTCCCGCGCGGCTCCCCTCGCTCTCTCTCGCACACCGTTGGCTGGCGGCGCGCAGGGAGTCGAGAGGGCTTCGCCCCTCGAGGTTGCCACGTAGCTGGTGGCGTGACGAGGTGACGGAGATGCAGTCCGGACCCCAGGCTTCCACACCAACCCCGAGTCCTCCCCCTGCCTCTCCTTATATCACACCCGGCGGAGCTAAGCTCCGCCTTTAGCCACGCCCCCCTTAGAACCTTCCCATGGTCCCCGCACGTACCCACGTGCAGGAAGAGCGCAGTGTTCTGCGTGCAGTGCCAGCCTCTGAAGAGTAGGGGGCCCTGGGGCTGAGACGAGATTCTCCCCTCTAAGAAGCCCGAGAAGGGAGGCGTGAAAAGAAGCGTACGGAGCTCCATAGGCCGGGAATATAAACCGGACCCCCGAACAGGGGGGGTCTGCCGACGGGGAGAAGCCAGAAGCCGTGATGCCGGGAGAAGACCTGCCGATAGACGAGACCCGGACCCAAGCCAGGGTCTGGTCGTGGCTAGCTACTCCTACTGCTAGGGAGGATTAGCCCGGAGGAGTTACCTCCCGAAGGTAGACTGACAAAGGGGCAGCTATAGCCTTTCGTGTGCATTAGGGAAAGTTGTAATAAACGTGTTGCCTCCACGCCGTCTCCGAGTGTCTCTGAGCTGGACACTACACAATCATTAAGTCGACATAGCTGTAGAAGCAGTTGTGAACCAGACCTGATGGTCACTTCCTCCCATCATGAATAATCAGAAGATCGGAACGACACAGAAGTAAGTTATACTTATGACACAAATGCAATACCCCAAAATGCATGGAAGGACTAATAATGTTGAGGTTTCATACGGCATCAGTTTTGCAACTGCATCTCACAATACTGCACAATTCACAAACACAGGCACATAGATGTTTTCATAGAATGAATGCGTGTTCATGCACGTGGGATGGAACTGAAGCACCCGGAGCAACACTCTATCCCATACAGATAGGAGAGGAAATGTGGATACGCATTTATTTATTCATTTGTTCACTCGGACTATTGCACAGTACAGAGTGAGCACTTCGTTGTAGTGACTTCATCCGGGTTCAAATGCGCAGACAATTACAGGCTCTGCACACACACACACACGGGCACACGCTTCTTCTGGTGCTGCCGGTGATGGCGCTGCCGGTGATGGCGCTGACAGTGCTGGCATTGCTGCTGCTACTGCTGCCACTGCCTGTTCCACTCCTGCTGCTCATACAGGTTGCAGGCGCCAGCAGTGCCAGCACCAAACTGCACTTGAAGGTGCAGTAGATTGGCGTTAATAAGATGTCATGGGTTGAGTAAGGCTTTTACAAGAACTTGAGAAGAAAGATCAAGGTGGGGAGTTACAAAGATAGGTAGCTCAAGACAAAACAAGGAGAGAGATAAAGCATTGGGTTGACTGCCATGGTTTATGAAATATGCTAACTACCGCAACACCTCCCCCTGCTTCCCATTTAAAATTGCTCAAATATGTCCTCCAGGTGTGGGTAGGATCTCCTGAGATCCCACAGCGCCATACATAACTGCTTGACCTTTGGACGTCCTTTCACCCCAACCAGCTCCAGCACGTGCTCATTCGCCTCTCGCTGCCGAACCATTGCTCGGTTTCTTTCACTTACTGCACAAACACGAGCACAAGGCTTGTCGCTTAAAACAGACTGATGTCCCAGGCATCGGAAATTCGTCCGACCCACTGCTTAGACCTACTGCCAGGCTACACTGTGTGTCGTTTTGGTTAAAAGGCAGTGTTATTGGCAAAGGTGTGACTTGGGTTGATGCTTGTAAATGAATTTAAACGCAATCCCTTGATGTTAACAGTTTCCAATTGAAGGTGTAAAGCTTTAATCTATTAACTCTGTTCGTTGTTTTGTAATGTGGGGGCACAAAAACTCTCATGAATGTGACTCCATATGAACAAGAGTTTAGTCTAAAGTTGTGCTGCTGTTAGGTATTCATCTTGAAGGAAAGTGGTGAAATTATTTAAAGAGTCACCATAGATTTAGGATTCCCCTTGCACCTGGCCCTAGCGACCAAGGTGTGTGTGCCTCCCAATGGCGTGATGATCTGTGAGGTTATCTCACTACGTTACAATCATGCACCGTGTGAGGTCATTTCATTGTGTGGATGGGAACGTGATGTTATATTTTATACCAAAATATTTCCTAGGACAAACGCAGGTTAGACATGTTCATACAATAGTTGGACCACCTATATGGATCATCTTAATGAAGGTCATCGCACCTTCATGTTACTGACAAACTGCACACCATCCCACTCACCTTTGAATTTAAAATTGTCAGTATGTTCCTGATCCCCCTTCAATGATGGACATACCCGCATATTCTTGTTGGTGAGTATCTATCGGTGCTGGTAGTTGGGACAGCAGGCGTGTCAAGTTGGAGTGTAGTGCCTTGATCAGCTCCCATTTATTGGATTACATTTTTATTGTATTGAAGACTTCTTATACTTGGTCAGAAAACAGGTGATCTTCTTGCAAAGCCTCTGGAAAAACACTGCAGTATAAATAGACAAAGTCAAAGCTGTATCTGCCTTAGTGGTGGACAAGAGGAGGTTGGAGTGATTTTGGAAAACTGACAAAGAATAAGGAACAGAGACTGGAAACCGTGCAAAGAAAAATGTCAAAGTGCAAATTTGGAATTACAGTGAAAGACAGAAAGAGGAACACATGTACAGTATGTGTAACATCGCCTAAATTTTACTATACATTAACAGTAACAGAATACGCTGATAAACGTGTATATTTTTACCAGAATTGGTACTAATGTAACAAAGTATATTACTTCACAATTGTAACAATCGGTATGGAGCTCTCACAACCTCGCCACTCCCTATACCTCTCCAGGCTTAACTGTCCCCAACTGCCAGTTCACCCCTTTTTATATCGACTCTCCTACTCCCTACATTGCCCCAACTGAGAGCCTCGTGACTGCCTGTTAAGTGCCCCCACTGACAACCGTCTTGGCTGCCCGTGAACTGCCCCACAACGCCACCTCACACCCACGTTCTGCAGGAGCGGGGCTTCGTCCAACAACGCTCGCACTCAGCACCGCAATTCGGGAGTCCCATTCTTTCAGTACATTTAGTACACAGTGCGACCCATTGTTCTACATCAGGGGTGTCAAAACTTTTTGCAAAGAGGGCCAAATTTGATGAAGTGAAGATGCCCGGGGGCCAATAGTTCCTTCCGACATTTTTACCACAAAAGTTACGTGAAAACACACTGTTATAAAACAATTATCATCGTCACAATTACCTTTATTTTTCAAATGACAATGTAACCAAATATAAGCCGCTCAGGCAGACGTGAACAACTCTAAAAACACAATTCTGCCTTTCATTTAGTCAGATAACATTGAACAAACTGTATAGAATACCTTAAATTTCCATGAGTTAAATATATTTGCCTCATGAACATTTTAAACAGGAGTTATAAGTAATGCAAAGTGGTCTGTTATCATTAAACTTTAAAACAAGTGAATTTTGTCTTTTACAAGATCTTTCAGAAAGCAGGAGTTTGTGTCACATCTACAGGTACATAACATCAACAGTTATAACCAAATCTTATTCAAGAGTTTAATAAAAACATAAGTGCCATAAGTCCAAGTGCATTAGTGTGATTTAGGCTTTTCACTGTTAATAGTGACAGATGTTACCGTTCAAAACACTTAATTTCAGATTGATCAAGGAACAGATAACTTTCTGACACTAATGAGAAGGGTGATACTGAGATCTAGATTTCAGTAAAGAGACCAGGTCAGGCTTGAGGGCAGTGGTTGAGATGCATAAAATGCCACGCAATTTGGAGTCACTCATCCTTGACCTAAATCGGTTCTTATTTAAGTTCATGACTGAGAATGTTTGCTCACACAAATATGTAGAGCCGAATAACCTCAGAATTTTCTTAGCGAATGACCGCATTTCTGGAAACCTGCTTTTGTACAGCTGCCGGTAAAAGTCAACAAGAGAACACTGCAGGTGTTTTCCGCGGCACTTATCGTCAAACTGCAGCTCAATGAGCTCCAGATGCAGCTGTGGAGGAGCATCATCAGGGTCCACGGAGAAGGGAGAAGAGAAAAGCAACATGTCCTTTTCAATAACTGCAAAGTCCTGAAAGCGTTTGTTAAATTCCACAGAAAGAGATGCGATAGCTGTTGCATAACTCTTCATTTGCGCACCGATGTTGTCCTGTGAGAAACGGTAAATTACCTCTTTCAAAGCTGGGAAGTGTGCGGTGCAGAACTCTGTTTGGGACAAGTGTCTTTGGAAAAGTTGCAGTTTGGTTCCAAAGGCCTTGATGTGAGCATATAGCTGGCTCACCACTGCATCTTTCCCTTGAAGGTTAACATTCAGCGCATTCAGATGCTTCGTTATGTCAACCAAAAAAGCCAGATTTGCCAGCCATACAGGATCGGACAGTTCTTCCATTGGTTGTCCCTTCTCACCCAAAAAATGTCCAATTTCCTCTTTGAGAGAGAAAAATCACTGCAGTGCGGATCCCCGACTTAGCGACCTCACATCGTTGATATATTACGTCACCGTATTCAGCCTGGATGTCACGCAAGAACTGCTGAAACTGTCGGTGGTATAGAGCTTTAGAGCGAATAGAATTGATTGCCTTTGCCACTGGTTTCATAACATCGTCAAATTTCAGAAGTTTGGCGCAGAGAGCCTGCTGGTGAATGATACAGTGAAGTTTAATAGCGTTACCTGCTTCTTCGCTGACTTTATTGCAGATCAGTGTGGACAATCCACTTCACTCACCAGCCATGGCAGGTGCACCATCGGTAATGATCCCAGAAACTTTACTCCGTGGTAGTTTCATATCATCAACAGCTTCACAAACAGAAACGAATACATCTGTTCTTCTGGTTTGCCCTTTAAGGCTTTTGAGGTCAAGCAGCTCCACTGTCACGTTCATGTTGTCATCAACTCCTCTTAAAAAAATAAGTGGTTGTGCAGTGTCAGATGCATTGGTGCTTTCATCGCAGGTTAATGAAAAATAATCAAAAGCCACTCCCTGTCCCCCAGTTGTCTCGGAATATCTGACGATATGTCCTCAACTCTCCGTGCCACAGTGTTGCGTGCCAGGCAAACATTAATAAATTCTTGCTTCTTCTCGGGGCAAATGTTCTCCACCATTTTAATGACACAGTTTTTGATAAACGCACCTTCAGTAAAAGGTTTGCCATGTTTAGTTATTAATATGGCCACTTCGTAGCTGGCTTTGGTGATGTTTTCTTTTGACTCACGGGCCGGCATGAAGAATCGCTGCTGCGATGCCAGAGCAGCTTGAAGTTGCTTTACTTTTTCAGCGCGGTCACTCCCTGTTAGGTTGTCGTATGTTGTAGCATGCTTAGTCTCGTAGTGTCTCTTTACGTTGAAATCCTTAAATAAGGCATCCGTCTCTTTACAAATTAGACAAACACAATTTCCTCGATTTCCAGTGAAGAAGTATTGTAATTCCCACCGCTCCTGAAAGCGGCGGCCCTCACTGTCAACTTTTCTCTTTTTTTTTGCAGTCGCCATGGCAGAAATGATTCGAGAAGGGTTCGTGGCACGGATGCAAAATTAGAGAGCATTAGAATGGTGCTGCCACCGTGTGGCGGAAATAGGAATAACATCTCTAAAGTTTTATGATTTATTCTGACAGAGCTAGCGAGCCATAAATAACACATTATAAGACCGAAGCTGTGGGCTGTATGAAATCTGACCGCGGGCCGTGATTGGCCCACGGGCCGGACTTTGGACATGCCTGTTCTACATCTTTCGACATAACAGGTCAGGAATAATGTCTATTTAAGTGAGAATTGTAGGATGTACCCCCTGATGCCCTATATAAATGTGGTTGTGTCCATGATACAACACACCTTTGTGCAGTGCCTCCGGTAAAATAATTTGTCTGTCATTTGCCAACGGATGTATATACATGATCAGTCCATGCCACTCTACATACCATATTTTCCCGCATATAACTCGCGGGGTATACCACTTTTTACAAACAAAACAAGACCCTGCGGGGTATATGGAGGTGCGAGCTATCCCAAAAAACATTTTACACGTGTGACATGTCATAACTCGTTACAAAATTTTATGGTAGGACTATCCACTATGAAACACTTACCTTTGACTAAAGCACTGCTGAATAAACCACTCCGTAAAATAGGACATGTTATCACGTTTTAAATGATTGGAATTGTTTGTACAATTAAACGACAATGTTTGAAGTGAGTGCACTTTGTTTACCATAATACTTTCAGTGGCTGTAGGGGGGTGCGAAAGTTTCAGCTCAGGCTATGGATTGCACAATGGGAAGGGCCTTAACAAGTGTCAATCAGACGCGGAATCATAATTGCTGAGTCCCTTAGGCCGCTGCTATTAGCTGAGCACTATACAGTCGCGACCATGAGCTTTGTTTCGATTTAAAGCGTTCGTGACTGCAGGGATTCATCTTCTTGGTTCTTTCGGTAAAGTCACATATAAGGGAAGTAATAAAATAATAAAAATAAAACATAATAAAATAATTCTCACGACGTTTCGGCCACAACGCAAGCAGCCGTCCTCAGGTGAAGAATGAAACACCACCAAGCTTGGAGCGTATATTTAAGCTGGGTTAGAGGGGTGGAAGAAGAGCGCCTTGACAAAAGAATTTGCATATCAAGAGGAATTTAGCATATTTATGGGAAATGCATAGGAGGAGTTTCAAAGTCATATTATGCCCGTGCATTATGCAGGATTAGCAGCATCAAAGGGAGGGGATGGGGGTAGCATTAACAAAGGGAAGGAATGTTAATAGTATGTAGCTGCAGTTACATACTACTGAAAAGCTAGACGTTAACAAAGTCGTAATTAATCGCAGTAACAGTTCTATTTCTGATGGTCTGAAATCCGTTTTAGCTAAAGGACTAAACTTTGCAGTCACACCTAGACACATACCAGTTAATGATATCATTGCCCGAGTAGATGTGGCTCTCAAGGGCCTGGGTCACATCGCTGCAGACGTAGCAAGATCTGAAATCGCTGCAACCCTCAAAAACGCTAAGATGCCAGCTAGTAACATCAGCAAAGATGAGCGTTTTGAATTAGCTCAATTAAATAAGAGGGATGACATTGTCATCCTCTCAGCCGACAAAGGCAATGCCACTGTCATCATGGACAAAATAGAATTCAACAACAAAATTCAAGAACTACTCAACGATGGTAGCTATACAAAAATAAAGAGACCCCACCAACAGCCTCGTCATTAAAACCAACAAAATCATTTCTGATTCAACCGCATTAATTGATCAAACCAAACAGTTCTCGTTGAAACCTTCTGCAGCCAGGCCACCAAGATTATATAGCCTTCCAAAGATACATAAAGAAGATACACCTCTTCGTCCCATTGTCTCTACTATCAACTCCCCCACCTATAAACTGGCTCGTTTTTTGTCTGAAATCCTGCGGCCTTTCACTGGAAAAAGAACCTCTGTGGTACTAAACTCTACGGACCTGGTATCGACAATCAAGATAATTTCACTGTCCCCAGACGACCTGCTTGTCAGTTTTGATGTGGTTTCCTTATTCACCAAAGTTCCTGTACCTGACACCATAGCAATCATTGAAGACTTGGTTAATCAAGGACTGAATACTGGGGTACCCCCCCTGGTGAGACACTGCTTAACCAATACATACTTCACCTGGAATGGAACTTTCTACAAACAAACTGAGGGCACCCCAATGGGCTCCCCCCTATCTCCGGTTGTAGCCAGTGTTTTCATGGAAAAATTTGAGACTGACGCCATCCAGACTGCCACTCTACGCCCGACCTTTTGGAAGAGGTACGTAGATGACACTTTTGTCATCTGGCCACATGGCCGGCCTGCTCTAGACTAATTCCTCGACCACATCAATTCCATTCACCCAGCCATCAGATTCACCATGGAAGTCGAAAAAGATGGCAAGCTACACTTTTTGGATGTCCTAATTTAAAGGAGACCTGATGGTTCAATGAGCCATTCTGTCTACAGGAAAGCCACCCATACGGATGCTTACCAAAAACCGGATTCCCACCACCATCCATCCCAGAAGAACTCCCACATCAAGATTCTATACCATAGAGCCCAATGCATCTCCGACCAGGAACACATTGCCAGTGAACTCAAACATGTACGCCAAGCTCTTAAGGCTAATGGTTACTCCGACTACACAATCCGCAAAGCCATCACTCCAACCATCAAGAAGGATCCTGTTGAGGAGCCTTTCAAAAGCATCACCTTACCCTACATTGCTGGGGTCACAAAAAAGATCTCCAAAATCCTGATTAAACACAAGATCCAGGTCCGATTCAACACAGTACATAAAATCCGTGATCTGGTCCCGTCTGTAAAAGATGTGGTTCCAGGCATACAGTACCCTGGCGTCTACAAACTAAGTTGCCTCTGTGGTAGCAGTTACATTGGAGAAACCAAACGACATGTCTCGGACCGCATCCGTGAACATAAAGCAGACCTGAAACACGGTAGGACAAACACCTCAGCCGTGGCAGATCACTGTTACAATTCAGTGGGCTCACATGACATTGACTTCTCCAAGACAGAGGTTCTCTGCAAGCCATCTGGCTACCATGAGAGATTCGTTCATGAGGCGATCCACATATACAAACACCAGAGACAATTTCAACCAAGAAGATGGATTCTGGCTCAGCAATCATTGGAAGGACGTAATAGACCATTTCGGATCTTAACTGATTGTGTTCACATTTACGGTGACTTTCAGACCGCAGTCCACTCACTGGCATTGACTATATATCTTGTATTCTCCACAGGGAATGGATTCTTTGCTCCGCTGCAAGTCTCCTTTCACCACTCTCCCATTGACATATTTCGTTGCTTCCTCTTAGTATCTTTCACGCGACGGTTAATGGTATAGTGTATAGCAGATTGTATAAATAGTATAAAATTGTAATGTTTAATACAATGTATAAGGTAATATACAGTATCGTAATTGTATAGTGAATATACAGCAGTGTGGTATACATTAGGATGGGTAGAATAATACTTAGGGTAATATTATAGACGAAGGTGTAATGCGAGCAAGGACAGGGTGGGCGCTGCCTCCGCACCACTCACACGGGCCGGAGTATAGGGGAGGCGGAGCCTGGTCGTCGGGGTGAGTGGGGGCAGAGTCAGGGTCATGTGAGAGGGAGGAGTCAGGGTCACGTGGGAGAGAGGTTATAGGAGGAAGCCCGGAAGAGATCAGGGCAGTCGGTCGATGGAGTGAAGAGGGAGACCACGTTGGGTGGCCGCCGTGCCATCAGCCACGTGGCTGATAGGGCTGGCACACCGCCAGCTAGCGGTGTGCGGAGAGAGAGAGCAGAGTGTGCGGGGCGCACAGGGCATGCGAGGTTGCACGGGGCTAGCAGAGTAGCTAGCGGGACCATGTGGGTTGCACGGGGCTAGCGGAGGGCTAGCGGAGCGGGCGGAGTGCACGGCAGCAGAGTGGCTGCAGAGTGTGCGGGAGCACACGGAGCAGCGGGGTGGCTGCAGAGTGCGCGGGGCGCGAGGAGAGACGACGCTGGTCTGAGGAGGAGGCCAGCGGGGTGCGGAGGAGAAGAACATAAATTAAGGACAGACGGAGACCAACATCGCCTGAGAGTCCTTTATTACAAAGGTATAGAGTGGTGTATAGTAATACAGTATGTAATTTAATGTTGGGTTTGTCTATGGTAGTATATAGTACGGGGTAGATCCGTGTGATGTAAGAGAAAAAAAGTTTAGCTGGAAGCATATAATATTTTTTGCGACATAGAATTGTAATTGATTACTTACTGTTAGTAGCTCAGCTTATTGGAGATTATATTTAGTATACTAATGATACTATGTAGTTTATACTTTAGCTCGTTTTTTACGTGGTTGTGTAGTAACTGCAGCTACATACTATTAACATTCCTTCTCTTTGTTAATGCTACCCCCATACCCTCCCTTTGATGCTGCTAATCCTGCATAATACACGGGCATAATATGACTTTGAAACTCCTCCTACGCATTTCCCATAAATATGCTAAATTCCTCTTGATATGCAAATTATTTTGTCAAGGCACTCTTCTTCCACCCCTCCAACCCAGCTTAAATATACGCTCTAAGCTTGGTGGTGTTTCATTCTTCAACTGAGGACGGCTGCTTGCGTTGTGGCCGAAACGTCGTGAGAATTATTTTATTATGTTTTATTTTTATTATTTTATTACTTCCCTTCTACGTGACTTTACCGAAAGAACCAAGAACATTAGCTTTGTTTCAAACTTACAATGGCTTTGTTGCCAGGAGGCAATGGCGTACCGTAGTGGCACTATTGTCTGTGCAGTGCGCAATCTACCAGTGCTAAAACCGTACAGGGGTAACTACCGGTCCAGTAGCTGCAATATGATGAGGTCGAATGCTGGTAAACCTAACAGTACGCTTACTTACTTATCTACCAGTTATGTGTTACTTATTTATTGGATACTTACTTTTGTTACTTATTTACTGTTTAAAGTTCACTCGTTTCCGGTTAGTTTGTTTTCTTTGTACACGTTATGATTTTAATGTTAACAATTTATAGTGGAATGTATTACAAATGTAAACTTTGTGTAATAAAAGCCATAGAGGGTTCACGTGGGGATTGGCTTGCCGGTCCCGTTTTGTAGCCAATAAGGGGTGAGCCAGGGAGCATGGCCTCGGCGTGATCACGGCATGTTAGCAGGGGTGATTGGCCTGGACAATCGGGGCCTCAGCTAATGGGAAGCCGGATCAGAGGCGTGGTCCCGGGATTGACAGGGAACCATCGAGAACGGTCAACGCTGTCTACGGAGGATTGGCTGGGGGGTACCACGTGATGAAGGGATTAAGAGAGAGAGGGAGAGAGAAGTCGGGAGCAGACTTGGGAACGAGAAGAGCGGGAGTCACGCGCGTACGGGGCTCTGGGTGCCACGTGCGCGGTGGGGACTTGGCGGGAAGTCTGCCCTCTTCCCGTTGTCTGTCAGCAACGGGGAGTGTGTAAAGTGTAACTGTGGAAGTTGAAAATAAAAAGGACTGATTCCGGAAGCCGTCTCAAGAAGGTTTATTACATTTGTATTAATACGATGGAAATAAGCTGCGGTAACGACGTTAAAGATATGAATGCATGCGGGGTATATGGAGGTGCGGGCTATCTAAAATTTGTTTTACACAAAACGCTATTTTTGCGGGGCATATGCGTCTGCGGTTTTTATGCATATGCGGGCGATTTGCGGGAAAATAGGTAAATGTCTCATCCATATAAATGTTCTCTTTTAATTTTTTTATCTCTTCATCTTTTTCTTGATAGCGAACCCAATATTTCAATGTTAGTCCTAAATCACGTGGTAAGGTCGTCCCTTGCTAAACAGCCATTACCGTTGATGGCGGAGGCAAACCACATCACATTCATCCAGTAAAACAAGCACATGGAGCCAGAAGATCGTAGGTGTCTGCATTCGGTATTCCAGATAAAGCATCACCATTGGTATGTTTTACTCCTGCTCAATGAATGATCGTCATATTCAATTCCCATAAATGCTCCAGCTAACGAGCCATCTGACCAGTGCCGGTCTAAATGAAGAATATACTGTAATCCTGCATGGTTTGCGTGTACTAAGCATGGTCTAACATTCAAATATGTGTAATGCGGGCGTAAACGGCCCTCCGGAGGTGACGTCAGGAGGGGAGGAGTTAGGTCACGTGGGGGGGTGAGGGGTTAGGCTATAGAAGGAGGGGAACCGGAAGAGGAGAGGGAGTGACGGGGAACCAGGAACAGAGAGAGGCCACGAAGGGCGAAGCGGAGGGTGGCGAGATCGCCACGAACACGGGGGAACGAGGATCGGCACCGTTGGCCAGCGGTGACCGACCCGAAGCAGCGAGGAGGCTGCAGTCAGCAGCGGGGCTGCACAGAGAGTCAGCAGCGGGGCTGCATACAGAGTCGGCAGCGGGTCTGCATACGGTAGCAGCCAGAGGGTCTGCACATAGGGGTAGCAGCGGGAGTCTGCATAGGGGTAGCAGAGAGTCTGCGGGAAGGGAAGGGAAGCTATAATAGCAGTGAACAGCCGGGGGCTACAAATACAGAGTTATAACAGAGTGCCGTGTGGGAGAAGACAAGAACCCAATAAAAGACACGAAGACAGAAAGAAGTGTCTGAGTCCTTTTATTACACTGGAGTCAGAAGTGAAACGGCATGGCGAAACAACTGAGGAAAAAGAATATTCCATCCCCGGCGTCGGCTTCATCTTCGGACGACGACGATCTTCCTCCTGCGGTCGGCTTCACTTCGGCGGAGGGAGAGATCCGTGAGGGCCCGGGCGTCGAGGAGGTGGCCCCTTCGTCCGACCCATCTGCGTTGAAGGACGAAGATTTAAGATGGACCCGGATGGCGGAGCAACTGGCAACCCTAAAAACCGTCATCACAGAGTTGTGTGACCTTGTCACGCCAAGGGCGGCGTTGGAAGGTGATGGTGGTGATCGGCAGGAGCCCGGGTCGTCTTCGATGGCGCCGCCATCGGCCACGCGGCGTGAAGACGCCATCTTGGGCGTGGCGCACCACGGAAGGCGGGAAGCCGCCATTTTGGGGCCGCCGCGAGGATCGTCCGCCATCTTGGCGACACAGCGTTGCGACGCCTTGCTGAACTTACCGCCGGAAGAGTCAGCGACGGACGGAAGCAAGCCAAGGAGTCGCAGTCGTCACCTTACAACCGTCAAAGAGTTCTCCATCGGGGGCGATTGGAGTGCGTTCGCCTGTAGATTTTTGGCGGCGGTACGTACGGCAAGGTGGACGGACGCTGAGGCACTGGAGGTGCTCCCGACTCTTCTTGATGATGAGTCCGTTCGTTTTTTTCGCTCTATAAAAGCTGCGAAGAAGAAAACTCTGCGAGGGGTGTTCGATGAAATGGCGGACGCGTACGAGCCACCGGATGACGCCCATCGCCGATTCGTGCAGCGGCAACGCGCACCTGAGGAGTCACCTGTAGCGTACAGGGGCGCCGTGTTGGAACTCGCTATGGCCGCTTACCCGGAGACGGAGCCTGACCTGCTGGAACCACTCATCTTGGGGAAGATGTTGGAGTTGTCCCGAGATCTCGGCATTCCTATGCCGGCGTGCGGTCACGAAAAACTCACGTCCCGGACCGTGGCCAAGTGTTTGGACGCCCAGTTCAATCTCCGCCGCTGGAAACAGGTGACGGCGTGGACGGGCGGTCCTGTCGTCGATGGGGGGGCCGTAGGGTGGGACCCTACGAAGGCCGTGTACGTGCCGGATGCGACCGGCCAGAAGGAGTTGTCGGCTGCCTCTGCTCCGTGGCCGGCCCGGAGCGGGCCGGGGCCGCGGGCTCCGCTGCCGGTGCGGCCGCGTCGGGACGGGGTGCCCGCTGCGCGCCGCCCCGACGTCGACTGCTTCCGCTGCGGCCGTCGGGGCCACTATGCCAGGGACTGCTGGGCCCGGGTTCCGGGGCCGCCCCAACAGGAGGCCTCGACAGCGGACGCCCCAAAGAAAGACCCTCCGGCACAGGCAAGTCGGTGCGCACCAGACACCCGGCAAGGCCCGACACCTCACTCATCGCCATTGGTATGCGACGCGGATGTTGTAAAATACGGGAGGCCAGTATCTGCACCTTGTCGTTCGATAACGCAGTGGCGTAAGCTGGCTCGGCGGGTTGTCGCGGCCGCTACCGGGTCGTCCACTGTACCGGGGTCGATTCAAGGGGTGGACGTACGTATTTTGGTGGATTCCGGGGCGTCTGCGACCATTATTTCGGATGTGATATTCCATCTTTTGAACATCCCACCGGGGGCCGTGAGGCCGGCTTACGCTTCCTGCATCGCTGCGAACGGGGGTAGTATGGGCATTGTGGGACAGGTGGACGCTAACATTTCTATCGGGGGTGTTTCGGCCTCGGGCGTTGTGTTAATTTCAAGGTCCCTGGCGGTTCCTTGCCTGTTGGGTACGGATTTTTTGGCTAAGATGCCCATTCTAATTAGAATCAATGAAAATTGCATTGAACTACCAGGGGGCCGGAAATTGGCGTTCTTACAGTCCGCCTGGGGGCGGCCGGCTCCGGTTGCCCAGGTGCAGGCGTTATCGGAAGTTTCGGTTGATATTCCACCTGGCTCGCAGATGCTCATTCCCTTACGATACCGGAAGCCGGTTCCGGGTCGGCAGGGTGCTTTTGGGATTTTGCTGTCGCCGTCCGCCGCTGTTACGGGCGGATTGGCACTGGTGGGGGCGCAAACTATTGTCCGTCCGGATCAGCGCCCGTTTTTGCAGGTGTTAAATGCGAGTACTGAAAGTGTGTGTGTGCCGGCTGGTACCGTTGTGGCACACGCCACTACGGCGTTTACGGCTCAGAGTGACCTGCCGGACGGGGGGCTGGTGGGTGGTGTTTCACACGATGGAGGGGTGGATGATCGTTGGATCGCCGAATTATGTGGGGAAAATTCGGCCCTTTCCGCCGAGCAGCGTTGTGCGATTCATAAATTATTATCGAGCTATTCCGATGTGTTTAGCTCCGACGATTTGGACTTGGGACGCACCTCGCTGCTCTCTCATCATATCGACACGGGGGACGCTGCCCCTATCCGCTTGAACTCGCATCGGATGAGTCCGGCTGAGCGTGAGCATGTTCGAGGGGCGGTGGAAGACATGTTAAAAGCGGATATTATATCTCCGTCTAATAGCCCGTGGGGCGCGCCTGTTGTGTTGGTTAAAAAAAAGGATGGTAAATTGCGATTTTGTGTGGATTTTCGGAAGTTGAATAAAGTGTCGGTGGCAGATGCGTATCCCCTGCCGCGTATGGACGATTCTCTCGACGCCTTGTCAGGGGCTAAGTTTTTTTCAACGCTAGATCTCTCTTCGGGCTTCTGGCAGCTCCCCCTTGACGAGCCCTCGCGGGAAAAGACAGCTTTCCGTACGCCGCAGGGGTTATTCCAATTTAACTGTCTGCCGATGGGGTTGAATGCAGCCCCTGCCACTTTTCAGAGATTGATGGAGTTGGTATTGACGGGGTTGCAGTGGGAGACATGTCTCATTTATTTAGATGATATTATTGTCTTCAGCCGCACATTTGATGACCATTTACTGCGGTTGGAGGCTGTATTTGCCAGAATGCGTTCTGCTAATTTGAAATTCAAGCCTAAGAAATGTCATCTACTGCAACGCTCCGTTCGATACTTGGGACATATTGTTAGTGCGGACGGGGTGGCCACGGATCCAGAGAAAACTGCGTGTGTCAGGGATTGGGCAACCCCGGCCACGGTGGGTGATGTGCGTCGGTTTTTGGGGTTCGCCTCATATTATCGGAGGTTTGTTCCGAATTTCGCTACTATCGCCAGGCCTTTGCATCTCCTTACTGGGAAGGGGCATAAATTTGTGTGGGGACCGCCGGAGGAGGCGGCGTTTCGGAGCCTGCGCGATTTACTGGCTACTGCACCGACGTTGGATTATCCGGATTTTGAACATCCCTTCATTCTGGATACTGATGCGAGTGACACTGGTATTGGGGCGGTGTTGTCCCAGTCAAAAGGTGGTGTTGAGCGTGTGGTGGCGTATGGGAGTCGAGTTTTGTCTCCCGCGGAAACCCGTTACTGCGTCACTCGCAGAGAACTTTTGGCTATCGTGTTTTTTCTCCGCCAATTTCGACCGTATCTGTACGGTCGGTCGTTTATTGTCCGCACGGACCATGCGGCCTTGCAATACGCTCTTAAGATGGACCAGCCATCCGGACAATTGGCGAGATGGCTGGACACGTTGCAGGAGTTTTCCTTCCAAATTCACCATCGGAAGGGTGTGCGTCACGCTAACGCGGACGCACTGTCCAGGTTGCCGCAACAATCCCCTTGTGTGTGTGCGTCGGGGACGCATAGGTGTGGACCGACTCAGCTCCCCCCTCAGCCTGTCGCGCTGGCGGTGGATGTTCTCGAAACTCCGCTTACACCGGGACCGGTTGACGGGGGACCGGCGGACGGGATTTTGCGTCTTCCGAGGTCTGTGTGGATTCGGGAGCAAATGTTGGACGATTCTTTGGTGTCGTTACGAAAACGAACGGAGAAGGCGGGTAAGGAACTCGGTGCGGGTGGTATTTCGGAAACTGCTCTCCGAGATGGGTTACTGATGTGGAGGGAAGGGATACAGGAACACTGGCGTCTCGTTGTGCCTGCGTCATTGCGGTACGAGTTGATTAGATCGTTGCACTGTGACACACTTTTACATCTGGGGGTGCAGAAAACCCTATTGACGCTGCAACGAGACTATTATTGGCACGGCATGACGACGGATGTCGTCGGTCACGTTCGCGCGTGTCCCGATTGTGCCCGCCGTAAACCGCCTAAACATCCATATGTTCCGCCGATACAATCGATTCAAGTATCTCGGGTTAATGAGCTGGTGGCGTTAGATATCTTGGGACCCTTTCCGCCATCCGCTAAGGGAAATAAGTATTTACTGGTGGGGGTGGAGTACCTCTCTCGCTAGCCGATGGCCTGGCCTTTGCCTGACCAGTCAGCGGCGTCTATCACTGACGCCTTTCTATTTGGGTATGTAATGGACAAGGGGGCGCCGGAGAGGCTCCTTACAGATCAGGGGCGTAACTTTTCGTCCAAATTGTTGGGGGAGGTGTGTGCGGCTCTGGGAACTAAAAAGATACGGACGTCCCCCTACCACCCACAAACGGATGGGATGGTGGAACGGTTGAATCGGACTCTGTCCGCCATGCTGTGCCATACAGTCGGGGAAAATCAATCTGATTGGGATTTGCATATCCCTGGGGTGCTTTCGGCGTATCGCATGACGCCGCACGCGGCTACTGGATACTCGCCGTTCTTCCTTATGTACGGCCGTGAGAATGTGCCGCCGATTAATGAGCAGTTGGGAACCGGTGCGAGGGGACCTGTTAAGCCTCTTCCTGAGTATATTCAGGACAACGTTCGCCGTGTCACTGAGGCGAGGGAAAGAGCCCGCATGGCTACAGCCAAAGCTCAGGCCAGGAATGAGCGGTGTGCCCGACGTTCGAAGGGGGAGTGCCCCTGGAAGACGGGGGACCTGGCCTGGCTTCATTGCCCACAGGTGCGGCCAGGTACCTCTCCTAAATTACACAAACCGTGGCAAGGTCCGGTCCGCCTCATTGAGGTTCCCAACCCACAGTCGGCGCGTGTTCAGGTTGGTTCGCGGCGCTGGTTCGTGCATACATCCCGGTTGAAGCCATACATTGCCCCGCGGCCGGATGCGTCATCTCCCGAAGTTGCCTTGCCGGGGTCTGTTGCTGCCGACTCGCCCTTGCCTGTGTCTGCTGACCTTGCGAGAGCGCCTGTCGTACCCTTCACAGACAAGCCGGCCGTGACAGTGCAGGGAGGAGGACGTTCCGCTCGTGGGATGCCGACCGGTGCCGCGGAACCCACGGGACCTGCAGCTCTTCCTATCCCTCCGCGGACGCGAGTACGGGATGTCTCTGGACGCGACCGGGACAGTGGCGGGCCTCCAATGGCGACGGACGAACTCGCTCCCGTCGCCCCTAAAACCCTTCCACGTTCCCGCTCGGCGGGTGGGCTGCCGACCGTTCGGGACGGCCCGGCTACCCGTACTCGCTCGAAATCCCTCACGTTTCGTTGAAATTGTATTGTGTTGTGTTCTGGTTATATTGTTGTTGCAGGCTTCGTGTCTTTTTACGTGTTGGCCCTTTACACCCGCATTTCTTGTCAGGTTGCAATTCAGCCGAGGTCGGCTGGATTTTCTTTATGGGGGAGGGTGATGTAATGCGGGCGTAAACGGCCCTCCGGAGGTGACGTCAGGAGGGGAGGAGTTAGGTCACGTGGGGGGGTGAGGGGTTAGGCTATAGAAGGAGGGGAACCGGAAGAGGAGAGGGAGTGACGGGGAACCAGGAACAGAGAGAGGCCACGAAGGGCGAAGTGGAGGGTGGCGAGATCGCCACGAACACGGGGGAACGAGGATCGGCACCGTTGGCCAGCGGTGACCGACCCGAAGCAGCGAGGAGGCTGCAGTCAGCAGCGGGGCTGCACAGAGAGTCAGCAGCGGGGCTGCATACAGAGTCGGCAGCGGGTCTGCATACGGTAGCAGCCAGAGGGTCTGCACATAGGGGTAGCAGCGGGAGTCTGCATAGGGGTAGCAGAGAGTCTGCGGGAAGGGAAGGGAAGCTATAATAGCAGTGAACAGCCGGGGGCTACAAATACAGAGTTATAACAGAGTGCCGTGTGGGAGAAGACAAGAACCCAATAAAAGACACGAAGACAGAAAGAAGTGTCTGAGTCCTTTTATTACATATGGTAAAAAATTTTGAGCAAAATGGACTAATACTAAAAATGCATTTCTGGTAGCAATATCTCATCTCAGGATCTGTCAATGCTCTGCTTCCATAGGGCACTGCTAATTATTTGCCATGTCTCTTTCAATCTTTGAAATACATGCTGTAATCGGATCTAATCTTCATCAATATCCTATAAAAAATAGATATCATCCAACGAAATCAAACAAGACTCCAATTTAAGTTCCATCAACACTGCTTCACATCAACCTTTGAAATGTTGCAGGAGCATTTTATCACCCCATAGGCATAACTTGGAATTCATTTAGACCAACTGGAGTCACAAATGCTGATTTGGTTTCAAGCCATCATCCAATTGGACTTGCCAGTAACCCGAAGAAATATCCAATGTGCTGAAATATGAGACTCTAGAGAGTGCATCTCTAGAATCGTTAATTCTGGGGAGAGGGTAGGCATCTGCCAATGTAATTTTATTTAACTTCTGATAATTCACGCAAAATCTAGTGGTGCCATCTTTCTTTTTAAGTTACAGTACTGGTGCCCCCCTAATGGCCGGATTATGGTGACATCACATCGGCCTTCAACATATCATTTACACGTTGTTTGATGATCATTTTGTCTAGTACACTTGTACGGAAATCATTCTGTCTTAAAGAGCGGTGCCACCCTGTTGAAATATGATGCTTGGCCACATTTGTCCTCCCTAAATCATCTCGCGATTTACTAAATATATCATCATGTTAAAACATGTATTTGTCCAATTGTTACTTCTGAATATCTTTTAACTATTCTGTTTCAATATTTAATATATTTTTCCACTAACTTGAGAGTGACTTCCCAATTGTGTGAAGAGTTTTCAATTAATCGCATTTTTTATTAGATCCACTATCTGTATTATTAAACCATCCTACGCGTTTATCATCTTGTTCTTTCGCCAATTGACAAACTGTGGCAAATGCCATTCCCTTTTTAATGTAATTGCATCTGGAGTAACATTGATCACCTGCAAACATTTAAACTATTGTGTTTTCCGCTACTATCCCATGTTTTCCCACCATCTCACATCTTGTTGACACCAACAAAACTGTATACCTTTGTGGCGTCACCAAAATGGTGCATTCCAATCGTGGTAACATCATTTGACTGTTTGGTGGTATTCAAACTGTGATTAGCGTTGCAGCTTGAACATTTGTAGTCCGTGTCAATAATTCGGTTGGTTGAGTAAACAAAATATTTTCCTGAAGATATTAATAAACATGTGAAAATTTTGAGTTGGTCAATTTCTACGGTTGTTTCAATTCATCCTAATATTCTAAAGCTGCTTCCATTTGCTGCTACGATGTTTTCATTCACGGGTTTAATTTCCACATTTTTGTAATTTATCATATCCAACATTACATCATTCATTATTGACACTACTACTCCTGCATCCACCGTTCATAATCGCAGCCAAGCTGCTCCCACCGCTCCATGCAGTGAACACGGCAGTCAACATGGAGTCTCTCCCCATCCTCCAGCAGCAGCACCAGCAGGTCACCATCGCCTCCACCAGGGGCGGGCAGCAGTCCCGCTGGGCCTCCCCTGCCTCCAGGTGCGGCCGTCTCGCCGCCGCTGGCCCCTGGCGACTGCCACGAGCGGCTGCCACAGCAGGGAAGCTGGCCCACATTTGCTGGCCCCAGCAGCATTAATATTCAGCCATGGAATGCATTATTTGTCAACGATGCGAATTTATTTTTTTACGTAGATATTGCTTCGTCCTCTAACCTCCTTTTTACTATAGAAATAATTTTCTTTAGATGCTTTTGGAAATTTTCTGTAGTGTAAACTCATTTAATGCAAAGTAGATGTTAATGTATTTATTTTATCTTCTTAAAAAAAAAAACTCCGCTTATGAATCATCACCCAAATACATAGGCAATCCCCGTAGCGCCATTGTGTCTGACCACTTCGCTGATAGAGCTGCTATTTTAAATATTTGGCTAAATCTTTCCCAGTCTGGTTTTGCAAAGTCAAATATTGTAGGTACCCCAGATGGCCTTGTGAGCTGGAGTGGACGAGCAGGCCTTCTTTTCTTGTAGGTTCATCAAATAAAAAACGCTGCCTCCAAATGTAATGTTTATATTTTACAATAAATATAAACAGTAAGAGAATACGCTTATATCTGTCTATATTTTGTACATACTTTGTTTTTTTTGGTAAAGTCACGAAGGTAAAAAATAAAATAAATGAAAAACAACTAAATTAAATCACGACATCTCGGGCACAACACAAGCGTCCTTCTTCAGGTAGGGACAGCGTAGCGAAAGCACAACCGCTTAAGTGTGTCTCAGAGATGGCTGTGATCAGGAATTATATAGTCGAGAGAGGGAGGGGGGGCATGGTGAGTGTAGGGGCGGGGTGTGATCTGGGAGGCAAAGTTGCGAAACTGGGGGTGCGCTGGTAGGCAACGACTGGAGCCGAAACTGAAGCTTTGTGATGTAGATGGTGGAAGTAGATAAGCAAGCTAGGATTAAGCCGCATTTTGTTATGTTGCTGGGGGGTAAATTAGAAATGTGCAGGCTAACAACGCATGGAGTTCAAACTGAAATGTGCAAGCTAAAAAACGATGTGTGGCACTGGTGATGGTAGTGTGGGAAGCTGGGGGTAAGACTGGGAATATGGATATGTTAATGAAAAAAAATCTAAACCGGCTGTCTAGCAGTAAACTGCATGGTAGCTAAAGTTTAACTTGGTTAATTACATCTTTCCAATGATTGCTCAATTTGAATCAATCGTCTCGGTTGAATTTATGTCTATGTTTATATATCTGGATGACTTCATGGACAAATCTTTGGTAGTATCCAGGAGGCTTGCAGAGCACCTTGGTATTGGAGAACACAAAGTCATGAGAAACAGCAGTATTATAACAGTGGTCAGCTACGGCCGAAGAATTCGTCCTGCCATGTTTCAAATCCGACTTGTGCTCACGAATGCGATCAGAAATATGTCGTTTCGTTTCTCCGATATAACAATCCCCACAGGTGCAATTTATTTTGTAGACACCAGGGTACTGTAAGTCAGGAATGACATCCTTTACGGATGGGATCAGATCACGGATCTTGTGTACTGTACTGAATCAAACCTGGATCTTGTGTTTGTTTAGAATTTTGGAAATCTTTTTGGTAACGCCTGCTATGTATGGCAACGTAATGCTTTTGATCGGAGTATCAGTGGGTTGTTTTTCCACGTTGGGAGAAACAGCTTGTCAGATAGCACGGTCCGAGTATCCGTTCATCTTGAGGGCCAGATGTACATGTGTAATGCGAGCAAGGACAGGGTGGGCGCTGCCTCCACACCACTCACACGGGCCGGTGTATGGGAGAGGCGGAGCCTGGTCGTTGGGGTGAGTGGGGGCGGAGACAGGGGCAGGATGAGAAGGTGGAGTTTGGGGTCACGTGAGAGAGGGGATATAAGGAGAGAGACGGAGGAGGAGAGGGGGAGAGAAGAGAGTGAACGACGGAGGGAGCCACGCTGGCGGTGGAGAGAGAAGTGGCGCCATTGCCACGTGGTCGGGGCCGATAGGCACACTGGGCTCCAGCGTGCGCGGCCAGCGGAGCGTGCGGGACCGCACGGAGAGAGAGAGAGCCAGCAGCGTGTGCGGGGTACCCGAAGGGCGGTGTGGCCCAGGCGGGTGAGGAGAGAGCACACGGAGGGGCCGGAGGAGACGGCGTGGCGAGAGCCACACGGAGCGTGCGCGGGGTGCACGGCGAGGGTCAGAGCGAGGACCAGTGGGTGCGAGGAAAGAACCCAATAAAGGACCAACGGAGAGCGACATCTTGTAAAGGAGTCCTTTATTACACATGTTCCAATTCACTGGCCAAGTGTTGTTAGTCAGAGATGCAGTGGGCCCTATGGTATAGTGTTTTGATGAGGGAATTATTTTGTGCCGGATGGTGGTGGGAATCAGGCTTCAGGTAGAAATCTATTTGGGTGGCCTTCCTGTAGACAGAATGTCCCAAAGAGCCATTGGGCCTCCTCTCAAACAGAACATCCAGGAATGATAGCTTGCCATCCTTCTCCACCTTCATGGTGAATTTGATTGGTGGGTGTATGGAGTTGATGTGGCCTAGAAATTGGTTCAATGCTGGGAGGCCATGTGGTCAAATGACAAAAGTATCATCCACGTATTTCTTCCACAGGGAAGGACACAGAGTGGATGTCTGGGTGGCTTTTGTTTCAAATTTCTCCATGAAAACATTGGCTATCACTGGTGACAAGGGGGAACCCATATGGGTGCACATTTCAGTTTGAACTCCATGCGTTGTTAGCCTGCGCATTTCTAATTTACCCCCCTGGCAGCATAACAAAATGCGGCTTAATCCTAGCTTGCTAATCTACTTCCGCTATCTACATCACAAAGCTTCAGTTTCGGCTCCAGTCGTTGCCTCCCAGCACACCCCTGGTTTGGCAACTTTGCCTCCCATCCCACACCCTGCCCCCACACTCACCTTGCCCCCCCTCCCTCCCGAGACTATATAATTCCTCGTCACAGCCATCACTGAGACACTCTTAAGTGGTCGTGCTTTCACTACGCTGTCCCCACCTGAAGTGTTGCGCCAGAAACGTCGTGATGTAATTTAGTTATTTTTCATTTATTTTATTTTTTACCTACGTGACGTTACCGAAAAAACTAAATAGCATGAATCCTTGCAGTCACGAAAACTTCAAATCTATATTTTGTACCCAGAATGGGTAGCAATTTAATTAAATATATTACTTTATAACTGTTACAATTTGCAGGTCTCACAACCTAACCACTCCCTTTCCTCTCCAGGCATCACTGCCCCAACTGCTATTTCACCCCTTTTTATATCGACTCTCCAACACCCTAAAATGCCCCAATTGACAGCCTCGTGACTGCTGCCTGTTAACTGCCCCAACTGACAGCGTCATGGCTGCCCGTTAACTGCCCAAACTGACAGCGTCATGGCTGCCCGTTAACTTCCCCAACTGACAGCGTCATGGCTGCCCGGTAACTGCCCCAACTGATAGCACCATGGCTGCCTGTTAACTGCCCCAACTGACAGCGTCATGGCTGCCCGTTAACTGCCCCAACTGACAGCGTCATGGCTGCCCGGTAACTGCCCCAACTGATAGCGCCATGGCTGCCCATTAACTGCCCCACACTCCACCTCACACCCACGAGCTGCAGGAGCTGCGCTGTGTCCACTCAGTGGCGCCGACAATGCTCACACCAAGCACTGCAAGTCGGGAGTCCCATCACCGCAGCTCCCCGCCATGGTGCTAAGTCCTCGCCATCATATCGTCCCTCATACACAAGGATCGTGATTCACTACAGAAGCAAAGACGAATAGATAACTTAATTGAGAATATTGTTACCTTAATATCTTTGGGTTTTTTTCCATTGATAATTGTCATCGTGAGACTTCTCTTCCTCTAAACCCCAATACACGGTTCAACTAATATGTCTGTATACGGGAATTTAAAAAAAAAACATCCGTAGTAATTACAGTAAAAGTGATTCGGGAGAAAGAAAGGTTGGGCCCCACAGTCGTGTATCTTGCACAGACCCCCACCCTGTTGGCAAAGGTCGTTCCAGTAGCCCCTGGTGTTCACTAACAGCACTTCTCCCTACAGGGTCGTTGAAGCCTATACGGTGTAGTCCTTCGCTTCACGTTCTGTTAACAGTGACCATCGGGTTAACGGTTTTTCAGTTAACATTTCGCCTCCCATAGGACCCATCCATGGTGTCGACGAACGTTAAAGCATACGGGGCGCCAATTTCGGCCAATTTGAGGGCTCATGAAGTGGGGCTGAGCCATTGCCCTCATCAAATCAGCGACGCCCATTTATGAGCGGTATAGACCTCGCGACTGGCTTTGTTTACATTATGGTTTTCTGGTTAGCCAGTGGAAACAGCTGATTTTTGCTTATTTTGCAACTAATAAGGGAATTCTATTCACACTTTTTTGGTTCACAATTAGCTTTCGTGGAACTAATTTTAAAGGTAAACTTAGGCAAGTACTGTAAAGGGGATTTTTGTGTTTTTCTTGTTCATTCATTTATAGAAAATGTCCAGCCTATCTTGAATAGCATTCAGACGTGAACATTTCCCCCTTTACACCGCAGCTCATATATTGTACCCCGCACAGGTGACATTGCAATCGAAACTGAGGTATTTTAATAATAAGACAATAATAAAGATATAATGAATAACATATAAAAACTATGGTGAATAAAACTTAAGAATCCAGATCACATTAAATATTATTCTGCACTAAGTGGGGCTAAATCCCATCTCTGAGAATTCAAAACCATGGATGCGGCTGTTACGCAATGAACATTAGAGGCTTAAAACTTTCGTGGCTGCAGCAATTTATTTTCTTGATTTTTTCGGCAAAGTCACGTAAAAAAAGTAATAAAATAAAATATAATGAAAAATAATAAAAATAAATTGAAAATAATAAAAACCAAAAAAACCCAGAATAAAAATAAAAACTATAAAGATGTAATGCGGGCGTAAACGGCCTCGCGGATATGACGTCACGGAGGGAGGGGTTAGGTCACGTGGGGGAGAGGGGTAAGCTCTTAAGGGCGGTAACCGGAAGAGACGGGAGGAGAGTGTAAGAATAAAGACAGGAGGAGGCCACGCAGGGCAGAGGGTGGAGAGTGGCGCGATCGCCACAGGATGGGACTCGGCACCGTTGGCCAGCGGTGTCCGGGCACGGGGGAACGGAGAGCAGCGGTGGGGCTGCAGCGAGAGCAGCTGAGAGACTGCACAAAGGCAGAGAGGCTAAGAGGGAAGCCAGCAGAGGAGCTGCATCGGGAGCGGGGAGAAAAGGCTACGTGAGCGACGGCAGCTGTTAAGCTGCCAAGCGGAAGGCTCTGAGCGAGGGCCGTGTGGGGCAAAGTTGTAAGAACCCAAATAAAGGACAACGGAGACAGACACAGTGGAAGAGTCCTTTATTACAAAGAGAAAAATAATTTGAAAATAATAAAAACAAAAAACCCACGACCTTTCGATCACAACACAAGCAGTCTTCCCCTATCTACGTGACTTTACCGAAAGAACCAAGTATATAACATTACCGGCCTATGCCCAGAGCATGTGGAGACATCCACGGTGGCTAGGAGATGCTAACTACCTCGCCTGGTGTACAAGAAGTCGTGGGTTCGATCCCAACCTTGACGCCTGCTGCTGTATATTTTCTCTCTCGTGTCTCTCTCCGTGGTCGAGGGGTTTTTTTCCTCCAGTCTCCTCCGGTTTTTTCCTCCACATTCAGGATCAACGTCACGCGTTCAGAGTATATTTGGCTACTTTTAGAAATGTCCACGTAACGATAAGCCACCTTGTTGAGCTATCATTTGTGATAGCCAGATCGCTTCTAAAAAATAGCGATATAGCTCAGTGGGGCCTTACCTGGTAAAATAAAAAAGATATTCTTAGGTTTTTTTGGTAAAGTCACATAGGTAAAAATGTTTAATTAAAATTAATAAAAGTAAAATTAAAATAAGATAAAAATCACGACGTTTCGGAGGCAACACAAGCTTCCGTCTTCAGGTGGAACCGTCGCAGCACGATTGCTGTTTCAAGTAAGAAAAATTCCAAGAAAACGCTGCTAGGAATGAGCCTTTGTTGTGTAGACAGTCTACACAATAAAGGCTCATTCCTAGCAGCGTGCTTCAGCCGCACCGAACCTCACAATAATAATATCCAGGGGCCTACCTTGGCTCCTCCCACCCTCAACCAGTATATATACAAGGACTGTTTTCTTGGAATTTCTCTTACTTGAAACAGCAATCGTGCTGTGACGATTCCACCTGAAGACGGAAGCTTGTGTTGCCTCTGAAACGTCGTGATTTTTATTTTATTTTTATTTTACTTTTATTAATTTTTATTTTTATTTTTTACCTACGTGACTTTACCGAAAAAACCTAAGAATATGAATCATTGCAGTCACGAAAGCTTCAAATCTAGAATAAAAAGATAGTTTATTTTGTAGTAACAGATGTCACTCAAAGGGATATGCGAGGTGGCTCTGTGGTATCCGCTTCCGTGAGCCGGTCTCTAAAGCTTCCGAACTACCTATAGACTCAACACTACCCATAGACTAACACTACCCATAGACTAACACTAAACATAGACTAACATTCCCCATAGACTAACACTAACCATAGACTAACACTGCCCATAGACTGTATCAAAGGCTTTGGACAAGTAAAAAAAAAGACTGGCGCAGCACTGCTTATTATCAGGGCTAATGTAAATGTTATTCAGATAGTCTAATGCAGCAGATGTAGTGCTGTATTTTTTTCGGAACCCAGATTGTTTTCGATGTAATAGATTGTTGTCGGACAGGAAACTGCTAATTTGGTAGTTCAATAATTTTTTTTTAAAAATGCATCAACGGGGACAAAAGTGAGATAGGTCGGTAGTTATTTGGATCATCTTTAGGGCCCCCTTTGTGAAGTGGACGAACATATGAATGTTTCCATTCTAGAGGTACTGATGCTTATTTGATGGACAGGTGGAAAATATGGGCTATAGGTTTGTATATTAAGTAACCAACAGTTAGCAGAGCAAAGACGGGAATACTATCTGCTCTGGTAGAGGAGGACCCCCTTTGAGGTAGGACAGTTGTTTCAAAACATTACTTTCGTGGATTGGCTGGAAACTTAATTCGTTTAATGTTTGAACAGGGGTGTAGGAATTTGCATGCGCAGGGGTGACTCTCAATACATCATAAAAAGGTCACCAGCTTAAAAAAAATGAAGGTTAAAATTGTCAACTATTTATTGTGGCTCTGAAAAATATTCCCCATTTCAGTTAAGCTCAATGGGCAGATTATCTGTTTTGGATGCCTTTTCAATACATTTGATTGTTTTCCAGAAGATCCTGGCATTTCTATGTGATTCCAGGAGAGTGGAGGATAATTAAGCATTTTTTGCATACCTTGTTTTTTTTACGCATCTATTCCTTAAAATTCTGTATTCTAGCCAGTCATTGACCAAATTACTTTCTTAGCACATGCCCAAGCCTTGTCCCTAGTTTTCATGAGCTTAGTAATCAAAGGATCAAACCATGGTGGGCGGTTGCCTTTGGTTTTAAATCTAACCAACGAAGCATGTTTGTTAAGAATTTGGAGAAACGTGTACCTGAAGGTCTCCCAAGCCGTAGTCAGGTTGGGGATATCACAGACCTTGTCAATATCCGAGTGAAGCCCATCATTAGTAAATGCCTGAAGTGTCTCATGGAGTGCTTCTCAACTAATTTCGGGGGGGCTTTGGGCCTGGCTGATGATCTCACCCCAACTATGAAGGAGTGATCACTAAGGTTATTACCCAGAACACCAGTCAGTGCAAAATTGTGAGGGTCATTTGTCAATAGGACGTCAAGCAAAGATGACTGTCCCGGATTTTTTAAGTTTGGTCTTGTGGGGACATTTATTAATTGAAATAGGTTAAATTCATCTGCAAAATTTGTGGCCACGGCCGGCAGGTTTAGCCAATTCCAATTTAGATCACTCACTAAAACTATTTCCCCTTTAGGGAGGCCCCCAAGAAGCTCTCTCAGTGCAGACGCAGCTTCCACATCCTTCCCACTATCCGGTCTATAGCAGCACACTACCAATATCTGTTGATTATTTGGGAAAGTTATTCTGAGAGCCAGACCTTCAAAGCAACATTTTTTAAACAAGGAATGAGCTGGTGAACATGCAATAGTATTACGAACATAGATGGCAATTCCACCTCCTTTAGACCCTCGGTCAAGCTGAAAAAGTTACAGTTGTCAATCGTAATCTGCAAGTCATTTATGGCAGGAGTGAGAAATGTTTCTGTTAGGCTAAAAATGTCCGGGTCCAGATTTGCCACTTCTAGTTTTAGTTGAATAAGTTTAATCACAAGCCCTCTGATGTTAACATGTGGAACACCAACATCTTTTCTGCCAGAAAAATCTACATAATTATAATAGTTCTTTACATTTGGGCCAGGATTAAGCCCCCTGTACTTACCAACCGCGGTTTTGCCTACTACGTTCTTTTCCAGGAACTAAACTCCCCGCGGGTTCGCGAGGGATTGCTGTTTATACATAAACGTAATGTTTCTTTTTTTACAAAAGTTATATAATAATTAAATAACATCTCATAGAGTAAAGCAGCAGGCAGTCCTAACGTCTCCTAGCGATCTGAAGGTGTACAGTGAGCCACAGACCACTCCGCTTTATTCGTGAGCTCGCGGTTTTCAGTGGAAGCCTGGACTAAGATTTTTATTTTTAAAGCCACCTTATCGCTTCCATGCAGCCTTTAGTAGGCTCCCCAGTGCGGTGACCCACTTCCTTGCCTACAGATTGAACCACTCTGGTAGAAAATCCGCCTCTCTACAAAGGTAACATTTCAACGAGCGCGCTACTGATTGAATGTGATACTCTGTACCATGTCGTTTGAGAAGCTGTCAATGGGTTGTGGAGGGCCTTCATTATCCGAGTAGTGGATTAACAAAGGTTACCCATTGATGATAATCATCATCGTGTCATTTGAGCTAACAAACTCTTAAATGCCCCTTGCGAGTTGTTGACCACAATGTGTCCGCTTTGATCACATGGGCTGCTGGCTGGCTCAGTGTCCCACCGAGACACACAGAGAAGGTAGGTGGCTGTAATCTAAAGTCAGACTTTTAAATTTACCAGGTAAGGCCCACTGAGCTATACAGCTCTTTTTCAGAAGCGACCTGGCCACAAATGATGGCTCAACAAAGTGGCGTATCATGTGGAAATATATCACAGCCAAATACTCTAAACGCATTTTTCTAAATGTGGAGGAATAAACAGGAGGCCCCAGAGAAAATTTCACGTGACCACTATGAGAGAGACACGCAAACTCCAAATATACAGGCGTCAGGGAAGGGATCGGGATCGAACCCACGACCTGTATACCAGGCAGGGTATATACCATATCCTAGCCACTGTGAAGTCAGGGTCGGAATCGAACCCACGTCCTACTGCATAGCAGGAGATATAGTTAAAATCTTGCCACTGCGGGGCCCAGCTGACTCAGTCTGTGAGCGAGGAGTTAAAGTCTAATTATGAATGTTGATATGAGTCAAGGTGTGGGCTGCCATGACCAAAATCTTGATTCAAAGTTGATATTTTGGATCAGACCGCGTAAGTAAAATGTGTGTCGTACACACCCCTCCACCCGGCATAGCAAATAAATATAATTGGCATGTGAACAAACAATGTAAGCGCATTTCTGCTTCAATACACCCTTGTGTTGGAAAGTCATCTCACAACATTCCCCGTCACGACCAACACCACGGACAATCTGAATGGGTATCTGGGCATGCCTTAGGTCGACTCAGCCTAAAATGTGTACCTGCTGCGGTGTGTAAACATCGCCACTGGGGAGTCAAAGGCGCCCCCGGGTGTGGTGATGGCCGCCTACCCACTCGTGCGCAGTGCCGGCCTTCATAGGTGCTGCTCGCTAACAGCACTTCCCCCAACAGTCTCTCACAGGCTACACGGGTAATATTTGTCGCTTTGTGTGTGTCTTTGTATATCGGTGTGTGTCTGTATACAGTGCTGCTCGCTAACAGCACCTGCCCCAACAGTCTGTAAGGCTATACGGGGGATCGTTGTCGTTCTGTGTGTGTCTGTGTGTGTGCGTAGAGAAGACATGAGAGATAGAACAGGCTAGCAGTAGAAACTAGGAACCATGGAAGTGAGAGACAGAGCAGAGTGAGACAGAGCAGGGTGAGACAAGGAGAGACAGAGTGAGACAGAGACAAGGAGAGACAGGAGAGACAGAGTGAGACAGAGGCAAGGAGAGACAAGGGGAGACAAAGAGGGACAGTGACAATGAGAGACACGGAGAGATGGAGAGAGACGGAGAGTGACAGTGATAGCGAGAGACAGCGGGAGATAGCGAGAGACGCTACTGGGCAGTTGGAGGCAGTCGCCCTCCAGCAACAATGGAGGGCAGAGGAGCGACGCTCACAACAAACGAGCGGAGCATGGGGTGGCTAAAGCACAGCAAGTTGACACAGTAGGGGGCACAGGTGGTGCATCAGCCAGTCATCACGGTCATCTCAGTCAGTCGACCCGTGGCACCTGGGTCTGCCCCGTGACCTCCTGCCAGCGGGCGTTTGACACTTCACGTGGCCTCAAGGTGCACATGGCCTGGCACAAGCGTCGTGGTGACGTCACTGCCACTTAGTGGCGAATGGCGGTTGTTGTTGTTGTCTGTGTGTGTCTGTGTGTGTGACTGTAACCCCTCCACCTTCAATTAATTACCACGAGACTACGATATAAACATAAACATGTGTAATAAAAGGACTCGAACACTTCTCTCTGTCTTCGTGTCTTTATTCAGGTTCACGTCTTTACCCACACGGCACTCTGTTATAACTCCTGTATTTGTAGCCCCCGGCTATTCACTGCTATTATAGCTTCCTCTCCCCTCTGACTCTCTGCTTCATCTACTGTAACCTCCTCCCTGCAGACTCGCTGCTACCCCTATGCAGACTCCCGCTGCTACCCCTATGTGCAGACCCTCTGGCTGTCACTGTATGCAGACCCGCTGCCCACCCTCTCTGTGCAGCCCCGCTGCTGACTGCAGCCTCCTCGCTGCTTCGGGTCGGTCACCGCTGGCCAACGGTGCCGATCCTCGCTCCCCCCGTGTTCGTGGCGATCTCGCCACACCCCGCTTCGCCCTTCGTGGCCTTCCTCTGTTCCTGGTTCCCCGTCACTCCCCTTGCTCTTCCGGTTCCCCTCCTTCTATACTCAACCCCTCTGCCCCCCACGTGACCTAACTCCTCCCCCCCTGACGGCGCCTCAGAAGGGCCGTTTACAACCGCATTACATCACCCTCCCCCCTAAAGAAAATCCAGCCGACCTCGGCTGAATTGCAACCTGAAAAGCAATGCGGGTGTAAAGGGCCAACACGCAAAAAGACACGAAGCATTGAAGAACATTATAACAATAACACAACACAACACAATCTAACGAAACGTGAGGGATTTCGAGCGAGTACGGGTAGCCGGGCCGTCCCGGACGGTCGGCGGCCCACCCGCCGAGCGGGAACGTGGAAGGGTTTTAGGGGCGACGGGCGCAAGTTCTTCCGTCGCCATTGGAGGCCCGCCACTGTCCCGCTCGCGTCCAGAAACATCCCGTACTCGCGTCCGCGGAGGGATAGGAAGAGCTGCAGGTCCCGTGGGTTCTGCGGCTCCGGTCGGCGTCCCACAAGCGGAAGGTCCTCCTCCCTGCGCTGTCACGGCCGGATTGTCTGTGAAGGGTACGACAGGCGCTCTCGCAAGGTCAGCAGACACAGGCAAGGTCGAGTCGGCAGCAACAGACCCCGGCAAGGCAACTTCGGGAGATGACGCATCCGGCCGTGGGGCAATGTATGGCTTCAACCGGGACGTGTGCACGAACCAACGCCGTGCACCAACCTGAACACGCGCCGACTGTGGGTTGGGAACCTCAATGAGGCGGACCGGACCCTGCCAAGGTCGATGTAATTTAGGAGATGTACCTGGCCGCACCTGTGGGCAATGAAGCCAGGCCAGGTCCCCCTTTTTCCAGGGACACTCCCCCTTTGAACGTCGGGCACACCGCTCATTCCTGGCCTGAGCCTTGGCAGTAGCCATGCGGGCATTTTTCCTCGCCTCAGCGACACGCCGAACGTTGTCCTTAATATACTCAGGAAGAGGCTTAACAGGCCCCCTCGCACCGGTTCCCAACTGGTCATGAATCGGCGGCACGTTCTCACGGCCGTACATAAGGAAAAACGGCGAGTATCCAGTAGCCGCGTGCGGCGTCATGCGATACGCCGAAAGCACCCCAGGGATATGCAAATCCCAATCAGATTGGTTTTCCCCGACTGTATGGCACAGCATGGCGGACAGAGTCCGATTCAACCGTTCCACCATACCATCCGTTTGCGGGTGGTAGGGGGACGTCCGTATCTTTTTAGTTCCAAGAGCCGCACACACCTCCCCCAACAATTTAGACGAAAAGTTACGTCCCTGATCCGTAAGGAGCCTCTCCGGAGCCCCTTTGTCCATTACATACCCAAATAGAAAGGCGTCAGTGATAGACGCCGCTGACTGGTCAGGCAAGGGCCAGGCCATCGGCCAGCGAGAGAGGTACTCCACCCCCACCAGTAAATACTTATTCCCTTTAGCTGATGGCGGAAAGGGTCCCAAAATATCTAACGCCACCAGCTCATTAACCCGAGATACTTTAATCGAATGTATCGGCGGAACATATGGATGTTTAGGCGGCTTACGGCGGGCACAATCGGGACACGCGCGAACGTGACCGACGACATCCGTCGTCATGCCGTGCCAATAATAGTCTCGTTGCAGCGTCAATAGGGTTTTCTGCACCCCCAGGTGTAAAAGTGTGTCACAGTGCAAAGATCTAATCAGCTCATAGCGCAATGACGCGGGCACAACGAGACGCCAGTGTTCCTGTATCCCTTCCCTCCACATCAGTAACCCATCTCGGAGAGAAGTTTCCGAATTACCACCCGCACCGACTTCCTTACCCGCCCTCTCCGTTCGTTTCCGTAACGACACCAAAGAATCGTCCAACATTTGCTCCCGAATCCACACAGACCTTGGAAGACGCAAAATCCCGTCAGCCGGTCCCCCTTCAACCGGTCCCGGTGTAATCGGAGGTTCGAGAACATCCACTGCCCGCGCGACAGGCTGAGGGGGGGGCTGAGCCGGTCCACACCTATGCGTCCCCGACGCACACGCACAAGGGGATTGTTGCGGCAACCTGGACAGTGCGTCCGCGTTAGCGTGACGCACACCCTTCCGATGGTGAATTTGGAAGGAGAATTCTTGCAACGTGTCCAGCCATCTCGCCAATTGTCCGGATGGCTGGTCCATCTTAAGAGCGTACTGCAAGGCCGCATGGTCCGTTCGGACAATAAACGACCGACCGTACAGATACGGTCGAAATTGGCGGAGAAAATACACAATAGCCAAAAGTTCCCTGCGAGTGACGCAGTAACGAGTTTCCGCGGGAGACAAAACCCGACTCCCGTACGCCACCACACGCTCAACACCACCTTTTGACTGGGACAACACCGCCCCAATCCCGGTGTCACTCGCATCAGTATCCAGAATGAAGGGATGTTCAAAGTCCGGATAATCCAACGTCGGCGCAGTAGCCAGTAGATCGCGCAGGCTCCGAAACGCCGCCTCCTCCGGCGGTCCCCACACAAATTTGTGCCCCTTCCCAGTAAGGAGATGCAAAGGCCTGGCGATAGTAGCGAAATTCGGAACAAACCTCCGGTAATATGAGGCGAACCCCAAAAACCGACGCACATCACCCACCGTGGCGGGGGTTGCCCAATCCCGGACACACGCAGTTTTCTCTGGATCCGTGGCCACCCCGTCCGCACTAACAATATGTCCCAAGTATCGAACGGAACGTTGCAGTAGATGACATTTCTTAGGCTTGAATTTCAAATTAGCAGAACGCATTCTGGCAAAAACGGCCTCCAACCGCAATAAATGCTCATCAAATGTGCGGCTGAAGACAATAATATCATCTAAATAAATGAGACATGTCTCCCACTGCAACCCCGTCAATACCAACTCCATCAATCTCTGAAAGGTGGCAGGGGCTGCATTCAACCCCATCGGCAGACAGTTAAATTGGAACAACCCCTGCGGCGTACGGAACGCTGTCTTTTCCCGCGAGGGCTCGTCAAGGGGAAGCTGCCAGAAGCCCGAAGAGAGATCTAGCGTTGAAAAAAACTTAGCCCCTGACAAGGCGTCGAGAGAATCGTCCATACGCGGCAGGGGATACGCATCTGCCACCGACACTTTATTCAACTTCCGAAAATCCACACAAAATCGTAATTTACCATCTTTCTTTTTAACCAACACGACAGGCGCGCCCCACGGGCTATTAGACGGAGATATAATATCCGCTTTCAACATGTCTTCCACTGCCCCTCGCACGTGCTCACGCTCAGCCGGACTCATCCGACGCGAGTTCAAGCGGATAGGGGCCGCGTCCCCCGTTTCGATGTGATGAGAGAGCAGCAAGGTGCGTCCCAAGTCCAAATCGTCCGAGCTAAACACATCGGAATAGCTCGCTAATAATTTATGAATCGCACAACGCTGCTCAGCGGAAAGGGCCGAATTTTCCGCACATAGTTCGGCGATCCAACGATCGTCCACCCCTCCGTCGTGTGAAACACCACCCACCAGCCCCCCGTCCGGAATGTCACTCTGAGCCGTAAACGCCGTAGTGGCGTGTGCCACAACGGTACCAGCCGGCACACACACGCTTTCAGAACTCGCATTTAACACCTGCAAAAACGGGCGTTGATCCGGACGGACAATGGTTTGCGCCCCCACCAGTGCCAATCCGCCCGTAACAGCGGCGGACGGCGACAGCAAAATTCCACAAGCACCCTGCCGACCCGGAACCGGCTTCCGGTATCGTAGGGGAATGAGCATCTGCGAGCCAGGTGGAATATCAACTGAAACTTCCGATAACGCCTGCACCTGGGCAACCGGAGCCGGTCGCCCCCAGGTGGACTGTAAAAACGCCAATTTGCGGCCCCCTGGTAGTTCAATGCAATTTTCATTGATTCTAATTAGAATGGGCATCTTAGCCAAAAAATCCGTGCCCAACAAGCAAGGGACCGCCAGGGACCTCGAAATTAACACAACGCCCGAGGCCGAGACCCCCCCGATAGAAATATTAGCGTCCACCTGTCCCACGATGCCCATACTACCCCCGTTCGCAGCGATGCAGGAAGCGTAAGCCGGCCTCACGGCCCCCGGTGGGATGTTCAAAAGATGGAATATGACATCCGAAATAATGGTCGCGGACGCCCCGGAATCCACCAAAATACGCACGTCCACCCCTTGGATCGACCCCGGTACAGTGGACGAACCTGTAGCGGCCGCGACAACCCGCCGAGCCAACTTACGCCACTGCGTTATCGAGCGACAAGGCGCAGATACTGGCCTCCCATATTTTAGAACATCCGCGTCGCACAACAACGGCGATGAATGAGGTGTCAGGCCTTGCCGGGTGTCTGGTGCGCACCGACTTGCCTGTGCCGGAGGGTCTTTCTTTGGGACGTCCGCGATCGAGGCCTCCTGCTGGGGCGGCCCCGGAACCCGGGCCCAGCAGTCCCTGGCATAGTGGCCCCGACGGCCGCAGCGGAAACAGTCGACGTCGGGTCGGCGCGCAGCAGGCACCCCGTCCCGACGTGGCCGCGCCGGCGGCGGAGCCCGCAGCCCCGGCCCGCTTCGAGCCGGCCACGGAGTGGAGGCGGCCGACAGCTCCTTTGGGCCGGTCGCATCCGGCACGTACACGGCCTTTGTAGGGTCCCACCCTACGGCCCCCCCATCGACGACAGGACCGCCCGTCCACGCCGTGACTTGTTTCCAGCGGCGGAGATTGAACTGGGCGTCCAAACACTTGGCCGCGGTCCGGGACGTGAGTTTCTCGTGACCGCACGCCGGCATAGGAATGCCCAGATCCCGGGATAACTCCAACATCTTCCCCAAGATGAGAGGTTCCAGCAGGTCAGGCTCCGTCTCCGGGTAAGCGGCCATCGCGAGTTCCAGCACGGCGCCCCTGTACGCTACAGGCGACTCCTCCGGTGCGCGTTGCCGCTGCACGAAGCGGCGATGGGCGTCATCCGGTGGCTCGTACGCGTCCGCCATTTCGTCGAACACTCCACGCAATGTTTTCTTCTTCGCAGCTTTTATAGAGCGAAAAAAACGAACAGACTCATCGTCAAGGAGAGTCGGAAGCACCTCCAGCGCCTCGGCGTCCGTCCACCTTGCCGTTCGTACCGCCGCCAAAAATCGACAAGCGAACGCACTCCAATCGCCCCCGATGGAGAACTCCTTAACAGTTGTAAGGTGACGACTGCGGCTCCTTGGCCTGCTTCCGTCCGTCACCGACTCTTCCGGCGTCAAGTTCAGCAAGGCGTCGCAACGCGGTGTCGCCAAGATGGCGGACGATCCTCGTGGCGGCCCCAAAATGGCGGCTTCCCGCCTTCCGTGGTGCGCCACGCCCAAGATGGCGTCTTCACGCCGCGTGGCCGATGGCGGCGCCATCGAAGACGACCCGGGCTCCTGCCGATCACCACCATCACCTTCCAACGCCGCCCTTGGCGTGACAAGGTCACACAACTCCGTGATGACGGTTTTTAGGGTCGCCAGTTGCTCCGCCATCCGGGTCCATCTTAAATCTTCGTCCTTCAACGCAGATGGGTCGGACGCAGCGGCAACCTCCTCCACACCCGGGCCCTCACGGATCTCTCCCTCCGCCGAAGTGAAGCCGACCTCAGGAGGAAGATCGTCGTCGTCCGATGATGAAGCCGACGCCGGAGATGGGATATTCTTCTTCCTCAGTTGTTTCGCCATGCCGTTTCACTTCTGACTCCAGTGTAATAAAAGGACTCGAACACTTCTCTCTGTCTTCGTGTCTTTATTCAGGTTCACGTCTTTACCCACACGGCACTCTGTTATAACTCCTGTATTTGTAGCCCCCGGCTATTCACTGCTATTATAGCTTCCTCTCCCCTCTGACTCTCTGCTTCATCTACTGTAACCTCCTCCCTGCAGACTCGCTGCTACCCCTATGCAGACTCCCGCTGCTACCCCTATGTGCAGACCCTCTGGCTGTCACTGTATGCAGACCCGCTGCCCACCCTCTCTGTGCAGCCCCGCTGCTGACTGCAGCCTCCTCGCTGCTTCGGGTCGGTCACCGCTGGCCAACGGTGCCGATCCTCGCTCCCCCCGTGTTCGTGGCGATCTCGCCACACCCCGCTTCGCCCTTCGTGGCCTTCCTCTGTTCCTGGTTCCCCGTCACTCCCCTTGCTCTTCCGGTTCCCCTCCTTCTATACTCAACCCCTCTGCCCCCCACGTGACCTAACTCCTCCCCCCCTGACGGCGCCTCAGAAGGGCCGTTTACAACCGCATTACACATGTAACAAATAAGCTTGTGCCGGAGGCCCCGGGGGGACAGGCTTCTATGACATCTCCTGGCCAAACCCCAATTGGCGGAGCCAGGAGATTGAATCTTCACCCTCGGGGCTCCTCCAGAAACAACGAAAAACCACTGCGGATGGCCACGTGGAATGTTCGAACGCTCACTGCGGAGGAGAGGCTGCCACTCCTTTCTCGGGAGCTGGACCGGTACCGCCTGGATCTCTGTGGCATTTAGGAAGTCCGGTGGACCGGTTCTGGCTCCTGCCACCATGAGGGGTGGACAGTCCTCCACTCGGGGCAGGAGACTGCCAAACAACAGGGTGTGGCTCTTCTTCTGAACAAAAGAATGAAGGGGGCGTGGGAGTGTGGCGGTGAGGTGTGGGAAGCTGTAAGCCCCAGGATACTTTGGGATCGCCTTCCCATCAACCGGAGGCGAGAAGTGGTGGTCGTGGTTACTTATGCCCCCACCGAAGACGAACATCCGTGGAGGGATGCAGGCAAAGCCGATGAGTCAGATGCCTTCTATGACCTCCTGTCACAGGTGCTGGCTAAAGTGGCCACTCGGGACAGAGTCATCTTGTTGGGTGATTTCAATGCCCGAGTTGGTCATGATGCTGGCACCTGGTCTGGAGTGATTGGTAGGCATGGGCCAGATCAACTCAATAACAACGGTAGGAGGCTGCTAGATTTTTGTGCAGCCCATGGGCTTGTAATTACCAACACGCTCTTCCGGCATCGGCGCATCCACACAACATCATGGATGCATGCCGTGTCCAAGCAAGAACATCTGCTGGACTACATAGTGACGGACCAGCGGATGCGAGCCCATGTCCTTGACACCAGGACTTACCGTGGAGCTGATCTGCCCTCTGATCATCGACTGGTCATCTGTAAGATGCGCCTGCCATTCTTCCACTCCAGTGGTGGGTGTACACCCAGGACCGCATTCCAACCCAAAGTGGCCTGGCCTTAGTTAGCTGATGAAAGTTGCAAGCGAGAATTTCATCATCGCTTGCAGCTGGGGTTGGCATCGTCCCCCACTCCTCCTGATGTCGAAGGTAAATGGGCGAGTTACAGGACTGTGACTCATGCAGCTGCAATGGCTGCTTTGGGTACGCGGTCCAGACCTCCCCAGAAACCCTGGCTGACAGAGGAGGTGTTCAGGTTATTTGAGAAAAAGCGACAGGCCCACTCTCATCGGTTACAGCATCCCACGTCAGAGAATGAGGAGGTGTACCGCAGCCTTCGCTCGGAGGTTCGGAGAGCCGTAAGGCGCTGCAAGGATGGGTGGTGGTCGTGGGTTGCTGAGGAGATGGAGTCTGCCTCAGTGGCCTGCGATCACAAATCCCTATTTAACTCCATCAAAAAAGTACCCTGCAGCGCCACACCTATTACCATCATTAGGGGAAAAAACGGTGATCCAATCTCCGACCCCCAGGAGCAGGGTTTGCAGATTTGCTGAGCATTTCTGTGAGGTCCTGGGGGAGGGGAAATCCCTCAGCCAGGAAAACATCATGGCCCAAAGTGGGGATAACCCTGCTAGGGCTGCGGTGCCTAAAATATTGGAAGAGGTCACCCCGTGTGAGTGGATGGCTGAGGTGCCATCTGTTGAGGAAGTACTGAAGGCGATCCAGAGTCTGAGACCAGGAAAGGCACCGGGCAGAGATGATCTCCCAAGCGAAATGCTCAGGGAGGGTGGCGTTTGTGCACAGACTGCCCTATATGACATCATAATAACAGTCTGGACCACTGGACGGGTTCCGCAGGATTGGAAGGATGCCCTGGTGGTCCCCCTCTTTAAGAAGGGGGACCGCACAGACTGTAACAACTACAGAGGCATCTCACTCCTCAGTGTGCCGGGAAAGGTCCTGGCAAGGATTATTCAACATCGCCTTGCTAGGCACGCTGAGGAGAGGCTTGCGGAGCCCCAATGTGGTTTCAGGAAAGGGCGGTCCTGCACAGATGCCATATTTTCTGTCCGTCTGCTACAGCAGAGGTGTAGGGAATTCCAACAAGACCTACATCTCTGCTTTATTGACCTGGTCAAGGCCCATGATACCATCAGTAGGCCTGGGCTCTGGGTTGTTTTTCGTGCTTTGAGTCCCTGACCCTCTGCTCACGATCATTACGGACCTTCATGATGGTGAGCGGGCCCGGGTAAAACTACGTGGCCGGGAGTCAGAGCCTTTCCCTGTACACCTTGGGGTGCGACAGGGATGTCCTCTGGCTCCCACATTATTTAACATCTATTTTGACCGCGTAGTTCGTGAATCCTTCAATAGCTGTACCGGGGGAATTTTCATCTGGTACAGATATAATGGGAGGCTGATCGACGCCCAGGTGCGATCAAGGGATGGCTCCCTATTGGTCAAGCACGTTATGTATGCCGATGATTTGGTAATAGCTGCTCATTCAGAAGAGGAGTTGGAGACGCTGCTGCTGAAACTGGAGTGTGGCACTTAGAGGTGGGGCCTTACCATCAGCCCCACCAAAACTAAGCACCTGCCTGGGTATTTTGTAACATCGGACACTACACCCCCACAACTCCCAATCGGCGATGGGGCAGTATTGGAGAGAGTGGAGAGTTTCCTATACTTGGGCAGTGTGCTCATGACCGGCTCCAGTTTAACAGCAGAGGTCTCACTCCGAATCAGTCGAGCGGCAATATCTTTTCATCGGTTGCGTAACGCTGTGTGGAAGCTACCTGGTCTGTCGCTCCGCACGAAGCTTCAGGTCTTCTCGGCCACAGTCATTCCCTCCCTTCTCTACGCTTGAAAAACGTGGACCCCCCTAATGCAGCATTTTTGCCGGTTGGAAACATTTAGGCTGGCCTGCCTACGATCCATCCTGGGTTTAACCAGGCTGGATTGTGTGAGAAGTTCACAAATCCTTGAAAGATCTGGGCAAAGTCCCATCGGTGAGCTCCTCCGGCAGGCAAGGCTGCGTTGGCTGGGTCATGTAGCCCGCATGCCCAGCCACCGCATGCCTAAACAGCTTTTGTTTGGCCGGATCGAGGGGGCTAAATGGGCGCGGCACGGGCTAGAGATGAGATGGAGTGATGTGGTACAGGAGGACGTGGAGCTGAGTGGACTTACCGATGACTGGTACCAGCGGTGTCAAGATCGGCCTCTGTGGATGAGGCTTGTGAAGGACGCTACTGGGCAGTTGGAGGCAGTCGCCCTCCAACAACAACAGAGGGCGGAGGAGCGACGCTCACAACGAGCGGAGCGCCGGGTGGCTAAAGCACAGCAAGTTGGCACAGTAGGGGGCACAGGTGGTGCATCAGCCAGTCATCTCGGTCATCTCGGGCAGTCGACCGGTGGCACCTGGGTCTGTCCCATGACCTCCTGCCAGCGGGCGTTCGACACTTCACGTGGCCTCAAGGTGCACATGGCCTGGCATAAGCGTCGTGGTGACGTCACCGCCACTTAGTGGCGAATGGTGGTTGTTGTTGTTGTGTTTGTGTGTCTGTGTGTGTGTGCGTGCGTAAATTGCGGGGACTCGGTACACTCCTTCCGACAAGCAAGCCAGCTTTTTTCCCACCATATGTAGCGAACCGTGTTAATCGGAGGTCAACATTTTTAACTTATTATCTTCTATGTTACTTATTACGTGGAAATGTACAACATTTATTTGTTATTCATAAGTTTTACAATGCTTCCCTTTTTTATTGTTGAACCGTAACTCATTGTAGAACACTGACCATATGTGCATTTAAATGCAGTACGTTGTGTTCCGACTTAATAACCGTGCCACTTACGAACGGCTCTCAGGAACGGAACCTATTCGTAAGTGGAGGACGGCCCGTGTATAAATTAAGAGACAACGAGCGAGTGCATTTGCTATTACTTATGAACATAGTCTCATGTTTTGAATGAGAACATTTGTCGATTATTATGTTTCCCAGGATATAAATGTGGCTCCAAACACATCTCCGTGCACGCATGACCAGGCACGGCCATGACCTGGGTTCGACCCCGCGCGCGTGGCTTGTGGCTTCTGGGTTTAGTTCACCAGGTAAGAGTGCAGCTCTGACAGCCACTGCGCTCATAACCATTGCTAAACGAATCCAAGAGTATAGTACTAAACGAAACAATTTACTAGGTAAAGCCCACTGAGCTATGTAGATGTATTTTTAGAAACGACGTGGCTACCTTATGAAGACCGCCTTTGTTACCCTCGTGGCAATGTTTACACACCACACCAGATATTCATTTAAGGATGAATAGATTTAGGGGAGGCCCAGGACCGGTTAAAAAATCATCACTGGGTGGTGGCCGTGAACGGAAATCGAACTGTGGTCGTCGGGGTAGTAGCGCAGCACGCTAACCACTGCACGACCGCTCACCCCGAAACACACGCACACATACACTCGCTCACACACAGCCCTGCTCGTGGCTGTGGTATATAACAACACGGCGATTTTTCCCTGAAAGGAAATGGAATTTCTCACCGACTGAGTGACGCATCTGGCTCGACCGCACGCCGTGGCTCACAGCGGCTATCGCGAAGGAGCTGCAGCTTGGAGCAAGACGCGAGCGCAGACAAAACGAGAGCTGCGCGTCCGTATGTATGTTGTATGTATGTTTTATGTACGTGTGTTGAACTTCTTTGGCACCGTACATAGCCAACCGTGCTCATCGGTGGTGCAGGGGAAGGACAACAAACTAAAGACGAAAGCAGTTCTAAAGCAATGAGTCGTCAACCTATTTGATTTAAAAGTGCATAGCTCCAGTGCCTTCCTGATATCGGAAGGAAGAGCGTTCCAGACGGCTGCAGTCGCGCGATGCGGTGACCTCTCACTATTCGATGGCTAGCCAAAAGTGTAGTCTACAGTGTAGTGTATAGTGTCGTGTATATTGGTGTAGTATATGGTGTCGTGTAGTTTAAATAGCATCTGAAAGCGTGTGATGCGGTGACCATCTTTGTTCGATTGCTATCCAAAGTCCGCTACTGCGAGGTTGACTTGAGTTCGTTTGATGTTTTATGCTTCTTGATGAGATCAGCGAGGTATTGTGGTTCATTTGTGGCAAGCACTTTGCGTGTGTATGTAGTGCGGTGTTGTCCACCGATCTCCTTCATAGGCGTTACTCACTACGAGCACTTGCCCCAAGGTTATAAGGGGATTTGTGTCTTTTTGTGTATTTACTGCAATATGGATGTACGAACACAAGCTGCTTATGTACATAGCAATGTGTGTGTGTGTTCCTATGTACGGGGAGTGGTAGTTTAGTGTTTAGTGTGCGGCCCTACAAACCCGACGACTCAAGTTCAATTCCCGTTCACGGCCAGCATCAGTGACTAATATTTTGACCAGTTTTGGGCCTCCCCTAGCTTGACTCAGCCTTTAATGAGTTCCTGCAGTGAAGCAAAAATATCAGTATGGGGAGACAAAGGCGGCCGGGCACGGTTTTGGCCATACAACTCCCCCTTTGTGTTTTGTGCTTGACTTCATAGGTGCTCGCTAGTAACTGCTCTTGCCCCAACAGTTTGTTAGAGGCTACACGGGGGATCTGTATCTTTGCTGTTGTGTTTGCCTCTGAATATGCTCTATGGGGGCTCGTAGTATTTTGTATATGCGGAGGGTATTTGCTAAAACTTTACTTCGCCACGCTGGTCAATGCGAGTTGGTGGTTAAATGGAGGGGAGAAGAGGGAGCCATCTCTTGTTCAGATATCAATGCAACACCCATGCTATCCGTGGCTTTGAATCGAACTCATGTTTGCACGTCGTGGCATTGTCGATGTTGGTGAGAATGAATAGTGTTGATGTTGACGTTGATATTGTTACGTCAGATCGTTGTTGGTATTGATGTTACGTCATGTTGTGTTTTGATGTTGATAGGTTATTTTACGAGTTCATGAAGCTGTCTTCGCCAGGCAAAATATTTCAATATAATAATTATGATAAGTTTTGTTTACAACTTTTATCTACGATCAGACACTAAAAGCGTCTCAAAAAAATTCCGCAAAAAAAAATAATTGTTGACAACTTTGATTCAACTTCTCATGTTTAAAGCCGTACCCATCGGAAACTGCTCCATTTAAAGATTCTATTCTTTTTTTAGAAGAAAGAACATAACATTTCTACATCATAAATATTTTTTTTAATTCCTGTACAATAACACTGGTAAATCGTATGTGTTGACAGGTATGATGTTATATGTATTGAAATTAAAGTTCATATCAAAGTCTAAAAATATTCATATCTTCATTACCACTAATAGCTAAATTCAAAGTTAATTGACACTACCTAAATCTTGAGTTGAAGCTTTAGTGGCTGCAGGAATCCAAGCTTGTGTTGCGATCGAAACGTTGTGATTTGTTTTATTTTATTTCTAACTACGTGACTTTACCGAAAGAACCAAACAGTATGACATTACCTATTTCCTGTTAGTCGATTGACATTCAAGTCATATCAGTGTAACAGTTATATATGACTGGAGCTCATGCAGGGCCGTAATATCTAAAAGGCAGTTCAGACTCTGCCTAAGAAAAGTAAAGGGCCTCCGAAAAAAAATATTACCATATTTTTTTTGGTGATGTTTGTATAATAAAAAAACTGTAATCTGGAATAAATATATTAATATAGCAAGGATAGACGCAGTGTTTCAAATTAAATCTGGTTATCTGCTGCACACAACGCGCTCAACTCGAATGAGGACACAGACTAAATAATGAACCTGTCAGCAATAACGACATCTTGTCCAGCTGCGACTGGACGAAGTATGCGTGAAGCAAGCGGAGTGACGTGGCAATGGCGGTATTAACATGGGCAGCAGCAGTACCAAGTGTAGAAAGTTATCACTGAAGGCCTACAAAATAGAAGTTCCTAGGGCCTACAAGAACATTACTCCGGGCCTGAGCTAATGTCACATGTGCAGTTCACCAGCACGAAGTCCGCGCAAATATAAATTGCTTTGGACGTGGGGGACTCGTGGTCCAATCGCTGATCACCGTTGGCATTCACTTAAATAATAAAAAAAACATCTGCCTACCCGTAGCTATGAGCAGAGTGCACACTTATACGTGTGATTAATTACAGGTGCGCTCATACCCGGCTACACTTCCATTGAAAGTGTTTTGTAAAGTGAGGCTTTTTACTGACGTGCAGTGAACGTGGGGCACCGCAGTGACGAATGTTATCCCCCTTGCCTGTTATGCAGGAGGTCGTGGGTTCGATCCTGACTAACGATGCCCGTTGTGTATGTAGTGGGTTCACTGATAAATACACTAACTCAGTAGGCAACACGTTTATTCTACAAACACAACAGGGTAACTACATAACCAGTAACCACGGGATAACTACATAACCTGTAATCATCACGGGATAACTATATAAACGGGTCAGGTCAGTCGGCACACTGCCTGACCCACGATGCCGAGCACGAAGACCGAAGACCCAGGGGAAGATGTAGCACGGCAGGTCCCATTCCAGTAGACAGCCCGATGCAGCCTCGGGACCTCCCTTTTATACCCCCCAGCGTGGCCTGGCTGCGCACTCGGCCACACCCCAGAAGGTTCTGGGCCATACACCACGTGTCCCTTCTGTCACCTTTGGCCCACTTCCCTTACCCTGGCCTATCACGTGCCCTTGCCAGCCAACGAAGCTGCTACGTCCTCAGATGCCCTCTCTCTGCCAGTCACCAGAACTATGCCCCCTAGGGACCCTTTCCATGACATTGCATACCCTGCTGGCAGAGAGGGCTACTTCACTCCCAGTTCCCCTCTCTATCAGTAACTGGCGCTTGGCGCCGTAGTGGCCCATTATATTTTACTACATATTTTTAGAGTGTGCATCTCTCTCTTCCTGTCTCCGGGGTCCTCCGGTTTTTCCTTCCAAATTTAGAATCAACATGCCATGTAGATTATTTGGCTTCTATAAATGTCCACATGACAAGTAACTTAGGTTGAACTGCTATCATTTGTGATGGCCAGGTGAGCTCACACCGGGCGACACATCACAGCCACTCCTGGGTCAGGGGACCGCACCTCTGAGAACCGCTGCGCTAGAGAAACAGACACGCGGGCAGCGGTCGTGCAGAGCAATGTAGTTCTCCTGCACCAGTCCCTGGAGACAAGAACACAATGCAACGCGAGCACCGACTGTTTCATTCTATGCTTATGTGTATGTATTTAATAATAATCATTATTTCATTTCAAATAGCGTAATTCATGCAATTGCATCCCACAACGCTGCACATCTATTATCCAGTTCCGTACAAAAAGAGGAAAATAAAACCCCACTACTTATCAAAAAAGTTAATACGTAAATAATGAGAAAAAATGCAGATAACAAGAAAAAATAATTCGTTTTCAATATAGTACAGTGCTGTAGTGGAGTGTATTATCGCGTAGTCTATAATAGTGTAATGTGTTGTGTAAATTAGTGCAGAGTATAGTAGTGCAATATGTAGTGTAATGTGTAGTGGATAGTCGTGTAGTGTATAGTAGTGTATTGTAGAGTATAGTAGTGTAGTGTAAAGTGCATATAACTGGTCACAACAAGACCCTGCGTGTTGTGCTTGCCCTGTCCTCATCCCTGTCTCTTGTAACCCGCCCTAGGAGCTTCCAACCATGAACCATCGCGAGTCCGCCTTCCTCGTAATGGTAATGGCGGTGGCGGTGCACGTGACTAACTCAGGTAAGAAATATGGAGTGGAACGTTCGTGAGCAACATAATTCAGCGCGCGTGCTCTCCAATGCGATAGTAATGGTCGCGCCGAGTACCGGATTATCCTAGTAGCAAAAGTAGCTACTACATATATATTTTCTACGGGCCCCTCACTTTCAAGGGACCCGCGCTAAATGCTTTCAAGCTTTCAATTCCGGTTCAGTGATTCTGCACTTGCTCTATTACTATAGTACTATAGTGCCTTCAACTTTTATGAACGACTGGGTGTTTAAGGTTAGCGATTTGTTGTATTATCTGGCTGTATAGCAAATACAATTACTTTACTATGCAAGTAAAAAAAATGTGTGTTTTAATATTTATGTTTTTAAATTTAGGGCCCCTTTATAACATATGCTACAGGCCCCACACGAGGTTAATCCGGTACTGGTCGCACCCATACCACGGTGGCTAGGAGATGTTAACTGCCTCGCCTGGTATACAGGAGGTCGTGGATTCTCTTCCGATCCTGACGCATGCTGTATATTTAGAGTTTGCGTGTCTCACTGATCATCATCACGATGGCTAGGAGATGTTAACTATCATGCCTGGTATGCAGGATTGTCGTGGGTTCGATCCCGACACTGATGGCTGCGATATAATTGGAGTTTGCATGTCTCTCTCTCCGTGGTGGACCTTACCTCGTAAAATCATATCTAAAAACACATCTCAGGCTCTGTAGTGAGACCACAAGGCTTGCATAGCGGCTCCATTGCTTTGTGCGACAGGCAGGAGTTGTGTCAGCCGTGTCACTCATAGCAACCACGTGCATTTTGATATGGGGCATGGGTTGTGAGTTAGAAATAAGCTACACACACCAAATAAGTTCCGTTCAGTCATAGCGTCATTCGTGTCCGCTGTAGATTAATGATACAGCTTTATTAATATCAATACGTTTGTGATTAAAATAAGCCGAGTTAAGAGTGGTGGTGCAGTGGTTGTATGTACGTGTGTATGTATATTGAACCGTGCTAATCGGGGGTGAGGGGAAGAACAAACGAAATGCAAAAATTAGTTATAAATAATTTAGTTGTCAATCTATATCATGTAAAAGTGCACAGCTCCAGTGACTTCCCAATATCGGAAGGAAGAGCATTCCAGACAGCCCCAGAAGCACATTCCAGACGGCCCCAGAAGCACATCTGAGAGTGCATGATGTGGTGTCCATCTTTGTTCGATGGAGAGCCAAAAGCTGCCACTGCGAGGATGACCGGAGTTTGGGTGATGGTTTATGCTTTTTGACGAGATCAGCAAGGTTTTGTGGTTCATTTGTGGAAAGCGCACTGTATGTGTAATGAGTACTCGGCGAACACTGGGACTGACAGTGGCATCAACGGCATTGGCAGTGACGGCCTCCTCAACCGCGCGTGACCCTTTTATGTCTTCAATCGTTTCCCCCAATTGTGTTATCAGCGTAATATCACGAGATACGCAACCTCACAGCTACCGCTCAAATACCCCCTGAAAGAACATCTCACCCTCACAATAGGGGGCAGCACTTCCCCACCCACTCTGCCACACAGAGTAATGTTCGTCAGTAAACCCTCTCTCGATCCGCGAGCGTTGTGTTCTTGAAAATTGCTCGTATTTCAGAATTTTCCGAATCCAGAAACCTTGGTTCCATTTAGGGGAAAAGTGAACATTTAGGGGAAAAGTGAACATTACGAGTGAACATTGGGTGAGAAATTGGAAAAGTTTAATAACAATGGCTAAAATAAATTATAAACTGCACAGAACATTTTTTTATTACCTTTGACGATGAATATTATGATTTGACAAAATTCATAAAATGTATAACCGAGTCAACTGTAAGTACGTATTAAGTAAAAAAAAATGCACAATAGCGAGTTCAGGACATGGCGGACCATCAGAGTGCTGTTTTTTGTTTGCATTTTGACTGCAGGTATTGTGGTTAATGCAAACATAATCCCTTGTAAAAAGGTGTCAGTTTTGTGCCAGATAAAAGGGTAAAAAAACTATAATTATAGTAGTGTATAGTAGTGTAGCGTAAAGCGGAGTGTTTTATAAGAATAGGTTTTTACGCTTTTTTCTGGTAACAAAACAGGTGTTAAGACGTTTAAACACAAAACTGGAACCTTTTGCAAGTATTCATGTCCGCATTAACCACAGAAACTTGTTGTGAAAATACAAAAAAAAAACATGATCTGACAATATATGCATTGTCTTTGAATCGAATTGGTCCACACCGGAGACAGCTTTGTTTAGAACCTAGTCTCAAATAGGGTTAGATCAGAGGACGCCAAAAGGCAAACAGCACAAAAACAATGCAATATCAAGACAATGAGAGCTCGGAGTGAGCAGCTACATCATGGGGCCATTTATCTGGCAACAAAACAGGTTTTAAGATGTTAAAACACCAAACTGAAACCTTTTGCAAGGAATCATGTCTGCATTAACCACAGATACTTGTGTTAAAAAAACATGCTCTGACAGTTTATGTGTAGTGGGTACAAATATGTAGTAAGTTGCAAGAGGCTTTGACGACGGGGTCGGAGGCACACTTATTTATTAATACCAACTTGTGCACAGTAACGGGTACACACAGCACTTGAAAGGGTATCGTCCCCTTCACTCGCCTAACAGGGAGACACCACGTCTAACCCCGCTAACCTACGCCCGAGTCCTCCACTACGGAGCAAGGGGAGGCTACCTATCCCAGCCCTGGTCAAGCTGGGATCCCGGCACCCTGAGTCTCCAGACTGGCTCTCGGGGCCACGCCACCGGCTTGCCCTGGTCGGCCCTGACAAGGACAGCGAGCCAGGGGAGCTCCGGGGCCTATTCTAGCTGGTCTTCACTCTTCGCTGGTTAAAGCTAATACTCGACCTCGAGCCCTCCGGCTCACCACCTTTTATAGCACTCGGCCCCCGGGAGGGGCCCGTGGGGGATGCAGGTGCGGACGTCGGTGTGAGCACCTCCTCTGTGTACGGCCCTAACCACGCCCCTTGTGCTTGTTACCCATCCATGCCCATACATCTACACAATTACACCTCTACATCACCCCCCCCTGTACAGCTCGCAGCCGTCCCCGGCTGCAACAAAATCAGAATAAAGGTGCATCCCTCCCCAAAACCGTGTGTGCCTCGCGTAATTTTAACAAGAACAACAACAATAACAACAGAACACAGAAAAAAAACAACCCGACGCACCCCCCCTGAATAAATACCCCATTCCGCAAAACCACATATATACACGCACTCCGGACGCCCCCCCCCCCCCTTCTTCCGCAAGGGCCCCCCAACGGCCGACCTCACAAAAGTCTGCGCGTTTTGGCGCGCGTTCTCGCGGCGGGCCCGTCACAAGGGTCCGCCCCGGCTCGCCCAGTGGCGGGTGTCGACAGTCCGGGTGCGAGAGTGTCCGGCTTCGCTGCTGAGTGACCCCCGACCCCCCCGGGAGGGGTTGGCGGTCGTGGACCCGTCACTCCTGGTGCACCTGGAGATGGAACAGTCGGTGTCAGGTTAGGCGAAAGCAATGAAGCCGGGGAGTCGGCGGACCCCTCACACGTTTGGCCATGCGTGTGTGTGTGAGAACCCTGGGGTAGCGCAATGAACGGTTTCAACCTGGAGGGGTGCACGTACCACCGACGCTTCCCCCACTTGACGCGTACACATTGCGGCCGCAAGACCTGTATGACCTCCACGGGCCCCCGCCACGGCCGCACCAGCTTCAACGAGGTCGCCAGTGGCACCTGGGGACAGTGCAACCATGCCCTGTCCCCCGGTTTCCATTGGAACACATGTGCCCGCCCCAGCCTAAGCCTCTCATTCGCCTTTTGGCGGAGCTCAGAATTTTGCACGGCCGCTTCCCGCGCCTCTGTTAATTTCCCGATGTTAAATTTAACGTGGTCGGACAATTTAGACATCACCTGAGGCGCCGAGAGCTTCAGCTGAGTCGTCACAGGTGGGTTAGCCTCGCGGCCATACATTAAAAAAAGGTGAAAATCCGGTGGCCGCATGGGGAGCCATCCTGTAGGCTTGCAACACACCCGCAATGCGAAGGTCCCAATCTGTCTGGGATTCCGATACCTGCTGGGACAGCATGGACGTGATAGTCCGATGCAGCCGTTCCACCATCCTGTCAGTTTGTGGGTGATATGGGGAGGTCGCACACCTCGCGGAGGAGTTTCCCCGAAAATGTTTTACCCTGGTCAGTCAGCAGCCATTCCGGAGCACCCTTGTCGAGGACGTAGCCCTGGACAAAGGCCTCCGCGACGGCTGCTGCCGACTGGTTGGCCAGGGGCCAGGCCATGGGCCATCTCATGAAGTATTCGACCCCTGTCAATAAGTACCTATTTCCCCTGGGTGTAGCGGGAAATGGCCCGAGAATATCCAGAGCAACGAGCTCGTTAATCCGGGAAACCTTTATGGACTGCAGCGGAGGGTTGGACCCCCTCGCTGGTGGCTTCCGCTGCGCGCATTGAGTGCATGACCCCAGGAGATCCCCCACGTCCTTTGCCATGCCCGGCCAGAAGAAATCGAGCTGGAGCATGGCAAGGGTCTTGTGAATCCCCAAGTGCAGGAGCCGCTCATGCGCAGCCCACACCACTTTACCCCTCAATGCTGCAGGCACCACCAGCCATTGGCGGCGGGATTTCCCGTCGCAGTGCATTAAAAGCCCCTGGAACAACCCCCACGAGTCAATGTTCGCCGCCCCCTGACCAACCCCCCCGATGCGACGGCGCAGAGCGAGGAGGGAGGTGTCCTCCATTTGGAGGCGTCCCCACTCCGCAACGGACAACCCCAGCAAGGAATCCCTCCCTTCTTGCTCGATAGGACCCGAAGTTGAAGGCGCATCGGCGGCGGCCACAAGGACCGAATCCGTGGTCATGTTCGGGGGCCTACAACGCCCCGAACCCGAGAGGCAAGCGCACTCCGAAGTGGGCGGCAACCGCGACAGAGCGTCAGCGTTCGTGTGGCGGACGCCCTTACGATATGTGGTGACAAAGTCGTAGTCTTGGAGAATCTCCAACCATCGAGACAACTGTCCCGATGGTTGTTGAATCCGCAGGGCGTACTGCAGCGCCGCATGATCTGTACGGACGGTGAAACGTCGACCGTACAGATACGGGCGGTACTGCTGAATGAAATAAACGATCGCCAATAGTTCACGACGGGTAAAGCAGTACCGTTGTTCCGCCGGAGACAACACCCGACTACCGTAAGCCACCACATGCTCTACGCCACCAATGAGCTGGGACAGCACGCCCCCAATGCCCGTGTTACTTGCGTCTGTATCGAGCAAGAAGGGTTGTGAGAAATCGGGATAATTCAACGGCGGAGCCCCCACCAGGGCATCCCGGAGGGAGCGAAAAGCAGCCTCCTCCTCCGGCCCCCAACGAAACCTGACTCCCTTGGACATCAAGGCATGCAAGGGTTTCGCGATCGTAGTGAAGTCAGCCACAAACCGTCAGTAGTACGACGCGAACCCAATGAAACTCCTGACCTCCCCCACCGAGGTGGGAGTCGGCCAGGATTTGACGCATTCCGTTTTGGCAGGATCGGTGGATATCCCCGAGCGACCAACAATATGACCCAAATACCGCACCGATTCGCGGAGCAAATGGCACTTCTGCGGTTTAAATTTCAAATTGGCATCCCGCATTTTGAGAAAAACAGCACGCAACCTCTGGAGGTGTTCATCGAATGTTTTGCTAAAGACAATGACATCGTCCAAGTAAATTAAACACGAATCCCATTGCAAGCCCGTCAAGACCAGTTCCATTAACCGCTGAAAAATTGCCGGCGCAGAATGTAAGCCCATCGGCAAGCGGTTAAATTGGAAAAGGCCGTGCGGTGTACGGAAAGCCGTCTTAGGTTTAGATTCGTCATCCAGAGGAAGCTGCCAGAATCCAGAAAGTAAATCCAGGGTGGAAAAGAATCGCGCCCCCGCCAAGGCATCAAGCGACTCATCCATTCGAGGAAGCGGGTACGCGTCGGCTACTGAAATTTTGTTCAACCGGCGAAAGTCGACACAAAACCGCAGTGAGCCGTCGTGTTTTTTCACCAAAACGATCGGTGCGCCCCACGGGCTGTTGGAAGGGGATATGATATCGGCGGCTAGCATGTCGTCAACGGCCGATTTGACATGATCCTTTTCGGCGGGACTCAACCGAAAGGGATTTTGGCGGATTGGCGCGCTGTCACCCGTGTCAATGTGGTGTCGCAGCAATTTAGTACAACCAATATCAAATTTGTGTCGACTAAAAACGTCGGCAAACTCTTTCAGGAGAACTCGCAGCCTCTCACGCTGTGAGTCGGACAGGTCCACTGATCCCGCGCAAAGCTCATCCAGCCATCCGTCATCACAGTCCGAATGTGGTCGCGACGGAGGATCGGTGCTCACCTGACCCACGAGAAGTTCCTCATAGGGTGCCGGCGTTGCGTGTGCAACCACGGTCCCTTGAGGAACCACGGCCGTTCGCGATCCCACATTAAGGACTGCAATGAAGGGGTCCCCATCCCCTTTCACCATGGTCTGAGCCGCTATCAAATCGGGTCCATTGACCCCGGCTCGAGATGGTCCCAACAAGACCCCCCGATCCGCAACCCCTTCAGCAAACGGCCGACGTAACCTAAGAGGGACGAGCATCTGAGCTCCCGGGGGTACGCGTACAGTTCTCGCCACGAGCGCCTGCACAGTCGCAAATGCCCGACGCTCCGTGGCGGGGGAAGACAAAAATGTTACAAGTCGGCCCGACGGGAGTTCGATGCACCCCTGGTCGATCAATATACGGATAGGCATTTTGTCCAAGAAATCCGTCCCCAACAGGCACGGAACCGCCAGCGAGGAGAAAACCAATACAGGCCCGGATAATTTAATGTCCCCAATGCAAATTTTGGCGCGGATCTGCCCAATGATGCCCAGCGAGCCCCCGTTAGCAGCATAGCATGGCACGTCAACGGGGAGCAAAGGACGGCTTTGAACGGGAAGGATGTTATAAATCAAATCAGATATAATGGTCGCTGATGCTCCCGTGTCAATTAAAATCCGCACCTCAACCCCATCTATGTGACCGACCACGACCGACGACCCCGCCGACGCTGCAACGACATGATGGGCGAGCTCCGACCACTGGCCCGGTTGGAGCGCTCGCCGCATCTCAGAACAATCTGACGCAACGCCCGACAAATTTCGAGCCGTGTATGTTTCAGCGAATGAGTGTGTGACAGATGTGTGCACGGGCCAAACGTGTGAGGTGCCACGACTCGCCATATTTCTTTGCTGGAGCTTGGGTGGAGGCGGCGCGGCGTCCTGACGAGGTGTTGCCCCGCGCTGACGAGGAGCCCGGCATCTTGAAGCCACGTGGCCTTGAAGGCCACAGTTGTAGCAGCGTGTGAGCGCCCCGGATGGCCTGGGCTGCTCCTGGCGGCTCGGTCCGTTCCGAGCCTGTGGTCCCGCAGATCTCCATTCCCCCCGCCGCTCCACCCCGCAGACCTCCTCCGATGGGAGAGCGGGAGCCGCCATGGCATGGCCGGCCACCCCCTTGGCGGCCTTGCGACGCAGGGAACGCAAGCCCCCGTGGATGTGGCGCGCGACCAGCAAGGAAGACATCTCTGTGTCGTCCTGAGCCAAGACGGCGACGTCCAGCTCGTCCGCGAGTAGCAACAGCTTTTCTGCCACCATAGCGTCCACTCCCTCCTCGTCCATCCGCGGAAAAGCTGCCTTCGCCAGGGCCAGGAGAGCCATCCGGAAAGCCAGAGGCGATTCGGTGGCGCCCCGATGACGATCGTGGAACAGCTGCCTGCAGTCCGAAGGCGGGCCGTAGACAGCGGACAGCAGCTGCAGCGCCAAGTGCAGCGTGGCGTGCTTTTCCTTAGGCGCCGAGGTGAGGGTAGCCAGGGCGTCGTTGTCCAGCATCGCCGGCAGCGCGCGTAGTGCTTCGGCGTCCGTCCAGTTCGCCATCTCCTGATGAGCGATGAACCGTCTCTTGAAGCCGCCCCAGTCCCCGTCCGCGCCCACGAATTCTTTGAGAGGCGGCAGTCGCTGCTGTAACGCTACGTCCGTGGCTGCGGATCGCGCTCCGTCGTTCCCGGCGCTCTGTACAGTGTGGGCGGGCTGCGCGTATGGCATCGCCGGTCACTCCGTTGTTGACGCGCTGGCCGGTGTTGATGATGTCATGGCTTCTGCTTGGCCCTCGGCGGTCACCTGACGCGGGCCGGCCCCGCCCTCTGCACCCACTGTAGCGATGGCGGGAAATTTGACCGCGAGCCGCGTCAGAGTGGCGGGAAATGGCGCCGCGCGTCGGCTGCCGTCGTCGTCCCGCGCAGCCGCTCCAGCCCCCAGCTGCGTGATCTCCTCCAACGTGGCGGCCGCAGCGTAGAGCAGCTCCGCCAGGCGGGAGTGAGCCAGCCGAAGTCCCTCGGCCGACGCATCCCACCCTTCCTGTCGTAGCGGCGCGGGTGTACTCGGCCCCGGCTGCTCGGATCCGACCTCGGCCATCTCTGGTGCCGAGTCAGCCGAGGTGTCCTCCATCTCCGACTCCCTGGTACGTGTCGTCCTTCGTGTGTCCATTGTTGCACGATCACTTCTGACCCCAGATGTAGTAAGTTGCAAGAGGCTTTGACGACGGGGTCGGAGGCACACTAATTTATTAATACCAACTTGTGCACAGTAATGGGTACACACAGCACTTGAAGGGGTATCATCCCCTTCATTCGCCTAACAGGGAGACACCACGTCTAACCCCGCTAACCTACGCCCGAGTCCTCCACTACGGAGCTAGGGGAGGCTACCTATCCCAGCCCTGGTCAAGCTGGGATCCCGGCACCCTGAGTCTCCAGACCGGCTCTTATAAGAACGTCAGTCTGGGCTCTCGGGGCCACGCCACCGGCTTGCCCTGGTCGGCCCTGACAAGGACAGCGAGCCAGGGGAGCTCCGGGGCCTATTCTAGCTGGTCTTCACTCTTCGCTGGTTAAAGCTAATACTCGACCTCGAGCCCTCCGGCTCACCACCTTTTATAGCACTCGGCCCCCGGGAGGGGCCCGTGGGGGATTCAGGTGCGGACGTCGGTGTGAGCACCTCCTCTGTGTACGGCCCTAACCACGCCCCTTGTGCTTGTTACCCATCCGTGCCCATACATCTACACAATTACACCTCTACAAATACAAGGAGGCTTCTCTGGAGGCAATATGTTTATTCTTCAACTAGCGGTAAGTACCCGGCGTTTCCCGGGCGAAAAAGGCAGCATAACACAGCCGATGAAAACATAATGGCGCTCGACTGATTTGGAGTGAGAGCTCTGGTGTTAAACCGGAGCCTGTCATGAGCACACTGGGCAGGTATGGGAATCTCTCCAATCTCTCCACAACTGCGGCATCAGCAATTGTGAGTTGTGGGAGTGCATTGTCCGATGGTACAAAATACCCAGGCAGGTGCTTAGTTTTGGTGAGGCCGATGGTAAGGCCCCACCTCTTAGTGGCAAGCTCCAGGTTCTGCAGCAGTGCCTCCAACTCCTCCTCTGAGTGAGCAGAGCATCAGCACACGTAACATGCTTGAGCAATAGGGAGCCATACCTTGATAGCACTCGGGCATCGATCAGCCTCCCAAGGTATTTGTACCATATGGTAATTCCTCCGGTACAACCATTGAAGGCTTCGCGAAGTACGTGGTCAAAAGAACTGTTAAATAATGTGGGAGCCAGAGGACATCCCTGTCACACCCCAAGGTGTAGAGGGAATGGCTGTGACTGACGGCCACGTAGTTTGACGTGAGGCCGCTCACCATCATGAAGGTCCTTAAGGATCGTGAGCAAAGGGTGAGGGACTCCGAAAGTATGAAGAATAACCCAGAGGCCAGGCCTACTGATGGTATCATAGGCATTGAGCAGGTCAATAACACACATACATTGGTAGTGCTCGACTTGACACGATAGCTTCTTGCTTTTCCTCTTCCTTTATTTCACCAATACCGATCAACATTCCTCCAGCTAACACCGATCAACGTTTCTTTCGCGCGTTCTCCGCTCGCTCGCCGCGTTCCACCGGCATCGCTCGCTCCCCATCACTCCTCCTTCGACTCACCTCTCCCCTCTCCCCGTCACACTCAGCTGCTCTTTATTGGCTCTCCCGTCACACTCAGCCGTATCTTTATCCGCTTCTCCGCTACTCTCCAGCCACTCTCTGCTGGCTTTGCCGTCACACTCCAGCCGCTTCTGCTGGCTTCTCCATTTCTACCTTATGCTTCTCCACTTCTACCATCTGCTTCTCCACTGCTACCATACACTTCTCTACCGCTACCGTACATTTTTCTACTGCTACCGCACACATCTCTATTCCCTCTGGCTCCGCTGCTTCGGCTCTCACATCCTTCTCCACTCTCAGGCGTGAACTCCCGTCTGCTTCGAAACCCCTTCTCTTTATCCCCCAGCCAATGAATCCAATCAATCGGTGCCATCCCCCGCGACACCCGTCGCCCCTTAGCCCCCACTGGCACCCGCCGTGTTTTCCCAGACAATGCGGCGCCACTTAGCGACAACAACAACTTCTTGGCCAATCAACGCCCTCCATCCTTAATTGCTCCCTGCCACCTGCTACCGTCCTCAGACAGCATGGCCCCACATCTCGACTACAACAACTCCCAGCCAATCAGCGCCCTGTGTCCTTATTTGCTCCCTACCCGTTTCCGGCCCTCTCCTCACGCCTAGCAACAACAACACCTCGAACTCGTTTGCTCCCACTGTATGCCATGCGCGCGTACGCCGACTTCAGCATGTAGCGCGTATCTCAGGCACTACACATTCACTCACACGCACAGATGGACCTACAGACACGCAGAAAAATGGACTTACACTGACTCACATGGAGCCACGCTCACAAAGCGACTAACACACACGCCCATGGACTGACGCACACAGACATATCGACTCACACACACAAACACATGGACTTACACACACACATATGGACTCACACCCGCATAGACATCCACTTTAGGTACACACACATGGAGTTACACACACATATATCGAAGTACACACATACAGCGACTCACACACATCGACTCACACACAGACATATGTGGACTCACACATTAACATAAACACACATATGTACTTACACACACACATATCGACTAAGATACACACACATGGACTTACACACACATACATAGACTGACACACACATTGCCCTACACACACATACACATATGGACTGTGACACACAGACATCTACTTTAGATACACACACATAGATTAACACACACATAACGACTCACCCACACGCATTGACTTACACACACATCGAGTGATACAGGTAGACACACAGCAGTGCATACTGACTGTGGTGGTACCTGCTATGATTAGAGCAGTGCATACTGACTGTGGTGGTACCTGCTATGATTACAGCAGTGCATACTGACTGTGGTGGTACCTGCTTACACTACAGTAGTACATGCTGACTCTATCTATCTTATATATGTAGTAAGTATTCAGGAGGCTTGACGACGGGGTCGGAGGCACACTTATTTATTAACACCAACTTGTGCACAGTAACGGGTACACACAGTACTAAAGGGGATATCGTCCCCTTTACTCGGCTACAGGGAGACACAACATCTAACCCCGCTAACCTACGCCCAAGTCCTCCACTACGGAGCTAGGGGAGGCTACCTATCCCAGCCCTGGTCAAGCTGGGATCCCGGCACCCTGAGTCTCCAGACCGGCTCTTATAAGAACGTCAGTCTGGGCTCTCGGGGCCACGCCACCGGCTTGCCCTGGTCGGCCCTGACAAGGACAGCAAGCCAGGGGAGCTCCGGGGCCTATTCTAGCTGGTCTTCAGTCTTCGCTGGTTTAAGCTAATACTCGACCTCGAGCCCTCCGGCTCACCACCTTTTATAGTACTCGGCCCCCCGGGAGGGGCCCGTGGGGGATGCAGGTGCGGACGTCGGTGTGAGCACCTCCTCTGTGTACGGCTCTAACCACGCCCCTTGTGTTTGTTAGCCATCCGTGCCCATGCACAAATATACCTCTACATATATAAAGGCAAATTTGTGAATCTGTGTCTCTGTTCGAAATGTTTAGCATACAGTGATGGCGGGGAGGAGGCCGTGAAACACTCACTCATATCACATTGACTCACTCACACATCATACACTGACTCACTCACACATCATACACTGGGAGTGTCATGCTGCCAGCTATGGCTGTAAGTTTGGTCGTACATGTTATTACATCGTTTATTGTTAAATGAGAATCACAGTTCCTATGATGACTGTTGTTACATTGTTTGTCGCTTTATTTTGGTGATTTAGAAAACATATGGTTAATCTATCTTATGGTTGTTATTGTTTAACTTGCATCACACTGGGATTTGAGCACACAGCGTTGTAATACGTTATTTTTTTTATTTACTGGTTTATCCAGGATGTTTCTGTTGCGCGTCGTCGCTTCAAGACGATTTTAAAGTAATCTACAACTTTTGATTCCTTTGCGCGATTTAAAAAATTGATTCTTGTCATGCTCGGGTTTAATTTTAAATGAGTTTTATTTTCATTTGTATGTTATGTTTTTAAGTTTTCAGAAGTTTTAAAATCAATTTTTGCCCTGGGCAACGCTGGGTATTTCCCGCTAGTAGCAGTATATATCGACTCTATAGCACAAAGTCCTCACCAGACAGAGAGGCCTAGTCACGTGCAGAGCTCCTGGCCTTGCCTAGATTGCCCAGATGGGTGAGGCTGTGGGCTGGGCCGCTACCAGTCCCCCCACCCCCCCGCTACAATAATCCTGTACTTAGAGGCGTCTCCAGCCACGTGGCTGATGGCGCAGGAGACGCCCCACAACCCAACGTGGTCCCACTCTGTGACTACACCAACTGACCACGAGTCTCTTCCGGATCCCCCTTATATTCCCCTCGCACGTCATCCTGTCTCCACCCTTCACCACGCCCTTTCCGAACCTTCCAGATTACGCCCTTCGCTTCGCGTGCCTCCGGCTCCGCCCCTAGGTCCCGCGCCTGATCTTCCGGGCATCCGATTGGACCGGAGGTGGGCGGCGGACCTCCCCATACGCCCACATTACTGGGCCCCACCCCCAATACTCCGGGCGTCTGATTGGCCCAGAGCTGAGCGGCTAAACCTCACTCACGCTCGCGTAACATTTGTAATAAAAATAAATAAAATAACGGCCCTTTTCACCCAATATCCTAAGGAGGTTTATCTTCCTCCCTCGCGTGCCCTACACACTGGGAGAGCTGTCCACTAAGGGTCCTCCTGCTCGCAGGACCGAGGGAGGCTAACCTGACCTGACCCAGCCAGGGTCCTCGGGTCCGGCCTCCGGCTCCAGGTCTTCCAGGTGGCTTCTTGAGTCCTCGAGTGGACGACAAGTGCCGGGCCCGTTCAGGGACCCGGCTTTTATACACAGTCCCAGTTCACCCCGCCCCTAGCCACACCTTCCTTCTGGAATCTTCCCGAGGGACCTGGAGTGTGAAGTCATCCCTCAGACGCCTTCTTGGGGTCTGGGGTCTGTACCCCAGGGATTACCTGGGCCCAACGGCCCGACTTCATCTACCGAGCCGGCTCAGCCTCCATTCCGCCCCCTGTTGAGACGGGGCCAGTACTACCGGCTATGAATAGTGGCGATCGCGACCAACAATGCCACGACATATGTGAAATGGGCTCAATCAGGCGCACACCACTCTTGGGAGGCAAAACTATTTATTAATTAACTCAACTCTTAATAGACATAGGGTGGTGACCATCGGCCTATTCTAACTAATACACACCAGCACTCTTTAGCCACTGACTCTCAGGTACATGAGCGGAACTCAGCCAGGAGGCCTACTGGCTGGTTCGCTGACTGGAGGCTTGACTCTTCTCTGGATATGTCTTCACGATGCCTCTTCCATTCTTGACACGAACAGCCCCGAACATAGAAATGAGGCTGCTTATATGGGCCTCGGCGTGCCCAGGTTCCACCTGGTCACGCCTCCCTTCGAGAACCCTCTCGAAGCCCCTTGGCTGCCCACGTGCCCCCTGAGGTGCCCCGCGGGGCCCCGGCCCCCACTGAGTTTCGGTCCGGATTTCGGTCACGTGTGCGGCCGGGTTCACACAGAGTGCCACGGCCTCACACCACCCCCTGTTGCCTCACCCCCGGCCTCCCGAGTCCTCAACCAGCCCTGACGTCATTCCCACCTCCAGACGGGATGACGTCATGCGTGTGTGCGTAGACCCGCGGGGTAGTGACGCTCCCTCGCATAGTGACGTCACACGTGTGCGTGTGTATACATTCAGTAGTGACGCTGCCAGTCACTACATATGCATTGTCTTTGAAACTGATTGGTCCACACCAGAGACAGCTTTCTTTAGAGCCTTTTGGAATCCTCTGGTATAACACTGTTTGAGACTAGGCTCTAAGGAAAGCTGTCTCTGTTGTGGACCAATCAGTTTCAAAGACAATGCATAAATTGTCAGAGCATGTTTTTGTTTGTATTTTCACCACAAGTGTCTGTGGTTAATGCAGACACGATTCTTTGCAAAAGGTTTCAGTTTGGTGTTTTAACATCTTAACACCTGTTTTGTTACTCTTTGCCTCTTTCGGTAAATTCACGTAGGTAGAAAAATTAAATAAAAATAATATATCACGACGTTTCGATTGCAACACAAGCGATCGTCCTCAGGTGGAAAAAATAATCCAGTAGTGGAACTGCTGAACCAGACAAAAGAGTAAAAACGTATTCTTGTATTTTGACACAGGCAAAGGATGTTCGTAGTGTATTGTAGTGTATAGTATAGTGTATAGTAGTGAAGTGTATAGTAGTGTAGTGTGTAATAGTGTAGTGTATAGTGTAGTGTATAGTGTAGTGTATAGTGTAGTATATAGTAGTGTAGTATATAGTGTAGTGTATAGTGTAGTGTATAGTGTAGTATATAATAGTGTAGTGTATAGTGTAGTATATAGTGTAGTATATAGTAGTGTAGTATATAGTGTAGTATATAGTGTAGTGCATAGTGTATACCCACGGTTCTCACCTCTCATGGTACTCACCATACCCACTGTACTCACCATACCCACTGTACTCACCACACTCACTGTACTCACCATACCCACTGTACTCACCATACCCACTGTACTAACCACACTCACTGTACTCACCATACCCACTGTACTCACCATACCCACTGTACTCACCATACCCACTGTACTCACCACACTCACTGTACTCACCATACCCACTGTACTCACCATACCCACTGTACTCACCACACTCACTGTACTCACCACACCCACTGTACTCACCATACTCACTGTACTCACCATACCCACTGTACTCACCACACTCACTGTACTCACCATACCCACTGTACTCACAACACTCACTGTACTCACCACACTCACTGTACTCACCACACTCACTGTACTCACCATACCCACTGTACTCACCACACTCACTGTACTCACCATACCCACTGTACTCACCATACCCACTGTACTCACCATACCCACTGTACTCACCACACTCACTGTACTCACCACACTCACTGTACTCACCGCACTCACTGTACTCACCATACTCACTGTACTCACCATACTCACTGTACTCACCATACCCACTGTACTCACCACACTCACTGTACTCACCACACTCACTGTACTCACCACACCCACTGTACTCACCACACTCACTGTACTCACCATACCCACTGTACTCACCATACCCACTGTACTCACCATACCCACTGTACTCACCATACCCACTGTACTCACCACACCCACTGTACTCACCATACTCACTGTACTCACCATACCCACTGTACTCACCATACTCACTGTACTCACCACACTCACTGTACTCACCATACCCACTGTACTCACCATACTCACTGTACTCACCATACCCACTGTACTCACCATACTCACTGTACTCACCACACTCACTGTACTCACCATACCCACTGTACTCACCACACTCACTGTACTCACCATACCCACTGTACTCACCATACCCACTGTACTCACCACACTCACTGTACTCACCACACTCACTGTACTCACCATACCCACTGTACTCACCACACTCACTGTACTCACCACACTCACTGTACTCACCATACCCACTGTACTCACCATACCCACTGTACTCACCACACTCACTGTACTCACCATACTCACTGTACTCACCACACTCACTGTACTCACCATACCCACTGTACTCACCATACCCACTGTACTCACCACACTCACTGTACTCACCACACCCACTGTACTCACCATACCCACTGTACTCACCACACCCACTGTAGTCACCACACTCACTGTACTCACCATACCCACTGTACTCACCACACCCACTGTAGTCACCACACCCACTGTACTCACCACACTCACTGTACTCACCACACTCACTGTACTCACCATACCCACTGTACTCACCACACTCACTGTACTCACCACACTCACTCTACTCACCACACTCACTGTACTCACCACACTCACTGTACTCACCACACCCACTGTACTCACCACACTCACTGTACTCACCACACCCACTGTACTCACCACACTCACTGTACTCACCACACTCACTGTACTCACCATACTCACTGTACTCACCACACCCACTGTAATCACCATACCCACTGTACTCACCACACCCACTGTAGTCACCACACCCACTGTACTGACCACACTCACTGTACTCACCACACTCACTGTACTCACCATACCCACTGTACTCACCACACCCACTGTAGTCACCACACCCACTGTACTGACCACACTCACTGTACTCACCATACCCACTGTACTCACCATACTCACTGTACTCACCACACTCACTGTACTCACCATACTCACTGTACTCACCACACCCACTGTACTCACCATACCCACTGTACTCACCACACCCACTGTAGTCACCACACCCACTGTACTGACCACACTCACTGTACTCACCACACTCACTGTACTCACCATACCCACTGTACTCACCACACTCACTGTACTCACCATACCCACTGTACTCACCATACTCACTGTACTCACCACACTCACTGTACTCACCATACTCACTGTACTCACCACACTCACTGTACTCACCACACTCACTGTACTCACCACACTCACTGTACTCACCATACCCACTGTACTCACCACACCCACTGTAGTCACCATACCCAATGTATTCACCATACTCACTGTACTCACCATACACACTGTACTCACCATACCCACTGTACTCACCATACCCACTGTACTCACCACACTCACTGTACTCACCATACCCACTGTACTCACCATACTCACTGTACTCACCATACCCACTGTACTCACCATACCCACTGTACTCACCACACTCACTGTACTCACCACACTCACTGTACTCACCACACTCACTGTACTCACAACACTCACTGTACTCACCACACTCACTGTACTCACCACACTCACTGTACTCACCATACCCACTGTACTCACCACACTCACTGTACTCACCATACCCACTGTACTCACCACACTCACTGTACTCACCACACTCACTGTACTCACCACACTCACTGTACTCACCATACTCACTGTACTCACCACACTCACTGTACTCACCACACTCACTGTACTCACCACACTCACTGTACTCACCATACCCACTGTACTCACCACACCCACTGTAGTCACCATACCCACTGTACTCACCATACTCACTGTACTCACCATACACACTGTACTCACCATACCCACTGTACTCACCATACCCACTGTACTCACCACACTCACTGTACTCACCATACCCACTGTACTCACCATACTCACTGTACTCACCATACCCACTGTACTCACCATACCCACTGTACTCACCACACTCACTGTACTCACCACACTCACTGTACTCACCACACTCACTGTACTCACCACACTCACTGTACTCACCATACTCACTGTACTCACCACACCCACTGTACTCACCATACCCACTGTACTCACCACACCCACTGTAGTCACCACACCCACTGTACTGACCACACTCACTGTACTCACCACACTCACTGTACTCACCATACCCACTGTACTCACCACACTCACTGTACTCACCATACCCACTGTACTCACCATACTCACTGTACTCACCACACTCACTGTACTCACCATACTCACTGTACTCACCACACCCACTGTACTCACCATACCCACTGTACTCACCACACCCACTGTAGTCACCACACCCACTGTACTGACCACACTCACTGTACTCACCACACTCACTGTACTCACCATACCCACTGTACTCACCACACTCACTGTACTCACCATACCCACTGTACTCACCATACTCACTGTACTCACCACACTCACTGTACTCACCACACTCACTGTACTCACCACACTCACTGTACTCACCACACCCACTGTACTCACCACACTCACTGTACTCACCACACTCACTGTACTCACCATACTCACTGTACTCACCACACCCACTGTACTCACCATACCCACTGTACTCACCACACCCACTGTAGTCACCACACCCACTGTACTGACCACACTCACTGTACTCACCACACTCACTGTACTCACCATACCCACTGTACTCACCACACTCACTGTACTCACCATACCCACTGTACTCACCATACTCACTGTACTCACCACACTCACTGTACTCACCATACTCACTGTACTCACCACACCCACTGTACTCACCATACCCACTGTACTCACCACACCCACTGTAGTCACCACACCCACTGTACTGACCACACTCACTGTACTCACCACACTCACTGTACTCACCATACCCACTGTACTCACCACACTCACTGTACTCACCATACCCACTGTACTCACCATACTCACTGTACTCACCACACTCACTGTACTCACCATACTCACTGTACTCACCACACTCACTGTACTCACCACACTCACTGTACTCACCACACTCACTGTACTCACCATACCCACTGTACTCACCACACCCACTGTAGTCACCATACCCACTGTATTCACCATACTCACTGTACTCACCATACACACTGTACTCACCATACCCACTGTACTCACCATACCCACTGTACTCACCACACTCACTGTACTCACCATACCCACTGTACTCACCACACTCACTGTACTCACCATACCCACTGTACTCACCATACTCACTGTACTCACCATACCCACTGTACTCACCATACCCACTGTACTCACCACACTCACTGTACTCACCACACTCACTGTACTCACCACACTCACTGTACTCACAACACTCACTGTACTCACCACACTCACTGTACTCACCACACTCACTGTACTCACCACACCCACTGTACTCACCACACTCACTGTACTCACCACACTCACTGTACTCACCATACCCACTGTACTCACCACACTCACTGTACTCACCACACTCACTGTACTCACCACACTCACTGTACTCACCACACCCACTGTACTCACCACACTCACTGTACTCACCACACTCACTGTACTCACCATACTCACTGTACTCACCACACCCACTGTACTCACCATACCCACTGTACTCACCACACCCACTGTAGTCACCACACCCACTGTACTGACCACACTCACTGTACTCACCACACTCACTGTACTCACCATACCCACTGTACTCACCACACTCACTGTACTCACCATACCCACTGTACTCACCATACTCACTGTACTCACCACACTCACTGTACTCACCATACTCACTGTACTCACCACACCCACTGTACTCACCATACCCACTGTACTCACCACACCCACTGTAGTCACCACACCCACTGTACTGACCACACTCACTGTACTCACCACACTCACTGTACTCACCATACCCACTGTACTCACCACACTCACTGTACTCACCATACCCACTGTACTCACCATACTCACTGTACTCACCACACTCACTGTACTCACCATACTCACTGTACTCACCACACTCACTGTACTCACCACACTCACTGTACTCACCACACTCACTGTACTCACCATACCCACTGTACTCACCACACCCACTGTAGTCACCATACCCAATGTATTCACCATACTCACTGTACTCACCATACACACTGTACTCACCATACCCACTGTACTCACCATACCCACTGTACTCACCACACTCACTGTACTCACCATACCCACTGTACTCACCATACTCACTGTACTCACCATACCCACTGTACTCACCATACCCACTGTACTCACCACACTCACTGTACTCACCACACTCACTGTACTCACCACACTCACTGTACTCACAACACTCACTGTACTCACCACACTCACTGTACTCACCACACTCACTGTACTCACCATACCCACTGTACTCACCACACTCACTGTACTCACCATACCCACTGTACTCACCACACTCACTGTACTCACCACACTCACTGTACTCACCACACTCACTGTACTCACCATACTCACTGTACTCACCACACTCACTGTACTCACCACACCCACTGTAGTCACCATACCCACTGTACTCACCATACTCACTGTACTCACCATACACACTGTACTCACCATACCCACTGTACTCACCATACCCACTGTACTCACCACACTCACTGTACTCACCATACCCACTGTACTCACCATACTCACTGTACTCACCATACCCACTGTACTCACCATACCCACTGTACTCACCACACTCACTGTACTCACCACACTCACTGTACTCACCACACTCACTGTACTCACCACACTCACTGTACTCACCATACTCACTGTACTCACCACACCCACTGTACTCACCATACCCACTGTACTCACCACACCCACTGTAGTCACCACACCCACTGTACTGACCACACTCACTGTACTCACCACACTCACTGTACTCACCATACCCACTGTACTCACCACACTCACTGTACTCACCATACCCACTGTACTCACCATACTCACTGTACTCACCACACTCACTGTACTCACCATACTCACTGTACTCACCACACCCACTGTACTCACCATACCCACTGTACTCACCACACCCACTGTAGTCACCACACCCACTGTACTGACCACACTCACTGTACTCACCACACTCACTGTACTCACCATACCCACTGTACTCACCACACTCACTGTACTCACCATACCCACTGTACTCACCATACTCACTGTACTCACCACACTCACTGTACTCACCACACTCACTGTACTCACCACACTCACTGTACTCACCACACCCACTGTACTCACCACACTCACTGTACTCACCACACTCACTGTACTCACCATACTCACTGTACTCACCACACCCACTGTACTCACCATACCCACTGTACTCACCACACCCACTGTAGTCACCACACCCACTGTACTGACCACACTCACTGTACTCACCACACTCACTGTACTCACCATACCCACTGTACTCACCACACTCACTGTACTCACCATACCCACTGTACTCACCATACTCACTGTACTCACCACACTCACTGTACTCACCATACTCACTGTACTCACCACACCCACTGTACTCACCATACCCACTGTACTCACCACACCCACTGTAGTCACCACACCCACTGTACTGACCACACTCACTGTACTCACCACACTCACTGTACTCACCATACCCACTGTACTCACCACACTCACTGTACTCACCATACCCACTGTACTCACCATACTCACTGTACTCACCACACTCACTGTACTCACCATACTCACTGTACTCACCACACTCACTGTACTCACCACACTCACTGTACTCACCACACTCACTGTACTCACCATACCCACTGTACTCACCACACCCACTGTAGTCACCATACCCACTGTATTCACCATACTCACTGTACTCACCATACACACTGTACTCACCATACCCACTGTACTCACCATACCCACTGTACTCACCACACTCACTGTACTCACCATACCCACTGTACTCACCACACTCACTGTACTCACCATACCCACTGTACTCACCATACTCACTGTACTCACCATACCCACTGTACTCACCATACCCACTGTACTCACCACACTCACTGTACTCACCACACTCACTGTACTCACCACACTCACTGTACTCACAACACTCACTGTACTCACCACACTCACTGTACTCACCACACTCACTGTACTCACCATACCCACTGTACTCACCACACTCACTGTACTCACCATACCCACTGTACTCACCACACTCACTGTACTCACCACACTCACTGTACTCACCACACTCACTGTACTCACCATACTCACTGTACTCACCACACTCACTGTACTCACCACACTCACTGTACTCACCACACTCACTGTACTCACCATACCCACTGTACTCACCACACCCACTGTAGTCACCATACCCACTGTACTCACCATACTCACTGTACTCACCATACACACTGTACTGACCATACCCACTGTACTCACCATACCCACTGTACTCACCACATTCACTGTACTCACCATACCCACTGTACTCACCATACTCACTGTACTCACCATACCCACTGTACTCACCATACCCACTGTACTCACCACACTCACTGTACTCACCACACTCACTGTACTCACCACACTCACTGTACTCACAACACTCACTGTACTCACCACACTCACTGTACTCACCACACTCACTGTACTCACCATACCCACTGTACTCACCACACTCACTGTACTCACCATACCCACTGTACTCACCACACTCACTGTACTCACCACACTCACTGTACTCACCACACCCACTGTACTCACCATACTCACTGTACTCACCATACCCACTGTACTCACCACACCCACTGTAGTCACCACACCCACTGTAGTCACCATACCCACTGTACTCACCATACCCACCGTGGGGAGCGGTGGTGTGGTAGCGGTTAGCGCCGCACCATGCTACGAATCCGGCGACTTCGAGTTCGATTCCCGATCACAGCCAACACCGGCGTTGATGATTACACTATGTAACACAATATTTGTTCCTGGGTAGTAAGTGTTATTTCGTAATTGCCTATGCCTAAAAAGTGTAGAAAATGACTACAAAAGATTTAGAAGTGAGTAGTTTTTCGAGATTGATCCTCCCTACAGAGAACTCTTGTCCGCCGTGGGCAGCCCCGCCTGTGGTAGTGCGTCTTGGTGTCTAACACATCTTTTGTAGTCATTTTTGTATTACTTTAGTATAAATACATTAAAATATTGATTAATATGTTGTTGTTTTCTAACTTTGTGTGAACGAAAAGACACACATTCGCCCGTTTTCTCCTTGAAAATAGGTACATTTTAAAATATCAATGTCCTGGTCACTAACGCAAGATTTGTCGGCAAAAATAGCGACTTTCTATACTTTTGAGGCATAAGCAATTAGGAAATAACACTTACTACCCAGGAAGAGTATTATCTGAATCTCTACCGGGCCTCCCCTAAGTCAACTCAGCCTCAAATGAGTACACCCCCCTCCCCGTGCAGTAGTGGTGTAGTAAAAATCGCCACTGAGACAAAGGCGGCCGGACGTGCGTGGTGCTGGCCACCCACCCCCTCTGTGTGTGCCACAGTGCGGGTAGCCTTCAATGGCTACTCGCTAACAGCACTTGACCCCCTTAGTCTTATAAGGCAATATGGGGGATATTTGTCTTTGTTTGTATACGTACGTGTGTGTGTGTATAGGTTGAAATGTTTATGTGTATGTGCGCTATTGGACACCTAGGTTCAATTGTTAATATTTACTCAGTATGAACGGAAACAGTTAACATATATTTCCATGCATTGCAAGCATCTATATAAGTCTGGATATTTCTCTAGCCCTTCGAGAACATCGATGGCATTCTCAACCCTCAGCTATCTAGCCCCTTCTGGAACATTATCTTGAGGTCGTGATGATGGTGGTGATGGTGGTGATGATGATAATGGTGGGATCTCTCTTCATCTTTACAACAGAGGTTGATGGTGAGTGTGCTGGTGGTGGTGATGGTGGTGGTGGTGAAGGTGCCACCCACTCATCCACCCACTCACACACTCACAAATCTACTCACCCACTCGGTCACCCACCCACCAAATCACCGACTCACTCACCCACTGATCACTCACTCACCCACCCACTTACTCATCCACCCACCCACGCACAGGGTTTGGCCACTTCCTCCGATATCTGAGGCTAGGCAATCGCCAAGCTCACACGCATCTCTCTCTTAGCCACTCAACCACCCATCCACTCACCCACTCACTCACCGGCCCACCCATCTTTGTCTCCCCACAGCCGCCTTGGTCTGCACTACTCCTTTCAGCGACAAGTTCAAGGACGTTTCCGCGTCCCCCGGCGGGATCCTCATCGGCGTTGGGAGCGACAGAGACGTCAAAATCTGGTCCAGTTGCTCTTGGCGATCGATGGGGGCGATGTTTGATCGGATATCGATCGGTGGCCGAGGTCGGGGTGCCGCAACGTCGAGTGGAGACCTCTACGCATGGGCGAGAACCGACGACTGGAACGTGTACTACTACCACGGATACGCGTGGTACCATGTGATGGGTGAGATGATGATTTGCTTCTGCCGCTGCTACTATTATTAGTACCACTACTGCAAGCAGATTATTTTTAAGTAATACGCCCACTCACTCACTCACCCACCCACCCACGCACCCATTCACCCATTCACTCACCCACTCACTCACCCACTCACCGACCCACCCACTAATCCACTCAGTCATTCATTCATCCACCCACTCACTCACTCACCTACTCACGCACTCACTAACCCAATCACTCACTCATCCACTCATCCACTCACCCACCCACCCACTTACCCATTCACCCATTCATTCACTCACCCACTCACTCACTCGTCCACTCACCCACTCACTCATCCACTAACCTATCCACTCACTCATTTTCCCATTCACTCACTCACCGACTCAGTCACTCACCTATTCACCGACCCACCCACTCATTCACCCACTCATACACTCACTCACTCATCCACCCACTCACCCACATACCCATTAACCCACCCACTCACTAACCCATTCACCCACTCATCCATTCACTCACTCACCCACTCACTCACTCACCCACTTACCCACGCACTCACCCAGTCACCCACTTATCCATTCACTCACTCATAAATTCACCCACATACCCATTAACCTACCCACTCACTCACCCACTCACTCACTCATTCACGCACCCACTTACCCACGCACTCACCCACTCACTAAACCACTCACACACTCAATCATTCATCTACTCACCCACTCACCCACCCACTCACTCATCCGCTCACTAACTCAACCACTCACCCACCCACCCGCTCACCCATTCATCCATTCCATCACTCACCCACTCACCCACTCACTCACCAACTCACCCACCCACCCACTTACCAACCCACTCACTTACCCGTCCGCTCACCCTTAATTGAATGAACACAGCTGTACCAATGATACTCACGCACTCGCTCACTAACCCAATCACTCACTCATCCACTCACTCGTCCACTAATTCACTCATCCACTCACCCCCCCACCCACTTACCCATTCACCCATTCACTCACTCACCCACTCACTCGCTCGTCCACTCACCCACTCACTCATCCACTCACTCACTCACTCACCCACGCACTCACCCACCCACCCGCTCACCCATTCACCCATTCACTCACTCACCCTCTCAGTCTCTCACCTACTCACACATTCACCCACCCTCCAACTCACCCACACACTCACCCACCCACTCACTCACCCACTCACCGATTCACCCGCCCACCCACTCACTCACCTACTCACTCACCTACTCACCCAACCACCCACTCACCCATTCACCCACCCACTCACTCACCCCCTCACCAACTCACTCACTCACCTACCCTCCCACCCAATCACTCACTCATCAACTCAAGCACTCACCTACCCACCCACCCACTCACTCACCCATTCACCCACCCACTCATCCACTCACCCACCAACTCACCCTGTCACCCATTCATCCATTCCATCACTCACTCACTCACTCACCCACTCACCCACCCACTCACCCACCCGTCCGCTCACCCTGAATTGAATGAACACAGCTGTAACAATGATACTCACGCACTCGCTCACTAACCCAATCACTCACTCATCCACTCACTCGTCCACTAATTCACTCATCAACTCACCCACCCACCCACTTACCCATTCACTCACTCACCCACTCACTCACTCGTCCACTCACCCACTCACTCATCCACTCACCCACCCAATCACTCACTCATCCATTCACTCACTCATCCACTCACCCACCCACACACCCATTCACCCACCCACTCACTCACCCACTCACTCACTCAACCACTTACCCACGCACATCACCCCACCCACCCGCTCACCCATTCACCAATTCTCTCACTCACCCTCTCAGTCTCTCACCTACTCACCCACTCACCCACCCTCCAACTCACCCACACACTCACCCACTCACTCACCCACTCACAGATTCACCCACCCACTCACTCACCTACTCACTCACCTACTCACCCAACCACTCACACATTTACCCATTCACTCACTCACCCACCTACTCACTCACTCACTCACCCACCCACCCACCCAGCCACCCACTCACTCACTCACCCACTCAATCACCCACCCACTCACCCATTCACCCACCCACTCATCCACTCACCCTCTCACCAATTCCAACTCACCCACTCACTCACCTACTTACCCACCCACTCACTCACCCACTCCCTCACCTACTCACCCACTCACTCACTCACTAATCCACTCACTCATCCACTCACCCACTCACCCACTTACTCATTCACCCATTCACTCACTCAACCACTCATTCACTCACCCACCTTCTCACTCACTCATCCACCCTCCCAGCCACCCACCCACTCACTCACTCACTCACCCACCCACTCAATTACCCACCCACTCAATCACCCACCCACTCACCCATTAACCCACCCACTCATCCACTCACCCTCTCACCCATTCCAACTCACCTACTCACCCACTCACTCACCTACTTACCCACCCACTCACTCACCCACTCACTCACCTACTCACTCACTCACTCACTAATCCACTCACTCATCCACTCACCAACTAACCCACTTACTCATTCACCCATTCACTCACTCAACCACTCATTCACTCACCCACCTACTCACTCACTCACCCACCTACACAGCCACCCACCCACCTACTCACTCACCCACCCACTCAATCACCCACCCACTCACCCATTCACCCACCCACTCATCCACTCACCCACCCACCCACTCACCCACTCACTTATTCACCCATTGACTCACTCAACCATTCACTCACTCACCCACCTACTCACTCACCCACCCACGCACCCAGCCACCCACCCACTCACTCACCCAATCAATCACCCTCCGACTCACCCATTCACCCACTAACTCACTCATTCACTCACTCACTCATCCAATCACCAACCCACACACCCATTCATCCACCCACTCACTCACTCACTCACCCACGCACTCACCCACCCACCCGCCCGCTCACCCATTAACCCATTCACTCACTCACCCTCTCAGTCTCTCACCTACTCACCCACTCACCCACCCTCCAACTCACCCACACACTCACCCACCCACTCACTCACCCACTCACCGATTCACCCACCCACTCACTCACCTATTCACTCACCTACTCACCCAACCACCTACTCACCCACTCACCCATTCACCCACCCACTCACTCACCCCCTCACCAACTCACTCACTCACCTACTTTCCCACCCAATCACTCACTCATTAACTCAAGCACTCACCTACCCACCCACCCACTCACTCACCCATTCACCCACCCACTCATCCACTCACCCACCCACTCACCCTGTCACCCATTCATCCATTCCATCACTCACCCACTCACCCACTCACTCACCAACTCACCCACCCACTCACCCACCCGTCCACTCACCCTTAATTGAATGAACACAGCTGTTCCAATGATACTCACGGACTCACTCACTAACCCAATCACTCACTCATCCACTCACTCGTCCACTAATTCACTCATCAACTCACCCACCCACCCACTTACCCATTCACCCATTCACTCACTCACCCACTCACTCACTCACCCACTCACTCACTCACCCACCCACCCAGCCACCCACCAACTCACTCACCCACCCACTCAATCACCCACCCACTCACCCATTCACCCACCCACTCATCCACTCACCCTCTCACCCATTCCATCACTCACCCACTCACCAACTCACTCACCTACTCACCCACCGACTCACCCACCCACTCACTCACTCACTAATCCACTCACTCATCCACTCACCCACCTACCCACTCACCCACTCACTTATTCACCCATTGACTCACTCAACCACTCACTCACTCACCCACCTACTCACTCACCCACCCACGCACCCAGCCACCCACCCACTCACTCACCCACTCAATCACCCTCCGACTCACCCATTCACCCACCCACTCACTCACTCATCCATTCACTCACTCACTCATCCACTCACCCACCCACACACCCATTCACCAACCCACTCACTCACTCACCCACGCACTCACCCACCCACCCGCTCACCCATTCACCCATTCACTCACTCACCCTCTCAGTCTCTCACCTACTCACCCACTCACCCACCCTCCAACTCACCCACACACTCACCCACCCAATCACTCACCGATTCACCCACCCACTCACTCACCTACTCACTCACCTACTCACCCAACCACCCACTCACCCACTCACCCATTCACTCACCCACTCACTCACTCCCTCACCAACTCACTCACTCACCTACTCTCCCACCCAAACACTAACTCATCAACTCACGCACTCACCCACCCACCCACCCACTCACTCACCCATTCACCCACCCACTCATCCACTCACCCACCCACTCACCCTCTCACCCATTCATCCATTCCATCACTCACCCACTCACCCACTCACTCACCAACTCACCAACCCACCCACTCACCCACCCGTCCACTCACCCTTAATTGAATGAACACAGCTGTACCAATGATACTCACGCACTCGCTCACTAACCCAATCACTCACTCATCCACTCACTCGTCCACTAATTCACTCATCCACTCACCCACCCACCCACTTACCCATTCATCCATTCACTCACTCACTCACTCGTCCACTCACCCACTCACTCATCCACTCACCCACCCACTCACTCACTCATCCACTCACCCACCCACACACCCATTCACCCACCCACTCACTCACTCGTCCACTCACCCACTCACTCATCCACTCACCCACCCACTCACTCACTCATCCACTCACCCACCCACACACCCATTCACCCACCCACTCACTCACTCACCCACGCACTCACCCACCAACCCGCTCACCCATTCACCCATTCACTCACTCACCCTCTCAGTCTCTCACCCTACTCACCCACTCACCCACCCTCCAACTCACCCACACACTCACCCACCCACTCACTCACCCACTCACCGATTTACCCACCCACTCACTCACCTACTTACTCACCTACTCACCCAACCACCCACTCACCCACTCACCCATTCACCCACCCACTAACTCACTCCCTCACCAACTCACTCACTCACCTACTCTCCCACCCAATCACTCACTCATCAACTCACGCACTCACCCACTCACCCACTCACTCACCCATTCACCCACCCACTCATCCACTCACCCACCCACTCACCCTCTCACCCATTCATCCATTCCATCACTCACCCACTCACCCACTCACTCACCAACTCACCAACCCACCCACTCACCCACCCGTCCACTCACCCTTAATTGAATGAACACAGCTGTACCAATGATACTCACGCACTCGCTCACTAACCCATTCACTCACTCATCCACTCACTCGTCCACTAATTCACTCATCCACTCACCCACCCACCCACTTACCCATTCACCCATTCACTCACTCACTCACTCGTCCACTCACCCACTCACTCATCCACTCACCCACCCACTCACTCACTCATCCACTCACCCACCCACACACCCATTCACCCACCCACTCACTCACTCACCCACGCACTCATCCACCAACCCGCTCACCCATTCACCCATTCACTCACTCACCCTCTCAGTCTCTCACCTACTCACCCACTCACCCACCCTCCAACTCACCCACACACTCACCCACCCACTCACTCACCCACTCACCGATTTACCCACCCACTCACTCACCTACTTACTCACCTACTCACCCACCCACCCACTCACCCACTCACCCATTCACCCACCCACTCACTCACTCCCTCACCAACTCACTCACTCACCTACTCTCCCACCCAATCACTCACTCATCAACTCACGCACTCACCCACTCACCCACTCACTCACCCATTCACCCACCCACTCATCCACTCACCCACCCACTCACCCTCTCACCCATTCATCCATTCCATCACTCACCCACTCACCCACTCACTCACCAACTCACCAACTCACCAACCCACCCACTCACCCACCCGTTCCCTCACCCTTAATTGAATGAACACAGCTGTACCAATGATACTCACGCACTCGCTCACTAACCCAATCACTCACTCATCCACTCACTCGTCCACTAATTCACTCATCCACTCACCCACCCACCCACTTACCCATTCACCCATTCACTCACTCACCCACTCACTCACTCGTCCACTCACCCACTCACTCATCCACTCACTCACCCACTCACTCACTCATCCACTCACCCACGCACACACCCATTCACCCGCTCACCCATTCACCCATTCACTCACTCACCCCCTCAGTCTCTCACCTACTCACCCACTCACCCACTCTCCAACTCACCCACACACTCACCCACTCACCGATTCACCCAACCACTCACTCACTAATCCACTCACTCATCCACTCATCCACCCAACCACTCACTCACTGACTCATCTACTCAACCACCCACCCACTCATTCACTCACCCTCTCACCCATTCCATCACTCACCCACTCACTCACCTACTCAACCTCCCACTCACTCACCCACTCACTCACCTACTCACCCACCCACTCACTTACTAATCCACTCACTCATCCACTCACCCACTCACCCACTTACTCATTCACCCATTCACTCACTCAACCACTCATTCACTCACCCACCTACTCACTCACTCACCCACCCACCCAGCCACCCACTCACTCACTCACTCACCCACCAACTCAATCACACACCCATTCACCCACCCACTCATCCACTCACCCTCTCACCCATTTCATCACTCACCTACTCACCAACTCACTCACCTACTCACCCACTGACTCACCCACCCACTCATTTACTAATCCACGCACTCATCCACTCACCCACCCACCCACTCACCCACTCACTTATTCACCCATTGACTCACTCAACCACTCACTCACCCACCTACTCACTCACCCACCCACCCACGCACCCAGCCACCCACCCACTCACTCACCCACTCAATCACCCTCCGACTCACCCATTCACCCACCCACTCATCCATTCACCCTCTCACACATTCCATCACTCACCCACTCACCCACCCACTCACCTACTCACCCACCCACCCACTCACTCACTCACTCAATAATACACTCACTCATCCACTCACCCACCAACCTACTCACTCACCCACCCACCCTAGCCACCCACCCACTCACTAACTCACTCACCCACCCACCCACTCAATCACCCACACACTCACCCATTCACCCATCCACTCATCCATTCACCCTCTCACACATTCCATCACTCACCCATTCACCCACTCACTCACCTACTCACCCACTCACTCACCCATTCCATCACTCACCCACTCACCCAATCACTAACCTACTCACCCACCAACTCACTCACCCACTCACTCACCTACTCACCCACTCACTCACTAATCCACTCACTCATCCACTCACCCACCCACTCACCCAAATCACTCACTCACCCACCTACTCACTCACCCACCCACCCACTCACCCATTCACCCAACCACTCATCCACTCACCCACCCACCCACTCACTCACCCACCCACTCACTCACCCACTAACCCACTCACCCATTCACCCATCCACTCACTCACCAACTCACCCATTCACAAACTCACTCACTCACTCACCTGCTCGCTCACCCTTAATTGAATGAACACAGCTGTACCAATTATATTCTATCTGCGTCTAAACATCCCACTGCTATTGTTAGTGTGGGAGTCAAGTTTCGTGTTTATTTGGTTAGTCAGGCTGTATCAATATACTCATTGACACATTGAGACCAATAACGACTGATAGAGATACACGCACGTCGATAGATATACATAGACACGTGAAGGTAGATAGATACTCTTAGAGATGAATAGAGATACGTAGAGACCCATAGATATACGGAGAGATAAACAACGACGATTGGAGATACATAGAGATAAACAGAGACCCATAGAGACACACAGAGACCCATTGAGATACACAGAGATATACGGATACCCTTTGGGATACTCATAGACCCATAGAGATACTCATAGACCCATAGAGATACACAGAAATACACAAAGACCCATAGAGATACTCAGATACCCATTAAAATACACAGAGATACACAGATATCCATAGAGATAGACAGAGATGAATAGAGACCCATAGACAAACACAGGGATACAGATGTAATGACATCGCGGGAAGTCAGTTTGTAGTACCGGCCTATAGAGGCACGGCGTGCGGTGTAATGACACCACGGACACCACAGTGGTGTGGGTGTAGTAGCGGCCCTAGAGGGACCCGGTGAGCGCTGATTGATAGCGCTGGATGGCACCAAGCTTGGCGTGCAGTGCTAGCCCGACAGGATATGGTTTTGGAGTGCCGGCCGTAGAAATTAGGTTGCTAAAGGCCATGGCACTTTGGTTGACCCAAGAGGACACGTGCCCAGTTAAGTCTACAAAGGGGCCCGAGTGGGGGCTAGGGGTGGTCACGTGGCTAGCATCCAGATCCTTTCCGAGGATTGTGGAAGGTGGTCGTGGCCAAGGGCGGAGCCAGCCACGCTGCAGAGAATAGAAGCCGAGTCCCCAGAGGGACCGGCGTTGTTGTTCATCCTGGAAGAAACCTTCATCTACGTTCTCCGTTCCACTCACTCACTCATCCACTCACTCATCCACTCACCAATTCACTCACTCACCCACTAATGCACTCACTTACTCATCTACTCACTTACCCACCCACTCTCCCACCCACTCACCCATTCACCCACCCACTCTTCCACTTACCCAACCACTCACCCAATCACCCATTCAATCACTCACCCAGTCAGTCACTTACCTATTCACCCACTCACCCACTCACTCACCCACTTACTCACTCTCCTACTCATCCACTCACTCACTCACCCACACACTCATCTACTCACTCACTCATCCACTCACTCACTCATGGACTCACCCACTCACCCATTCCCTCATTCACTCACTCACTCACTCACCCACTCTGTCACTCACCTACTCACCCAACCACTCACTCACTCTCCCACCCACTCACCAACTCACCCACTCACTCATCTACTCACTCAGTCATCCACTCACTCACTCATCCACTCACCCACCCACCCACTCAACCAGTCACCCATTCACTTACCCAATCAGTCCTTAACCTACTCAACCACCCACCCACTCAACCACCCACTCACTCATTCACTCACCCACTCACTCACTCACCCACTCACCCAGCCACTCACCCAGCCACTCACCCACTCATCCATTTACCCACCCAGCCACTCTGCCACTCTCCCACCAACCACACACTCACCCAGCCACTCACCCACTCACTCACTCACTCACCTGACCCCTCACCCTTAATTGAATGAACACAGCTGTACCAATGATATTCTATCGCCGTCTAAACGTCCCACTGCTATTGTTAGTCTGGGAGTCAAGTTCCGTGTTTATTTGGTTTGTCTGGCTGTATCAACATACTCATAGACACATTGAGACCCATATATCTATGTAGTGGCGGTGCGCGCTGACAAGGTGGGGGTGTGTGTGTGCGCGCGCCGGGCGTGGCTACATCGAGTGTGGGGGTGTTGACGCACGCCGACAGTGATGGATCACGGGGCGGCACTGGGTGCGTGGTTGTGCGCGTTGACACGATATGGGAAACAGGATCGTGGGCAGCGCGCTGAGTGATTGGTCAACTGGGGTGGGTGCTCTCAGCGACGTCCGCATGGAGGACTATAAAGGGGGACGCACGAGAGCACTCGGAGAGTTATTACCAGCTGAAGATCGAAGACGGAGTTGAAGAGATAGGGCCCTGAGACCCCTAGCCCCGCTGTCCTTGTAAGGGCCGGGACCCTGTGCGGCTCAGAGGCGAGGCTGTGGGACCCGTGGCCTGGCGTCCATGTGGGACGAGGCTGTGGGACCCAGGGTCGAGACTAATAACCCAGCCGGGTGGGTTCCGAGAAGCTACGAGGCGTAAGAACCCGTGTGGGTGTAGCCAGGGGAACCTCGTGGGTTATGTGGCAGTTGCCACCCGTGTAAAATAAGTTGGTGTTAATAAAAGGTGTGCTACCCGTCAGAGTCGTCTCCCGCCAAGTTACTACTTTACAACTGGTGTCAGAAGTGAACCTGTCTTCTAAAACGATGGATACTAGGAAGACTACCCATACCCACGAGCGAGATCGGGAAGACGACGGCGTACCGGAGCCACAAGCCTCGGGAGGCGAGGACGATGAGATGCCGCCGATGCAGCACCTCGCGGCGATGGCCGACGCTCCGCTCGTCTCCAACACCGGCCTTCAGGATGCACACTCTCGCCTGGCGGAGTTGCTGCTTGCCGCAGCTTCAATTTTGTCAGAAATCACTGCTTCAGGAGGCGGGAGGACGACTACGAGGTTGGAGGAGGGAGCGCGGCCGGCGGGATCCCGCCACAACGCGCTTCGCGCCGAAAGTTTTGAAATTGGCGCCATTTTCGAGGGTCCACCATCCATTGGCGGGAAGCGTGGACACCACGTGGTCGGGGACCTCCACTCTACACAGCCCGCATCATTGGCGCGCGCCGAAACTCTCCACCATGCGCCTGCCGACGGAGCCGACATTTTCGTTGACCACAACGGTGCGCGGGAAAAGCATTTATCGGGGGACGACGACCAGGTCTTCCAACAAAGACTGCCCGCGCTCACGGCGTTCAAGGCGGACGGGGGCGACTGGGGGGCCTTCCAACGAAGGTTCCTCGCGCATCAGGAGATGTCGGGGTGGTCCGACACCACTGCCCTACGCGCGCTGCCGGCGACGCTCGACGACGACGCGCTTGCGGCCTTCACATCCGCCCCAAGGTCGTCCCGCTCAACGCTCCAGGCCACGCTACATCTCATGGCTAAGGTGTTCGGACCGCCCTCGACCTGTCGCCACCAGTTTTACGAACGGCGTAAGGTGGATGGAGAAACTACGCTCGCCTATCGCACGTCGCTGCTCGCCCTGGCGGACGCCGCTTTTCCCCGCATGGACAAGGAGGAGAAGGACGCCATGGTGACAGAGCAGCTGCTGGCGTTGGCTCACGGTCTGGGAGTGCCCATCAATACGGCGGACGAGATGGACATCTGCTCCTTGGGGGTTGCGACAAGTATTCACGCACACGAGGTCCTCAAGCGCAAGCGGACGGTCATCTGTGCATTGGCGGGGATCGCGACACCAGCCGCGACGGTCGCCGAGCCTCAGACTGCTACGGCTCGGGAGGAGGCCTTCACCGTGTCAAGACCGGGGGAGTGGAGATCGGGAGGTCGTTCGCCCGTACGATCCCACAAGCTGGAGCAACCGAAACCTACGACGTCCCTCGTCTTGTGCTACAACTGCGGCCTCCGGGGTCACGTCGCGTCCGGGTGCCAGGCTCCGCGTCAGCGCGCCACGGGACCACGTCCGGACGACGACCAAGGCCCCAAGTCATCCCAGCTAACCCCGGCAAGTCGCGGCACCCCACACGCTCGGTCCACATACACGGCACACTCGGGTCGCCGCTTCGCGGTGGGGGGACCGCGTATGGGTACCGGGGATTCGGTTCGGCGAGGGGGGTTCGTACACGGCCCGGGCGCAGTCAAATGGTCCGAGTTGGCCCACAGGATAGTGGCTGCGTCGGCCGGGTCGTCCGTAGTAACGGGGTTTATTGACGGGGTCGAGGTCCGGGTGCTGGTGGACACGGGTGCGTCGGCCACTATCATTTCGGACCTTATTTATAACATCCTTCCCGTCCAATGCCGACCCCTTCTTCCGGTGGACGTACCGTTTTACGCGGCAAACGGGGGATCTTTGGGAATCATCGGACAGATTCGGGCGACTATTTGTATTGGTGATATCAAATTGGCGGGTCCCATTTTTGTGTCATCGTCTCTGGCAGTGCCTTGTTTACTGGGTACGGACTTTCTGGCTAAAATGCCCATTAAAATTCTCATTGATCAGGCCTGCATTGAGCTTCCATCGGGTCGGCGGGTTGCATTTTTAACGAGTCCTACCAAAATACGCACGGTTTGTGCAACGGTTCAGGCGCTGGCAACTCAGACTGTGCGGGTGCCCCCGGGATCGCAAATGTTGGTACCCCTTCGGTTGCGAAAACCCCTCGGGATTGACGCAGGGGAACAAGGTGTTCTGTTGGGGCCGTCAAACAGAGCTGTTGGGGGCCTCGACTTAGCGGTAGCTCAGACCATGGTGCGGGCGGACAGGGATCCGTTCGTTATGGTTCTGAATACGGGGTCGCGGCCAGCTGTTATTACACAGGGCACGGTGCTGGCTCACGCGGCGCCGCTACCCGTCGACGAACAGCTCGTTGCGCATGCCGACTCTAGCCTCGATACGCATCCTCCATTGGAGGAGGGGACAGAATGGTTGGACTCGTTGTGTGCTGGGTCTAGTGACTTGTCTAGTGTGCAGTTGGGAGCGTTGAGGGGCCTGCTACTCGAATTCGCTGACGTTTTTAGCAGACACAAGTACGATATTGGCTGCACGGACTTGTTGCGCCACCACATAGCGACCGGTGATGCGGCCCCTATTCGGCAAAATCCCTTCCGGCTCAGCCCAGCCGAGAAGGAGCATGTGAGATCGGCTGTTAATGACATGTTGGCTGCCGACATCATTTCGCCCTCTTCCAGTCCGTGGGGTGCTCCCATCGTCCTTGTTAAAAAACAGGACGGGTCCTTGCGGTTTTGTGTGGATTTTCGCCGCCTAAATAAAATCTCAATGGCAGACGCGTATCCACTCCCCAGGATGGATGAGTCGCTGGATGCCTTGGCGGGAGCACAGTATTTTTCAACGCTTGACCTGCTTTCGGGATTTTGGCAATTGCCCCTCGATGAGGAAACTAAACCTAAGACCGCTTTCCGGACACCAGGAGGCCTATTTGAATTCAATCGATTGCCCATGGGCTTACATTCTGCTCCCGCCACGTTCCAGAGGCTCATGGAATTGGTTTTGTCAGGACTCCAATGGGACACCTGTTTGATCTACCTCGATGATATCATCATTTTCAACTGGACTTTCGAGGAGCACCTCCAGCGATTGAGAGGGGTGTTCCTCAGGATGCGTTCCGCTAAATTAAAATTTAAACCGGCTAAATGTCACCTGCTTCGGGAATCGGTCAGGTACTTGGGGCATATTGTTGGCCGTTCAGGGATCTCCACAGACCCTGCTAAGACGCACTGCGTCAGCTCATGGCCAACGCCAACCTCAGTCACTGAAGTCCGCAGCTTCATAAGATTCGCCTCCTACTACCGCCGTTTTGTCGAACATTTTGCCACCATAGCCAGGCCCCTACACGCTTTGACGGCTAAAGGGGTAAGGTTTCACTGGGGCTCAGAGGAGGAGGCTGCGTTCTGCTCCCTTCGGGACGCCTTGGTGCGGGCTCCTCCCTTGTGTTACCCCGATTTCACGCAACCGTTTCTGCTTGACACGGATGCCAGTAACACGGGTATCGGGGGAGTGCTCTCACAGGTGGTCGGGGGGGTCGAACGGGTGGTCGCCTACGGTAGTAGAGTTCTGTCACCTGCGGAACAACGCTACTGTGTGACACGTCGTGAATTGCTAGCGATCGTTTTTTTTATACAGCAATTCAGGCCGTATCTCTACGGACGTCATTTTACTGTTCGTACAGACCACGCGGCTCTCCAGTACACAATGCGGGTGGCGCAACCCTCCGGCCAATTGTCCCGATGGCTGGAGGTCCTCCAAGACTACCAGTTCACGACGATTTACCGAAAGGGATTGCGGCACTCGAATGTGGATGCCTTGTCGCGGTTGTCGCCTCGCTCGGAATGCGCGTGTCTTCTGGGATCGGCGCGGTGTAAACCCCCTGTCACCGTCCCCGCGGAAGTTTTGCTCGCTGCCACTGACGCTCCGGAGGTCGATGCGCCCGCCGCTCCTACGGGCGGGGACTCGTTACTCGCGTTGCCTCTTACCGAGTGGGGCCGTCTCCAAATGGCCGACAGCTCCCTACTCACGCTGCGTCGGAAGGCAGAGGCTCCCGGGGGGGGGGGAAACGCGGGTCAGTTCATGGGTGGTCAGACAGGGCCTCCTGATGAAGTGGGACAATATGTCCCGGCGCCATACGCTCGTTGTGCCATCTGCTATGCGGGGTAGGGTCGTTTTGGCTGCTCACGAACGACTCATGCATTTGGGATTTCACAAAACGCTCGCCCTACTCCAACGGGACTATTACTGGCCGGGTATGGGGAGCGACGTGGCAAACATCCTCAAGGGATGTGTGGGGTGCGCTCGAAGGAAACCGCCACAAATAGCGGCTAATCCACCGCTACAATCCATTCAGGTTTCGCGCACGAACGAACTGGTTGCGCTCGACATTCTGGGGCCCTTTCCCGCTACACCTAGGGGTAACAAATACCTGCTGGTTGGCGTAGAATACTTCACCCGATGGCCCATGGCGTGGCCACTCGCCAACCAGTCGGCTGCGGCGGTGGCGGACGCCTTTGTCCAGGGCTATGTTTTGGACAAAGGCGCCCCCGAACACTTGCTGACGGACCAAGGAAATAATTTTTCGAGCGTTTTGTTGCGCGAGGTGTGCGACCTGTTGGGTACAAAAAAAGTGCGTACCTCCCCGTACCACCCGCAGACTGATGGAATGGTTGAACGTCTAAACAGGACGATTACTTCTATGCTGTGCCAACAGGTCTGCAACGATCAGGTTGATTGGGACTTGCAGGTACCTGGGGTACTCGCGGCCTATCGAATGGCCCCCCATGCGGCAACGGGGTTTTCCCCATTTTTTCTCATGTATGGGCGGGAGGCTGATCCGCCTATGGATGTCCAACTGGGGATTTCCCAGCCACGTGCGAAATACAAATTGGCCGACCACATCAAATTTAATATCGCCAAACTGGCTGAAGCGCGAGAGGCTGCGAGGTTGAATTCGAGGTCGCGCCAGGTCGCTAACGAGAGGTTGCATGAACGAAAAGTGTATACGCACGATTGGAAAACAGGCGATAAGGCCTGGCTGCATTGCCCACATGCACCGTTGGCTACGTCCCCTAAATTGTTGAGACCATGGAGGGGACCTGTGGAAATCGTGCGTATTGCGCGACCCCAGTGTATCCAGATTAAATGGGGAAAACGCCGTTGGTATGTACACCCCTCCCGGCTGAAACCTTTCGCGGCAACCCATGACCTCCCTTTGTGCCGTAACGACCGAGCGTGTGATGGGGCCGTCGGCTCGGGGTGGGAGGTGTCGCAGTCTGATCCTCACGTGTCTCCGCCTGACCTACTCCCAGGTGTCGCGGACCTGACGGCTGCTGACCGCCGAGAGCCGGAACCCCGAGGCGCGCGCGGATCTACAATGCCTGCCCCGTGCCTCCCTGGACTGCCGGCGCCACCGGACGGTCAACCGCGTCTGGTGCCGTACGACGGACCGGCCAGACGGACTCGTGCTAAGACACGCCACTTTTCCTGAAAAAAAAAAAAAAAAAAAGAGGGGGGGCCCGAGATTGCGACTCGGCGCCACGTTCCCCTTCTGCCCGCTACATTGCCCCGTGCAAGGGGTGGTCGGAAATGAAGGGACGCTGCACGAGTCATTTTTGTATATACGTTTATTGTTGTCGCTCGCCGTTTGTACATATTGTTCTTGTTGTTGCGGTGGTATGCTCTGCTTACGGATGGCGGAGTTCTTATTGTGTTGTGTTGTTGTGATTGTTGCTGGTGTTACGGGGCACACACTAAAGGGGGGAGGGAAATACATTTTTTTAGCAGCCAGGTCGGCTGCGAGCTATGTGGTAGGGGGTGATGTAGTGGCGGTGCGCGCTGACAAGGTGGGGGTGTGTGTGTGCGCGCGCCGGGCGTGGCTACATCGAGTGTTGGGGTGTTGACGCACGCCGACAGTGATGGATCACGGGGCGGCGCTGGGTGCGTGGTTGTGCGCGTTGACACAATATGGGAAACAGGATCGTGGGCACCGCGCTGAGTGATTGGTCAACTGGGGTGGGTGCTCTCAGCGACGTCCGCATGCAGGACTATAAAGGGGGACGCGCGGGAGCACTCGGGGGGTTATTACCAGCTGAAGATCGAAGACGGAGTTGAAGAGATAGGGCCCTGAGACCCCTAGCCCCGCTGTCCTTGTAAGGGCCGGGACCCTGTGCGGCTCAGAGGCGAGGCTGTGGGACCCGTGGCCTGGCGTCCATGTGGGACGAGGCTGTGGGACCCAGGGTCGAGACTAATAACCCAGCCGGGTGGGTTCCGAGAAGCTACGGGGCGTAAGAGCCCGTGTGGGTGTAGCCAGGGGAACCTCGTGGGTTATGTGGCAGTTGCCACCCGTGTAAAATAAGTTGGTGTTAATAAAAGGTGTGCTACCCGTCAGAGTCGTCTCCCGCCAAGTTACTACTTTACATCTACATAGAGACCCATAACGACTGATTGCGATACATGCACGTCGATAGATATACATAGACGCATAAAGGTAGATATTTACTCTTGGAGATGAATAGAGATACGTAGCGACACATAGAGATACAGAGAGACCTATTGAGATACAGAGACCCATTGATATACAGAGAGATAAACAAAGATGATTGGAGATACCTAGAGATACACAGATACTCATAGAGACACACAGAGGCTCATAGAGATACACAGACATACACAAAGACCCATAGAGATACTCAGATACCCATTAAAATGCACAGAGATACACAGATATCCATAGAGATAGACAGAGATGAATAGAGACCCATAGACAAACACAGGGATACAGATGTAGTGACATCGCGGGATGTCCCTGTGCAGTACCGGCCTAGAGAGGCACGGCGTGCGGTGTAACGACACCACGGACATCGCAGCGGTGTGGGTGTAGTAGCGGCCCTAAAGGGGCCCGGTGAGTGCTGATTGATAGCGCTGAATGGCACCACGCTTGGCGTGCAGTGCCAGCCCTACAGGACATGGTGTGGGAGTGTCGGCCGTAGGAATGAGGTTACTAAAGGCCATGGCACTCTGGTTGACCCGAATTGACACGTGACCAGTTAAGTCTACAAAGGGGCCCGAGTGGGGGCTAGGGGTGGTCACGTGGTTAGCATCCAGATCCTTCCCGAGGATTGTGGAAGGTGGTCGTGGCCAAAGTCAGAGCCAGCCACGCCGCAGAGAATAGAAGCCGGGTCCCCAGAGTGACCGGCGTTGTTGTCCATCCTGGAAGAAACCTACGTCTACGTTCTCTGTTCCACTCACTCACTCATCCACTCACTCATCCACTCACCCATTCACCAATTCACTCACTCACCCACTCACTCACTCATCTACTCACTCACTCATCTACTAACCCTCCCACCCATTCACTCACCGAATCAGTCAATCACCTACTCACCCACCCACCGACTCACCCTACCACTTTCTTAACCACTCATCCATCCACTCATCCACCCATTCTCCCACCCACTCACTCACTTATCTACTCACTCATCCACTCACTCACTCACACACCCACTCACTCACCCGCTCACCCACTCACGCACTCACTCGTTCACCAACTCAATCACTCATCCACTCACTCACTCATCCACTCACTCATTCATCCACTCACTCACTTACTCACTCACTCACTCACCCACTCACTCACTCATCCACTCACTCATCCACCCGCTCACCCGTTCACCCATTCACTCAATCACCCACACCCTCACTCACTCATCCACTCACTCACTAGATCATCCACTCAATAACCCATTCACGCATTCACGAACCCACTGAGTCACTTACTCACCGACCCACCCACTCAGACTTTCACCAATTCATCCACTCACTCACTCGCTCACCCACTCACCCACTCACTCACTCTCTCACCCACTCATTCACTCACCCACTCACCCAGCCACTCACCCACTCATCCATTTACCCACCCAGCCACTCTGCCACTCTCCCACCAACCACACACTCACCCAGCCACTCACCCACTCACTCACTCACCTGACCGCTCACCCTTAATTGAATGAACACAGCTGTACCAATGATATTCTATCGCCGTCTAAACGTCCCACTGCTATTGTTAGTCTGGGAGTCAAGTTCCGTGTTTATTTGGTTTGTCTGGCTGTATCAACATACTCATAGACACATTGAGACCCATATGTCTATGTAGTGGCGGTGCGCGCTGACAAGGTGGGGGTGTGTGTGTGTGCGCGCGCCGGGCGTGGCTACATCGAGTGTGGGGGTGTTGACGCACGCCGACAGTGATGGATCACGGGGCGGCACTGGGTGCGTGGTTGTGCGCGTTGACACGATATGGGAAACAGGATCGTGGGCAGCGCGCTGAGTGATTGGTCAACTGGGGTGGGTGCTCTCAGCGACGTCCGCATGGAGGACTATAAAGGGGGACGCACGAGAGCACTCGGAGAGTTATTACCAGCTGAAGATCGAAGACGGAGTTGAAGAGATAGGGCCCTGAGACCCCTAGCCCCGCTGTCCTTGTAAGGGCCGGGACCCTGTGCGGCTCAGAGGCGAGGCTGTGGGACCCGTGGCCTGGCGTCCATGTGGGACGAGGCTGTGGGACCCAGGGTCGAGACTAATAACCCAGCCGGGTGGGTTCCGAGAAGCTACGGGGCGTAAGAGCCCGTGTGGGTGTAGCCAGGGGAACCTCGTGGGTTATGTGGCAGTTGCCACCCGTGTAAAATAAGTTGGTGTTAATAAAAGGTGTGCTACCCGTCAGAGTCGTCTCCCGCCAAGTTACTACTTTACATCTACATAGAGACCCATAACGACTGATTGCGATACATGCACGTCGATAGATATACATAGACGCATAAAGGTAGATATTTACTCTTGGAGATGAATAGAGATACGTAGCGACACATAGAGATACAGAGAGACCTATTGAGATACAGAGACCCATTGATATACAGAGAGATAAACAAAGATGATTGGAGATACGTAAAGATACACAGATACTCATAGAGACACACAGAGGATCATAGAGATACACAGACATACACAAAGACCCATAGAGATACTCAGATACCCATTAAAATGCACAGAGATACACAGATATCCATAGAGATAGACAGAGATGAATAGAGACCCATAAACAAACACAGGGATACAGATGTAGTGACATCGCGGGATGTCCCTGTGCAGTACCGGCCTAGAGAGGCACGGCGTGCGGTGTAACGACACCACGGACATCGCAGCGGTGTGGGTGTAGTAGCGGCCCTAGAGGGGCCCGGTGAGTGCTGATTGATAGCGCTGAATGGCACCACGCTTGGCGTGCAGTGCCAGCCCTACAGGACATGGTGTGGGAGTGTCGGCCGTAGGAATGAGGTTACTAAAGGCCATGGCACTCTGGTTGACCCGAATTGACACGTAACCAGTTAAGTCTACAAAGGGGCCCGGGTGGGGGCTAGGGGTGGTCACGTGGTTAGCATCCAGATCCTTCCCGAGGATTGTGGAAGGTGGTCGTGGCCAAAGTCAGAGCCAGCCACGCCGCAGAGAATAGAAGCCGGGTCCCCAGAGTGACCGGCGTTGTTGTCCATCCTGGAAGAAACCTACGTCTACGTTCTCTGTTCCACTCACTCACTCATCCACTCACTCATCCACTCACCCATTCACCAATTCACTCACTCACCCACTCACTCACTCATCTACTCACTCACTCATCTACTAACCCTCCCACCCATTCACTCACCGACTCAGTCAATCACCTACTCACCCACCCACCGACTCACCCTACCACTTTCTTAACCACTCATCCATCCACTCATCCACCCATTCTCCCACCCACTCACTCACTTATCTACTCACTCATCCACTCACTCACTCACACACCCACTCACTCACCCGCTCACCCACTCACGCACTCACTCGTTCACCAACTCAATCACTCATCCACTCACTCACTCATCCACTCACTCATTCATCCACTCACTCACTTACTCACTCACTCACCCACTCACTCACTCATCCACTCACTCATCCACCCGCTCACCCGTTCACCCATTCACTCAATCACCCACACCCTCACTCACTCATCCACTCACTCACTAGATCATCCACTCAATAACCCATTCACGCATTCACTAACCCACTGAGTCACTTACTCACCGACCCACCCACTCAGACTTTCACCAATTCATCCACTCACTCACTCGCTCACCCACTCACCCACTCACTCACTCACTCACTCTCTCACCCACTCATTCACTCACCCACTAACCCACTCACTCACCGACTCACTCACTCATCCACTCACTCACTCATCCACTCACTCACTTCAGTTTCATTTATTTGGAATAACCCTGTGAGCCATTCGGCTCTTGATTCGGGTGCAATCGCAACAAACAATACAATTACAAGATACATTTAAAATTTACTTTAAGCAAATTGAAACTTCCCCTCCAAAAACAATAAAATCTTCCAGAAACAGCACCATTTGTTTATGCTGCGTACAAAAATGTGCATAAAATCCCATTTTGATGTTAGATCACAATAACAATGATAATGCAATATAGATAAAAAAAATGTAAGTATAACTCTATATTGATTTAAAGCTTTCGTGACTGCAGGGATTCATCTTCTTGGTTCTTTCGGTAAAGTCACGTAGAAGGGAAGTAATAAAATAATAAAAATAAAACATAATAAAATTATTCTCACGACGTTTCGGCCACGACGCAAGCAGCCGTCCTCAGGTGAAAACCAGGTCCGTCGAGGCGACAGAGTCTGAATGAAACAGCACACGAGCTTTGAGCATATATATATAAGCTGGGCGCCTTGACAAATATCAAGAGGAATTTGGCATATTTATGGGAAATGCAGGAATGTGATTAGTACTACATATGCATGTGCATTATGCAGGATTAACAGCATCAAAGGGAGCTGCAGTTGCTGCTGCTGCAGTTTCTGCTGCTGCTGCTGCAGTTTCTGCTGCTGCTGCTCACGTTTACGGTGACTTTCAGACCGCGTTCCACTCACTGGCATGGTGCAGTGTGCAGAGTAATGTATGGTGTCGTAATTGTATAGTAAATATATAGCAGTGTGATACACATTAGGGTGGGTAGAATAATACATAGTGTTATATTAAAATGGATAAGGCAGCAACTGCAGCAGCAGCAACTGAAGCAGCAGCAGCAACTGCAGCAGCAGAAACTGCAGCAGCAGCAGAAACTGCAGCAACAGCAGCAACTGCAGCAGCAGCAGCAACTGCAGCAGCAGCAGCAGCAGCAACTGCAGCTCCCTTTGATGCTGTTAATCCTGCATAATACACATGCATATGCAGTACTAATCACATTCCTGCATTTCCCATAAATATGCTAAATTCCTCTTGATATGCAAATTCCTTTGTCAATGCGCCCAGCTTATATATATGCTCCAAGCTCGTGTGGTGTTTCATTCAGACTCTGTCGCCTCGACGGACCTGGTTTTCACCTGAGGACGGCTGCTTGCGTTGTGGCCGAAACGTCGTGAGAATAATTTTATTATGTTTTATTTTTATTATTTTATTACTTGCCTTCTACGTGACTTTACCGAAAGAACCAAGAAGATATAACTCTATACTACATCAAAAAATCGGGCTAAACTAAACCTATCTAGAAATTACTAAAATAATGCTAGAAAACAATGTAACAGTGATAATAAGAAATGTGATTGAAAGTTTACAATAGCGACATACATAACATATATTACTAAACCTAGCATCCTTCGCTAGCTGCATGAGTCAATCCAAGAGTAACAATAGTAGTAGCAGCACACTATAATCAAAATACATAACAATTTCTCGCATTGGTCATCGATAGCTATATATTTGATTTCAGGCCACTGGATAGCAGTGGCAGCTAGGGTTGTACGACTCCTCTAGAGCAGTTTTGAGTGATGGTCTTGTAGGTAATGACCCAAGCTGGAGTTTAATTGCGATAGCATTCCAGACCCTGGGGGCATCTATAGCAAAGGCCCTCCCTCCAGTATTTGTACGGCAATAAGGAATGTGGTAGCTGGTAAATGAGCGAAGATCTTAGCTCATATCTCTTTCTGAAACAATGAGGAGATCCAGCAGGTAATCGTTTCGTAAGTACATCGTAAATAAATAATATCTGATGCATAAGCCGTCGATCATTAAGAGAAGTTAAGTTTGACCCAATGTAGAGATCGCAGTGGTGGGTCCTATATGGGCAGTTCGATGCAAATCTTAAGGCCAAGTGATATATTGAGTCAAGTTTCTTCAGAACAGTACTGTGTGCTGATTTATATACGATATCACAGTAATCAAGTAGAGGCATGATGGTAGCTTTTATCAATTACAAACGGAACATAGGTGGAAAACAGTGCTTGTGTCGATACAAAAAACCAATTGTTTTGTCTTTTTACCAATATAATCAATGTGTTCTTGAAAATTCATTTTTGAATCAAGGATGACCCCAAAATACTTATAGATGTTGACCTGCTCTATTTCATAATTAGTTTTTGAATATAAATAGGGGAAAATAACGTCCTGCTTTAGTCCTGGTAAGAAGCATAGCACCTTGGTTTTGGAGGTATTCAAGACTAGTTTAAGAGCATCTAGCTGTCGTTGTAGTTTGTCGAAATCGACCTGGAGCCTAGCAATCACGTCATCCGGAGAGCGTCCAGCAGTAATCAGTATAGCGTCTCCTGCAGAAATATAAGAGAGAACAAGAGGGGGCCGAGGATTGAACCCTGTGGAACTCCTTTTTTATCTTAACACTGTTTGACCTTCAACCATCTGTGAAAACAGTTTGGGTGCGAGAAGAGAGGTAAATTTTTAACCATTCTACTGCGTGCTTGGAGAAACGGAGGCAACTTACTTTACTTAGCAGCGTGTTGTGGTCCACTATATCAAAAGCTTTGGACAAGTCAAGAAATAGACTGGCGCAGTATTGCTTTTTATCAAGGCTACTGTAAATGTGATTTAGAGAGTCCAATGCAGCAGTTGCGGTGCTGTATTGTTTCGGATCCCTGATTGTTTTCTATGTAATATATTGTTGTCGGACAGGAAACTGCTAAGTTGATAGTTCAGTAATTCTTTCATCAACGGAGACAAAATTGAGATCGGTCAGTAGTTATTTGGATCATCTTTAGGGCCTCCTTTGTGAAGTGAACGAACATAGGAATGTTTCCATTCTATAGGTAGTGATGCGTCTTTGATGGATAGGTTGTAAATATGGGCTATCGGTTTGTATATTAGGTGACCAACAGTAAGCAGAGCAAAAACGGGAATACTATCTGCTCTGGTAGCGGAAGACGCTCTGAGGTTAGACATTTGTTTTAAAACATTTTTTTTGTGTATAGGCAAGAAATTAAATTTGTTTAACGTTTGGTCAGTGGTTTCCGAAATTACTTGAGCTCGGGTTACTCCCAATATATTGTCATAAAGGTCACCAGCTTCAGAAAAATGAAGGTTAAAATAGTCGACTATTTTTTGGGGATCTGAAAAACACTCCCCTTTTCGGTTTAGCGTAACAGGCAGATTATCTGTTTTAGATGTTTTTTCAATACATTTGATTGTTTTCCAGAAAATCCTGGCATTGCCATTTGATTCCAGGAGCGCGGAGGAAAAGTAAATATTTTTTTGCATTTCGTATTTTTTTGGCACATCTATTTCCTAAAATCCTGTATTCTAGCCAGTCATTTACCAAGTTACTTTTATGAGCAGATGCCCAAGCCTTGTTCCTAGTTTTCATGAGCTTAGTAATTAGAGGATCATACCATGGTGGGCGATTGCCTTTTATTTTAAATCTAACCAACGCAGCATGTTTGTTAAAAATTTTGAGAAATGTGGATCTGAAGGTCTCCCAAGCCGTTGTCAGGTCGGGGATATCACAGACATTGTCAATATCCGAGTTAAATACATCATTTCTAAATGCCTGAATGCTGAAGTGTCTCAGAGAGTGCTTCTCAACCAATTTAGGGGGGATATTGGGTTTGGCCGATCACCCCAAATATGGAGTGAACGCTAAGGTTATTACCCAGAACACCAGTTAGTGTGAAATTGTGACGGGCATTTGTCAATAGGACGTCAAGCAGTGATGAATGTCCCAGATTTTCTTAGTTGGGTATTGTTGGGACATTTATTAATTGAAACAGGTTAAATTCATCTGTAAAATTTGAGTCCACAGCCGGTGGATTTAGCCAATTCCAATTTAGATCTCCCACTAAAATTATTTCACCTATAGCAACACACTACTAATATCTGTTCATTATTCGGGAGAGTTATTTTAATAGCCAGACCCTCAAAGCAACATTCTTTTTTACACGGAGTGAGCTGGTGAACATGCTATAGTATTACGGACATATATGGCAATTCCACCTCCTTTAGACCCTCGATCAAGCCGAAAATTGTTGTAGTTGTCATTCGTCATTTGCAAGTCATTATGGCCGGAGTCAGAAACGTTTCTGTTAGGCAAAAACATGTCTGGGTCTAAATTAGCCACTTCTAGTTTTATTTGACTTTATTTATTTACGAGGCCTCTGATGTTTGCATGTAGAATACCAATACCTTTTCTGCTAGAAAAATCTACAGAATTAAACGAGGTCTTTATATTTGGGCCTGGATGATGCTCAATACCTCCCAGAAAACACATTCCTGCAGAAGGAGCTGGTAGGAACGTTCGGTTGCTCGGTCAATGGCTAGGGTCAACGGCGGCGTGGTGTATTCCGCAAATATGCCCGACTGTGAGGGCGGGCACAAGCCGGCGTGAAGGGTGGGGACCGAGTGGGGACCTGGGATGGTGGAGAGAAAAAAAAGCTGTTCCTCAAAAAAAAGAGTACAATACCCATCGGCGGGTTGTTGAACAAGTTGTCATACAATACTTACTCTACCTGGATGTGCATGTACCACCTAAAGCAGCCTCTCCCCCGCCTGAAAAGAGTGCAATTCTGCCAGCAGGCGGTGGCGGAAGACAGGTATCGCATCCAGGTCGTACCACTCGAGGCAGTTCAGGACTCCGTCGCTGTGGCCATCGTGTGCGACGAAGCGGTCGTACGATTGCACGGCGTGAATGACATTAATGATGACGTGCACGCCGCAGTCGTCTGTGTTTGGCTGCCGCGGCACAACCGCCAGAATGACATGCAGCGGCGCTGCGACAGGCGCGTCAGGCGGCAGGACCCTGTGAACGAGATCGGCGCCGAACGCCTCGAGCGATCGTGCGTTGCCCGACCTGCCGTTGCTTCGCGCCAGCGAGTCGAGAACAAACACAGTCGTACCAGCCGGGCTGGCCGTGTTGGCAATCAGCAGGAGTATCCAATGCGCCGCCTCATGGATTGGAATGATCCAGAGATGGCGCTGCAGCGCGGCGACATACGCGCGCTGCACGGGCATCTTTCCCGCCAGGTAGCTGGTGTACAGGAACGTGTTGAACAGGAAGATGTCGTCCGGGCACCGCGAGACGTACATCTGCATGAAGAAGGTGACGATCTGGCTGTTCAACCAGCGCCCCGGCGCCAGGCAGTCGAAGTCGTCCGCCGACCACGACATGCCAGTCGGGTAGCGCGCCGACAGTGCCTGGAAATGCCTGTAGGCGAAGACAGTGGTCGGAATCTTCGGCGGCGCGCATCTGCGTGTCCATGTGCAGGACGCGGAAATGCTGGAACAGGGCTTTCGCCTTCGCCCCGTCGGACGTCTCGGCGTGCGTCGAGTACAACATGCAGTACAGGTCCTGCTTGTTGACAGTCGTTGGCAGCTGGAGGAAGTCGCCACCGAACGGCTTCAGAGGGTCGAACTTGGCGCGCAGACGCCCGTCGAGCAGCACGAGGAAGCCGAATGGCAGCATTGACACCTCGTCAATGACGACAAGGCACAGGCGTTTACCGCCGAGCGAGTTGAACATCTTGACGACCAGGTCGCCAGCGTTGAGGTCCTTGACCCACGACAACCACATCCGGGCGAACGTCTGTCCGCCGGGCAGTGGCGCCGCCCCAATGCTAGTGTAGCAGCAGCACACTGTTATGCTGCCGCACTCCTTGATCACATCCACCGTCTTGACGATGATGTAGCTTTTGCCGCACCCGCCACCGCCGTGCATCATGGGCAACTGCTGTTCGCCGCTGTCGACCAGCGTGGACAAGATGGCACGCTGGTCGTCGGTGAGGTCGGAGAGGTCGCACGAGACCTCAAGTGGGAACTGAACATCAGCTCCCTCATAAAGAGAGCACAACAGAGGATGTACTTCCTACGGCAGCTGAAGAAATTCGACCTGCCAAAGACAATGATGGTGCACTTCTACACAACCATCATTGAGTCCATCCTCACCTTCTCCATCACCATCTGGTACGCTGCTACCACTGCAAAGGACAAGAGCAGACTGCAGCGTATCATCCGCACTGCTGAGAAGGTGATTGGCTGCAATCTGCCAAACCTCAAGGACCTGTACACCTCGAGGACCCTGAGGCGAGCGAGGAAGATTGTGGCCGACTCCCCATGCTGAGTCTGCATTTGACCAGGCCCTTCGGCGGCTTCTCGCACGTGAAGCCGTGCTCGTGGTGGCCCACCAGCGGCGCCTTGCGCTGCGCGATGGCGACAAACTCATCGTATTCGCTGGCTGCGTCGGGCACGGCCAATTCGATAGCGCGCGGCCGTGCCACGTCCATGTCAAGCGCGAGTATGTCCTTGTACCAATCGCCCACATCAGGCGCCAGGTGCGTGCAGGAAACGCTGTCAAGGATGCAGCCGACGGCCCGCCGCACGTCAACGGGCGCAGCCACGACAGCGCCGACGCGTACGCCGTCATGTGCCAGTGCAAGCGGCCGCCCATCTGCGGCTCGGTGTTGCCATTGATAGCTGCGAGCTTCAGGTAGGCGCCGCGCTCCCGCATCGTATAGTTGCGTGATACGCGCGTCTGCGAGGCTTGCAGGCAGTGCAAGACGTCGTTGAGCAGCGTCCGCAGCTTGCTGCCATACGAGATGGCCGCCAGCGCCTGGCGCGAACGCGTCAGCTGGATCCGAGCAGAGGCATTGTCGCGGATCTCGGGCGGCAGATTGGCGCGTGTAAACCCGGCGCGCGACACGATGCAGTCAGGATCGTTCCAGCGATTTATCAGGGTGTGGCGCGGTACGGCGTTGTCCTCGAATTCGGGCGCGCCCCTGTCAAGAAGTAGCCGCCAATCCCGTATCTGAGTCGCATCGCCGTCATCTTGGGGCTCGTCACAACGCGCTCAAACAGGCTGAACAGGACGGTCACCCCGACCATGGACAGGATCCGGCAGACGGTCACATTGAGCTTCTTGGCCTCGTCCAACAGTGGATTGTCGCGGACCCACACTAGACGCTCCCAGAAGACGGACGAGTTGGTGAGCTCGCCCAGCTTCTCCAGCTGCTTGTCGCGCTTGGCGCTGATCTGCGCTGTCGAACGGACACAGGCATGCCGCTGCAGCTGGTTGAAGGTGGTGGCGATGAAGAGCGGATCCTCGAAGCATCTGTTGTAGAAGAGGAAGCAGTGGCGCAGCTGCGTCTTGGGAATGGATCCCGTCGGGACGCCCTTGCCAAGCATGAACAGCTGCGCAAAGGCCGAGGCCAGGATGGCGTCATTGTGGTCCCACTCGCTGATCGGGTCTTCAGCGCGCGACATGACGACCGGCGGCGGGCGCAACTCGGTGCTCTTGCCGCCATCGCCGTCGGTACAGCTGGCAGCCGGCTGGATGATGTCGACCAGTGCCTGCACGGCGAACTCGTCGAAGCTACCGTCGATCAGCGACGGCTTGGGCAGGACAGCGGCATACACCAGTTCGGGCGAGGCACTTAAACGGCTGTCAAGCGGCGACTCGGCGTCATTGTCTTCGGCTGCATACGCGTGCATGTTGGCGATGTCGTGGTCGTCGTTGACGATGGCGGTGTCCTCGATGCGACCGCTCTCGGCGCCCATGCACTGGCGCATCTCAGGCGATCGGTTAATCTCGACGCCGGCGAATTGCGGATGACGCAGGCCGGTCCAGGCGTCAAGCCAGGCGTACGCGCCGACAACGTCCAACTAGTAGAGGGCGCGGAACCGGTTATGCGCCTTGCACCACGTGTCGCGCGGCCCGAGGAAGGTTAACTGCGGGAGGTGCTTGTCGGATATGATCGGCAGCTGCTTGCGACCTCAACCGGGCCGTCAGATGGGAACACGATGGCATGCGCCGTAGAATGGTTGGAGCGCACCAAGATTTCAATGTTGAAGGCGCGTGCCGGCAGGACGGCGTTGAGCGTGGTGCCGTTCAGCTTGGGCAGTGCACCGTGCCGGCCGTAGTCGTGGCCAGGCTGTACTTGTGGCTGGTCGGGTCCTTGCTGCACATAGTGCACAGTACGACGTTGTTGACGTCAGGCACGAGGTCCGGGTTCAAGTGGTAGTAGTAGTCACCCGAGCGCAGGACCGACAGGTGCTGCACGACCAACTCTGCGGGAATATCGCCTAGCGCGGCGACTTGCTGGTCGGTGAGGCGGAACGCAGCACCCAGCTGGTCGACCGGCCCGGCGTCGACAATCGAATTGTGGGCGCCGAGCTGAATCTCGTTGCACGACGCGCATGCGGCGATGCGAGCAGTTGCCGGGTCGTGCTCTGCAGCACTCTTCTGGCAGCGCACGGCGTTGTCCTGGCCGACCGAGACACCGATCGCGTGCATGACGCGCTCGATGATGCATTATTTGCTCCGCTGCGGGTCTCCTGCCAACGTTCTCCCATTCACATGTTTCATTGCTTCTACATACTATTAACATGCCCTCCCTTTGTTAATGCTACCCCCTCCCTTTGGTGCTGCTGATCCTGCATAATGCATGGGCATAATATGACTTTGAAACCCCCCCGCCCACCTCCTACGCATTTTCCATGAATATGCTAAATTCCTCTTGATATGCACATTATTTTGTTAAGGCGCTCTTCTTCCACCTCCAACTCAGCTTATATATAAGCTCCTAGCTTGGCAGTGTCTCATTCTTCACCTGAAGACGGCTGCTTGCGTTGTAGCCGAAACGTCGTGAGAATTATTTTGTTATGTTTTATTTTTATTGTTTTATTACTTCCCTTCTACGTGACTTTACCGAAAAAACCAAGAAGAGGATGTGGTGTGTTAGAGGTTGTGGTGTGTGAGAGGTTGCGGTGTGTGAGAGGTTGCGGTGTGTGAGAGGCTGCGGTGTGTGAGAGGCTGCGGTGTGTGAAAGGCTGTGGTGTGTGAGAGGCTGTGGTGTGTGAGAGGCTGTGGTGTGTGAGAGGCTGTGGTGTGTGAGAGGCTGTGGTGTGTGAGAGGCTGCGGTGTGTGAGAGGATGCGGTGTTTGAGAGGTTGCGGTGTGTCAGAGGCTGTGGTGTGTCAGAGGGTGTGGTGTTTGAGAGGCTGAGGTGTGTGAGAGGTCGTGGTGTGTGAGAGGCTGCGTGTGTGAGAGGCTGCGTGTGTGAGAGTCTGCGTGTGTGAGAGGCTGTGGTGTGTGAGAGGCTGTGGTGTGTGAGAGGCTGTGGTGTGTGAGAGGCTGTGGTGTGTGAGAGGCTGAGGTGTGTGAGAGGTTGTGTTGTTTGAGAGGTTGTGTTGTTTGAGAGGCTGTGGTGTGTGAGAGGCTGAGGTGTGTGAGAGGTTGCGGTGTGTGAGAGGCTGTGGTGTGTGAGAGGCTGTGGTGTGTGAGAGGCTGTGGTGTGTGAGAGTCTGCGTGTGTGAGAGGCTGTGGTGTGTGAGAGGCTGTGGTGTGTGAGAGGCTGAGGTGTGTGAGAGGTTGTGTTGTTTGAGAGGTTGCGGTGTGTGAGAGGCTGAGGTGTGTGAGAGGATGTGGTGTGTGAGAGGCTGTGGTGTGTGAGAGGCTGTGGTGTGTGAGAGGCTGTGGTGTGTGAGAGGCTGTGGTGTGTCAGAGGCTGTGGTGTGTGAGAGGCTGAGGTGTGTGAGAGGTTGTGGTGTGTGAGAGGTTGCGGTGTGTGAGAGGCTGAGGTGTGTGAGAGGATGTGGTGTGTGAGAGGCTGTGGTGTGTGAGAGGCTGTGGTGTGTGAGAGGTTGTGGTGTGTGTGAGGCTGTGGTGTGTGAGAGGTTGCGGTGTGTCAGAGGCTGTGGTGTGTGAGAGGCTGAGGTGTGTGAGAGGTTGTGGTGTGTCAGAGGTTGTGGTGTGTGAGGCTGTGGTGTTGGAGAGGCTGTGGTGTGTGAGAGGCTGTGTGTCAGAGGCTGTGGTGTTGGAGAGGCTGTGGTGTGTGAGAAATTGTGGTGTTTGATAAGTTGTGGTGTTTGAGAGGTTGTGGTGTGTCAGAGGCTGTGGTGTGTCAGAGGCTGTGGTGTGTGAGAGGTTGTGGTGTGTGAGAGGTTGCGGTGTGTGAGAGGCTGAGGTGTGTGAGAGGATGTGGTGTGTGAGAGGTTGTGGTGTGTGAGAGGTTGTGGTGTGTGTGAGGCTGTGGTGTATGAGAGGTTGTGGTGTGTGAGAGGTTGTGGTGTGTGAGAGGTTGTGGTGTGTGAGAGGTTGTGGTGTGTGATAGGTTGCGGTGTGTGAGAGGCTGTGGTGTGTGAGAGGCTGTGGTGTGTGAGAGGTTGTGGTGTGTCAGAGGTTGTGGTGTGTGAGAGGTTGTGGTGTGTCAGAGGCTGTGGTGTGTGAGAGGTTGCGGTGTGTGAGAGGCTGTGGTGTGTCAGAGGCTGTGGTGTGTGAGAGGCTGTGGTGTGTCAGAGGTTGTGGTGTGTGAGAGGTTGTGGTGTGTGAGAGGTTGCGGTGTGTGAGAGGCTGTGGTGTGTGAGAGGCTGTGGTGTGTGAGAGGTTGTGGAGTGTGAGAGGTTGTGGTGTGTGAGGCTGTGGTGTTGGAGAGGCTGTGGTGTGTGAGAGGCTGTGTGTCAGAGGCTGTGGTGTTGGAGAGGCTGTGGTGTGTGAGAGGTTGCGGTGTGTCAGAGGCTGTGGTGTGTGAGAGGCTGAGGTGTGTGAGAGGTTGTGGTGTGTCAGAGGTTGTGGTGTGTGAGGCTGTGGTTTTGGAGAGGCTGTGGTGTGTGAGAGGCTGTGTGTCAGAGGCTGTGGTGTTGGAGAGGCTGTGGTGTGTGAGAAATTGTGGTGTTTGATAAGTTGTGGTGTTTGAGAGGTTGTGGTGTGTGAGAGGTTGTGGTGTGTGAGAAGTTGTGGTGTGTGAGAAGTTGTGGTGTGTGAGAGGTTGCGGTGTGTGAGAGGTTGTGGTGTGTGAGAGGTTGTGGTGTGTGAGAGGCTGTGGTGTGTGAGAGGTTGCGGTGTGTGAGAGGTTGTGGTGTGTGAGAGGTTGCGGTGTGTGAGAGGTTGTGGTGTGTGAGAGGTTGTGGTGTGTGAGAAGTTGTGGTGTGTGAGAAGTTGTGGTGTGTGAGAAGTTGCGGTGTGTGAGAGGTTGCGGTGTGTGAGAGGTTGTGGTGTGTGAGAGGTTGTGGTGTGTGAGAGGCTGTGGTGTGTGAGAGGCTGTGGTGTGTGAGAGGTTGTGGTGTGTGAGAGGTTGTGGTGTGTGAGAGGCTGTGGTGTGTGAGAGGCTGCGGTGTGTGAGAGGTTGTGGTGTGTGAGAGGTTGTGGTGTGTGAGAGGCTGTGGTGTGTGAGAGGCTGTGGTGTGTGAGAGGTTGTGGTGTGTGAGAGGCTGTGGTGTGTGAGAGGCTGCGGTGTGTGAGAGGCTGCGGTGTGTGAGAGGCTGTGGTGTGTGAGAGGTTGCGGTGTGTGAGAGGTTGTGGTGTTTGAGAGGCTGTGGTGTGTGAGAGGCTGTGGTGTGTGAGAGGCTGCGGTGTGTGAGAGGTTGCGGTGTGTGAGAGGTTGTGGTGTTTGAGAGGCTGTGGTGTGTGAGAGGCTGCGGTGTGTGAGAGGTTGTGGTGTTTGAGAGGCTGTCGTGTGTGAGAGGTTGTGGTGTGTGAGAGGCTGCGATGTGTGAGAGGCTGCGGTGTGTGAGAGGTTGTGGTGTGTGAGAGGTTGTGGTGTGTGAGAGGCTGTGGTGTGTGAGAGGCTGTGGTGTTTGAGAGGCTGAGGTGTGTGAGAGGTCGTGGTGTGTGAGAGGCTGTGGTGTGTGAGAGGCTGAGGTGTGTGAGAGGTTGCGGTGTGTGAGAGGCTGCGGTGTGTGAGAGGTTGTGGTGTGTGAGAGGCTGTGGTGTGTGAGAGGCTGCGTGTGTGAGAGGCTGCGTGTGTGAGAGGCTGTGGTGTGTGAGAGGCTGTGGTGTGTGATAGGCTGTGGTGTGTGAGAAGCTGAGGTGTGTGAGAGGCTGCGGTGTGTGAGAGGCTGCGGTGTGTGAGAGGTTGTGGTGTGTGAGAGGTTGCGGTGTGTGAGAGGCTGCGTGTGTGAGAGGCTGCGGTGTGTGAGAGGTTGCGGTGTATGAGAGACTGCGTGTGTGAGAGGCTGCGGTGTGTGAGAGGCTGCGGTGTGTGAGAGGTTGTGGTGTGTGAGAGGTTGTGGTGTGTGAGAGGTTGTGGTGTGTTAGTTGCTGTGGTGTGTGAGAGGTTGTGTTGTTTTAGAGGTTGCGGTGTGTGAGAGGCTGCGGTGTGTGAGAGGCTGCGGTGTGTGAGAGGCTGCGGTGTGTGAGAGGCTGCGGTGTGTGAGAGGCTGCGGTGTGTGAGAGGCTGCGGTGTGTGAGAGGCTGCGGGGTGTTAGTTGCTGCGGTGTGTGAGAGGCTGTGGTGTGTGAGAGGTTGCGATGTGTGAGAAGTTGTGGTGTGTGAGAGGCTGTGGTGTGTGAGAGGTTGCGGTGTGTGAGAAGTTGTGGTGTGTGAGAGGCTGCGGTGTGTGAGAGGCTGTGGTGTGTGAGAGGTTGCGATGTGTGAGAAGTTGTGGTGTGTGAGAGGCTGTGGTGTGTGAGAGGTTGCGGTGTGTGAGAAGTTGTGGTGTGTGAGAGGCTGCGGTGTGTGAGAGGCTGTGGTGTGTGAGAGGTTGCGATGTGTGAGAAGTTGTGGTGTGTGAGAGGCTGCGGTGTGTGAGAGGCTGCGATGTGTGAGAAGTTGTGGTGTGTGAGAGGCTGTGGTGTGTGAGAGGCTGTGGTGTGTGAGAGGTTGTGGTGTGTGAGAGGCTGTGGTGTGTGAGAGGCTGTGGTGTTGGAGAGGCTGCGGTGTGTGAGAGGTTGTGGTGTGTGAGAGGCTGCGGTGTGTGAGAGGATGTGGTGTGTGAGAGGCTGTGGTGTTGGAGAGGCTGCGGTGTGTGAAAGGTTGTGGTGTGTGAGAGGTTGCGGTGTGTGAGAGGATGTGGTGTGTGAGAGGCTGCGGTGTGTGAGAGGTTGTGGTGTGTGAGAGGCTGCGGTGTGTGAGAGGTTGTGGTGTGTCAGAGGCTGCGGTGTGTGAGAGGTTGTGGTGTGTGAGAGGATGTGGTGTGTGAGAGGTTGTGGTGTGTGAGAGGTTGTGGTGTGTGAGAGGCTGCAGTGTGTGAGAGGTTGTGGTGTGTGAGAGGCTGCGGTGTGTGAGAGGCTGTGGTGTGTGAGAGGTTGTGGTGTGTGAGAGGCTGCGTGTGTGAGAGGCTGTGGTGTGTGAGAGGCTGTGGTGTGTGAGAGGCTGTGGTGTGTGAGAGGTTGTGTTGTTTGAGAGGCTGTGGTGTGTGAGAGGTTGTGGTGTGTGAGAGGCTGTGGTGTGTGAGAGGTTGCGGTGTGTGAGAGGCTGTGGTGTTCATCTTCTTGGTTCTTTCGGTAAAGTCACGTAGAATGGAAATAACAAAATAATAAAAATAAAACATAATAAGATAATTCTCACGACGTTTCGGCCACAACGCAAGCAGCCGTCGTCAGGTGAAGAACAGGTCTGTCAGAAAGACAGCGTCTGAATGAACACCACCAGGCTTGGCAGCGTATATTTAAGCTGGGTTGGAGGGGGAAGAGCGCCTTGACAAAGGAATTTGCATATCAACAGGAATTTAGCATATTTATGGGAAATGCAGGTATGTGATTAGTACTACTTATGCCCGTGCATTATGCAGGATTTGCAGCATCAAAGGGAGGGGATATGGGAAATGCAGGTATGTGATTAGTACTACTTATGCCCGTGCATTATGCAGGATTAGCAGCATCAAAGGGAGGGGATATGGGAAATGCAGGTATGTGATTAGTACTAATTATGCCCGTACATTATGCAGGATTAGCAGCATCAAAGGGAGGCGATAGGGGTAGCATTAATAAAGGGAAGGAGTGTTAATAGTATGTAGCTGCAGTAACTAAAACCACCACGTGAACAACTAAAGTATAAACTACATAGTATCATCAGTATACTAAATATACTCTACAATAAGCTGAGTTACTAACAGTAAGTAATACATTACAATTCTACGTCGTAAAAAATATAATATGCTTCCATCTAAACTTTATTCTCCTACATCACACGAGTCTACACCGTACTATATACTGCCATAGACAAAACGTAGAATTGTGTGTGAGAGGCTGTGTTGTGTGAGAGGTTGTGGTGTTTTAGAGGTTGTGGTGTGTGAGAGGTTGTGGTGTGTTAGTTGCTGTGGTGTGTGAGAAGTTGCGGTGTGTGAGAGGATGTGGTGTGTGAGAGGATGTGGTGTGTGAGAGGCTGTGGTGTGTGAGAGGTTGTGTTGTTTTAGAGGTTGTGGTGTGTGAGAGGTTGTGGTGTGTTAGTTGCTGTGGTGTGTGAGAAGTTGCGGTGTGTGAGAGGTTGCGGTGTGTGAGAGGTTGCGGTGTGTGAGAGGTTGCGGTGTGTGAGAGGTTGTGGTGTGTGAGAGGTTGTGGTGTGTTAGTTGCTGTGGTGTGTGAGAAGTTGCGGTGTGTGAGAGGTTGTGGTGTGTGAGAGGTTGTGGTGTGTGAGAGGTTGTGGTGTGTGAGAGGCTGTGTTGTTTGAGAGGTTGTGGTGTGTTAGTTGCTGTGGTGTGTGAGAAGTTGCGGTGTGTGAGAGGATGTGGTGTGTGAGAGGATGTGGTGTGTGAGAGGTTGCGGTGTGTGAGAAGTTGTGGTGTGTGAGAGGCTGTGGTGTGTGAGAGGCTGTGGTGTGTGAGAGGTTGTGGTGTGTGAGAGGCTGTGGTGTTGGAGAGGCTGCGGTGTGTGAAAGGTTGTGGTGTGTGAGAGGTTGCGGTGTGTGAGAGGATGTGGTGTGTGAGAGGCTGCGGTGTGTGAGAGGTTGTGGTGTGTGAGAGGCTGCGGTGTGTGAGAGGTTGTGGTGTGTCAGAGGCTGCGGTGTGTGAGAGGTTGTGGTGTGTGAGAGGATGTGGTGTGTGAGAGGTTGTGGTGTGTGAGAGGTTGTGGTGTGTGAGAGGCTGCAGTGTGTGAGAGGTTGTGGTGTGTGAGAGGCTGCGGTGTGTGAGAGGCTGTGGTGTGTGAGAGGTTGTGGTGTGTGAGAGGCTGCGTGTGTGAGAGGCTGTGGTGTGTGAGAGGCTGTGGTGTGTGAGAGGCTGTGGTGTGTGAGAGGTTGTGTTGTTTGAGAGGCTGTGGTGTGTGAGAGGTTGTGGTGTGTGAGAGGCTGTGGTGTGTGAGAGGTTGCGGTGTGTGAGAGGCTGTGGTGTTCATCTTCTTGGTTCTTTCGGTAAAGTCACGTAGAATGGAAATAACAAAATAATAAAAATAAAACATAATAAGATAATTCTCACGACGTTTCGGCCACAACGCAAGCAGCCGTCGTCAGGTGAAGAACAGGTCTGTCAGAAAGACAGCGTCTGAATGAACACCACCAGGCTTGGCAGCGTATATTTAAGCTGGGTTGGAGGGGGAAGAGCGCCTTGACAAAGGAATTTGCATATCAACAGGAATTTAGCATATTTATGGGAAATGCAGGTATGTGATTAGTACTACTTATGCCCGTGCATTATGCAGGATTTGCAGCATCAAAGGGAGGGGATATGGGAAATGCAGGTATGTGATTAGTACTACTTATGCCCGTGCATTATGCAGGATTAGCAGCATCAAAGGGAGGGGATATGGGAAATGCAGGTATGTGATTAGTACTAATTATGCCCGTACATTATGCAGGATTAGCAGCATCAAAGGGAGGGGATAGGGGTAGCATTAATAAAGGGAAGGAGTGTTAATAGTATGTAGCTGCAGTAACTAAAACCACCACGTGAACAACTAAAGTATAAACTACATAGTATCATCAGTATACTAAATATACTCTACAATAAGCTGAGTTACTAACAGTAAGTAATACATTACAATTCTACGTCGTAAAAAATATAATATGCTTCCATCTAAACTTTATTCTCCTACATCACACGAGTCTACACCGTACTATATACTGCCATAGACAAAACGTAGAATTGTGTGTGAGAGGCTGTGTTGTGTGAGAGGTTGTGGTGTTTTAGAGGTTGTGGTGTGTGAGAGGTTGTGGTGTGTTAGTTGCTGTGGTGTGTGAGAAGTTGCGGTGTGTGAGAGGATGTGGTGTGTGAGAGGATGTGGTGTGTGAGAGGCTGTGGTGTGTGAGAGGTTGTGTTGTTTTAGAGGTTGTGGTGTGTGAGAGGTTGTGGTGTGTTAGTTGCTGTGGTGTGTGAGAAGTTGCGGTGTGTGAGAGGTTGCGGTGTGTGAGAGGTTGTGGTGTGTGAGAGGTTGCGGTGTGTGAGAGGATGTGGTGTGTGAGAGGCTGCGGTGTGTGAGAGGTTGTGGTGTGTGAGAGGCTGCGGTGTGTGAGAGGTTGTGGTGTGTCAGAGGCTGCGGTGTGTGAGAGGTTGTGGTGTGTGAGAGGATGTGGTGTGTGAGAGGTTGTGGTGTGTGAGAGGTTGTGGTGTGTGAGAGGTTGTGGTGTGTGAGAGGTTGTGGTGTGTGAGAGGCTGCGGTGTGTGAGAGGCTGTGGTGTGTGAGAGGTTGTGGTGTGTGAGAGGCTGCGTGTGTGAGAGGCTGTGGTGTGTGAGAGGCTGTGGTGTGTGAGAGGCTGTGGTGTGTGAGAGGTTGTGTTGTTTGAGAGGCTGTGGTGTGTGAGAGGTTGTGGTGTGTGAGAGGCTGTGGTGTGTGAGAGGTTGCGGTGTGTGAGAGGCTGTGGTGTTCATCTTCTTGGTTCTTTCGGTAAAGTCACGTAGAATGGAAATAACAAAATAATAAAAATAAAACATAATAAGATAATTCTCACGACGTTTCGGCCACAACGCAAGCAGCCGTCGTCAGGTGAAGAACAGGTCTGTCAGAAAGACAGCGTCTGAATGAACACCACCAGGCTTGGCAGCGTATATTTAAGCTGGGTTGGAGGGGGAAGAGCGCCTTGACAAAGGAATTTGCATATCAACAGGAATTTAGCATATTTATGGGAAATGCAGGTATGTGATTAGTACTACTTATGCCCGTGCATTATGCAGGATTTGCAGCATCAAAGGGAGGGGATATGGGAAATGCAGGTATGTGATTAGTACTACTTATGCCCGTGCATTATGCAGGATTAGCAGCATCAAAGGGAGGGGATATGGGAAATGCAGGTATGTGATTAGTACTAATTATGCCCGTACATTATGCAGGATTAGCAGCATCAAAGGGAGGCGATAGGGGTAGCATTAATAAAGGGAAGGAGTGTTAATAGTATGTAGCTGCAGTAACTAAAACCACCACGTGAACAACTAAAGTATAAACTACATAGTATCATCAGTATACTAAATATACTCTACAATAAGCTGAGTTACTAACAGTAAGTAATACATTACAATTCTACGTCGTAAAAAATATAATATGCTTCCATCTAAACTTTATTCTCCTACATCACACGAGTCTACACCGTACTATATACTGCCATAGACAAAACGTAGAATTGTGTGTGAGAGGCTGTGTTGTGTGAGAGGTTGTGGTGTTTTAGAGGTTGTGGTGTGTGAGAGGTTGTGGTGTGTTAGTTGCTGTGGTGTGTGAGAAGTTGCGGTGTGTGAGAGGATGTGGTGTGTGAGAGGATGTGGTGTGTGAGAGGCTGTGGTGTGTGAGAGGTTGTGTTGTTTTAGAGGTTGTGGTGTGTGAGAGGTTGTGGTGTGTTAGTTGCTGTGGTGTGTGAGAAGTTGCGGTGTGTGAGAGGTTGCGGTGTGTGAGAGGTTGCGGTGTGTGAGAGGTTGCGGTGTGTGAGAGGTTGTGGTGTGTGAGAGGTTGTGGTGTGTTAGTTGCTGTGGTGTGTGAGAAGTTGCGGTGTGTGAGAGGTTGTGGTGTGTGAGAGGTTGTGGTGTGTGAGAGGTTGTGGTGTGTGAGAGGCTGTGTTGTTTGAGAGGTTGTGGTGTGTTAGTTGCTGTGGTGTGTGAGAAGTTGCGGTGTGTGAGAGGATGTGGTGTGTGAGAGGATGTGGTGTGTGAGAGGTTGCGGTGTGTGAGAAGTTGTGGTGTGTGAGAGGCTGTGGTGTGTGAGAGGCTGTGGTGTGTGAGAGGTTGTGGTGTGTGAGAGGCTGTGGTGTTGGAGAGGCTGCGGTGTGTGAAAGGTTGTGGTGTGTGAGAGGTTGCGGTGTGTGAGAGGATGTGGTGTGTGAGAGGCTGCGGTGTGTGAGAGGTTGTGGTGTGTGAGAGGCTGCGGTGTGTGAGAGGTTGTGGTGTGTCAGAGGCTGCGGTGTGTGAGAGGTTGTGGTGTGTGAGAGGATGTGGTGTGTGAGAGGTTGTGGTGTGTGAGAGGTTGTGGTGTGTGAGAGGCTGCAGTGTGTGAGAGGTTGTGGTGTGTGAGAGGCTGCGGTGTGTGAGAGGCTGTGGTGTGTGAGAGGTTGTGGTGTGTGAGAGGCTGCGTGTGTGAGAGGCTGTGGTGTGTGAGAGGCTGTGGTGTGTGAGAGGCTGTGGTGTGTGAGAGGTTGTGTTGTTTGAGAGGCTGTGGTGTGTGAGAGGTTGTGGTGTGTGAGAGGCTGTGGTGTGTGAGAGGTTGCGGTGTGTGAGAGGCTGTGGTGTTCATCTTCTTGGTTCTTTCGGTAAAGTCACGTAGAATGGAAATAACAAAATAATAAAAATAAAACATAATAAGATAATTCTCACGACGTTTCGGCCACAACGCAAGCAGCCGTCGTCAGGTGAAGAACAGGTCTGTCAGAAAGACAGCGTCTGAATGAACACCACCAGGCTTGGCAGCGTATATTTAAGCTGGGTTGGAGGGGGAAGAGCGCCTTGACAAAGGAATTTGCATATCAACAGGAATTTAGCATATTTATGGGAAATGCAGGTATGTGATTAGTACTACTTATGCCCGTGCATTATGCAGGATTTGCAGCATCAAAGGGAGGGGATATGGGAAATGCAGGTATGTGATTAGTACTACTTATGCCCGTGCATTATGCAGGATTAGCAGCATCAAAGGGAGGGGATATGGGAAATGCAGGTATGTGATTAGTACTAATTATGCCCGTACATTATGCAGGATTAGCAGCATCAAAGGGAGGGGATAGGGGTAGCATTAATAAAGGGAAGGAGTGTTAATAGTATGTAGCTGCAGTAACTAAAACCACCACGTGAACAACTAAAGTATAAACTACATAGTATCATCAGTATACTAAATATACTCTACAATAAGCTGAGTTACTAACAGTAAGTAATACATTACAATTCTACGTCGTAAAAAATATAATATGCTTCCATCTAAACTTTATTCTCCTACATCACACGAGTCTACACCGTACTATATACTGCCATAGACAAAACGTAGAATTGTGTGTGAGAGGCTGTGTTGTGTGAGAGGTTGTGGTGTTTTAGAGGTTGTGGTGTGTGAGAGGTTGTGGTGTGTTAGTTGCTGTGGTGTGTGAGAAGTTGCGGTGTGTGAGAGGATGTGGTGTGTGAGAGGATGTGGTGTGTGAGAGGCTGTGGTGTGTGAGAGGTTGTGTTGTTTTAGAGGTTGTGGTGTGTGAGAGGTTGTGGTGTGTTAGTTGCTGTGGTGTGTGAGAAGTTGCGGTGTGTGAGAGGTTGCGGTGTGTGAGAGGTTGCGGTGTGTGAGAGGTTGCGGTGTGTGAGAGGTTGTGGTGTGTGAGAGGTTGTGGTGTGTTAGTTACTGTGGTGTGTGAGAAGTTGCGGTGTGTGAGAGGTTGTGGTGTGTGAGAGGTTGTGGTGTGTGAGAGGTTGTGGTGTGTGAGAGGCTGTGTTGTTTGAGAGGTTGTGGTGTGTTAGTTGCTGTGGTGTGTGAGAAGTTGCGGTGTGTGAGAGGATGTGGTGTGTGAGAGGATGTGGTGTGTGAGAGGTTGCGGTGTGTGAGAAGTTGTGGTGTGTGAGAGGCTGTGGTGTGTGAGAGGCTGTGGTGTGTGAGAGGTTGTGGTGTGTGAGAGGCTGTGGTGTGTGAGAGGCTGTGGTGTTGGAGAGGCTGCGGTGTGTGAGAGGTTGTGGTGTGTGAGAGGCTGCGGTGTGTGAGAGGATGTGGTGTGTGAGAGGCTGCGGTGTGTGAGAGGTTGTGGTGTGTGAGAGGTTGCGGTGTGTGAGAGGATGTGGTGTGTGAGAGGCTGCGGTGTGTGAGAGGTTGTGGTGTGTGAGAGGTTGTGGTGTGTGAGAGGCTGCGGTGTGTGAGAGGTTGTGGTGTGTCAGAGGCTGCGGTGTGTGAGAGGTTGTGGTGTGTGAGAGGATGTGGTGTGTGAGAGGTTGTGGTGTGTGAGAGGTTGTGGTGTGTGAGAGGCTGCGGTGTGTGAGAGGTTGTGGTGTGTGAGAGGCTGCGGTGTGTGAGAGGCTGTGGTGTGTGAGAGGTTGTGGTGTGTGAGAGGCTGCGTGTGTGAGAGGCTGTGGTGTGTGAGAGGCTGTGGTGTGTGAGAGGCTGTGGTGTGTGAGAGGTTGTGTTGTTTGAGAGGCTGTGGTGTGTGAGAGGTTGTGGTGTGTGAGAGGCTGTGGTGTGTGAGAGGTTGCGGTGTGTGAGAGGCTGTGGTGTTCATCTTCTTGGTTCTTTCGGTAAAGTCACGTAGAATGGAAATAACAAAATAATAAAAATAAAACATAATAAGATAATTCTCACGACGTTTCGGCCACAACGCAAGCAGCCGTCGTCAGGTGAAGAACAGGTCTGTCAGAAAGACAGCGTCTGAATGAACACCACCAGGCTTGGCAGCGTATATTTAAGCTGGGTTGGAGGGGGAAGAGCGCCTTGACAAAGGAATTTGCATATCAACAGGAATTTAGCATATTTATGGGAAATGCAGGTATGTGATTAGTACTACTTATGCCCGTGCATTATGCAGGATTTGCAGCATCAAAGGGAGGGGATATGGGAAATGCAGGTATGTGATTAGTACTACTTATGCCCGTGCATTATGCAGGATTAGCAGCATCAAAGGGAGGGGATATGGGAAATGCAGGTATGTGATTAGTACTAATTATGCCCGTACATTATGCAGGATTAGCAGCATCAAAGGGAGGGGATAGGGGTAGCATTAATAAAGGGAAGGAGTGTTAATAGTATGTAGCTGCAGTAACTAAAACCACCACGTGAACAACTAAAGTATAAACTACATAGTATCATCAGTATACTAAATATACTCTACAATAAGCTGAGTTACTAACAGTAAGTAATACATTACAATTCTACGTCGTAAAAAATATAATATGCTTCCATCTAAACTTTATTCTCCTACATCACACGAGTCTACACCGTACTATATACTGCCATAGACAAAACGTAGAATTGTGTGTGAGAGGCTGTGTTGTGTGAGAGGTTGTGGTGTTTTAGAGGTTGTGGTGTGTGAGAGGTTGTGGTGTGTTAGTTGCTGTGGTGTGTGAGAAGTTGCGGTGTGTGAGAGGATGTGGTGTGTGAGAGGATGTGGTGTGTGAGAGGCTGTGGTGTGTGAGAGGTTGCGATGTGTGAGAGGCTGTGGTGTGTGAGAGGCTGTGGTGTGTGAGAGGTTGTGTTTTTAGAGGTTGTGGTGTGTGAGAGGTTGTGGTGTGTTAGTTGCTGTGGTGTGTGAGAAGTTGCGGTGTGTGAGAGGTTGTGGTGTGTGAGAGGTTGCGGTGTGTGAGAGGTTGTGGTGTGTGAGAGGTTGTGGTGTGTTAGTTGCTGTGGTGTGTGAGAGGCTGTGGTGTGTGAGAGGATGTGATGTGTGAGAGACTGTGGTGTGTGAGAGGCTGTGGTGTGTGAGAGGCTGTGGTGTGTGAGAGGCTGTGGTGTGTGAGAGGCTGTGGTGTGTGAGAGGCTGTGGTGTTTGAGAGGTTGTGGTGTGTGAGAGGCTGTGGTGTGTGAGAGGCTGTGGTGTGTGAGAGGCTGAGGTGTGTGAGAGGATGGTGTGTGAGGGCTGTGGTGTGTGAGAGGATGTGGTGGTTGAGAGGCTGTGGTGTGTGAGAGGCTGTGGTGTGTGAGAGGCTGTGGTGTGTGAGAGGCTGTGGTGTGTGAGAGGCTGTGGTGTGAGAGGTGTGTGGTGTGAGAGGATGTGATGTGTGAGGAGACTGTGGTGTTTGAGAGGTTGTGGTGTGTGAGAGGCTGTGGTGTGAGGATGTGGTGTGTGAGAGGATGTGGTGTGTGAGAGGATGTGGTGTGTGGGAGGCTGTGGTGTTTGAGAGGTTGTGGTGTGTGAGAGGCTGTGGTGTGTGAGAGACTGTGGTGTGTGAGAGGCTGTGGTGTGTGAGAGGCTGTGGGTGTGAGAGACTGTGGTGTTTGAGAGGTTGTGGTGTGTGGGAGGTTGTGATGTGTGAGAGACTGTGGTGTTTGAGAGGCCAGAGGCCCTCAGTCCCCGAAGGCGTGCTAGTGCGATTCCGGCCCTCTTTGCTTGACCGCTCTCCGTTTTGCCCGCTACCGATAAGCAGCGTTTGCCGCGGTGTTGGTGGCGGTGGCGGCGCTGGGCAGCTGTTTGCTTGCGTGGTCGTCCTGCATTTGTTGGTATGCGACTTGACGATGAGCAGGCATAGCCACACGCAACGCTTGAGAGCCGGCGCTCGCGGGGGTCGGCCTTCACCCAGCTCTCGAGCGTCCAGTACTCCGACCCCTTGGAGGTGCATGCGAGGTTGTTGCTTCACAGAACCTCGTGCAGCTCTGCTGGACTCAGCTCGAGGAACACCTCGGTGCAGCGGACCTCTTCGAAGCGCTGCTGCTGGAAGCGCCACGCCGCTAGGCATTGCTTGGGGCAGCTGTGAGCGTCGGTGAAGCGCGCGATGTCGAAGCAGTTGGCTGGGTCGAGCTGGTAGTCGAGGAACTCGCAGTGCTCTTTGAGCGCCAGCCTCACCTCGACGAGGTGGGGCGCCACCACGGCCCATGTGCGAAAGAGGTGCAGCGCTCACCCACCCACAAACGCGCTAACCCACCCACAAACCCACCTACTCACCCACTCAGTCACTTACCCACTCAGTCACCCATTCACCCACCCAATCACACACTCACTCACTCATCCACTCAACCACCCACCCACTCGCCCACCCACTCACTCACACACTCACTCATCCACTCAGGTTACGTTCCTGTGGTAATGTTCTACCACACTTAAGTACGTGCAAAAACTTTCTTAACATGAACCACCCTATATATACTTAAATTTTCTTACGAATGTATATATATATGAATGGATGCGTGCAGTTGGCGTACAGTCATTCACGGGCGGAGCCCCGGGCTACATCTACGCCACCGGTGAAAGGGACGGCTATTTCAGCGTCATCTGTGACAGGGCGCCCGCGCCTGGCGAGCACCCGTCCCGGATTACGACCTCGAAAAGTCTCTTGAATATCATCGCCAGCGTCTACGCCGTAGGCTGCTCGCCCAACGAATGCTGGGCCTGCGACTCCTCATCCCGTATGTGGCATAAGCCCAACGTTGACTGCGCCAACACGACGTGGGTGAGGGGTCCAGACCCTCCGGCTTTAGCCAAGAAAATAGAGGTGGACTCCGCGGGTGGAGTCTACCTCCTCGGAATCGATGCACGACTCTACTACAGGTTGGAGTTGTGTTGTTTATTCTATGGGTCTCATTTTTTATTCTGTGGGTGGCAATGTTAAGTCTATGGGTCTCATTGTGAGTCTGTGGGTCTCATTGTTGAGTCTGTGGGTCTCATTGTTGAGTCTGTGGGTCTCATCGTTGAGTCTGTGGGTGGCAATGCTGAGTCTATGGGTGGCAGTGCTGAGTTTATGGGTCTCAGTGCTGAGTCTATGATGCAGTGTTGAGTCTCATAGGTGGCAGTGGAGTCTCATGCGTGGCAGTGCTAAGTGCTAACTATGGCTGGCAGTGTTGAATCTATGGATGGCAATGTTGAATCTCTGCGTGGCAGTGCTGAGTCTATGGGTGACAGTTTTGACTCTATGGGTGGCAGTGCTGAGTCTATGGGTGGCAGTGTTGAGTCTATGGGTGGCGGTGCTAAGTCTATGGGTGGCAGTGCTGACTCTGTGGGTGGCAGTGCTGACTCTATGGGTGGCAAGTGCTGAGTCTATGGGTGGCAGTGTTGAGCATATGGGTGGCAATGTTAACTATATGGATGGCAGTGTTGATTCTTTGGGTGGCAGTGCTGACGATGGTTGGCAGTGCTGAGTCTATGGTGCGGTGCTGAGTCTATGTTGTCTCTGTTCTTCACGCAGGGCTGTGAATGGCGCGGCGTGGACTGAGCCAAATTCCCGGTGGATACTTCTTGTCCATCACTGTACACGAATCTAACCTTATCGTCCTAGACGCCTACGGGGCCATGAAGATATGCAAACTGTGACACCATTATTCGCTCACCCACTCACCTGTTCGCTACCCTACCCACCAACTCACCCAACCCACTCACCAACCCTCTCACCCACCCCTCTCACTCATATACCCACCCATGCACCCACCCACCTCACTCAACCACCCACTCATACACCCACCCACCTCACTCACCCACCCACTCTCTCACCCATTCATTATCTCACCACTCACCTATCCACTCATCCACCCACTCTCTCAACCACTCACCCATTCACCCACCCACTCACTCACAAACTCACCTGCCCACTCATTCACTTACCCACTCACCCCCACTCATTCACTCACCCATCCACCCACTCACACACCCATTCACCCGCTCACCCACCCACTCACCCACTCACTCGCCCTCCCACTCACCCACCTAGGTGATAGATACGTGGTGGTGGTGAGCCTTTAATTGTTGTTGTGTTTTGAGATTAAATGTAACGAAATAAGAACATTCAACAAAGAGTGTAATCTACGGAACTTCAATGGACAGTCATTCAGCAGCCTTTACAGAGACACCTCGATATACCAAGATGTTATCTGCCTCGTCTGGTATGCCAGAGGTCTTGGGAGATGGTGGTGATGGTGGTGGTGACGGGGGTAATGGCGATGGTGGTTGTGATGGTGGTGGTCGTAGTCATGGTGGTGGTAGGTGATGTGGATGGTGGTGATGGTGGCGGGGATCGTGGTGATGGTGGTGGTGATGGTGGTGGTGATGGCGATGGTGGTGATGGGGGTGATGGGGATGGTAAAAATGAAATGAGAAAATAAAAAAATACGTAAAATGTGTTAATGTAGTTAATTAAGTGTGATTAACAAAAAATAGGCATTAGGTGTAATTAATAATGTTGAAGTATGGGAATTGACGGCAGGAACTTCTTGACGGGAACACACTTTTATTAAATCTTTACGTATCAAAATACAACGTGTAGTCTCCTTCAATGACTTCACACTCCACTACTCTCGTGTAAACTCTAGGCCTCTGGCTACACACGATACCCTTCACTCGTGTAGACCCTATGCCTCTGGCTACACAATACACTCGACTCGTGTAGACCCTATGTCCCTGGCTACACACACTGCATTCGGCTCGTGTAGACCTTATGCCTCTGGCTACACACACTACACTCGCCTCTGGGTTACACAGAGTCCCGGTCCCGTTAGGACAGCGGGACTAGGTACCGCAGGGCCCTAGGTCTTCATCCCCGTCTTCATTCTTCGCTGGTTACACACTGCCCTCACGCCTGTGTGCATCCCCTTTTATAGCCCCTGCTCACGAGAGGCGGAGCTGATGCGTACTTCAACGTGAGCATCGCTCCTTAATGAACCAATCACGACGCACTCTCTCTACGATCCGTTTTCCCCAGCGCGTGTTAACACTCCTCCACCAATCACACCGCGCTGCCACCCGATCACTCCCTCTCAGCACGTCACCGGTCCACAGCCAATCAGTACCCGTAACCCACGACCCCGCGCTGACCCCTGATCCTCCACTGTCAGCGCACGTCACCACCTACACAGCCAATCATTACGCACTGGCATACGATCTCTAATCCCAGCGCGTATCACCTCTACATCACCCCCTCCCACATAGCTTGCAGCCGGCCCGGCTGTTAACCAACAACACAACCTAACGTCAATGCAGTAACAAAGAAACTCCACCTCTCAGTGTGCCCCGTAACGCAACAACAAC